>NC_073355.2:16807500-17436666 GCF_027580225.2 Misgurnus anguillicaudatus
AACATGATAAATAACAAAAAAATCACTTAGAGCCCATGAAATTGTGAAATACTGACATAGTGTTTTATAGTATTAGATGAAGTTTAAGAATGTACAACAACTTCCCAAACATATTTCATAAACAAGCCATTTATAATTTATATTTATTGCTTCACAGCGATGCCATAGAAGAAACATTTTTGGTTCCTCAAAGAACCATTTAGTCAAAGGTTCTTTAAATAAACATTTCTTTTATACATTTTTATAATCGAAAGAACCTTCAAATGTTAAATGACACACTTAGACAAAAAAGGTTCTTCAATGCCATCGTAAAGCACCTTCATTTTAAAGAGTCTGTTGAACACAATAAAAGATGTGTGAAATGATGAGACCTTGCAGAAATGCACCCCAAGATTGTTTATTACAAGACGTTATTTAAACCGAGATAATTTTTGCATTTGAAAACTTTGCTAAATAATAACCCTTGCGTGCAGACTTGCCTGCTGAACTACATTATTTTAGTAAGATTAGAAAGGTATTTTTAACATGTCTGGTACTATGATATCTCTTTTCAAAAATCCAACTGAGCCGTTGCCATGCGTCACAACCAATCAGACCGAACATACCGCAGACATAAATAACAAGATACACCTGTTTCTTATGTACCAGATTGAAAAAAGATGGTTTTCGTGTTTAGTTTTTTTTTCTCCCTTTTAAATCTCACATAGGGGCAGTTTTGCGGACAGAGTTTATCCTAGTCCCATACTTAAATGCATGTTTGAGCTGCCTTCATTTAAAAACACTTTGTACTGACATTATCCTAACATATATCGGTGTCATTGTTTTGTCCCAAGATGCACATCAGAATTGTTTGTGAAAAAGTACTTAAATGTGGCCTAATCCTGGATTAATCTAAACCCTGTTAGAGAAACCACCCCAATGACCCCCTAAAGATAAAGTGCCTGATTATCTTGTGACAGGGTGTGACTATGACTCTGAACACATTTTTGTCATTGTCTTTTTTTCTATTCTATTTCTTTTTGTGGTTGACGTTTCCTGGTTTACAGTTGTTTGGTAGATCTGTTAGATGTTTGCATGTCTACATTTGACATCTTTGGATCTTATTAAGTGGCCTGTGGAGACAGCGTTTTTAAAGTTTTGATCAGTTGGAGTTTTCATTTTGTTCTTTTGTTTCTGTGTTGCCATTCCATTAAATTTCTACCCATCCTCCAACATACAGTTGTTTTGGTCGATACAAGGACGTGTATCAAATTGACAGATTCATAAAATGGTAACAATACCAGCTGTAAAAATGTTTGTGATTGTGTCATCGAAACATAAATTTATAGTGCTATATTAAGAAAATATGCATATCAAAATGTTCAATTAGTAATGCTAACTGTAAGCATATTTGTAGGATTGTAATCAGAATGTTTTATTAATAATATTATTAAGATAATATGTATATCAAATGTGTCCAACCCTGTTCCTGGAGGGCACCTGTCGTGCAGATTTCAGCAAACACCCCTCAACCTGCTAATTAAGTTGTGTAGGGCTACCTGCGCTAGCCCCTGAAAAGATGCATGTGTGTTGAAGAAGGGTTGGAACTAAGTAAATCATGCAAGACAGATGCCCTCCAGGAACAGGGTTGGCGACCCATGTTATAAATCACATTAAAGGGACACTTCACTTTTTTTTGAAAATATGCTCATTTTCCAGCTCACCTATAGGGTTAAACATTTAACCTAGACATTTAACATAAACCCAGAGATCGGCTGAATGGATTCCAAAACGGTAAAAATCAAATGTTTAACATAAAGTGGAGTGTCCCTTTAATATTCTGAAAATTCAAAAAATAAATAAAAATTTGGCAATAATACTATAAAATATACAATAAGCTTCTAAGACCTGGTGTGTCCACATACGTGGACATCACATGTTTTGTTGTTATAAAAAACGTAATACTTAATTCTGTGTTACTGGAACCTGTTGTACACAAACATGGACAATTACACTGCTTCATGTTCAAAGAAAAATATTTGGTTATTATATGTATTCCTAACCCCAAATAGCTGGAAGAAATCTAAAATGCAAGTCAAACCAAAGTTTGGTTCTTACGAGGTTAAGTTTATATTATACGGAGCCCCTGAGGGGACATGGAGCAAAAATGAAATAAAGTTTAGTTTCGCGTGTGCACGTGAAACTTCCGCATGCTTACATGAGACTTTTGTGCGCTCACGTGAGACTTTCGCGCGCTCACGTGAAACTTTTGCGCGCGCACGTGAAACTAAACTTCAAAAAAAAATTCTGCACATGAAACTAAACTTTAGATTTTTTTAGGGCCAGGACTCGATTAAAGCGTAACTAAACCCCTGGTCAGAGCCTGACTCCGCCCACTGGCAATATTTGAAAAATGCAAGAAAAGTGGGCAGATCCCAACGGAGATAGAGAAGTGTGTGGTGAGATCGTAACAAGGGCGTGGTGAGCTTGAATCTGCTTACGTCACGAGTCATTTTTTGGACTCAACATCCAATAGGAAAATTCAACTGCAGTAGCCACCGTTCAACCTGAAGAGGGCAGCACTCATACGTTTTTACACCATATATTGCAGTATTGAAACACTTTATATCCAAATGTCAAAAAACTTATTAAAATCAATGAACAGCTCTAATAAAGCATCATTCTTACAGATCATTAACTAAAAAAAGTTGGTTTAGGGTTTAGTTACTCTTAAAAAAATGTAGCTAATTAATTAGAGGCTTTGTAATTAATTAATCGAAATTAATAATATTTTAATCGCATATAAGTATTTGACCTGAGAACAGTGAGAAGTTACTTTTTTCACATGGATTTTTAGCATACCATTGAATACATAAGCTTAACCGATAAAATATTGTTTATTTTTGTTCAATAAAGTCCAACAGACTAATCCAATTTTTGCCATTAAGCGTAGCAATAACATATTTAAAAAGAAATATAGTACATTGTACATAGTACATGAGATGATACTTGAGGCTTGATGTGCTGCGGTGATATGCGAATTCCTTGTTGGTACATTTTTTTTATTTTTGTGTAATTAATTAATCTTAATGAACGCGTTAAAGTCCCGGCCCTAATTTTTTTTACTCCAATGTCACCTTAGGGGCTCGGTAATGTTAGGCATTACTGGTTCAGAAAGAAATAGTAGTGTCTACAAGGTTGAAGTCAGAGCATTAAGAGATATTTGTATATAGTATAACAACCCACTAAAAATCACGTTTACTTAGCATGAAAAAAAAACAAATACTTCATGTAGACACAACATGACTGAATCATATAAACCCAAAACAAAACTGTATAAAACAGTTTGTTTAATTCACGCTTTGATAACTTTTATCTAACTTTTTAAACAATGCACACTGACATGAGGGTCAGAATCAAAAGCTGATCATGGCATTAATTAATATAATGCCTTTAGATTAATGAATGCCTTCAGATCAAGTAACAGTCTGTTCGCCACCTAAAACCTCCAACATAACACAAAATCAACAGAACACTTAAGATTAATATGTTTCCTTATTTGATCTTGATTAAAAATGCACAAAATAGTACTTAATTTCTACATTTGCTATCCTGTGCAAATCATGCTGAATTAAAATGTTTAAAATAAGCAAACTGGATGAAGATCAAATTTTTTTATTTTGAATGTTTGATATACCTGACTGAATCATGTTCTTAATAAAAATAACATCATGTTAAGCCAAATACAATTTCAATTAAGTTTAAAATAATGCAGCTATGTTTGATACAGAAACTGCATTAATCATATATCAAAATTAATTGCTTGAAGTGAATAGTATAAAAAGTAAGTGCATTTCCAGGCGCTACAGATTCTGATCATGATAAATGACTTTCCACAATGAACATTCCACACATTTTTTAACTTATCTTGACATTTTTCTGAGGGTCCAGGTAACTTTTTTTAATGCCATTCATTTTTGTAACATGCACTCTGAATGTGTATGTACCTATATGACTTCATCAGATTTAATTTTGTAACACAGAAATGGGTCATAAATGCATGTACTTTTCTGCAGATTATTATATGCATTTTTGACTGTTCTTCAAGTATTTTGGTTATGTTTTGATTTTACTACTGGAAATACATTAAATATGCACACAAAATGTGAAAATAAAATAAAATGACTTTTTTTTGGCAATGGTCAGTATTTAGTGTGACCTTTTTTGGCACTTAATGCTGACATCTTTTGACCAAATTAAAGTCCTGAAGTCATTCGATTAGAATTAGAAATTAGGATGTTATTTAATTTAGGTTTAAGAGAGACGGCAGGTTTCTGGGTTGTAAGAGGAAGTCACACCAAATATTTTTCACTTAAGCTTATAATTTCATTCTGCTTTTAAGACTGCATACAAATGTACTGTAGTTTCTGGTTCTATTCTAATAAAGAGACTGTGAAATAATTATTATATAAAACATTTACTGGATTTATGGTGTCCTAGTACTTGCACAGTAGCATATTTCTCAAGAGCCATGGCAGTGCACACCAGATGAGCTACAGCAAAGCAGCAATGTGAATTAACATATCCAAATTGTTTTTCCATTGGATTCCTTAACAGTGAAATGTCACTCAACTTTATTAACATCATTCAAATCACAAGAATCTCAGCTTTAAAGATATGTGATATGTTTAGCTAAGTTTTCTGTCAAACAATGCAGTGTTCCTCTCACGGTACATTGCAACTTTAAGTGGTTTAATACATGTGTTACAATGCATACAACTGTCCTACTATTGTCAGAAAATACCTCATCAGTTGTATTTATTTAAATTACATGGCAAATTTCTACATAAAATTATTAGGTCAACATAAAAAGAGTTTAGTTTCATCCAACAAACATATACACCTATATGCAACATAAAATAATTTTACGTGAAAATTTGCCATTTAAGTTTTATAAACTAAACTGTTCTCACTTTAATTGAACAATTTAAGGTGAATAAACTTATTTAAAAATGTATTTATTTAAAAATATTTAACCTTAAATATTTAAACATTTTTTAACTTACATTTTTCACTCAAATGTTTAGGTTTTACCAATTGATCCAACTTTTACTGTTTACAGTGTATCATCCGTTATCTCACTTGAACTTTAAGTGCAAGATTAAGAGTGCAAGATTAACAGCTGAAACAGGTTTGGTTTGAGAATCATTGATTGTTTTAAGTGACACTTGTCTTTCAGTCATAACTTAAAAGCACTTAAATGCTTTTGTCTCAAAGTATGTTGTAAAATAGTACTCAAATAGTAAGCACATTTTATGAAGTGTATTATACAGATCACTTAGTTTATTATAGGATATAGGGGTGGTTTCACGGACAAAGATTAGTTTAAGCCATGACTAGACTTTAGTTTAATTAGGAAAAATTACTAGTTTTAACAAACATGCCTTACTAAAACCTTTACTTGTGTATTTTGAGGTAAAACAAAGGGCACTGATGTATTTTAAGAAATGTCATTGCAAGTTGTTTTCAGTTTGGAAAGCTCTTAAATTTATTTTAGTCTAGGACTAATCCCATCCGGGAAACTGCCCTTAGTGTTTTGTCATTTTACTATAAAAATATATATATATTTCATGTGGAGGTATGCATGATAATAAAATAACCTAATGAAATATAAAAAATATAAGTATAAAAAAACAATTGAAAAGGGTGTAAAGAAAACAGGTATTTCATTTCGGAAATAGGGAAATGTTAATAGAATATTAGAATAGAATAAAAATATTAATAGCTGAAAAGAAACCAAAAGTTAAACAGACATATTCTGCCCCCACTCTTTTGTTTACCCCATACTGTATTGTACAATTGTTGTTGGTCTTGTTTTGAGTGACTGACGTAAGTGAGGAGGTTTAAATATAAATGCTGTAAAGAGAAAAGTAAAATGGACTATACACTAACGAAATTCCTGATGCCATTGGCTCATCTGTCCAAAATTTTAAGAATATTTTGGAATTCACTTGATAATTTATTTTGGAAAAGAAACATACAAATATTAATTACAAACAAGAAATAATAAACAAAATAAGATAAAAAATATATATATTAAATGTTTTATTAAAATACAAGTATTTATTGATAAAAACATCAACATTTGGGAATTTTTCCACAGTCACAAAAATCAAAAACCGAACATATTTTAACATTATGAACAGAAGAATGCAGATTTGATACTTTGATAAGAATATAAGAGTTAAAGTCTCCACTAAAAAAATTAGCTCTTTTTTATTGTAGAAAACTTTGGTGACCGTGAAGGAAGTTTTGTCGTGACCACGGCATATTAACTTGTGGGAACGTGAAAATATGAAGTGGCCACGAAATATAAATTCATGGGAACACCATATATCTTAAGGGCACGATATGTTAACTCGTGGGAACATGAAAATATGCCGCAGCCACAAGATCATTTTGTCATTTGATTTGACATTTGATGACATTTATGTTGAGAGAATGACATCAGACACAAGAAGACTACACTGAAAAAAATGATTCATTGAATTTAATCAATTTTTTTAAGGTAAGTGGTTGCAATCAATTTATTTAAGCTACATTTAAACAAAAAAGATTAGTAACGTAAAATGAAATATAAAACTTTTGTTTTAATGTAGCTTAAATAAATTGATTGCAACCACTTACCTTAAAAAAATTGATTAAATTCAATGAATCATTTTTTTCAGTGTAATACGTCTTTTTCATATGCATTTAGCTGGTTGCATATGAGATCTTCAAATGCAATTTAATCCTGGCATAAGCAGGAATTCCTTAATATAATTTATTCACATATTGTCGCAGTTATATTGTAAGATTTATTTCATGAAAATTTTGTTTACAGAAAGCTTGTTGCACTTTAAGTTTATCGTGAATTGCTGCTAATTTAGTTCTATTGTAAAATAAATCAAAAAGGACAAGCAAGATGTTTAATTTTAAGAAAAAATCATTCAGATTCATGTCTTAGGATCAACGGGAAAGCCAAAGTAAAGCACGGTTAACTTCAGTGAAGTCTCAGCCTGATGTTGTTCCCTCAACATAACATTTCATGGCCATGAGAAGATGATGTTGTTTCCTCAACATAAGAATTCAAACAAAGGACACTGCATTAAATCGCATAGCCATGGCAACAAGTTTGTTTTTACCTCGACAAAATGATCGGCATATTTTCACATTCCCAAAGTCAACACACCATGCCCCCAACATACTTTAGTGTTACAAATTAATATTTCGTGGCCACTATAGAACATAATAATATAAGACAATATTTAAGCAAAAAGGTTGGAAATTGAAAATCTATTTTACATCATATCAGATAATCAAAATAGACAGAAAGAAATAAAAGAAACGTTTCCTGCTTCCACTCTTTTGTTTATCTCAGTACTTGTAGTTAACGGTTGGTGTTGGTATTGTTTTGAGTGACGTAAGCAATGAGTGAGCATTTAGTTGATCTGCACACATTTAATACCTCACTTGACAGCTGTGCACCTGTAGGGAAGACTGACGGACACACACACAGATACTCCTGTAACTGGTAAGTCATAACATTTTTGTTGAGTAAATGTGAATCAGAATATGAAAGGGCTTAACTTAATCTGGTTATTTAATAATACATTTAATAATTGATAAATACAATCTATAAGAAATAATACCACGCACCTGTTTTTTGTTTAGATCAGGGGTGTCAAAGTGTGAAAATGAGGCACTTTCAGCTTTGTCTTGTCCTTTTTGGATTTGGTAAGTGAAGCAATTCTTATCACTTACATAGTATGACCTTTAATACACTTTTTCTTATAATATTTATAGATGCTATGTTGATATATATACAATGTGTCTGTTTAACAGGCTTTATCACAGTGACAAACAGCCAGGTATTTAGCACTTTCTAAACTTTCAGAGATGTTGCTTATAAGGCATTTGTTGTGAGATATTTAAAAAAAAAAGCTTTGCTTATTCTGCACTGTTAAAAATAATTCCCAATTTCTTTTACAGTATACGGATGCCACACTAAATAGCACTCTTAGCTGTTCAGGGATTCCCCTCACAGATGCCAGCAATCTCAAGGGATTCACAGATGCCACCTTTGATTTGTACACTGCACTGGTAAACATCAACATCAGCATATATAAAACTCTTTTCATTCTTTTAAGGCAAGTCAATGACTTTTTAACCCTTTGTAATCATCCACACTGAGATCCAAAGTTTCAGTGAGTCCCAATGTCAGCAGCGTGATTGACACCATCAGGGCTGGATCTCAGATGTCGGTTTTGTTAAATGATTTGACTAATGCAAGGACTTATTTCAACCTGAAGTTGAATCCATACCTCCCATCGTCGTTGCCCAAAGAGACCCTCTTCTGTCTGAGTCAAAGCAGCCTAAGCTGCGATACCTTTCAATTTTTGTATGTATTTACAGACTATACTATTTACACAGATTCAATAGACACAACATTGTCAAAGAACTTACCATTGAAAATGTATTGTGTTTCAGTGTAAGAAATTTTGATACGTCAACTAGCCCTGAAAGGAAAAAGATGGTATATCAGAACTTCATAAAATCTTTCCTGACAAGAAACGATATTGATGGTAATTTTTTCTTATGCATTTTTTGTTTTGCCACAATTGTCGTCTTATAATGCTAAAGTTCAGTTTTTTTCTTTAAAGTTCGCTGCAGCAACACATCGGATCAGGAATGGCTTTTGCAAAACTTCCACAATTTTTCCACTTTCGCAACATATGAAGATTTTCTAACTTTGAAGCCAGATTTTAATGGGGTAAAGAACGGAGCTATTTATAGTTTAATATTACATATTGTTCAGAATTGTTGCTGAATACTTTTTGCCTTTTTGCAGGTGAATGTCGTAACACAGCTCACCCCAGAGCAGAGAGCCGAGTTGACATTTAATCTTCTAGCATCTGGTACTTTAAACAATGACACTGCCTATGCGATATTCAGCAGTTTCCTTAATGATCTCCAGGGCGTAACACTTAACCTAACCATCGGAAATTCAGATGGACTTAGTAAGGTTAGATTTGAGTTTTGTGAACTGATTCATTTTTCAGCTTTCATTTGGTCAGTAAAAAATGCGGCATAAAGTTAAAACAACTTGGTTGTCAATTCAACCTATTATTTGAAGTTTTGACCTAATAGTTTTAAAAACAATTTAATTTTTTTAGAATAAAAATGTATACTGATTTAATAAAATAATGCGCCACTCAGCTAAATCTCATTCTTTTCTCATTCTTGTTCAGAATCTCACAGACTTTCTGGTTTTACTGAAACCATTTGGAAGATTCGTCAAATCATCAGTGAATAAAATTATAAGTTTTGTCTCTTTAGAATTTCGCTGACACCTGATAACCATTTATTATCTGATTATTTCAAATGCATAGTTTTGCACTCTCATCTGCTATTTTTAGACTGATTTTACTTCCTGGTCATGTTGTCCCAAAACACTCGTACTGTGTATATGGAAATAATAGTGAACAATTTGAAACTAACCTGTTGTGGTAAATCACTTTTGCACGCTTCCCATAAGCACCCTAGAACATTAACCTTTATAAATAGAAATATGTGATCCTACATGTGAAAACCAGCTAAAGTCTTTTTTATTCACTGATAAAATAATTGAACATAATGTCAGAACATCTTGTGAAAATATAACCGTGATATTTTTAATATTGACTGCACTTTGTATTGTATGCGGTAACTCACTGGCAACGTGTTACTGTAACTGCCCCATTACAGTACCATAACAGTACATGTTTTTTACAGTATGATGCCTTTACCGCAGTTCCATTTTACAGTATAATACCATTACTGTAACCTAGTTTTAAAAAATATATTGCGTTGAAGGGGAATCGAAACTCAGGTCGCCCGTGTCATAGGTCCGTAACACTACCACAGTGCCACAGAGTCACTTAATAAAAGTTACTCGCTACACTCCCCCGACACTCCGAGGAGCGAAATCTTTATTTTTCCATTTTATCACTGTAAAACAAATTCCGTAGAAATTGCAGCTGGGTTGCCGGTAACTTACCGTAGATTTAAATATATGTTTTTTACTGGCAACATTTTGTTCAAAGTTAAATGAACATTAAGCATTTACAAGTCTTTGTCTTTACAGAGTAAAACTAAAAAAACAGCATCAAGCAAAACATTCTGGGAAACAAAATCAGAAGTAAAAAAACAGAAAAAGATTGATGATGATTTCTGGTTCCCAGAATGCTTTGCATGAGGCTGTTTTTGTATAGTTTTATTCTGTAAAGATAAATACTTGTTAATATTTAAAATGTATTTAACTTTGAACAAACTCTTGCCAGTAAAGAACATATATTTAAATCTACGGTAAATTACCGGCAACCCAGCTGCAATAACATTGTAATTTCTATGGAATTTTTTTACAGTGTGCTTTTATAACACTGTTTTATTCAACTACAGTAGCACTACTGCTGTTTTACAGCAGTCTACCGCAAATTTAAAACATACAGTAAATAACTGTAAATTAAATGTTAATACCCATAATGCAATGCATATTACAGTAATGAACCGGAAAAGAAAATGATGGTATTTTACTGGGCATTTTGTGGTAAGTAACTGTAGAAGTTACAGTTAAGTCTAACAGTGTGAGCAAGTCGTGTCAAAAATTAAAATCATATAGAAATGAAAGATTAAAACAAACTTTAATAAGCGTTATCTCAGAATTCGATTTTTTGAGACTTTAGCACTGTTTTTCATGTGTTTAAAAACATGCTACACTGTAAAAAATTAGCTGTAATTATGCTGGTTGCCAGTAACCTACTGTAGAAGATAAAGACTGAAAATGTTTCATGTTCATTTAACTTTGAACAAAGTTGCCAGTTAATAACATAAATATAAAATCTACAGTAAGTTACTGGCAGCTAGTTCCCAGTAATATTGTAATTTCTACAATTTTTTTTTTAGTTTACCCTAAAAACTTGACACATCAGTTTACATGTTAATACAGTTTTTAATACTACATACACATTTCCTGTATTTTCTGGATGTATTCTATTTAAGAGACTGAGAAACAATTATATGATCACTATAACATTGCAAAAACAACTAATCTAATTATGGCATGGTGGCTTAAGACTTTTGCACGTATCTGTAGGCATGAATTGGTAACTGCTTTTATCAAAGTGACTTTGCAGTGCATTACAATATATACATTTTTTTGCAGTACACTGTCAACACTGGGGTGGTATCCTTGTTGTAAGAGATATATAACGTAATTGCTTCTGTGTATCTCTTTTTCAGATAAATACACCCAGTCTGAGTAGCAATGTAACACAGCTGTTGAACTTGACGCTGAACTATCTTCATCTAAGCGTGTCTGTGGATACCATATTAACTGCTATGAACAGCACCAATATTACTGACTGGACACAGAATATCATTATTCCTGTGGTGCAAATGTATCTGGCAAGTGGCCAGACTTTACCAAGCATAACCTCAGACATAAACAGCATTGTCCTGTGAGTAGAACATATGTAAGTGTATTTTATTTTTTAACTGTTGCAGTTTTTTTAACTGTTATATGTTTATGATTTGTTCAGTGCCACAGACCCTCCGCTCACAGATCCTGCTGCAATCTGCACAGTGCCCAGCAGTATCAGCACTTGTCGCGTGAGTTGTCACCTTTCAATCATGCACACTAACTAACCGCACCTGACCAGGTCCAACAGGCCATCTGGCTTGTCATACATCTAAAGAATGTGAAAATTGAGACTACTACATAGTGCGGTTTTGTTCTCAGTCCAAAAACTGGAACAACTTGTAAATGATGAATTGTGCAGATATCAGTTTTCCACAAAACTTGTTCTGTTAAAATGCAGATAGGAGTTACGGTATTTTGTTACCTGACCTTAAAATGAATTTAGTTTACCTCCTTCCATCCGTTCAAAATATACAGCTGTAGGTTGATTTAGTCATAAAATATGAGACATTTTTACCAAATTAAGCACATTTGTATTGTTTTTTTCCAAACATGTTTTACGGTTCATAAAGCTAATTATACATTTTCTTCTATCACAGACTGCAGAACAGTTCGCCAAAGCACTGAACTGTTTTGCTAATTCAAATTTAATTGTATCTGAGGACAACCTGCGACTTCTGATCGCCGGACTGAACAACAAAGTGCTGACAGCGGCCAGTCAGTCCACCGGGGTAAATTTTTTTTTTACTTTATGTGGTATAATCAAAAAGACTGCTTTCTAAAACGCATATCGATGTTATTTCATTGTAGAACTCGAGCAGCCTTTCAGCTTTATATGGAGAACTTCCAGCTGACAGCTTTTCACCTGAAAATCTTGTTGATGTGGATTTCGTGAACTTTTGGTTTCAAATCAAGATGATACCCTTACTACCCACCGTCTCGGGAGAATACCTGTCTTGCTTGAGCACACGAGAGTTCAGCTGTCAGGTCTACAGGCAACTGTATGTTTGTCACGTTCACTTATATCTGATAATCATTTATTATCTGATTATTACAAATGCATATTTTTGTCAAACCCTTATCTGATGTTTTCAGATTGATTTACTTTCTGGTCATGTTTATTCTAGAAACTCTTACACTAAATATATAGAATTAATAGGAATCAATTTGAAATTAAATTTGAAACTAACTTTTAACTATATGTAAACATGCTACATACACTGTAAAAAGTAAAAGTTGGATCAATTTGAAAAATTACTTTAATTGGTAATGTTAACTTCAAAGTTCTTTCAACTTTAAGTGAAAACTCACTTTAACGCTTTCACCGCCACTGATGAGTTATCTCGTCAATTAAGAGAAAACATTTCCCTGCCAATGACGCTTTCTTGATGAGTTTTTACAGTAATCTGCAATTCCGCTATTATCCACTAGATGGATATTACCCAATTTATAAAAAATTTAAGGAAAAACAAAATTTTCAACAATTTAAT
This sequence comes from Misgurnus anguillicaudatus, assembly GCF_027580225.2. Taxonomy (NCBI): domain Eukaryota; kingdom Metazoa; phylum Chordata; class Actinopteri; order Cypriniformes; family Cobitidae; genus Misgurnus; species Misgurnus anguillicaudatus. Next base: position 16,820,467 of record NC_073355.2, read on the forward strand.
CTCTGTGCATGTTTTGATAATCGTTCTGAATCTGATCTCTAACAAAATTCCTTCACAAAAATTATTTCAGCTTTTTGCTCAAAATTTGGCATTTTTGATAAAACATACCCATATTTAAAGGACAAGTTCAGTATTTTACACTTAAAGCCCTGTTTTCTGATTGTTTATGATGAAATAAAACGGAAATTTGGACATATGATGCTGGCCTGAGAATTTTTGGATGTTTGTTGTTTCACCTCCCACCTCTACAATGGGTGTATAGATGCACTGGAACAATCATTCCTAAAATGCATTAAACTTTCGTTTACAAAGACGTGAAACTCACCGAGTGGTCAGGGGTGTTCACTGATATGCTCTCACAAACATCACTGTAAAAGTTGCATTCTAACAGGTGTTTTAGCATTCGTTGTAAACTTGTGGACCTATTTTTCCAAACGCCCTACACCCGTACATTCTTCCGTTGAGAGCTTGAATAATTGACACTCCAGCCCAGTTGGTGGCGATAATCCGCCTTTGCCAATTGCAAGAATACAAACAAAGTTCCAGACGCGGACTAATACCAATACCGTACCTCACAGCACATCTGATACAAGTCAATGGAGTTGGACAAAAACTACCATAAAACCTGTTGGAAAGCATCTTTTGCAGTGATTTTTGTGTGAGCATATCAGTGAACACCCCTGATCACTCGGTGAGTTTCACGTCTTTGTAAATGAAAGTTTAATGCCTTTTAGGAAGGATTGTTCCAGTGCACCTATACACCCATTGTAGAGGTGGGAGGTGAAACAACAAACACCCGAAAATTCGCGGAACAGCATCATATGTCCAAATTACAGTCAAAACCGTTCTATTTCATCATAAACAATCTGAAAACAGGGCTTTAAGTGTAAAATACCGAACTTGTCCTTTAAGGTTAAAAAAGAGAACAAATGAAGATAGGATGAAAACGATTCTTTATTTGATATATTTGTATGTTTAAATATTATAAAAAAGGCATTTTGTGAAACTTTTGTGTTAAACACAAAAAATGCTGACGGGCAACTTTTTTTAAAAAGGCTGGTGAGGAAAAGGTTAATTGAAAAGTTTAAGTTGAAAATATTTAAATATTTAAGGTATTTTCAATTGAATACATTTTTTTAAGTAGAGCAGCTTTCACTTTTTACAGTGTAGTACAAATGCTAAATTATTACACAATTAGGAAAGTCAATTAAATGTGTAGTAAATGTACTGATTATTTCTTCATCCCCATGTCACTCAAGTCTTTTTTTCTTCAGCTGAACACAATCAGAGTTATAATCAATTATATCCTGGCTCATTCCTACCTTATAATGGCCTTGTGGATCAATGTTTCGAAGCTCCAAACGTGCATCCATCCATCATTAAAGCACGTAAGCAGTGATTGACGACAGGCCATTGAATTGTAAGAAAATAATGCACACCCATTACACCGCGGGTGTGCATTGTTTTCAAATGATTCAGGGGACTGGAGTCAATTATTCTGCTTATACCACGGTTACAACAAAGATTGCTCTGGTGCCTATTTTTAAGACATTTGACATGTTAGGTGTGCGGTTATCAAAAATAATGCATGCTCGTGAAACATTTCTCAACAGCATATGGTATAATCCATACATAACTTTTTTAAGAAAAATATTAATATTTTGAGCTTTTAGCAATAGTTACGACACATATATAACGTAAAGAGACAATAACAACTGTAGATTTTAATATGGCTTCATGTGAAATCGCGTTGACTAGTCATCATATGAGTTATGACGAAATGAGACATGCGAGAACCAATGCGATAACTCTGTTTGTGTTTGGCTAAACAAAGAGAGACATAAACATTTTGGATGACATGGGGGTGAGTATATAATCAGTCATTCTTTCATTTAACCATTTAAATGCTTGTAATTTGTGGTCAATGTTACATAAATACATTTTAATATTAAACATGGCTTATTTCATGTCTTCCTGTTTTACTTTTGCAGTGTTGCTGGTTTAAGTAACAATAGTGCACTGATGGGCAATCCGACCCAAAGGCTGGTCTACAATAACCTTATCCGTCCATTCCTGACAAGAAGACTAAACACAAGTATGTCATACCAATCTCATGGCACTTCGTACATATAGTACGAGGTGGAATTGGTTAGGGCTCGGGTTTTATTGTTGTTTTATAATGATAATCTTACATTTTTGTATGATTCACTTTGCACAGATTCTTGACAAGTTCTCATGAAATTAGGCTGGTCATACTTATTGGCTTGAACAAACTTAACTGATAAAGATAGCTTCTGTATATTGAGCTGGCCCAATACTGCAGTCCTGAATTTTAATTTGGTACACTTTTTTATTTTCAGGTGGTGACTGCACACTCAACAACAGTGTGGACTTCATTCTGCAGAATTTTGGGAGCTTCTCCGCTTTTGCACAGCTTCAAGATTTCTACAATTTAAGCCTATATTTCTCAGCAGTGAGTCAATAGATTTTCTTTTGCTTATACAATGAAAACGTATTTTCTTCTATGATGAACGAGTAATTGCTGACCTTACATATATACAGTATACCTAGACTTAACACATCAAGCATGTCAATTCTTTGTCAATTTGAGTAAACTGAGAGCATCTCTTATCTAATTCTCAGCACTGGATGCTATTCCTGCTCTCTCAGTGGATCAACTAAGTCAACTTGTGTTCACACCTCCTGCTAGAGTAGGTGACAGAAATGAAGTCCTCAGAAGAGTCTTTGACTTCCTTCTTCAACCATCTAACAGAGACAAACTCATCAACTTCCTGCCTTTTCTTCAGACACAAGCCCGCCTGGTATCTTAACTCTTAACTTACTAACTAGTGTGTGAAAATGTTAGTTATTTGTTCCTATTTAACAATGTAGTAAACTTTCTTTGGTCCCGCAGACAAACTTCAGTTGTGAAAATTACAGAACCATGTAAGTGATTGGAAATATTTAAAACAATGAATGTTCAGGTTACATTAGCTTGAATTTATGTTTTTCTTTCTTTGTGAACCATCTTTGACAGAATAGATCAGACTTTATCATCAGTCCTTCCTAACCAGACTGACGCTCTGCTAACTATTAGAGATTCAATAATGATGATTCCTCCTGATGGTGAGACACACATTTAACAAATCAAATGTGCTCTCAAATAATCTGATAACAAAAAAATCCTTAAAGTTTGAATTCTGTTTTATTTCTCTCCAGAGTGCATATTGAGAGACAGTCAAGTAAGTGATGATAGACGAAAAGATAATGTTCATGTTTTATTTATATCCGTTTTATTATATTTCAGTCTTTACTTCAGTTAATAAAGTTTGTTTTGATTTCTTACAGTGTGCAGTAACTCCTGTAAATGGTAAATGACTCTGATGATGTTATTATGATTTTAACTTGAATGATTTTAGATGTTATGAGCTCTCTAACATTGACTCTCTTCTCTTTTACAGAAGCTGTCATCTGTTCAAGTGTCAACAGGTGAGATGTTTAATCTAAAAGTTTAAAACACTGAAGACACAAATGTGAGTTTATATTAAATGTTTTCTGTTTTTCTGGTCAACAGCTCTGCTTTGAGTCAGTTCTTGAATACAGTAACTGTGAATGCAGCAGGATCACTAAATGTTTGCAACTTCAGCGTCCAGCAGTTTGCCTGTCTGCCAACGGTAATATTGCATTAAAGAAACTCAATACATTTCATTGTCTTATTATTATTTCTGTATGTGTGTGTCATTGTTTTATTTTTGATATCAGGTTTCAAGGTTGAACCCTCAACAAGTTGCTGATCTGTTGGCGTGTTCACTGTCCACTAATGTGACAAAAGACATCTGGAAACTTTTCTTCAGCAAACTCGGCACACAACTTGATGATGCACTGCAGAGATTCACTAACACGGTATGATGCTCATGATTGAGACACATCTGGAAATATTAACATGTACTTAAACATCACTTTGGCCAATGAAATGAAGTCCTACAGTATCTTTAACAGTATATATTATAATTTTTTGTATATATTAGACTCAGAGTCCCAGAAACATTTCCTTGTCCAGTGTTATGGATGTGATCGTTGAGGTCCGGATTGATCGCTTGAGTCCTCAGAGACTGAGAGATCCTGCCTTCGTTGACACATGGATGCAGGGGAAACTAAGACCCTTCTTACCATCACTATCTCAAGGAGCTCTGTCCTGTCTCAGCACCAAAAACTTCAGCTGTGAAAGTTATCGTGCTATGTAAGTTTATCTTTGGTGTATTTAAAATGACAGTATGTTCAGTTTTATGACATTTTCATAGCAGTAAAACAATGTTTGTTAGTTTGTTTCTCATTAAAGGGCTTTAGGGATCCAGTACACAACATTAGACTTAAATGTTTTGGAGTGCAATAATTTGTAAACAGTCTAATTCAGATGTAATATTGCAAATATAAATTATGCATCATGCCTCATTATATCTCAAACTCTTTTACTTTCTCAAGTTTTATGGCGCTAAATAATAATAATACTGGACCGATGGGCAATCCGACTCAAGAGCTGATCTACACAAACTTCATTCGTTCATTCCTGACACAAAGACTGAACTCAGGTAGATTTTCCTGTTTGATGAATTGTGAAGAAGTTACAATAATGATGTAGCTTTTCTCCATGAATAAAGCAAATACGATATAAACATTAAGAGAACAATCATTATCACAATTTAAAATTATAATTTCTTTATCTTGTTTTAGTCACATGAATTGTCATGTAAACCTCATGTTAATGCCAGTCAGTTTTGAAGTTTTATGAAGTATTTTATTTATTTATTTCAGGTGGTGACTGCACATTGCCATTTAACAACAGTTTGGACTTCATCCTGCAAAACTTTGGGGTTTTCTCTCATTTTGCACAACTTCAAGATTACTACAATTTAAGCAGCAGTTTCTCAGCCGTGAGTAAAAAGATTATCAGTGATGATTAACTCTTTCGTTGCCAGCTATTTTTTTAGAAATTGCCAGTCAGCGCCAGCATTTTTTATGAGTTTCACAAAAGTTTAATGCCTTCCCGAAAATGTTCTTCTTTAAATATATAACCATACAAATATATTAAATGAAAGAACGAAGCCTCTGCTTAAAAAAAAGTTTCATCCTACCTTGATTAGTTCTCTTTTATCACCTCTCAATTATGGGTGGGTTTCTTCAAAAATACAAACTTTTAACCAAAAAGCTGAGATAATTGCATTTTTGTGAAGGTCTTTTGATAGAGATCAGATTCAGAGCGATCTTCAAAACATACACAGAGTTTTTACTGTTTGCCCAAAGGGTTGCTTCTGGGCTTTATAAGTTGGGTAAGAGCACTACCTGGTAGATAATAGCGGTATTGCGGATTGCAGGAAAAACACGTGATTGACATGTTTTATATTAATTGATGAGTTAACTCTTCAATGGCGGGGAAAGAGTTAAAATGAATACTTCCTTTAAAATCTGTATATAATCTGAAGAATGTCAATGCATTTAAATAAGTTTAAGTTAAATATCTCTTATCTTATTTTCAGCCCTGGATGCTCTTTCTGTTCTCACACCGATGCAACTGAATGATTTGGTGTTCACACCTCCTGCTAGAGCGGGAGACAGAAACGAAATCCTCAGAAGAGTCTTTGACTTCCTTCTTCAACCATCTAACAGAGACAAACTCATCAACTTCCTGCCTTCTCTTCAGACACAAGCACGCCCAGTAACTTAACTTTCTTACTAGTGTAAAGAAATACTCAAAGGGACACTCCAGTCTTTTTTTAAAAATAGGCACATTTTCCAGCTCCCCTAGAGTTAAACATTTGATTTTTTCCGTTTTGGAATCCATTCAGCTGATCTCTGGGTCTGGCGCTAGCACTTTAAGCTTAGCTTAGCGCAATCCATTGAATCTGATTGGACCATTGGCATCGCGCTAAAAAATAACCAAAGAGTTTCGATGTTTTTCCTATTCAAAACTTGACTCTTCTGTAGTTACATCGTGTACTAAGAACGACGGGAAATTAAAAGTTGATATTACGCACTGCCAGAAAATAGTCCCCTTGGTTACTTTCAATAGCAGTGGAGTATTTTCAGGCACTACATAATATCATTGCGCCTCCTGCAACCTTGTTACAGCAGCAAAGTCCTTGATTATTACGCCAGTTTGATAGTATAGGTCTTAGCCATATCTGCCTAGAAAATCGCAACTTTTAATTTCCCATCGGTCTTAGTGCACGATGTAACTACAGAAGAGTCAAGTTTTAAATAGGAAAAATATCGAAACTCTTTTGTTATTTTTTAGTGCAATGCTAATGGTCTAATCAGATTCAATGAATTATGCTAAGCTATGCTAAAAGTGCTAGCGCCAGACCCAGAGATCAGCTGAATGGATTCCAAAACGAGTAAAAATCATGTTTAACTCTAGGGGAGCTGGAAAATGAACATATTTTCTAAAAAAGTGGAGTGTCTTTTTATTATTTGCTCAGCCTCGATTATCTCTCTATAATCTTTGTTTCCCAAAAACAGTTTAGTAAACTTTCTTTTGTCCCGCAGACAAACTTCAGTTGTGAAAATTACAGAAACATGTAAGTAGTTTTCTGAAAATATTTAAAACAATGAATGTTCAGGTTACATTAGCTTGAATTTATTTTTTCTTTCTTTGTGAATCATCTTTGACAGAATAGATCAGACTTTATCATCACTCCTTCCTAACCAGACTGACGCTCTGCTGACTATTAGAGATTCAATAATGATGATTCCTCCTGATGGTGAGACACACATTTATTAGTTGTAAGATTTAATAACAAAATATCTGTAAATTAGTTGATCACATCAAAATAATATAATATAAAAAAAAATTAATTTGAATTCTGTTTTTTTTTCTTCTTTCCAGAGTGCATATTGAGAGCCAGTCAAGTAAGTGATGATAGACAAAAAGATAATGTTCATGTTTTATTTATATCTGTTTTATTATATTTCAGTCTTTAATGCAGTTAATAAAGTTTGTTTTGATTTCTTACAGTGTGCAGTAACTCCTGTAAATGGTAAATGACTCTGATGATGTTATTATGATTTTAACTTAAATGATTTTAGATGTTATGAGCTCTCTAACATTGACTCTCTTCTCTTTTTCAGAAACTGTCATCTGTGCAAGTGTCAACAGGTGAGATGTTTTATCTAAAAGTTGAAAACACTGAAGACACAAATGTGGGTTTATATTAAATGTTTTATGTTTTTCTGGTCAACAGCTCTGCTTTGAGTCAGTTCTTGAATACAGTAACTGTGAATGCAACAGGATCACTAAATGTTTGCAACTTCAGCGTCCAGCAGTTTGCCTGTCTGCCAACGGTAATATCATATTAAAGAAACTCAATACATTTCATTGTCTTATTATTATTTCTGTGTGTCATTGTTTTATTTTTGGCATCAGGTTTCAAGGTTGAGAACTCATCAAGTTGCTGATCTGTTGGCGTGTTCACTGTCCAGTAATGTGACAAAAGACACCTGGAAACTTTTCTTCAGCAAACTCGGCACACAACTTGATGATGCACTGCAGAGATTCACTAACACGGTATGATGCTCATGATTGAGACACATCTGGAAATATTAACATGTACTTATACATCACTTTGGCAAATTAAATGAAGTCAAAAAGTATCTTTAACAATATATTTTATATTTTTTTGTATATATCAGACTCAAATTCCCAGAAACGTCTCCTTGTCCAGTGTTATGGATGTGATCGTTGAGGTCCGGATTGATCGCTTGAGTCCTCAGAGACTGAGAGATCCTGCCTTCGTTGACACATGGATGCAGGGGAAACTAAGACCCTTCTTACCATCACTATCTCAAGGAGCTCTGTCCTGTATCACTACCAAAAACTTCAGCTGTGAAAGTTATCGTGCTATGTAAGTTTATCTTTGGTGTGTTAAAATGACAGTTTTATGTTCAGTTTTATGGCATGTTTATAGCAGTAAAAAAAAATTGTTAGTTTGTTTCTCATTAAAGGGCTTTAGGGATCCAGTACACAACATTAGAGTTAAATGTTTTAGAGTGCAAGTAATTTGTAAGCAGTCTAATTCAGATGTAATATTTCAGATATAAAGTTTGCATCATTGCCTCATTATATCTCAAACTCTTTTACTTTCTCAAGTTTTATGGCGCTAAATAATAATAATACTGGACCGATGGGCAATCCGACTCAAGGGCTGATCTACACAAACTTCATTCGTCCATTCCTGACACAAAGACTGAACTCAGGTAGATTTTCCTGTTTGATGAATTGTGAAGATGTTACAATAATGATGAAGCTTTTCTTCATGAATAAAGCAAATATGGTATAAACATATAGAAAACAATCATTATAGATATACACAGTTTAAAAAGATAATGTCTTAAGTCACATGAATTATCATGTAAACCTCATGTTAATGCCAGTCAGTTTTGAAGTTTTATAAAGTATTTTATTTATTTATTTCAGGTGGTGACTGCACATTGCCATTTATCAACAGTTTGGACTTCATCCTGCAGAACTTTGGGATTTTCTCTCCGTTAGCACAACTTCAAGATTTCTACAATTTAGGCAGCAATTTCTCAGCCGTGAGTCAAAAGATTATCAGTGATGATTAACTCTTTCAGCACCAGCGATAAAAAAAATTTCAGCCAGCGCCAGCATTTTTTATGATTTTCACAAAACTTGAATGTCTTCCAGAAAATGTTCTTCTTTAAATATATAAGCATACAAATTTATTAAATGAAAGAAAGGATCCTCCACTTTCAAAAAAAGTTTCATCCTACCTTTATTTGTTCTCTTTTATCACCTCTCAAATATGGGTGGGTTTCTTCAAAAATACAAACTTTTAAGCAAAAAGCAGATAATTGCATTTTTGTGAAGGACTTTTGATAGAGATCAGATTCAGAGCGATCTTCAAAACATACACAGAGTTTTTACTGTTTGCCCAAAGGGTTGCTTCTGGGCTTTATAAGTTGGGTAAGAGCACCACCTGGTAGATAATAGCGGTATTGCGGATTTCAGGAAAAACTCGCGATTGGCATGTTTTATATTAATTGATGAGTTAACTCTTCAATGGCGGGGAAAGAGTTAAAATGAATACTTCCTTTAAAATCTGTATATAATCTGAAGGATGTCTATGCATTTAAATAAGTTTAAGTTAAATATCTCTTATCTTATTCTCAGCCCTGGATGCTCTTTCTGTTCTCACACCGATGCAACTGAATGATTTGGTGTTCACACCTCCTGCTAGAGTAGGAGACAGAAATGAAGTCCTCAGAAGAGTCTTTGACTTCCTTCTTCAACCATCTAACAGAGACAAACTCATCAACTTCCTGCCTTCTCTTCAGACACAAGCACGCCCGGTAACTTTCTAACTAGTGTAAAGAAATACTCAAAGGGACACTCCAGTTTTTTTAAAAATAGGCTAATTTTCCAGCTCCCCTAGTGTTAAACATTTGATTTTTACCATTTTGGAATCCATTCAGCTGATCTCTGGGTCTGGTGCTAGCACTTTTAGCATAGCTTAGCACAATCCACTGAATCCGACTAGACCACCAGCACCGCGCCAAAAACAACCAAAGAGTTTCAACATTTCCCCAATTCAAAACTTGACTCTTCTGTAGTTACATCGTGCACTAAGAACGACGGGAAATTAAAAGTTGATATTACGCACTGCCAGAAAATAGTATCCTTGGTTACTTTCAATAGCAGTGGAGTATTTTCAGGCACTACATAATATCATTGCGCCTCCTGCAACCTTGTTACAGCAGCAAAGTCACTGATTATTATGCCAGTTTGATAGTATAGGTCTTAGCCATATCTGCCTAGAAAATCACAACTTTTAATTTCCCATCGGTCTTAGTGCACGATGTAACTACAGAAGAGTCAAGTTTTAAATAGGAAAAATATCGAAACTCTTTTGTTATTTTTTAGTGCAATGCTAATGGTCTAATCAGATTATGCTAAGCTATGCTAAAAGTGCTAGCGCCAGACCTGGAGATCAGCTGAATGGATTCCAAAACGAGTAAAAAACATGTTTAACTCTAGGGGAGCTGTAAAATGAGCATATTTTCAAAAAAAGTGGAGTGTCTTTTTATTTTTTGCTCAGCCTCGATTATCTCTCTATAATCTTTGTTTTCCAAAAACATTTTAGTAAACTTTCTTTTGTCCTACAGTCAAACTTCAGTTGTGAAAATTACCGAAACATGTAAGTGGTTTTCTGAAAATATTTAAAACAATGAATGTTCAGGTTACATTAGCTTGAATTTATGTTTTCTTTCTCTGTGAACCATCTTTGACAGAATAGATCAGACTTTATCATCACTCCTTCCTAACCAGACTGACGCTCTGCTGACTATTAGAGATTCAATAATGATGATTCCTCCTGATGAGTGAGACACACATTTATTAGTTGTAAGATTTAATAACAAAATCTCACAAGAATTTGTACATATTTTACAAGTTAGCTACTTCGTATGAATTCATACGACCATATCCGTAAATTTTTGTACAATTTATGAGTTCATACGAAGTTAATCGTGCAAAATCATACGATTCTCAAGAAAGGAAAACAACGAAACCGAACCCCTAACCCCGACTTCACAGCGGTCAAGGCAAATTGTGCAAAAACTTACAAATGTGGTCGTATAAAAAATAAATTAGCCAACTTTTTAAATATGTATGAATTCTTGTGAGATAGCGTTGGTTGATCACATCATATAATATAATGTAAAATTTTTAAATGACGAATTCTGTTTTATTTCTCTCCAGATTGCATATTGAGAGCCAGTCAAGTAAGTGATGATAGACGAAAAGATAATGTTCATGTTTTATTTATATCTGTTTTATTATATTTTTTACTTCAGTTAATAAAGTTTGTTTTGATTTCTTACAGTGTGCAGTAACTCCTGTAAATGGTAAATGACTCTGATGATGTTATTATGGTTTTAACTTGAATGATTTTAGATGTTATGAGCTCTCTAACATTGACTCTCTTCTCTTTTACAGAAACTGTCATCTGTGCAAGTGTCAACAGGTGAGATGTTTTATCTAAAAGTTTAAAACACTGAAGACACAAATGTGGGTTTATATTAAATGTTTTATGTTTTTCTGGTCAACAGCTCTGCTTTGAGTCAGTTCTTGAATACAGTAACTGTGAATGCAACAGGATCACTAAATGTTTGCAACTTCAGCGTCCAGCAGTTTGCCTGTCTGCCAACGGTAATATCACATTAAAGAAACTCAATAAATGTCATTGTCTTATTATTATTTCTGTATGTGTGTCATTGTTTTATTTTTTGCATCAGATTTCAAGGTTGAACCCTCAACAAGTTGCTGATCTGTTGGCGTGTTCACTGTCCAGTAATGTGACAAAAGACACCTGGAAACTTTTCTTCAGCAAACTCGGCACACAACTTGATGATGCACTGCAGAGATTCACTAACATGGTATGATGATCATGATTGAGACACATCTGGAAATATTAACATGTACTTATACATCACTTTGGCAAATTAAATGAAGTCAAAAAGTATCTTTAACAATAATTATTTTATATTTTTTTGTAAATATCAGTCTCAGAGTCCCAGCAACGTCTCCTTGTCCAGTGTTATGGATGTGATCGTTGAGGTCCGGATTGATCGCTTGAGTCCTCAGAGACTGAGAGATCCTGCCTTCGTTGACACATGGATGCAGGGGAAACTAAGACCCTTCTTACCATCACTATCTCAAGCAGCTCTGTCCTGTATCACTACCAAAAACTTCAGCTGTGAAAGTTATCGTGCTATGTAAGTTTATCTTTAGTGTGTTGTATAAAATGACAGTTTTTTTGCAGTTTTGACAATAAGCGATTTTGTCCCTTTTAATTTTCTTAATCTACCCTGTCCAACCTGGTACTAAATTTGGTGTCACCAAAAGTTTTTGTATGTTCACCTTTAAAAGTAAAGTAGTAATGTAACAGAAGAGATTTTCTTTGTATGTAACTCATGTGTTACTCTAAATTTAAATTATGTAACAAGCAAAATACATGTCATTCGAAATAAGCAGTTAAGTTTTAATTTTTTTAATAGTCTGTTTCTAAAAAGTTAAAGGAACGTCTCGGGTTACGAATGTAACCATTGTTCCCCGAGAAGGGAACGAGACGCTGCGTCGCCGAAGCTACGCTATGGGAACGCCCTCTGCGTGATTGCGTCTGAAGCACGTATGTCAAATCAGTCCAATGGTCAAGTGACACGTCATAGGCGGGTGATGTGGGAACCAGGAAGCTATAAAAAGAGCACCCAGCAAGCCAACTTCAGCTAAATTGTGCCGAAGCAAGACGAGACAGGGATGCAGGGAGTATGGCAGGGAGACGCAGCGTCTCGTTCCCTTCTCGGGGAACAATGGTTACATTCGTAACCCGAGACGTTCCCCTTCGAGGGAACTCGAGCTGCGTCGCCGAAGCTACGCTATGGGAACGATGTACCAAAACACCATACTACCAAATGCCTGTCTGTGTGTAAAAACGCGCACAGCTTAAGACATGAGCACCTGGGCTCCAGGCGTAGCACCAACATCTAACTCGTAAAACCGAACAAATGTGAGCGGAGAGGACCAGCCTGCCGCATCACAGACATCCTGCATTGAAGCCCCTAGCCACAGGGCCTTAGAGGCTGCCATACCCCGGGTAGAATGAGCCCTGACGGCGATAGGTGAAGGCCGTCCAGTGGTCTCATAAGCCAGAGAGATAGTCTCAACTATCCACTTACTGAGTGTCTGCTTGGTCGCCGGCAGGCCTTTCTTGGGCGAGCCAAAGCACACAAACAGTTGCTCAGACCTCCTCCACAAAGAAGATCTGTGAACATAGGCATCCAGTGCTCGCACTGGACACACCAAGTTAAGCTTTTCCTGATTCCTATCCCTAAATGGGGGAGGACAGAGGGCCTGAAGTACGACAGGTCGTGGCACATTAGTCGGTACCTTAGGCACATAGCTGGGCCTTGGGTACAAGAAAGCCTTAACCATCCCCGGTGCGAATTCAAGGCACGTAGGGGAAACCGACAGGGCCTGAAGGTCACCCACTCTCCTCAGAGAAGTGACTGCCAACAGAAGTACTGTCTTAAGTGCCACAAACTTGACTGGAACGGTCTCAATGGGCTCAAACGGAGCCATGGACAGACCTTCCAGCACAACGGCCAGGTCCCAAGCTGGGACCCTGGGTCGGACTACAGGCCTCAGCCTCCGAGTGCCACGAAGGAAGCGAACCACCAGCGGGTCTCTCCCAAGGGATTGCCCACCCAAAGGAACATGGTAAGCCGAGATGGCCGCCACATACACCTTCAGTGTAGAAGGAGATAACCCTGCGGTGAACTTTTCCTGCAGAAACTCCAAGACTGTACCAATTGGGCAGTTCACAGGGTCATGCAGGTGTTTGCTGCACCAGGAAGTAAAAACTCTCCATTTAAAGGCATAAAGCTTCCTCGTGGAGGGAGCTCTGGAGTGAAGAATGGTCTCAGCAGCCTCAGCTGAGAGACCAGATTCTATGAGTCTGGCCCCCTCAGAGGCCAGACCCACAGTTTCCATAACTCTGGGCGGGGGTGAAGAATCGAGCCAGAGCGATCGGGGGAAAAGCGTACAGCCGTAGCCTCGGCCATGGCTGAACCATGGCATCCAGTCCCAGCGGTGCTGGATGTGTGAGAGAAAACCATAGCGGACAGTGTGTCGTCTCTCTGGACGCAAACAGATCCACTTCCGCCTGGTAAAATCTCGTCCAGATGGACTCCACCACCTGAGGGTGGAGCCTCCACTCCCCGGGCCTCAGCCCCTGTCTCGACAGGACGTCTGCTCCCCGATTCAGACACCCGGGAATGTATACTGCTCTGAGGGACAGCAACTTCCCCTGTGTCCACAGACGGATATGCCGCGCCAATTTGTACAAAGGGCGTGAACGCAAACCCCCCTGGTGGTTGATGTACGCGACTACCGACGTGTTGTCTGTCCGGACTAACACGTGATGGCCCCGCAGGTGAGGGATGAAACATCTCAGGGCATAAAACACTGCCATCATCTCTAGGCAATTTATATGCCAGCTGAGCTGTCTGGCCCCCCATAATCCATGAGCCAGATGGCTCCCCATAGTTGCTCCCCAGCCTGTGAGGGAAGCATCCGTTGTCAGTGTAACTCGACGGTACTGAGCCCCCAACATCAGACCTTGGGAGAGAAACCATGGTCTCTTCCAAAGATCTAAGGCACGAAGACATCTGCGCGTGACCTTGATCAGACGGAACGGGTTGCCCCTCGGGGAAAACCCTTTGGTTTTGAGCCACCACTGTAGCGGTCTCATGTGAAGCAGCCCAAGGGGTATCACATTGGACGCTGCTGCCATGAGCCCCAACAACCTCTGAAATTGTTTTACAGTGTGTGACTGGCCTAAATTCACTCTGCCTACAGCCAAAAGAATGGATTCCACACGAGCAGGGGACAGATGTGCCTGCATTGTCGTTGAATCCCATATAACGCCAAGAAAAGCTGTCCTCTGTACTGGAGAGAGCATGCTTTTCTTTGCATTTAGCCTTAACCCCAGTTCTCTCATGTGGGTCAGCACAGCATCTCGATGCTGCGCTGCCATACTCTCTGATTGGGCTAAAATTAACCAATCGTCTATGTAGTTTAAGACACGGATGCCCCGGAGTCGTAATGGAGCCAGCGCTGCATCCATGCACTTTGTAAATGTACGGGGTGACAGAGATAGACCGAAAGGGAGAACCCGATATTGGTAAGCCACGCCCCCGGAGGCGAACCTCAGGAATCTCCTGTGTTGCGGGAGGATAGATATGTGAAAGTACGCGTCTTTTAGATCTATCGTCACAAACCAGTCCTCGGATCTGATTTGTGTGACGATCTGCTTTATAGTTAACATCTTGAACTTTAGTTTTGCAACAGACCGGTTCAGATGACGTAGATCTAAAATCGGACGTAACCCCCCGTCTTTCTTTGGAACTATGAAATAGCGGCTGTAAAACCCTGACTCCCTGTTGTGAGGAGGAACACATTCTATGGCTTCCTTGCACAAGAGAGTTTCTACTTCTTGTTCCATTGTTAGAGTCTGCCCAGCACCCACTATGGTAGATAACACGCCGTTGAATTGGGGTGGCTGGTTGCAAAACTGAATTTTGTAGCCCTTTTCTATTATTTGCAGAACCCACTGAGACACGTTTGGCAGGAGTTTCCATGCTGCCAAATTTTCTATAAGGGGGACCAGCCTCTCGAGACTGGCTTTTTGTGTACTGCTTAAACTTTTCCCGGTGCCCTGAACCAGACTGGCAGGGTTCAAACTGGGTGATATTAATGCCTCCCTCCTCGGAGAGAGGTGTTGCGTGCCCCGCGCACGAGGCACACAAGAATATGAAGCCGCTGTGCCCCGAAACACACACTGCGGCGGGGTTAACACACTGGCATCCCGAGGGCATCGAGAAGAGACGGGCACCGTGTTGTGAGGTGACTGCCGGCTCTCCCCGATTGGGGGCTGCCCTCGGAAATATGACACTACGTCCCTCAGGACTTCTTTTTAGCCGACGCCTTCCTCGCCATAATAACAGCCCTCAGGTCTGTTTTCTGCTTGGATGATGTCTGAGTACGACCGCCCGAACCCCAGTTCTTTTGAGGGGGACCACGAGTGGCAACACTATGCTTTTGCGATGCTCTATATGATGTCGATGGCTGCTCCCGCCCAGCAGCCCTAGAATCAAGAGCACGGCGGGGGAGATAGCGTTCGAACGCCGCCGACTGCTTACGAGCCTCCGCAAATCTCTCGACGACAGTATTAACGGCATCGCCGAAAAGACCGGAGGGCGCAACTGGCGCGTCTAAGAGAAATGCCCTATCTGAGGTTTTAAGCTCGGACAGATTAAGCCATAAATGGCGTTCCGTGGCTACGAGAGCTCCCATAGATCTACCCACGGCTTTCGCAGTCTCTTTAATCGCCCTGAGTGACACATCAGTGACTCGACGAAGCTCTTTAAATATATCAGACGTACCCCCCGCCTCGGCATCTAAATCTTTAAGCAATTCTGCTTGGTACGCCTGTAAGACAGCTAAGGTATGCAATGAAGCCCCAGCCTGCCCTGCAGACTTATAAGCTTTGCCCACTAACGATGAAGTTAACCTAACCGGTTTCGTGGGAAGCGAAGGTGATTTCAATGATGACGCCGCAGCGGGGGAGAGATAGCTCGCAAGCGTCTGCTCCACCCGGAGCATCGTTAAATATCCGTGTTCACCCATCCCCACAATGTTGGAATACATGGTGGCGTGAGGGGTATGAACACGGGCTGAATACGGAGCTTTCCATGATCTCCAGGTTTCTGTTTTAAAAAGCGCTCGTCTAACATGCTCTGAGGACGCGCGCTCTGTGTCTCCGCCGGCCAGTCTAATTTTAAGCGAGCCACGGCATTAGTGACAACCTCCAATAAATCATCGAACGCGGGGGACGAATGAGAGGGCTCCTCAGCGTCCACCACGTCTACAGACATAATATCGACTTCCTCGGACGACGATAAATGCAAATCTGGGCTCCCGCCCTGGGCGGAAGAAACCGCAGCGCGGGCTTCCGAATCCAGAGACGGGGCACTAGATCCCGCGGGTGAAGGCTGAGAAAGGGGAAGACCCGTCTCAAGCTCGTCCGCGAGATCTAGTTGTGATCCCCACGATCGCAGCTTCCGCTCTGCCTCGGCAGCAGCGGGGCCAGAACCGTGGGGAACACGCGGCTCACCACCCTCCTCGAAGAGTGCGAGCCGCGAGCGCAACGTACGGAGCGGCATCCTATCACAATGTGCACAACCACCCCTCTCAAGAGACGATCGTGCGTGTTGTGCCCCGAGGCACATAACACAGAGATGATGCGAGTCCTCGCTCGTAATGAAACGAGGACACGGGGAAGCACACTCCTTAAAACTTTGTTTGGACTTAGACATGACACACACTCGCTTGCTGAGGCACAAAGAGCTGAAGTTGGCTTGCTGGGTGCTCTTTTTATAGCTTCCTGGTTCCCACGTCACCCGCCTATGACGTGTCACTTGACCATTGGACTGATTTGACATACGTGCTTCAGACGCAATCACGCAGAGGGCGTTCCCATAGCGTAGCTTCGGCGACGCAGCTCGAGTTCCCTCGAAGGGGAACTTAGAAACCCAGTACACACACAACAGCTGTGTCCCAATTCAAAGGCTGCGACCTTCTAAGGACGTATTTTAAGACCGATTGCGTCACAGCAGCGCGACTTAAGGCCAGTAAGGCCGTCCCATTTCAAAGAATGCTTAGAATGAAGCCTCAAAATGCGTCCTCATTTCTCCGCGCTGTTAAGGATAGAACGAATGGATCCTTAACAGCCGAGGATATCCCAAGAGTCATTGCGCGTCTGCAACGGCGGCATATAATGGGTGGATATTCTAAAATAAACAATTAAAACCTTTATTAAATAAAAGTGTATTTATCAGAAAACATTTTTTCTTCTCACTGTTTTATAAGTTATGTTTTGTGTTAATAATATTCTTTTTATGTTGCGTATATTTATATGGTTGATTAATTTGGTATACTGTTGAATAGTTTAATATACATCAACGTGTCATATTTCTAAAATAAATTAATAATTTTTCTGATGTCATATTTATTTCAATAAGTCAGAAACGTGCAGGTGGGCGCGTGCAGCAGGTGACGCTAATTATGGGTCCTCCGAAGGTTAGACCGTATCATTTCAGTTCTCTTCGCGAACTTCTGAGGCTTCCACCTTGAAAGACCGAGTGCTCACCTTTTAAGGTCGAATGCTCATAAGGTTGCAGCCCTTGAATTGGGACACAGCTAACATTCGATTTAAATGTTTTTAGTAACAGTGCAAGTAATTTGTAAACAGTCTAATTCAGATGTAATATTTCAGATATAAAGTATGCATCATGCCTCATTATATCTCAAACTCTTTTACTTTCTCAAGTTTTATGGCGCTAAATAATAATAATACTGGACCGATGGGCAATCCGACTCAAGGGCTGATCTACACAAACTTCATTCGTCCATTCCTGACACAAAGACTGAACTCAGGTAGATTTTCCTGTTTGATGAATTGTGAAGATGTTACAATAATGATGAAGCTTTTCTTCATGAATAAAGCAAATATGGTGTAAACATTTAGAAAACAATCATTATAGATATACTATATTTCTTAAGTCACATGAACTATCATGTAAACCTCATGTTAATGCCAGTCAGTTTTGAAGTTTTATAAAGTATTTTATTTATTTATTTTAGGTGGTGACTGCACATTGCCATTTAACAACAGTTTGGACTTCATCCTGCAGAACTTTGGGATTTTCTCTCCTTTTGCACAACTTCAAGATTTCTACAATTTAAGCAGCAGTTTCTCAGCCGTGAGTCAAAAGATTCACCACTAGCAATTTAAAAAAATTGCCTGCCAGTGTTTTTTATGATTTTTACAATAGTTGAATGTCTTCCAGAAAATGTTCTTTTTTAAATATATAAACATACAAATATATCAAATGAAAGAACGGAGCCTCTGCTTTAAAAAAAAGAGGTTTGGGTTTTATAAGCTGAGTAAGAGCACCATCGGGTGGATAATAGCGTTATTGCTGATTGCCGGAAAAACTTGTAATTGGCTGGGAAGCGTTTTCTCTTAATTGATGAGTTATCTCGTTAATGGCGGGGAAAGAGTTAAAATTTAGGTTTCCTTTAAATATTCAAATTCTGTATATAATCTGAATGATGTCAATGCTGTAAATCAGTGTAAGATAAATATATCTTTATCTCATTTTTAGCTGGATGCTCTTTCTGTTCTCACACCGATGCAACTGAATGATTTGGTGTTCACACCTCCTGCTAGAGCGGGAGACAGAAACGAAATCCTCAGAAGAGTCTTTGACTTCCTTCTTCAACCATCTAACAGAGACAAACTCATCAACTTCCTGCCTTCTCTTCAGACACAAGCACGCCCGGTAACTTACTAACTAGTTTGAAGAAATACTTAATATTTGTTTAGTCTCTATTATTGTTTAAATAATACAATTATATTGTTCAAAACAAATACCTAGTTCAGTCATGAAACTCTAGAGGTGCAGGCTTAGTTCATGGTTTTATTTTCCACGAACCTATCAGCTTGCACATCAGCATGACTAAAAGTGATTGGCTTTTAAGGCAATTCATATTTAAAGCCACTGACTGCTTCTTTTACAACTACATTTAAATAGTCATGAATAGGGCTGGGTATCGATTCAGATTTTCCAGACCGATTCGATTTCAATACGCGATCCGATTTTCAATTACGATTCTCGGTTTGATTTTTATACTCTATTCTCGATTCAACTCAATGTATATAGATTATATAGAATATTATAATAAATTAGAATATAGACTGACAGAATGAATGACTGGCCCGCCTCTCGCTCCTTGGTAACATTGCACAAGGCAAAAAAAAGGGTGACATCTAGTGGAGAAGACTAGTAATTAGATTAACGTTAATCTTACGTTCAATGTTTGCAGAAATGAAATGGGAAATAATAGATTTGTGGCCTGTGAGAATCGATTTTGAAACGACCATGGGGAATAAATGATTAATCGAAAAATCTATTTTTTTGCCCAGCTCTAGTCATGAATGACATATCATGAACACTTACATGCTAAAACTTATAATTGTTTATCCTTTCTTTTGTCCTAGTCAAACTTCAGTTGTGAAAATTACAGAAACATGTAAGTGGTTTTCTGAAAATATTTAAAACAGTGAATGTTCAGGTTATATTAGCTTGAATTTATGTTTTTCTTTCTCTGTGAACCATCTTTGACAGAATAGATCAGACTTTATCATCACTCCTTCCTAACCAGACTGACGCTCTGCTGACTATTAGAGATTCAATAATGATGATTCCTCCTGATGGTGAGACACACATTTATTAGTTGTAGGATTTAATAACAAAATATCTGTAAATTAGTTGATCACATCATATAATATAATGTAAAAGATTTTAAGTTTGAATTCTGTTTTTTTTTTCTTTCCAGAGTGCATATTGAGAGCCAGTCAAGTAAGTGATGATAGACAAAAAGATAATGTTCATGTTTTATTTATATCTGTTTTATTATATTTCAGTCTTTACTTCAGTTAATAAAGTTTGTTTTCATTTCTTACAGTGTGCAGTAACTCCTGTAAATGGTAAATGACTCTGATGATATTATTATGATTTTAACTTGAATGATTTTAGATGTTATGAGCTCTCTAACATTGACTCTCTTCTCTTTTACAGAAACTGTCATCTGTGCAAGTGTCAACAGGTGAGATGTTTTATCTAAAAGTTCAAAACACTGAAGACACAAATGTGAGTTTATATTAAATGTTTTCTGTTTTTCTGGTCGACAGCTCTGCTTTGAGTCAGTTCTTGAATACAGTAACTGTGAATGCAACAGGATCACTAAATGTTTGCAACTTCAGCGTCCAGCAGTTTGCCTGTCTGCCAACGGTAATATCACATTAAAGAAACTCAATACATTTCATTGTCTTATTATTATTTATGCATGTGTGTGTCATTGTTTCATTTTTGATATTAGGTTTCAAGGTTGAGCACTCAACAAGTTGCTGATCTGTTGGCGTGTTCACTGTCCAGTAATGTGACAAAAGACACCTGGAAACTTTTCTTCAGCAAACTCGGCACACAACTTGATGATGCACTGCAGAGATTCACTAACACGGTATGATGCTCATGATTGAGACACATCTGTGATTATTAACATTTACTTATACATCACTTTGGCCAATGAAATGAAGTCAAACAGTATCTTTAAAAGTAAATATTTTATATTTTTTTGTATGTATCAGACTCAGAGTCCCAGTAACGTCTCCTTGTCCAGTGTTATGGATGTGATTGTTGAGGTCCGGATTGATCGCTTGAGTCCTCAGAGACTGAGAGATCCTGCCTTCGTTGACACATGGATGCAGGGGAAACTAAGACCCTTCTTACCATCACTATCTCAAGGAGCTCTGTCCTGTCTCAGCACCAAAAACTTCAGCTGTGAAAGTTATCGTGCTGTGTAAGTTTATCTTTGGTGTGTTTAAAATGTGCGTATTTTGCAACTGCAAATTTTAACAATAACTGATTTTAATCTTTTACACTGTCCAAAGTGGTACCAAATTTGGTTTTACCAAAATGTTTTTGTATGTTCATCTTTAAAAGTAAAGTAGTATATCAATGACGTAAAAGAATATTACTGTAAAGAAGGGATTATGATTAAATATAAAATTTCAGTGTTGTATGTGTACATTTTAACTTGGTTGTCGTTCCAATTTTTTTTTGTGGTCTCTTTTTTAAAGAGCTTTGGGGAATCCAATACACAACATTAGAGTTAAATGTTTTAGAGCGCAAGTAATTTGTAAACAGTCTAATACAGATGTAATATTTCAGATATAAATTATGCATCACTGCCTCATTATATCTCAAACTCTTTTACTTTCTCAAGTTTTATGGCCCTAAATGATAATACTGGACCGATGGGCAATCCGACTCAAGAGCTGATCTACACAAACTTCATTCGTCCATTCCTGACACAAAGACTGAACTCAGGTAGATTTTCCTGTTTGATAAATTGTGAAGATGTTACAATAATGATGTAGCTTGATCCATGAATAAAGTAAATATGGTATGAACATAAAAAAACAATCATTATAGATCTACAATGTTTAAAATGATAATTTCTTGTGTTAGTCTTATGATTTTTCATATAAATAGTTTAGGTGGTCTCTTTAAAAGTTCAGCCAGTTCTTGAACTATTATTGTTTATTTCAGGTGGTGACTGCACATTGCCATTTAACAACAGTGTGGACTTCATCCTGCAGAACTTTGGGATTTTCTCTCCGTTAGCACAACTTCAAGATTTCTACAATTTAGGCAGCAATTTCTCAGCCGTGAGTTAATAGATTATCAATGATGATTAATGAGCCCATATTACTTTGCAAAAAATTACATTATTTAGTGTATTTGGTGTAATGCAATGTGTTTACGTAGTTTATGGTTAAAAAAACATTATTTTCCACACACCGTGCATTATTGTTGCTCCTCTATGCCTCACCTTTCTGAAACGCATTGATTTCTACAAAGCTTATTGGCCCTCATTTATCATTCTTGCGTAGAAACGGGCGTATATGTTGGCGTAAGATTATGCTTACACTCCTCTCACCGCCTGATTTATAAAGCTGTGCGTACCTTGGCAATTCAGGTGTACGCAATAAATGCCGCGGCTGAAAACGATCGTGATTAGAATAACACGTCCATATAAATTCAAGTCTCCACCTCTCCAACGCCCTCATTTTACGACACTGACTCACGGAAGACGGCAAAGAAGAGAAACCAGCGAAGTGGAAAGAAATACAATTGTTTTATTTGGGAGTTTAAATAGTGGGATTAAAGACGCATTAATAATTGCATGACATTTTTGTATATTTGTATTATTATTTTTATTATTTATGATGCTTATTGATATTTAGAAGAATAATTATTTATTATTATTATTATTTTTATTATTATTTACTGTTGCCTACATCTAAATTATATGTCTGCTTAATGGTTCAGTTAATTTTTTTTAAATAATATTTTAAAATGATGAGGTACCTTTTGTAGTGTGTTGTTTTGTATTTACATACAGTTGTTTGTTAGCTAAGATCCAGTTTGATACGGAGCTCCGGATATAATTCAAATTAACAATTTGTTTCCACGACATCCTCATGTTTTACTAGGCTAATTCATAATTTGAAGTAATAATAATTGTAATAGTAATTACGAAATATTATAATAATTAATTCCAAGAAACAAACTGTTGAACTAATTCTAAATGTATGGCCATACTTTAGACTAAATAAGAAAAATAAGTGTCCATAATGTAGCATAAAAGATAAATCATGGCCATGGTTTTTACGGCTCCGTTCAACACAAGCATTTTACCTTAACTATTCATGTGTAGCTATTTATCATCGAATGGTACGTAACTAGCTTACCTTTTGATGCATTATTACCATGTTTTCGTAACACATCCTTGTGCTTTCTTGCAATGTGATTTCAGGATGAATATTTGCTAACTCTTACAGTCTCTCCGCACTCCCTTTCAATTTTTTCTTCCTGTCCAATCTTAACTTTGATTTTTACTTTACATTTATGTATAAGGCTTGAATTCCATAACTTATTGCTAGACGTTTTTACAGATTCTCGAACTAGCAAATTATCAAAGGGCGTTCTGGGTTCAACGAGCGGTGCTGAGCAAGCGGAATTTTCGGAAAGGCGCTTTGATGGTAATATTACCGCACCGCTCAACGCTCCGCTCCCACTAAGCTCCGTTCACATGCTCGCTCTGAAACATCAGGTAAAGCGCACAGGCTCTCAACTGAAGGAATACATATACGTACAAATCAAATGCTTTGGTAAAGTCACACAAATTAAACATTAGTCCATGTTGCTTAAAATATACACTGATGTTTATAATTACTATGTTGTTGTTGTTTTTTTACAGTGGGTCATAATATATCATATATTTTAGTTTGTCAGGGCGTTTTGTGGTGTTAGGAATTGTTTGCGCATTTCCGCACTAACTCAAAAAGTGCTTACACCACCTCCTGAGCTGGCGTAGGATTTGAGCGTGCCGTACGCCAACGTCAACATTGATAAATCTCAAAGTCATCGTGGTTTTGGGTGTACGCCAGGTGTACGCTGGAAATTTGGTGTACGCACTTTTGATAAATGTGGGCCATTGTTCTGAGAAAGCATGGCGTGCTCCGATTGGCCATCTATCCAGTACACTGTGAATACCTCAATCATGTTCTGTTAATGTGACTCTTCTTACCATATTTGGAAGATCAGCTCCCAACAGGAGATAATATCGTCTTTATTACCTTATCAATACAAGCCCAAATTGGAGACAATAACTTACATCATCATAAACTTTGGGATTTGTAACTTTGCATATCATTAACATGTACTACATTTGCATACCAAAAGAAATGTAAAATCATGAAAAGGAAAATAGGGGTTCTTTAAAATAATGGCTGCCTTTACATATTTAAAATCTGTATATAATCTGAAAAATGTCAATGCTGTAAATCAGTGTAAGATAAATATCTCTTATCTTATTTTCAGCTGGATGCTCTTTCTTTCCTCACACCGATGCAACGGAATGATTTGGTGTTCACACCTCCTGCTAGAGCGGGAGACAGAAACGAAATCCTCAGAAAAGTCTTTGACTTCCTTCTTCAAGCACCTAACAAACTCAACAACTTCCTCCCTTCTCTTCAGACACAAGCACGCCCGGTAACTTACTAACTAGTTTGAAGAAATACTTAATGTTTAGTCTCTTTTATTGTTTAAATAATACAAGTGTATTGTTCAAAACAAATACCTAGTTCAGTCATGAAACTCTAAAGGTGCAGGCTGAGTTCATGGTCTTATTTTTCACAAACCTATCAGCTTACACATCAGCATGACTTAAAGTGATTGGCTTTTAAAGCAATTCATATTTAAAGCCAGTGAATGCTTCTTTTACAACTACATTTAAATAGTCATGTTGAATGACATGTCATGAACACTATCCCAGATAGCAATTTTGTTCCGGCCCAGCTCCGGCCCACAAAACCAGTTTTCCTTGGCCCACATACAACGAGGAATGACGGCCCTACAGTGGCCCAGTTCTGGATTACAGACAATAGCCCATAACTGGGGTTAGTCTGTTCTGGCCCAGTTATGGGCTATTGTCTGTAATCCAGAACTGGCCCACTGTAGGGCCGTCATTCTTCATTGTATCTGGGCCGAGGAAAACTGGTTGTGTGGGCCGGAGCTGGGCCGGAACAAAATTGCTATCTGGGAACATGCTAAAATGTATAATTGTTTATCCTTAAAAAGTTGACAGCAAACTTTCTTTTGTCCTACAGTCAAACTTCAGTTGTGACAATTACAGAAACATGTAAGTGGTTTACTGAAAATATTTAAAACAATGAATGTTCAGGTTACATTAGCTTAAATTTGTGTTTTTCTTTCTCTGTGAATCATCTTTGACAGAATAGATCAGACTTTATCATCACTCCTTCCTAACCAGACTGACGCTCTGCTAACTATTAGAGATTCAATAATGATGATTCCTCCTGATGGTGAGACACACAATTAACAAAGCAAATGTGCTCTCAAATAATCTCATAACAACAAGATCCTTAAAGTTTGAATTCTGTTTTATTTCTCTCCAGAGTGCATATTGAGAGCCAGTCAAGTAAGTGATGATAGACGAAAAGATAATGTTCATGTTTTATTTATATCTGTTTTATTATATTTCAGTCTTTACTTCAGTTAATAAAGTTTGTTTTCATTTCTTACAGTGTGCAGTAACTCCTGTAAATGGTAAATGACTCTGATGATATTATTATGATTTTAACTTGAATGATTTTAGATGTTATGAGCTCTCTAACATTGACTCTCTTCTCTTTTACAGAAGCTGCCATCTGTGCAAGTGTCAACAGGTGAGATGTTTTATCTAAAAGTTTAAAACACTAAATACACAAATGTGAGTTTATATTAAATGTTTTCTGTTTTTCTGGTCGACAGCTCTGCTTTGAGTCAGTTCTTGAATACAGTAACTGTGAATGCAACAGGATCACTAAATGTTTGCAACTTCAGCGTCCAGCAGTTTGCCTGTCTGCCAATGGTAATATCATATTAAAGAAACTCAATAAATGTCATCGTCTTGATATTATTTATGCATGTGTGTGTCATTGTTTTCTTTTTTGCATCAGTTTTCAAAGTTGAACCCTCAACAAGTTGCTGATCTGTTGGCGTGTTCACTGTCCAGCAATGTGTCAAAAGACACCTGGAAACTTTTCTTCAGCAAACTCGGCACACAACTTGATGATGCACTGCAGAGATTCACTAACACGGTATGATGATCATGATTGAGACACATCTGTGATTATTAACATGTATTTATACATCACTTAAGCCAACGATATATATCTAATAGTGTGCATTTCTTCAATATATCAGGCCCAGAGTCCCATCAACGTCTCCTTGTCTGATGTTCTGGATGTGATCGTTGACGTCCGGATTGATCGCTTGAGTCCTCAGAGACTGAAAGATCCTGCCTTCATTGGCACATGGTTTCAGGGAAGACTAACCCCCTTCTTACCATCACTATCTCAAGGAGCTCTGTCCTGTCTCAGCACCAAAAACCTAACTTGTGAAACTTATCGCAGAATGTGAGTTCATCTTTAATTAATAATTATCATTATTATGTCTGAAGTAACAATGCAGTACTGCAGCTGCTAAAATAGTAAGTGAATATGTTTGTAAACTTTTAGTGTTGGAGCTTTCGTAAATGTAGTTCCACAAGACGGCCAAGATGTCTGCAAACCCTTGCAATCCACAACTATCACCCAAAGACAGGATCTGATCTACACACAATTCATTAATGCTTTCCTCTCTCGCAACGACACTGACGGTGAGTTTGAAATGTTATGCTGATCGACCACACTGGGGATTTTTCAACTATTATCAGAGACATTATAAATCAACAAGAAACTACTTCTAACAAAACAGATACATTTAACTTCAAGCTCTCTGAAAGTGGTATGCTAATATGACCGTGAGTGACTTAGATAATATTTAAAAATTCATTATTAGTGACAAAGAAATGTGTAAATAGGGTCTTTCAAGAGTACACTTTAAAAAATGTTGGACAAACCCAACCACTGATTTAAATGAACCTCTTAGACAATGTCCATATTTGACTCAAACTGACACTCAGCAAGTCCACAACTGTCACATCACTCACACATTCATATATATATAAAAATATAAAACTATAAAATTCTTCTGCCCATTCTAGATCCCAGATGTCTTAGAGATTCAGTCAACACCTCACAGTGGCTTGCTAGAAACTTTGGTCCGTTTGCGCGGTCAGCTCGTCTAATGGCACTTCAGACACTCAACAGAAACTTTTCAGCCGTGAGTGTTATGTATTATCTTTATAATTCATCCATTTTTATTAAAAACAAATCATTTAAATGACATTTAAATTTTGATAGGTTGAGGTTCTGCCTTCTTTGACTGTGAGCCAACTATCTGAGTTTGCTGCCACTCCCGGATCACTGACAGACCCTTCAGGTGTCAACACCACGATGCAGTATGTTAAGGATTGCCAGTTGGGTGTTTTCTTTGACCTGTTTTCCCCAGCAGTCCAGGTGTGTACAAGTCAGGCATTAATATAGACTCGAATCATACAAAAGATTCAAACGTATTCCTGCAATCATTTACCTTTTCTCATCATCAGGGTGTCCCGCTCACACAAGATGTGAAAACCACATTGATACAACAGATATTTAATAGAGCTAACCTGTCTAATGTAAACACCAGCAATGATGAAGTTCTCAGTTGGATAAATACTAGATTGAATCCTCTGCTAACCAACCTTACCGACAGCCTCGTCACTCCGTTGTTCGGCATCCTCGGCACAAGAGACTGCAACATCACTCAAGCTGCGTAAGTGGTTATTCTGTATACATTAAATCTTGTGAATATTACTGTACATTTTATCATAGCCTGACCAGTTCATGAACACACTTTAAAATGTACAATTTCCATTTTTGTTAACAGAGTGAACCTTTTAGATGTTGTCCGACCTTCAATGCCAAACAATACCAAAAATGCAGTCTACAATAACATTCTTCTGTCCTTCAGAGGTATTTCTTTATGTGAAATTTATGGCAATCTATTCCATCGAAGATGGTCGGGTTATGATTATTTCTAAAAAAAAAAAACGGTTCAAGACGCAAATCAAAAATTAAATATACTGGGTTCAAGCCAAAAAGGGCACAGAATGAAGTATTGGTGATGACGGTCATGATTTTAGATCAAAATTTTCAGTAGATTAAGGCAAAAATAGCATTTTTCACAAATCTTGAGACCACTAGGTGGCGTTGTGGCGAAACAATGGATTTTGCCTCAGGTCATGCTTATGATGACATCCACCAAAATTGGTGTAAATACGATAAAGTGATCCAGAGATATAGCCTAAAATCTCTTGACCACTAGGGGGGCGCTGAAATGTTTACAAGGGCTTTCAGAACATGTCACTGATGAACCATTCCAAGTTTTGTAGCGATATGCCATTGCATTCGTCAAATACGGAACTTAATGACAAAATTCTAAATGGCCGACCAAAAACCAAAATACCACTATCATGATTTTAGAGTCAATTATGAAGTAGTTATAAGCAAAAATAGCCATTTTTCAAATCTCGTGAACAGTAGGTGTCTCTAGATGCTACACACTGATTTTTACGCAAATTGGACAAAAGCTTTAGGACGAGTTTGAAAAAGTAGGTTTTACGAACAGATCAAAATATCGGAAAAATTTGCATGACGGAAAATGACGCCATGGTGCAATCGAATGGCCATGAGCCATTTTTCAAATCTCGTGAACACTAGGTGTCTCTAGATGCTACACACAGATTTTTACGCAAATCGGACAAAAGCTCTAGGACAAGTTTGAAAAAGTAGGTTTTACGAACAATTCAAAATATCAAAAAAATTGCATGACGGAAAATGACGACATGGTGCAATTGAATCAGCATGAGTCATTTTTCAAATCTCGTCAACACTAGGTGTCTCTAGATGCCACACACCGATTTTTACGCAAATCGGACAAAAGCTCTAGGACAAGTTTGAAAAAGTAGGTTTTACGAACAATTCAAAATATCAAAAAAATTGCATGATGGAAAATGACGACATGGAGCAATCGAATCGGCATGCGCCATTTTTCAAATCTTCTGGACACTAGGTGTCTCTAGATGCTACACACTGATTTTTACCCAAATCGGACAAAATCTCTAGGACGAGTTTGGAAAAATAGGTTTTACGAACAATTCAAAATATCGAAAAAATTGCATGACGGAAAATGACGACATGGTGCAATTGAATCGGCATGAGGCATTTTTCAAATCTCGTGAACACTAGGTGTCTCTAGATGCCACACACCGATTTTTACGCAAATCGGACAAAAGCTCTAGGACGAGTTTGAAAAAGTAGGTTTTACGAACAATTCAAAATATCAAAAAAATTGCATGATGGAAAATGACGACATGGTGGAATCGAATCGGCATGAGCCATTTTTCAAATCTCGTGAACACTAGGTGTCTCTAGATGCTACACACTGATTTTTACGCGAATCTGACAAAAGCTCTAGGACGAGTTCGAAAAAGTAGGTTTTACGAACAGTTAAAAATATCGGAAAAATTTGCATGACGGAAAATGACGACATGGTGCAATTGAATCAGCATGACCCAATTCCGTTTCTACGACGTACAGGTCAAAAGTTATAACCAAAAATTTAAGTGCAAATTTGGACTGTTGGTGGCGCTAGCGGGTTTGACATAGAGACTCCAAATTTGGTGTGGTGACTATTTGGACTGTCCTCTATCAGTTGGGCTTGACCCCAATTAGTTTGTAGCGAGAAATAATTTTTATATTGAATGTACTGTATATATGAAGAGTTTGGTTCCAAAACGCAATAAACGCCATTTTTGAAAAAAATGAGTTACTGCCAAAATCAGTATTATATCAGGTCAGTAGTTAAAAGTAAATTCTTAATTTTACGCAAAATCCAATATCCGCCGTGTTATTCTGTCATCTTTTCTCCCTTTTTTCCCAAAATGCGACAAACGCCACTCCCACTTTTTTACAGAACGCAATAACTCCATTTCTGATATTACAGCCCACCGTTCACGCAATGTAAACAAGCAATGGCGGACGCGCGTAGTACACGGAGTCCTGGTTTTCCTCATCTACTTTGTACTACGTGATCAACAAACAAAACAAAATAATACTTTAATTGCATCGCTAAACCTGTGATGGTTTTCTGTGATGGGAAAGAAACGTAAGCCATCAGCATCTAACAACCTCCCCGAGAGGCACCCGGGAGACGGGTGCTTGTTCTCCCGACAGCATCAAGCTTCTCATGCTAACACATTGACCCCAGAGGATCTTATGAAAAACTTTACATTATTTTACTCAAAGTCAATGAAAATCGAGCAGGACCAAAAACATTTTACAGTCGATCGCTGTGAAAGACGTTAAGCGAAGACGTCAAGTAACCGCAATGACAGGGTTCTTAATATGACAAAGTAAGTGTTTTGATTAATAACATTAATGTTTATATTTTTAATTAGTGTGTACAACTAGTCAACTAAATGAATATAACATGGCAAAGATGAATGCACATTTATATAGGCTAGTGATTCAATAGATTTATAGCATTTTGAATAAAAACTTGTCATGGATTTATTGCATTTTGTGGAAAAAATAATCCGTTTTTATAATAAATCTTTGAAAATCAACTTATGGATTTGAATTTTTTATGTTTTTATAACCTAAAGATGCTGTGTGAAAGTTTGTAACAGAAAATAGTTGTTTTCATCTTGTCACTTTCTTGGTATAGAAAACACGTTTTTACCAAAATTTGTCAAAATGGATTTATTGCGTTTTGGAACCAAACTCTTCATATGTTACAGTAAAGAATTTGGTATAGTTATATCTCTTTTTCTTGCAGGGCCAGCTCCTCTGAGGTGCTACAGAAACAACAGCTTCATCGCTTTCTTAAATGGAAGCCTTTTGGGATTTGGGCCTCTTCCAAACGTGACCACCCTTCTCTCTTTGATACCACCACCTCGCATAACAGAGGCAAGCTTCATAGTCGGCTCTACGGGTTTATTTTCATTGTAGACGTGAACTGACGTTTTATTCGTTTATTTCAGATTGTGAATTCTGTAGCTCCTCCTGAGCTAGGAAACTACCTCGCACAACCAAATGTGGTGGACGGTGAAACAGAAATCTGTGTCATCTTCAAAAACTTGGTCAAAACTCCCGTGTTTTTGGAAACTGTAAGTTCTGCTTTTTGTTAAAAATCCATTCAGGTGGAGGAAAACACAAAGCTTTCTATGTCATATCTATGGTGGTACGGTACATATAATAATTTAGTTGATATTTCTTTTAACAGGTGGACGTACCAGATAATGTTAAAAGCACGATCCTTCCATGCGTCTGGCCTCTCGCATTGTCCAGTGACAATCAAACTGAGATTGACTTGTGGTTTGATCGTAGACTTAGGCTCTATTTGCAGTTCCTGAACATGGATATACTAGGGTCAAATGACACAATGAATGCATCGTGCCAATCGTACAAGAAAATGTAAGTGTTATTAAGCTGCTAACATAATACTGCTATGCCCAAATGTGTTTCCTCAGAGGTTTGAAAATTAAGTCTCATGCACCGTACTTTCTTCTTTTAGGGTGAATGTTTTGGGCAGTCAATTCTTTAATTCTTCCCAGCTTAACAGTACGGATATATACAACAGCGCCATTAAGACATATCTGACTACAGGTGAATTTTTATAATCAGTATCTAGTGTAATTTTAAATGCAAGTATGTGACCCTGCTTGTGACAAACCAGCTATATTTGTGATGTACTGTTTTCTACATAATGTTAAGATCATTGTTTGAAAATATAACCTTGATATCATTAATATTGACCGAGTAATTGAAACATCGATCCTCCTTAACTCATTAGATTTTGCCTGTTTTAAAAGACAGGGTCACATTTATAGCTTACTATATGGATACTATTTTTACAGTAATATTGATGGTGCTTAATATGATTTCATCCAATTTCAGACTCTCAACCAAAGTGTTTCAGTGTCAATGACCCAAGATTGAACTCAACTTCGTGGTTCGTCGATTACATCGGTGTCAATTTCATCAGCTTTGTGAGCATAGACGATCTGTACTCTTTCGGGCCCGAGACCACGATGAACTGAATATTTCCCTCAGCTCACCTTTTGTACATTGTTCAATGTGGAAAATCAACACTCATCTCATTTCTCCCACATTTTGTGACTCGCAGATGAAACAGTTCAGCGTGAATCCCGACAACATAAAGCTGTTCAATCAACCAGGAATTTCCAAAAAAGTTTTAAGCCGCTACACTGAGCTCATCTTCCTGCAAAACGTCAACTTTGATCTGTTTAGGTACGTTTGAAGAGGAAAACTGGAGAAAATGTCTATTCAGTTAATTTAACAAGGTTTTAACCATTTTTTGTGCTCCACTAGCTTGCCTTCGACATTGCAGTGCGATGCCCCTGTGTCAGTCTTCACTAATATAAATGAAAATCAGACTAATGTCATTCTTGCAAACTTTAAAACATCTTGCTCCGATGTGGATCCTCAGGTAAGCACTAATCCAATAAAAAATGTGTCAGGTTTAACTTCAATTGATACCCATTGTGGGATAGTGTTGGTTATAGCAACAAACATTACTTTACCATTGTTAGTCAGGGTAATAAAGTTGTATTATTGCATGTAACTTTGCATGGATAACGTTAATAAGCCAATTTATTTCAATAAAAATATGGGGTGCGTTCTCCGAAACTACCTTAACGCTACGTCGTTCTTAAGTTGTACCTTAAGCTGTACCTTATCGCTAATACGTGTTTTCCGAAACGTTCTTAGTTACGTATCACTTCTGTAAGTCGTTCGTTCGTAAGGTTGGTCTGGAGCACTCTTAGCTATACGTTATCCCACATGATCTCCACTAGGGGCCATCACTTTCATAAAAGCTTACATTGCAGTCTATATAACTAAATATTTGTAAAAAAAAAATGCAATACACTCCGTGTTTAATTAGGCAAATATTTTTATATTTAAATAATAAAACATTTACATAATTAGACATCATTACATTGATGGTTGTTAGATTTTTAATTATGTTTTCCAAAGGGACATCAACTGCGAACTATTAAATGCTACAGGATTAAGAAACTATTTAAAAAAGATATTTTGGGTGATGGAGTTGGTGAAAATGGCAGCTATACAGCGAATCCTATATTTCATTTGTGCATTTCATATCCGTTAAATCTTAGTCTAACGGCTAGTATTTTAGCTGCATAAATAAATCGGGTAAAATTACAAAAAATAATTATGATTATTAATGTTAATTCGACTTTGCATCGAAGTTTTTTTAATGTTTTATAACTTTGAGGCAACTGCATGCCATATTCTTTATAAACATTCAAAATAAACTGTGCACTTAATTACTGCTTGTATAGTCAAAGGTCAACAAAATTTCCACATTAAAACTAATCAAAGCTAAAATCTAAAGCAATCATACTATATATTTATAGGCTATTATATAATATTTGATATGTTATATTTAGACAGACAGGCTCCAGAAATGCGTCCATTAAGGTTTATCCACATTGTTAACGCGCTGCTTGTGCATACAGTGTCCAAGCACAATAAACGCGTGAACTAATGAACAACAGCAGTTTGTTTTTATATACTTTAAGTGTAATGCACAGCCAAGTACTTGCACAACCCACTTTTTTCCTCCGTGCAACGTACTTATTGGGAACCCCTTATATAAATGATCCTTTCAAGGCATAGCGGATGAATTGGAGCAGTTTAAACATGATATGTTTAGAGATAAAGTTGCGGGTTTTGCACGGGTTTGATATAAAATATAGAAGGTTGAATTTAGTTGTTTGCAATTTGAAATATTTTTTTTACCAGATATTCCTAATAAATTTAACTTGAACTATTTCTAAAATGTTTATTTAATAAAGAACACCGCTATCTCATAACGCAGCGAAACCTATTACATGAAGTGAATAATTGATTGTCGAGCAATCGATATCAACCTATTCAGCACCTCCACCATGGACAGCACCCGCTAAGGTCGAACTTGAGAAGGTTTACCTTAAGCAACATCCTAAGGTATAGTTCGGAGAACACACGTAGGAAAGGTATACCTGTAGTTAAGGTTTAACTTAAGAGTCTTCGTAGCGCGCTAAGAGACAACGTTATCGGAGAACGCACCCCTGGTAACATGTATAACAGTAAAGATTATGTCTTGTCGCAATACTTTTTAAATTGTGTATTTTGCCATTTAACATTGCAAGTGTCTCACTGTAACCATAGCAGCAATCAACAAATGTTGCGTTAAAAATAATTTTGGTGATAATCAACATTATGCCATTAATGCTGTTTTGCATAAAATTAGATTTTATAAAATTAGATAAAATTATTGTTAAAATTAGTATTTTAACAATTAAAGTACTCTATAATACTTGCTATCCTTACTAACCTGTCAATAATCCATGTTTTTAGATATCTGCTGTCCTTGTTGGAAAATTACCAAAAACC
Source organism: Misgurnus anguillicaudatus (assembly GCF_027580225.2). Taxonomy (NCBI): domain Eukaryota; kingdom Metazoa; phylum Chordata; class Actinopteri; order Cypriniformes; family Cobitidae; genus Misgurnus; species Misgurnus anguillicaudatus. The sequence continues at coordinate 16,854,708 of NC_073355.2, forward strand.
ATAAATGCTGATATTATTAAAAACTTGGGAAAAGAAAGTGTCGGACTAACCACAGTACAAATAACCAATGCAGATCCATCAGTTATAATCGATAGTCTCTCAACATTGGGCAGTGCAACTGGCTGGAATCTTGGACAGGCCCAGGCCATCATAACAGTGATCCTTAATGGAAACTTTCAGGTAAACTTTAATCAAGTATACTTTATCATTTTTGGGGCAAACACTTGGCTAAATTTGTTTTTGAGTTTATTTTTCTCTTTCAGCGGTTCATGCTTAAAAAGCATTGGTAGATTAATGAATAATGACTAGGGCTGTGACTAGGGTGGCCATTCGTGCCAGTTCCGCCGGACACGTCCCGAACATGTTTTCGGGTGCGTTCTCCGGAAGTGGCGTTGCTCGAACGCATACGTCATCGAGGTTCTCACATTTCAGTTAAAATACATTAGAAAATTAAGATTTATTTCTTTTAAGACATACAATCATTGTATTTTCATTCTTACCTTGAAATGTAACGGTTGCTTTTCTGAAATTAAACCGGAAATATTAAACCTTGATGACGCATGCGGTCGACCAACGCGACTTCCGGAGAACGAACCCGAAAACATGTTTGGGACGTGTCCGGCGGAACTGGCACGAATGGCCACCCTAGCTGTGACGATACATCGCGTTCCCATTAAAAATACCTGCCTAAAATTGATTCTGAAATTGAGTCGTGTATGACGTGAGTTTAAAAAAGCAACACGCAAACGCAATCATTCAAAATATTTGTATTATCATGAAAATACCTGAAACAATTTGAAGAAGAGCGATATAAACATAGATATGTATAAAGGCTAGATGTCTCGTCCGCGCTGCTGCCCGGTTGAGTGGAACGTCTGCATTTTGGCAGCCATCTTACCACGGGGCGCTCGCTCATTTGTAGCATTGAGTTTTAATGATGCAGGTACTTTTAAATGACCATAACTTGCTTAATTTTTTACCGATTTTCAAACGGTTTGGTTTGTTATAAACGTCAAAGATGTACCTATGACACTGCTTACCTATACTAAAAATAATAAAAAATTCATGAAACATGTTAAAGCAAGCATCCAGAATTATAGCCACGTTAATAACGTGTGTAAAAAACCAAACCGTTTGAAAATCGTTAGAAAATTGAGCAAGTTATGGTCATTTAAAAGTACCTGCACCATTAAACTCCATGGTACAAGTGAGCGAGCGCCCCGTGGTAAGATGGCCGCCTGGTGATGCCATTAGGGACTCGGCCGTAAGACATCTAGCCTTATACATATATATGGATATAAATATCCCTTCAGACATTTCCTGGAATAACGTTTATAATGCTACTTCTTCTGTGGCACAAATGGCGTTTCTACACGAGAGCGCCCTCTGGCATTTGGATGTGGCGGCATTTCACCGTAATTCATTCAAATTCATTCATTGAGAAAACGCGCATTTGCACGATATATTATTGAAAGTGCACACTTAAGGATATAATTTAAGACATTTTCCAGTCATTTTCCATCCACTGATGCATTATATTGTTTGATCCATACCTTGAGAAAAAAAGTTAGAGGCTAATGAAATATTGATTTAAAAAATATTTTATTTTCAGCTCAACAGTAGCAGCAGTTTGGAGAGTCTAGGATCTCTTATTGGAGGAATCCCTTCAGAAAAGCTGACTGCTATTGCTCCACAACAACTTCTTGAAACATCTAAAAACCCAACATTTATTAAAAACATACTCGTAGCCCCAGAGATTATTCAGATGACCTATGTGACTCAGGTACTGTGTGTAAACTTGATTCCTGCACGTTTTGGGTGCTTATTGTGTATCGAAACCATACTTTGGACAAACATTTTATAGATTTAATTGTCTTTTTATCCTCAGATTATCACCATCAGCACATCTGTGTCTGCTCTAATGGAAAATGTTCCCAATGAGATGGCTCTGCAAATTCCAAGAAACCTTCTGATTATTCCCCCCAATGCTGATGAAAATGTTAAGAAACAATTTAATCACAAAAAGTGGAAACCTGAACAGGTACTGTGAAAATAGTACACTGCATAAATAAGTAAATAAATAAAAAGTATTTTCTGGTAAAATAATTGATTTGCTTTAAATTCTTTATAGGCAGTTCTGTTCTTCGATACCGTCGCTGATGCGTTTAATGATTCTGATCAGTAAGTGTTTCTGAAAATGACATTTTTAAATCATTGATAAAAATGCATTTTGAATTAGCACTGATAGCAGTGCCGGTCTTGCCCATACGCAAATTATGCCATTTGCATAGGGCCCCGCACCACTAGGGGGCACCCTTGATCTCAGAATTATTTAAAACCATTATACCAAATAAAAATTATTATTATGTTTAATGAAAACAAGAGCTATAATTTAAATAATTTGCAAACTTCCGAATGTATGCAGGTTTTTACAAATACTTAATGATTTCTTTAATCACTGATATGTACTCGGACAACATGCAGGCCGTTTCTCAAGGTCACATTTGTAGGCTGCATATGCGTCATAAAAACGTATTTCAGAATATTAACAATTATAATGTTGACTATTATTCTTAGTTAATGGTTAATTGTTATAATATGCTTATGACTTGCAAATGAAATGCTAATTTAACTTAAATAAGCATTAAAACGATGTATATATAATTAATTTAATTTGATTCATTACATTATTTAAATTTAAATCAGGTTTATTTTTAGTGCTTCTCACAACACATTTTAAATCAAAACAACTTTACAGCAAATACATGTTTCATGTTATAATAAGCAAGTTTATCAGTCAGTGTTTCAAAGTAGTGTGCATATGGGAATAATATACAGCTATAAGATACACTATGTGGTTAGTTAACAACTAACTAACAGCAACATTGAATGTGTTTTACCCAGATAGCACAGGTACATCTGTAAGATTCTAAATCTAAAAACGTCTTGCAGACATCTTCAATATGTCTATATGACATCTTTTAGGAGACGTCTCACAGATGTACTGCAGATGAGAAAGCAATCTAAATAAGATGTCTTGCAGATGTAAACACAGACATCAAATAGATGTGTCCGAGTTGTATGTGTGCTATCAGGGTATGAATGCACTGACAGAGGGCCCCTCACAAAGGTTTGCTTAGGGCCCCCCAGCATCTAGGACCGGCACTGACTGATAGAAAGAATGGTGAAAAAACTTTTGTTGATTGTCCACAGACTGTCAGTGGATGTATTGCAAGGATTCACATGTGCTCGAGTGCAGACATACTCAACAGTCAAAGCCGTGGGATTTGTCAAGGCCTGCCGTCACAGAGGAGACAGACCTAAGGTCGTACTGAGTGAGTCTCAGGTAAGCGCCTACCTAAATGAAAATTGTTTTAACATGTATTGAGTGATGATTGAAGACAAGACTCAATAATCGTGACTTGTTTCAAAAACATTTTAGCTGACGTGCATGTACAACTTAGTCAAAAATGATTTGCCATTGGATTTTGTCAACTATCCTAGAGATATGTTGCTGTACTACAAGTAAGTGTTATTTGTAAACTTCTAAATAACACTTTAACAGAGAATGATTGTGTATAGATCAAATATTTTCTCTGTTTCCTTTTCAGTTATAACGCGATCCCAAGTAGCAACTGTACATCATATTTTACTCAAGTAGGATTAGCCGATTTCTCAGTCCTCTCGACCGAACTGCAAGGGAAACGGGACACTTTGTGGAGTAATGCTCAAGGCTGCCTTGTAAGTAATGTCAGATGATGAAAATCATTTAGAGATTATTTCATATTATATGTTTACATTTTCATCATTTTATTTTAGAAAATTGTTGGAACAAGTATCAAGAAAACAGAATTGGCAGTGCTGGGCAATTTGGTATGTGCTGCAAGCAAAGACTACATTTTAAACTCTGACCCTGAAATCCTTGAAAACTTGAAGAAATGCAAAGATCTCTCAGACCTGCAGTTGGCAGCCATGGAAACGGTTCTCTTGGCTGGAAATACAACATACGGGTAAGTTATCGTTATCGAGTCGGTTGTAAATGCTCTGCACGTTTATCCTTTCAGGTCCGATACTTTACGAAAAGATAATCACAGTAATTAATTTACAACACTTGCATTTTTCAGACCACCAAGCACATGGGACCAGAAAACACTTGCCGATCTCGGAAATCTTCCTTTGTATTTCTCGCAAAAATTCTGGGGATCATTCAAATCGGTACAGTAAAATACAAACATCCTACATTGCTTGGCCAAACAAGAAACGCTTTCTGACATGGACTGAACCCTCATGCATTTTATACTTGTTTAAACAGAGCGATTTAGCCAAGTTCTTGAAAACCTTCCTGAAATCACTGCGTGACAATAACACCCCAAAACCACGAATGAAGAGACTGTTTAACGCTCTCATTGTAACTACAACAGCGCCCACCAGGGCAGGTATACGGTCTTGATCTCGTTTATATTCTTATCTTTTTATAAATCTTTTGTTTTACTCTTAATACTTTTCTGAAAATAATAACGATCACTTGTGTTTTAAGGGGAAACCTGTACTAAGGGCAACATCACAAATGTTGAGATAAGTGATGACGCCTTCCCCTTTGGATATACTGCAACACAGTTCAAGCTATGTATGAGTGCTCAGGTAGCAAGTGACAACCTTGCTGCGCTGTGTGAGAAAATCGACATAAGTGATTTTCAGAGAATCATTTTGGACAAACTCAATGAGGTAATGTTGAAAATATTAAGGTTTGTTGAAATCCAGCATCAACATCCAGGACAGTTTGAATGTTTTGCATTCTCTGATCCATCAGATATCACCAAATGGCCTTTCAGAAAGTCAGGTTAAGGTGCTGGGTGCAGTGTCCAGAAATGCAACATTGGGTGAAATAAATAAATGGAACATCACAAAAGCAGACACACTGGGTGCATTGATGGATGCAAACAATGGCGAATGGACCTCTGGACAGGTAAAGATGTATTAATTGTATTAATTTGTTATCAATTATTACAATATTGGGATGAGATGTTTATTTTATATTGCCACTGTAATTTGTGTTTCAGAGCAACCTAATCATTACGAAGTACCTAAACGCTAACAATAATCTGACTGCAACTGAGCTGAATCTAGTGAAAGGACCAAACCTTTGCTCTCTGAATAGCAGCACCTTGAGCTCGATATCACCTGATAGCATTAAGTAAGTCAATTTTTTGTTGGATTTCTATAAAATCAAATTAATAGATAATGCTGGATCTTATTCTGGTGTGCTAGTCAAGTAATAAAGTAATTCAATTAAAGCATTTCAAAGCACCCAAAGGCAGCTCATTTTCCAGCTCCCCTAGAGTTAAACATTTGATTTTTACCATTTTGGAATCCATTCAGTCGATCTCCGGGTCTGGCGGTACCACTTTTAGCATAGCTTAGCATAATCCATTGAATCTGATTATTAGACCATTTAGCATTGCGATCAAAAATAACGTTTCGATAAGAGTTTCGATATTTTAAAACTTGACTCTTCGGTAGTTACATTGTGTACTAAGACTGACGGAAAATTTAAAGTTGCTAATTTCTGGGTCGATGTGGCTAGGAACTATAATCTCATTCTGGCGTAATAATCAAGGACTTTGTTGCCGTAACATGGCTGCAGCAGGCGCAATGATATTACGTACTGCCTGAAAATAGTCCCCTTTGTAACTTTCAATAGCAGAGGATTATCTTAATTTTACGTTGGTCCTGTTTACATTAAAGAATTTGCGTTTAAAAACGGCATTTTAAAATGAAAACGATCCTTGTTTATACTGGCACTTTAAAAAGAATCTTCATCCACACTATACACCACCATAAACGCATGAAACATGACCAATCACGTAACTGGGCATGCGCATAAAAGTGTAAAACAACTTATTACTCTAATAATAGCTTACCTTTGCGCATTTATGCAGCCTAGGGCTGTGCGATATTGACAACAATTCATACTTGGATTCTTTGCCGGCAACTACAACAGACACTAGCCTATTTTTGAACCTATAAAAATGTGTTTGGGAAAGTCTTCAGCTCCACCCTACAACATATTAATATGATTAATAGGTTAATGTTGATGTTATAAACCAAACAGAAAGGTTTCTATGATTTAAAAAGGAAGCATTCAAGTGAACAGTACTAAACAGTAGCGAACTTGAAGGAAAAAATTTTTTCAGCAAATGCAAACTTCAATCAAACATAATTAGAGGTAAACACCAAATAACTTAGCTTCCCTTACCTGTCGCTGTTCAGCGTGCTATTAATTAATAAAAATGTATATGACGTTAATAGCAACACAGAAATAGCGAAAAGCGCAATTGGCTAAACGAGCATTAAATATTAATATGACGTTGATTTTATTGTTTTTATTAATTTATATTCACAAAACTTATCAACAAAACATCGATTAAAATTAAGAGACAAATTATATTAAATGAAATTCATTTTAAAGTAGCAAACAAAACTTAAATTAAACTCGAAAATAATGTCTGACCCATTACAATTCTCCATTCATATTGGCCTTTACAACGCCCTATATGGCGTTTAAAATTACAGTCTATCTTTCGTAATAAGCTAACTAAATTTAAACAAAGCATAAACAATATTCAAACCCAACAATACTGAAACATAAATATAAAACAGACATTATCTATAATACATGTTAACAATCAGATAGCGTTTATAATAGCTGGTTGATAGATGTTTACTATTTTTGCCAAAACCTCCGTTGCAAACCTCCATTTACCTGAATAAAAATAATTTTTACGTTGAAAATGATGCGCTGTCACGTTAACATCAGCTGTTCGTTTACATAAGACTCCGTCTACGTTCATTTAAACTGCAGCACAACGTCTGAGTTCTCAAACTAAAACAGGATCTGCAGCGTTTGCGAACGAATCCGTTTATGAGGGTGGAAAACGTTGGTGTGTAAATGAAAGGCGTAAACGTAGCAAAAGTAACGCGTTTTAAAGGATAAATGCATTAATGTAAACATAGCCTTAGTACACGATGTAACTACAGAAGAGTTAAGTTTTAAATAGGAAAAATATTTTTGAGCATGATGCTAATGGTCTAATCAGATTCAATGGATTATGCTAAGCTATGCTAAAAGTGGTATCGCCAGACCCGGAGATCAGCTGAATGGATTCCAAAATGGTTAAAACTTTTATTGTCACAGTTTTGGTATATGTTTAAAGTTAACCCAGATTTTCTCACATTATATAATCTAGTTATTTTTCATCATCTGTGAAGCCAGTAATCCATTCAAACGCTTATGCTCACTCTCCATTTTCACAATTACAGGGGAGCCGATGCCTTGGATGTGACAAAATGTTCGTCTGATAACAAGAAAGCGCTCTTCTCCGTAGCTAAACAAGCTTTTCCCCTTTCATCTACCAGAGCGTCAAGTGCCATCCTCAGAGCATTTCAGCTTATTGAGTCCTATATTGGTAAGCAAGCCCTTATGCATTTGGTATACGCTTTCATCCAAAGCGACTTACGGTGCATTACAAGGTGTGCATTTTTTTTTATCAATATATGTGTTACCTCGGTTAAACCCATGACCTTTTGTGTATCTAATGTAATGCTCCACCACTGAGCTATATAGAGGAGCACCAAATGTCGGTTTAGACCCACAGAATGCACATGTGCAGGCTGAAGGACATGTAGTTCACTGCAAGTATTAACTGGTTCTGTGTTTTCAGGGGGTGCAGATTTAGCATACATCAAGACTCTAGCGGGTTTAAACGTCACCATGAGCTTGACCACTTTTATGAAACTGGATACAGACGTTGTCAAGGTGAGCACAGCAAGACATTATATGTTATGCCATTTGCTTTCCCTCATTTTCTATGCTTCATTCACTCTGTGTGTTTAACTTGACGTGACCCCCGCTTATGCATTACAGAATCTCACCGTGTCTGATGTTAGGGGGCTTCTTGGGGTAAATCTGCAGGATCTAAAAACATATGAAAATCAAACGACCGTGCAAAGCTGGATACAATCGCGGCTGCAGTCGGAGCTGGATACTCTGAATATCTCACTGACTGGAGGGAAAGTAACCGCTTCACCAACTACTTCTTCGGTTGTTACAAATGCTACAACAGTAACTGTGGCTGCCACCACCCCTAAAACAACCTCTTCAGGAGCTCCAGGTATGGTCTCGTGCACATGCTATAATTAAACCTGAAACCTCCATTAGATCTGTATATATCAGTCCATGTCATATACTTGGTTTTGGATAAATGTTGCTGTTTATTTCAAAGCAATAACCCCCTTTCTTAATCTTTTGTTTTCATAGGAATCAGACCCAGCAAATGGTCACTTTCATTCACCATTATTGTACTCATTTTTACCATCATCAAAGTGGAGATCACAGAGCACCGCTGATTTCAAATCAGACATACGTGTAATCATCTTTAAGATGGTGTGAGACTATATTGCTGGAATCAATATAAACATATATGTATATAAAGAAAAATACTTAATCTGTTTAAAATGATGATAACAATTGATTATTATTGATCCCAGTGAATATCCTCTCTATATTTATCACTATTAATGTTATTTAGAACTGATATTATTAACATTATGGAACATATCTACTTTTGAATATTACATGATATTAATAGTGACATTGTAATTGTGTATTTTATTCATTAAAATAGGAAATTTGCAGACAGAATATGTAGCATTTTGATTTAAAAAAATGTCTCACACTAAATGGATGTTTAATTTATTTATAATCACTAGAATTATAACTATGCTATACTGAAACTTAATCTGACCTCTGATTGTTTTAAGTTCTACACCAAAACAATTAACATTAACATTAAAAATGATCTTTCTTTGTTTTAAATCACACAAACATTGCATACAAGTTCTATGAATGGTGCCTGTTTATTTGTGACAATGATCATACCTGATGAAGTAAAATATCATCTTTACTACAGAAACAAATAAAAGGTAATCTATGATGAACAAATACAGTTGTTGGTGCAAACCCTTTTGTGTTGTTGTACAGTAGTAGTGAAATGTGTTCTCAAATGAAGTAGTTCCTTCTTTTCTTTCTACTCTTCTTCACCAAGAACTAATGTGATCTATTTTGTTCTTACTTTAAAATTAGGTCAAGCTCAAAATCACTTAATGTTAGGTCTGATTATATCTAAATGATTGGCCTTGGTTTCAGGCTACAAATGGTGAGAACAAGCTAGTCCTGATCAGGGCTGCATTAAAGGTGCCAAAGAATGCATTGATACAATATTTTAAATTATTCTCTGATATCTACATAGAAGTTATGTGACTTTATGAAGTGCAAAAATGATCCAGAGACGGTTTAACATGTCTATTTACAACCCTAGGATTTTTCCCTAGAATAATTTACCTAATTTGGAAGGATCATGACTCATGAATATCAATGTTGAGTTCTGCTCTGATTGGCTGTTTTACAGCAAGACTCATGAGGCTCACATAAAGTAAACAGACCTTAAATGTTTGAGCCTGTATCAAATAAAGATACAAATTTTAAGGAACAACCAATTGTTCAAAGATTGGAAATGGACGTTTCTTAGTGGTAATTTTGTGTTTATGTATGGACCTGCAAAACATAACTGTACCACCAGCCATAGTAGAACTTCAGCCTAAACGCTAGCATATAGCGCTAACTCAGCAGTCACCATTTTGTTTTAGCACTGTAGTAATTTATTGTGTAATTTAATGTTTGTGCGTACATCTCTCGACTGTAACGTTGGTGTTATGTTGAGATTGGACTCTTTTCAGTTGTCTTTTGCATGCACAAGGTTTACATAAGAAGGATGGGAAAAATAGTGTTGGATGCTCACGATTAGGAATGTAACAATTCACGGTAAAAACGTGAAACGGTATGTATTTAAACCGCGGTTCATCAACGCATGAATATTTTGGTGAAGTAACAAAAACAGCAGAGGCTCCGCTAACCACTGCGCGTGACTACTGTAGAAACCAAGCGTGCTGCACAAGCCCTGAAAAGTGAAGCCAAAACGTCTCAATCGCCCCCCCAGTGACTGGTCCCAGTATAGGTCATAAACCCCGCCTCCCCATGTTATTCAATGGGACTTGAGACCAACTAAAAATGTAATTACACTTCAATTATCTTTTTTCCAAAATTGGTTTCTGCCATTTACTGTAGTTTTTATCACGCTGATGTTAATTCAAATGTTTGTATTAAAAATAGTGTTTAGTTAGTTATTTAATGATATAAAAATGGTGGTGTCACGTCATGATTGACAGCTGTGATATCGTGTGATACGCGCATTCTGCATGGGCGGGGTCTTGATTTCGCGGCTTTACTTCCTGCTCACTACTGCGCAGGACTGGTCCCGAAATCGCTACTGCGCAGACTCAAGACCCAAGATGTCAGCGCCGTATCGGGACATTGGCGGCTTCATTTATCACCAATGAAAGAGAGCCATCCATCTTTTTTTACAGTCTATGGTAGAAACAGATTGCCTGGCGTCTCACGCCCTTTAGGGTAAAGTATAGGATTGTGCAGGTGGACAACAGAGGATATGCACGTGACGTCACCTTCAGTGAAAATGACTGCGGTTATGCCCACTGCAGGGGTGGGCATCGAGGGCCACAGTCCTGCAGAGTTTAGCTTCAACCTTAATCGAACACACCTGAATTTCATTTCCAAGTAATCCTGAAGACTTTAATTAGATTTTTTAGGTGTGTTTAATTGGTCTTGGAACTGGACTCTGCAGGACAGTGGCCCTCCGGGACCAGGGTTCTCCACCCCTGCTTTAGAATGTATTGAAGTAAAATTTTTCCCAAATACAAACACCCAAATAAAGCACAGATGCTTGGAAAATGTAACTAAGTATGTCCACCTCTGCTATCAAGTCCAACTAAATTTAAGCTGATAAAAGTCAGTTTTACTGGCGTTTTTCGCAGCAGCCGCTATGATAACCAGCCATTTTGTTGAATCATTTGCCACTCAACAGGGCGAGTTCAGGCGTGGTCACGTGGAAAAGTGACGTCAATGCATACCCTCTATAGTATCGGATTTCAGCAACCAGCCACCCCAGATTCACCCACATCCCACCCCATTTTTTGATATCCACGAGTCTTCAGAAACCTATGGGTGATGTCACGGACACTACGTCCATCTTTTTTTTTTACAGTCTATGGTCCTATCTGACAGGACATGATTGATGTTGCAATATTCAAACATAAATGGGCTTCTAGATTATGCATTTTGACTAAATGCAAGGTTAGTCTATAAAACACATTTTATCTATTTTTCATGATCAGTGTTGAGCTCACTGTAAAAAAAATGTGTAGAAATTACAATGTTATTGCAGCTGTGTTGCCGGTAATTTACCGTAGATTTACATTTATGTTATTTACTGGCAAGAGTTTGTTCAAAGTTAAATAAATTTTAAATATTAACAAGTCTTTATCTTTACAGAATAAAACTATACAATAACAGCCTCATGCAAAGCATTCTGGGAACCAGAAATCATCATCAACCTGTTTTATGCTTCAGATTTTGTTTCCCAGAATGTTTTGCATGATGCTGTTTTTTTAGTTTTACTCTGTGGCCCTGTTTACACGTACATGGTTCTTTTTAAAAACTGAGAGATTTACCTTCGTTTGTGCCCCTCGTTTACACGCAAACGGAGAACTCGCCTCTGAAACCGATTGTTTCTAAAAACTCCGGCCAGAGTGGAGATCTTGAAAATCTTCGGTTGCAAGATTGCATGTAAACTGAGACAAACCGATGTTTAAGCAGGCAATGTCACACAGTATGCGCCAGAGCTCGCACCTACGTCAATAGTGCGACCTATGTTTACATGTGACTGCTACTCTGAACGCTTCCAAGATCACATTTATGTTCGCGCAAACTCGTTTCGTGTGTTTGTATTTGCAAATACAGCTGCTCCATTATGTCGAGGAGCGGAGACGAGTGCTTGGAGGTCAGCAATTTTACGCGTGTTTGACTTCATGCGGCGCTGCAAGAACCGACAGACGGATGATGTCAAAGTACCACGAGAGCAATTCGAAATTAGACCTCTACGTGTGATTCCTCAACTCGCTCTCGCGGTACTTTGACGTCATCGATCACTATACTGCAACAACTCCTCCCTCCAACACGAAGAACCAGTTCGCGTCACCACCAGCGCGGCCGGTGATTGGCTTACGTGGGCTTGAGCTTCTCTTGACGGCATATGTGCACGGGTACGTGTAAATAAACACTTTTCTGAAAACTGACATGTGTGGACGATATTATTTTTGAAACCGGAGAGGTTGAAATGTTCGTTTATGAAAATAGCCGCCCACGTGTAAACTTAGCCTGTAAAGACAAAGACTTGTAAATGTTTAATGTTCATTTAACTTTGAACTAAATGTTGCCAGTAAAAAACATAAATTTAAATCTACGATAAGTTACCGGCAACCCAGCTGCAATTTCTATGGAATTCTTTTACAGCGTAGTTACTAAAAAATGTACTGTATTACTTATTACTACTTGCTCCTTTCAAAATGTATAGAATTACTGTAACTAGTTTAACAACACTGTTTATGATAATCTCTTTCAATGTTTGTGTTGTTAACATGCATGTTATAAATCTATAAACTTAAATATATTTAACATGTGTTTGTGACATACACAGCTGCTGACCTGATGACCATCTGCAGACAAAGTATCTTGTCAAATCTCTTAACTGTATAGTAAAAAAGGGAACTAATTTTTTTTAAATAACTGTATTTACAACATGTAACATTTGTCACATTTTAAAGGATAAATAACTATATTTACAAGTAACATCTGTTCACAACATAACTACATGTACTATTTACACTTTAGTTAAAGCAAAACCACAGCAAAATAGATCAACAGATGGTGGAACACACCTACAAAGCAACACTTACTCATCCTCTACATCAGAAATGATGTCGCTTTGAAGGTTACAAAGGGCTGCACAAATCCTCAAAATTTGATCAATTTTAGGGATGAGGTTAATTGAAACTGTTTGAGAAAGGACTTTGAAGTTTTTCAGTTGGCATATGACCCGCTTAACGTGGACAAGTGCATCAGTAATGTGCCTAGTGTTAATGGTGTCTTCTTCAGATAGTTGCATGTCTTTCTTGGTGAATGCTGGAACGACAAGTTTGACCTTCTTTTCATAGAGAAGATCTGTAATGGTGAAGCCTCGGTCTGCCATTACTTCATCGCCTGGGCCAAGATATTCCAGTAACCCCGAATTAGCCGTTATAAACGTATCACTGCACCTTCCTTCATACGCTGGTGAAATGAACATGATCAGTCCGCATGGTGCAATGCAGACCAGGTATTTGATGGTGCTCTGGCCATAGTATTGGCTGTAGGACTCATCTCTCGAGTCAAGGTTGAAGGGCTTTTGAAGAGGTGTCTCTGAACAGTCGATCACACATGTTGTATTTGGAAATTGTTCTTTGAAACACTGAGGCATCGTTGCCTGGATTGTCTCCCTGGGAAGCCATGGCATGTAATACCTCATGTTTTCCTCCATGATGTCAATCCAACATGAAATCACCTTGCTTACAATAGGCTGAGAAATACCAAACCTTTCAGCAAGATCACCCTGCAATAAATTAAGACGGAGCTTCATTAAAGTCATCAGGAGCTGATCCCAAGGGTGTAGCTGGAAGCTGTTGTTGTATGTATTTGTAAGGTGATCGGCAACTGAATAAAATACATCCAATGTCAATCCTGTGTAGAGCTGACAAAGGTGGTTATTTCGCAGCAGAGTTATGTACAATGGCGCTGGCACAACACATTGTGTTTCAATTTCAGATGTAGGTGGTGTCAAGTCGAGTTGCGGTTTTAAAGTGTAGTTGTGGTCAATAAGAGATGGATCCTCCCACTGTGTTGCTGCATCCCAGTGCAGGCGCATTTGGATAGTATTATCTGCACATTTGTCCACTGCATCACTGACGCTCGTCGATGCATCTGTAAAAAAATAAACATATTTTTGCATTAGTACTTAAAATAAGCTTGCACAGGGCTCAACATAAAGGACTGCCCGATGGCCTGGGGCCAGCACAAGATATAAAAGGGCTAGTAAACAGTATTGTCTGGCCCCGATTGGGCCAATGCTCCGCCCTCAGTCACTAATACATATTTTCTGCATGTGGCCGTTTGGCTGCATGTAATCTTATGCAATGTTCCCATCGAGACGTGGTGTTGCGAACGTTAACTTCTCAGCAATGTAATGAGGTTTCTCCTACCTTATTGGTTATTTTGGACACTGTTGCGTGAAATTTCAGAATTTGAGCTTGCGTTTAAGGGCCGTCTACACTTGATATTAAGATGTCATTCGATCGACAAAAACACACGTGGACAAGAGAGACACATTCTGTTTATACCTGGTATTTAAATTCGCCTCTTTTGTTCACTTTCAACCGCTTCTGTCTTGCTTCGTGTTGTTCACTCATTTATAAATAAATCTCCTAAAATATCATAATTTTCTCTAGGGGTTTAATTTCATGCACAAATAGCTTCAAATCAACAGAACATGCTAATTATGTCTCTGTTTGGAGAAAAAAATCAAATAAATAAAGCATAAATAAGTGTAGGCTTATTTTATTTTAATTTCAAATTTTTTATCAATTTTTTCATTTTCTGTACAGCACTTTGCTTCCACTTGTGGTGTTAGAAGTGCTTTATAAATAAAGTTGGGTTGAGTACAGGAAATATGTTTCACTTAAATGCATAGCAGATTGACAAAATCAATTAGTAGCCCAGCCTACTATTTCAACCTAGTTAATCATTGCAGTTGCGGGTTTTCAAAGAGGCCACACTCAAAAAAATTATTTTTTTCAATTCACTCAATTTTTTAAGGTAAGTGGTTGCAATCAATTTATTAAAGCTACATTTGAACAAAAAAGATTAGTAACGTAAAATAAAATACAAAACTTTTGTTTAAACGTAGCTTAAATAAATTTATTGCAAACACCTTAAAAAAAATTAATAAATTGAATGAATAATTTGTTTCAGTGCATGCATGACTCTGCAACAGGAACTGCAGCCTAATGTTAAACATGAGTATAAACTTGCACAAAACATTAAAACAACAATGAAAATGGGAATGAAGCTATGTAATTAGAACTAATTTTTAGATAATACATTTCAAAACAAACATAGAAAAGCAAGAGGCTATAATTATAAGAAAAAGACAGCATGAAAATGATAAAACACTGCTTTCAAAAGACATTCAAAATATATTTGAGAATAAACCCTGAGATTTTCAAGCCTAGTTTGTTGTTTCTGTGTGTTGGAGCACACCAGTAGGTAGGTGGTGGTAAAGCTCCATGGTCCAATATGGTTTCCAATGTGCCAGCAAACAATTACGTGTTAACATTTCATTTCAAATTGCATGTTAACATGTGACTTACGTAATAATGTGCTACATGTTAGTGTAAGTTTTACACGTTTTGACCCTGATGGCCTTCCATACGTTTTCAGCCGCTCACTCCCTCTCTCCACTGCAAGCAGAAAATCTCGCCGATCGATTTGCGCAAAACCACATGAACTTGAACACAACTTTCGTTTGTCATTGGTCACGTGATTTCTACGTTAACACCACGCGCTTTGAATCGAGCCTTTATCTGGAACGCCCATTTTCGCTCTATACAAACTCGGAACCCTCATCACTACCAACAACGATATTACCTGAATTTGACAACCTTTCCAGCAACCTGCGTGGTTTCTTTTCAGGAACATCGTAACCGAGCCATTTTTCGGGATAAGGGTGTTCGTCTGTCGGCTTCCCGTCCGTAAAATGGTACGAACAAACATAAGGGCGCTTGGGCGGGCGCTTCAAGTTTAGCGCCTTCAGCCACTGCCTCAGGTGTTCCTCGTCTTTAGGTGGTGGGTGTAAATTGTAAGGCGCACCACAACACTCAGACCTCTCCACGTTGTGTTCGTAACATTGTTGGTGCAAAAGGTTTCTTCTCTTAATCCAGTTGTTATGACAGCCCCTAACTGAGCATGTAATACTCGACATATTTGCTTTCTGGAATATGGTTAGTACTCGCTTAGCCAGAGGTAGAAGTTCCTCTCAGCCGGAAGTTAGATGACAAACTTGTGAATGCAATAGCGCCGCCTTTGTTGTGGTGAAAATTAAGGTGAATAGAATAACGTGATGGAGCTCGCAGTCATTTGCCAAAAGTTAATATTGAAAAATTTGTGGTTAATGAGGGATATATAAATTATTATTTTAAATTATTATTGTAAATTATAGGGATATATAAATTACATATTTTCAGGCGGAAGGTATTTTCAGATCTGTATACACTTCCTTATCATTAAATGTGTCTCTTATTTTGATAAAAGACTTATAAATTGGGTCGTATGGTAAAAAGTGGTGTATTTCATAATTTGGAAAGTAATGAAGAATATATTAGGGTGTTATTTATTGTCTTAGTAAAATACCATATACACACAAAACAAAATGTACCCTTTGTAAACCAAATCTGTCACATTTTATGAATTATACAACAAAATCTATAATGTACTCAATTTTCTGTAAATCTTTATTTCTTCTTTTGAACATATGTGATAAATAGCTCTTGTTAATGTGGCACTGAGCAAAATTAGATTTTTTTATTTATGACGTTATTTATAAAAATAAAGAGATGGAGCACCCTGAACAATGCACTGAGCAGATACCACATGTTACCACCAGGTGTCAGTGCAGCGCAGGGGAATAAACTGTAGGTCTCCATGCATTTTAATAGGCCTTTGAAAAGTTGTCTCAATAAGATTATTTGTTTACGTTTTTAAGACGTAATGTATTTATGAATTAATTGTAGAAACACCATTGGTTTAAAAGAGCATTTGGCCATTTTGGTGCCATTCATGAGTAGGTAGGTCTCTTTTCCTATGATGGCTTTTAATAAGCCGAAGTACCTCTAAAACTAAGGGGCAGTTTCCCGGACAGGGATTAGACTAGTCCTAGACTAAAATAAACGTAAGGGCTGTCCAAACTGAAAACCACTTGCACTGACATATCTTAAAATACATCAATGCCCTTTGTTTTGCCTCAAAAATGCACACAAGTAATGTTTTTAGTAAGGCATGTTTGTGAAAACCAGTTATATTTCCTAAATAAACTAAGGCTTAGTTCTGGCTTAAGCTAATCTTTGTCCAGGAAACCACCCTCATGAGATGATTGTGTGTGTTGAAATATACAGTGTGCAACTTAAACTGTTTGCAGAAATGCCATTGAGTGAGAGTAGTATTTGATATGAGCAATTGGCTATTGTGGAGACTCAGGTAAAGTTTTATATTAAATGTATGCTTTGCAATAAAAGGAATAATTGTGATGATTCGTATTTTGATTTTGTATGCTTTTTTGGTATGCAAAACGAATAAAATGCGCACATCTGATTGGCACAAGGCTCAAAGTGGGTCCTTCAACCAGTAGCAAATCAACAAAAAAGCTATCAACTTTCCAATTCTACTTTTATGAGATATTAAACTGTAATCCTGTACATTTATTGAAAACATCCGTCCATAATTACCACTTCACATCACTTACGAGTTCGAAAATAAGGTGGATAGGGCTGGTCGAATCACAAGCACTAAATTTCACCAATCGACCACAATGGACAAGATCAGCAAAAGATACCCAAATAATATAATGCAGTATAAAGGAATGGAGTTAAATGTCCGATCTGTGCTCTGGGCTAAGAACGTGAAGGAAATGGCAAGACAAGCCTACACTACATATATGTCCCAAAGTCATCCAGATTTCAGCGTCAGCTCATGTGGCTTAGTGTTGCAACCTTGGAGCATCACCAGATGGGATAGTAAGATGTACCTGCTGTAGCAAAAAGGTGGTAACGATAAAGTGTCCCTACAAATACAGCAATAGCCTTTAATGATGTACAAAAGATGAGCAGTTTTGTCTGGACATTTGCATTGAAGCATTCACACACATACTACCATCAAAGTCAACTTCACATGTTTGTGAGTGATATTTTTGCAGGAGGCTTTGCCAAAAGCACAAGACTTCTTTCTCTTGAGTGGGCACGGAGGTCCGGTTTTCCGGAGGTCACTCGGACATCAAGGCATGGAAAACAGTTATAATTGAATAACTTCTGTAAATGCATGATGGTGGGAAACCTGACAATCAATCAGTTAAGATGAAATATTCATACCTGGACAACGAACCATGCTGCATTCTGGTTTCAGGGTTTTAGAAGGAACACATAGATTTGATGCCATGATATGTCGTGATATATCTCTCCTCTTTTTCCTATTGTACCTAGAGTAAAAACAGCAGAAAAGTTATGCAAGAGAGAAAAACAAACTAAATAGAACAGAGGGGGAAACGCTAAATATTCTTACCTATCCAACTTCGCTTGGAGGTTCTTGCTCCGTTTTGTGTGCAAAAATACAGAAGGCACAAAATCAGGACTTCTAGAGTCCATTGATACTTCACCTGCAAATAAAACACACTCACACGTTTGTTTACTAGCCAAATCTAACGTCAGTTTATTAAACTTTAGCTGCATTTGATTATTATTTACATCGTACAGATAATCACTCATGTAAACGAGGATTACAATGATGATGCCTCGTCTGCAAATAACACGCGCACGGGTTTGTTTACTTGCCAAATCCAACGCCTGCTCATGAAACTAGCAGCATGTGGTCATCAGACTTCAGCTGCATTGATAAACTACACCGTACAGACAATCAATAATGTAAACCATGTTTTCTATTAAACTCAAGAGTAACTGTTATCTAGACGTACCTGATATAAAGTGGGCGCTGCAGACGCGAGCATTTTTTGTTCTGTCCTCGTCCAAATCAAAACGTTTAAGTGCCTGCAGCCACAGGCGCCGCCGGTTCTTCTGAAACGG
Source organism: Misgurnus anguillicaudatus (assembly GCF_027580225.2). NCBI lineage: Eukaryota > Metazoa > Chordata > Actinopteri > Cypriniformes > Cobitidae > Misgurnus > Misgurnus anguillicaudatus. The sequence continues at coordinate 16,873,617 of NC_073355.2, forward strand.
ATGTGATCCTTTCGGAATCCTATGAAACTTAAGCCCCTTGGTGGAATATCGATTAGAGCAACCGTGAACGCAACAACCAGTCATTTTGATCTTCTTTTCTTCTTCTTTTGGTGTTTTATTGGCGGTTGGCAAACACATGTTGGGTGCATTACCGCCACCTACTGATTGGGAGTGTGAATCAGGAACTGTGATCAGGAACTGTCTATCTTATATTCTTTTAAATAATCCTGTATCCTTTAAATACTGCACCAATAAGACCTTTATCACCTCCCTTTTTTCTTTCTCTTCAATAAGGCTAGATACCAAACTCTTTCTCTCATTAACATATTTAGGACACTTTATTACAAAATGCAATTTCCAACTGACTACAATGTTCACATTTTCCCCTTTGATGTCTGCCCATTCTATTCAGAGTTCCATTAAGTGCAGTGCGGCTAAATCTATCTTGATATTATGATTTCTGTACATCTGTTATTTCCTGTTGTTCTATATTTACCAACATTTCTTTGAATTCTATAATAACATTGTCCTGGGGCCTACTATAAAGCCGGTTTAGTTGGTAAACCAGGTAAGTTTAGGATTAGTTTGTGCAAATCCTGGGTTTTGGATAGCTATGAAAATAGCTTTTACCAACAAGGCCTGCACATTGGCAAACTTATCCTGTAACCCTGAGTACCATTTTCATGGTACAGGCCCCTGATCTATCATCTTCCCATTGTTTTTGCCATCTACTGCCATGTTGTTTGATTATATATTTCATCTCACTCTTGCTATGTTTTATCTGTATATCTATATCTAATTTCTTTGTTGCTTCTTTTGCATACTCATCTGCCAACTCATTTCCTATTACACAAGCCGGCACCCAACAAATAATTTTTCCTTTAATTTAAACTTTTACTCAACTTAATCACCAACCCCACTTTCGTAATGACTTCTGCCTTCCTTCCCTACTTTCCTTATTGGAATTACCACAGCTTCTTTCCATTCTCTGGGAATTTGTCTATTATCCCACACTTTATTAAAAAACTCTAACAACTGACTTTTTGACGATTCACTGAGGCGATTTAACATTATGTAACATATTTGATCTTTTCCCAGTGCTGACCTTTTCGGACTTCTTAATGCATTATTTAACTCACTTTAGCAGGGAGATGTTGGTGGGAAGTGAAGAAGGAAAGTACAATGGGAAGTGATTACTACCCAATTGATTTAGAAATAAGATATGATATAAATTAATATTTGGAAAGAAAGTTGGGTTTATAATAAGGCAGACTGGGTTAAATTTAGAGAAATAAGTGATGAAATGTTTGAATTAATTAATGTTGATAATGAAATAGAGATTAAATCAGAATATTAAGATGACAATAATTGAAGATGCAAATCAATCAATTCAGAAAAGGAATGAGGAAAAGGAAGATAGTCCCATGGTGGAATGAAGAATGTGAAAAAGTAATTAAGGAAAGAAATAAAGTTTTTTAAATACTTAAGAGGACTTACAATATTGAAGTTTTAATCAAGTATAAAATGATACAAGCAAAGGTAAGAACTATTAAAACAGCAAAAAAATATTTTGTGTTTTCACGGGGGGACATGTCCAACCAAACTTGACCCATTCCATATAAAACTATAAAAAATATACAGTGAAAAATAGCAGTTCTTGCATTTTATTTAGCATTTTTTTATTTTTATATTATTAAGTTGATCTGATGGGTAAAAAAGCTGAGTTTTTAAGCTTTCAACAGATACCATATTGGACAGTTTCCCGGACAGTGCTTATAGTCCCAGACTAAAATGCATGTTTGAGCTGGCTTAATTAGTAAACACCTTGTACAGACATATCTTAACATATAACAGTGGTGCCATTGTTTTGTCTCAAGATGCACAGCAGTATTGTTTTTTGTAAGATTTGTTTGTAAAAACTACTTAAATGTCCTATTATAACTTGGTTATATTTTTACAGAATGTTCTTTACATTATGTAAGAAGATTTTATGTAGAAAACAGTGAATCACAAAACAATGACTTTAACTAGGTTTTCACAGACAGGGTCACACACATTTCTATGAGGACCTAATATCTGCTTCCTTTTTCTGTGGTTGAGGTTTATGCATTGTCTGTAATTTGACTGGCATTAAAATAAACTGAACGCGCACACACACAAACGCATACGGAAGTGGGTAGGTTTTGTTTGTTAACCATAGATATCTAGTATGAATCACCAGCAGTTAAAATCATTAAAAAATTAATGATGTTGTAGTGTTATAGGCCTTCTTCCAGTAAGATTTAATAGTGTTCTATTGCTTCATATCACAGCACATTACCAATAGAGACCAATAAAGTTTTGTATTACCATAACAAAGATTAATAAATGCTCTAAAATATATTTTGTATTGTTAATTTGTTAGCTAATGCATTAATGATAATGAATGTGGATTCATTGTAAAATGATACTAGAATTTTCATTCAAATATTCAAGTTCATGTTTGACAGATTTTTTAATCATAGATTGTTATATAAAATCAGAGAGAGAGCGCTTTACGTTTTGCATAGAGTTGGTTGTCTTTTGATATAACTCATTAAAATGAATGTATTTTTTATTTACTAATATTGATTTATACTTTATTCACACCTCTGTTACTTGCAACTGTGTCACCCGTTCTGGAGAACATTTTATTTATTGCAGAAAAGTAATGACATCACACATAAAATGGTTTTAATCTGTATTGACCTGTATTGATTAAGTAAAATTAATACAGCCATAACATAACATGTATAAGGAAAGAAAAACATTTTATATAAATATTGAGTTACTGTATATTTGCATTGGTCCATAAACTCTATTATATTTTGTTCACAGGTAAATATGTAATGGTTATGGGGGTCATTCAGTCTCATAGTCCAGAACCAGTGCTACGTGCTGTCAAGATGGCAGATCTTTCTGAAAACGCAACAATTCACAGGAAAAACTGGATCTATGAAGTGGAGGATCTTCAGCAAATTTTGCCATGAATCTTTTTTATGTTTGTGTATTTGTTTATTTAACTTATGAGAGTGTTAAACCACTAGTAGGGTTTTGTAAAGCAAACAGATTGCAGAAACTATATGAAATATGCACCGTGTTTTATCTGGGAATGCGTGTATATGTAGTATTTGTTTTATTTCAAATCTGGTAACAGTATGAAGATATGCATTGAGCTTTGTAATAGTTACTCACTAATATGATATTTACCAAAAATCACTACACAAATACATAATTGAATAAATCACATTTTTTCAGTTTTTTTATGAAATCACAGTCAACCTTTTTTTTACAGTGTATATATATATACTGTATGTATGTATGATAGTATATATGTATGATGTATGTTGGTATTACAGAAAATGCTAAAAGCAGCACACTGACAGAGGTGTTACATAACTGCTCAGCAAATGGTTTAGATTCTTTTGTAGACTCCTAAAGTTCTCTTGCAGTTTGGACAGCGGTGTGTTACGTCCTTCAAACTGTCCACACAGAAAGGAATCAGGCAACACCCAGAAATACACCTAAAGAGAAACAATACAGAGCAGAACAATGAAGAAAGTGTTCTTGTGACACTAAGCACACAACTGTCATCAGCTTTTAATAAAACAAACAAAAGATTATATCGATCTTACCCGAAACAGGCCAGGCCTACGCAAGAGAGCCAGGCTAATGCACCTGATGTGTACTCCAGTTGAGTTATCACAGTCTGTGAGCATACCGGACAAAGTACTTGCGCAGGAGCTTCTCTGAACACCGCACCAGGCTGAACATACACAGTCTGAACTGACAAAAAAAACAAAAACACAAGTGATTAGAAATATGTGCTTATGTTTAGCTCAATGGTAAAGCACTGTGTTGGCAGCGCAAAAGGTCATGTGTTTAAACATGTTCTAATAAAATGTATTGCATTGCAAATCACTTTGAATAAAAGCATCTAACAAATGCGTGCATGTAAATATGGATGCATTTATAGCTGTCAATTGTTCAAATACAATAAATACTTCAAATGATGTATGAAGTTTATTTAACTACGTTCGGGAGGAGTGAGGTCATGAAATCCAATCAATCCACGCAAAAAGGTCTCTATATATAGCCGTCCCTCACCTGCTCTGTCATGTGTCAGTTTTTGAAGCTTCTCTCCTCCACCTCACTTTCAGCTGGTACATGTTTTCCAGTTAAGGAGGCTAATATTTTGAGCTCGGGGCCTGGATGCTTTTTATCATATTTGATTGCATGTTAATGCATTGCAAACTTGTAAAATGCTGTTGGAGAAGCAACTAGTTTGCATTTAGCTGGTTTGTGTGGTTTACCATCTATTCCAGCAAAGTCAAGTGCAAAATGTAGGTGTTGCTATTATTATCACCTTTCGCAATAGATTCAATCTTACTATCAGAATGATTTACATTTCATTTCATTTATTTATAGAGCACATTTCCAACAACGGGCAGTGCTTTACAGCCATACAACAATAAATAAATAAAAACGAAATATGATCAAATTTACGGGTTCCAGTCAAAAGTCTTGCAGCAGCATTCTGTACTCCTTGTAAGCGATTTAAAGTGGAATGAGAAACACCGATATAGAGAGAGTTGCAGTAATCTAATCTTGAAAACACAAAGGCATGGATTAACACCTCCAAGTCTTTACATGACAGAAAAGATTTCACTTTAGATAATAGTCTTTAGTGGAAAAATGCAGATTTCACCACTGCGTTTATCCGATTATCAAATTTCAAGTCAAGCAAAAACCCTAAGTCTTTAACCACTGGTTTACAGAATGGGGACAGTTCTCGTAGTTTTGAGGGATCACATATTTCAGGGGTACAAAACCAAATCAGCTCAGTTTTATTATCATTTAAGTTTAGAAAGTTATTGGATAACCACATTTTCACATCCCTCAAACAATTTTTTAAGGAATCCAGAGATGAGTTAGTCTTGTTACACACCGCACCGGCAAATATATTTGAGTGTCATCAGCAAAGAAATGAAAGGAAATCCTGTGTTTCCGAAAAATAGATCCTAAAGGTAAAATATAAAGACTAAAAAGCATTTACAAAACTTATACACAGAAATACAGGAGATAGTATGTGTGATAACATAAAACATTATCCCAATGCTGTAATTTCTCTAGTACAAAAATCAACACCACTGGGTGAGTAGTAAATAGTAACACAAAGTCTATATATCAAATAAACATAAATCTTCTAATTCAGAGGATACACAAAGCTAATTTAAAACAATGCAACATTATAAATAAACTTGACTTAACATTTTGCCCTTTTACATCCATTAATATGATCTTGAATTATACATTATATCTATTTATTTAATCAGTTAAACTAATTGTGTTACAATCTACACCATGTTAAAACACTCCCGGTCTCTATGCAAACTTAAACATTGTGTTAGAAAAAGAAAGTAAACAGGTCATTACCAACAGGAGCATTAACTGGTTGGGGTTGTGGTGGATACATTGGTCCATGGCCTTGTGCTGGATATTGAGGCTGATTCGAATCAGTGGTAGGATAAGGCATTGGTCCTCCTGGTGGGTACTGTGGGTTTGTACCTACTGTCTCCTTATATGATGGTGGTAGTGGTTTTTCCACAAGTGCTGCTGTCTCCATTGGAAGTGCGCTTTCCATTGCCTTTGATGCTGTATTAGCAATAGCACAACCATATAGCAACTTTGTGAAAAGTAATACAAAAATAACCATGGTTTTAATGTGGTAAAAAAGTGTTTTTGCTGTAAATGTTAACAGAAACTTACTGTTTGTTGCAGTTTTCTTGTGAAGATGATCTCAAATTGATCAATGCGTTTCCTCCTTGGTTACGTACTTGCCTGATTTCCGTGACAGTGATGAATGTGTGGTTGGTCCGAGTTGTGTTATTAGTCAGTCTGTTTGACAGTCTAACTCAGTGGTTCTCAACCAGTGGGGCCCGCCCCCTTGGGGGGGCGCCGACACTATCGCGGGGGGCGCGAGTGACTACAGGATTGGAGGCAAAAAATAAAATCTGAAAAAAAAATCATTTATTATCACTAAACTACTGTCATCAAAAGTTATCATTTTGTATATACATAACTCCTGAAAAAAAATTAAAATGTGTTTGGACTGGTGAGCGCGAAAATACAGGTGATAAGCAGTATTAAACGAGTCATTGAATCTTTGACTCAACCGATTCGTTCTGAATCATTCAAACCACAATTGAGTGTTGCTGTGAGACGCGCTATGCTGTGATTTTTTGTTTGGATTCATCTATTTTCGCTGCTAAAATAGACCAAAACAGTCAATATTTCGTCTAAAATGTAAGTGATTTGAACTGTAAAACCCAAGTGTAGGCCTACTTCTTGTGAAGTTATTTACTATGTTTGCTGTCTTGTAACAATATCGAAATATGACTGAAAAAAAACAAGATCATGGCTGTTTTCTTGGTTGTTTAACATCTAGATGCAATTGTTGTAACAAACTTCAAGACTATTAAGTTTATTAATGACCAACTTCTAAAAAGAAAAAGTCTTTGTAAGGAATACGCACGCACGCAGCCACGCTCACACAAACATGTTTAAATACATTTATATTGTTAATTAATAACAATAAATTGTTGTTGTAACAGCAATATCTCCAAGTTTTGTTTTTCACTATAAAAATGCCATGATTTGACAATGCAAAGAGAGTACCGCCACCTTATCCCCCCATTTCAAGCACTGATTATAACGCAAACATAACTTTTTCTGTCAAAAGCGACAAATCCAGCGATTTTTACTGGTGTTTTTGAGACTTTTGTGGTGTTTGGAGACTCGAAAGCATGAATCACTCTGCAGTTAGACCTGCGAGTGCTGTGAGCCCCTCCCGTCCAAAACTCCCAGGGGGCCGCGTCAGTTTCTCAATGTACTGTAAATGTCGCCAAACCAGCTGCTGCCCTGACAGCCTAGTTAGACTAATTATTTGAATAAGAAATCATTTGTATTGCGTATATTGTCGAACATGCCCATCCGCGTGTAGCCGGGGGGAGTATACTTGGAAAGCTGCAGTCAGAGCAGAGAGGAGACACACACCCCTCCACGTCCAGGCGTCAAATGAATCGCCGCCGTTCCCGTCCTTTACAACAAAACCCCAACAGTCTTTTTAAAGACTATCCCACATTTTTTTTTAAAGATTAGATCAAATCTCAGCCCTAGCCAGTATTTTTTTTTTTAAACTGCTACACGAAAGACTACAATCGTTATGTATTGAAATAAAATCTGAATTGTCTGCCAAATAATTCTTTTGTTGGTTTTATTAAAGATTGTGCCTAAGTCCAGCTGATTAGCCCCTGTCCCCCGATACGTCTCTCAACATAGCCACACACACGAACACTTACATATTGCCTAAACTTAGGGCCTTTTTACACCTGGTCACTTCATGTGTTTTCTCTGATCGGATAGCTATCTGATTTGTTAAAACTGTTCCATTTACATTTGGCCACATAAATGCGTCTTGCCAAACGAATATGAATCCGATCTTTTACCCCTGCCCAAAATGCAAATACACTATTTATTATTCTGCCTTAAAAAACTTAAGATGACGTTTACGCAACAATATGCAGCACTTACTGTATGTTGTACTGTATGTTGAGCATCTATCTATCTATCTATCGGTGTGAGGGGGGCCCGACAGCAATGAACCTGCTTTGGGGGGGCCCAGCTTGTAAAAGGTTGAGAACCCCTGGTCTAACTGATGACTATCCAAGCTCTACATAAATGCATCTTAATTCACATAAAAAAACATGAAGGACATGAAATCACCCAAACAAACACGCCCCTACCCCAATAGAGTCTGAACCTTTTTTTGATAGACCCCCCACACATACACAACCCAGGCAATGATGTTGGTTAGTAGACACGCCCCTTACTGCTGATTGGCTACAAGTGTGTTTTAGTACTCGACCCGACTCCCTTTTCCAAACTGTTTTTCAAAAAACATGCACACCAGCTTTAAGCGATAACATCATAAATTCAATATTCAAAACAGACAAAGTATCTTGTCAAATCTATTAACTGTATGGTAAAGAAGGGAATGGAGTCCAGGTAACTAAATTTTCTAAAAATAACTGTATTAACAACATGTAACACTGTAAAGGAAAAATACCTATATTTACAAGTAACATCTGGTCACAAAATAACTACTTGTACTAGTTAAAGCAAAACCACAACAAAATAAAATATATCACCAGATGGTGGAACAGACCTACAAAGCAACACTTACTCATCCTCTACATCAGAAATGTAGCAACTGGGTGGTCAATAAGAGATGGATCCTCCTACTGTGTTGCTGCATCCCAGTGCAGGCGCATGTGCATAGTATTATCTGCACATTTGTCCACTACATCACTGACGCTCATCGATGCATCTGTGAAAATAATATAACCAAACATATTTTTGCATTAGTACTTAAAAAAAGCTTACACAGGTCTCAACATAAAGGACTGCCGATGGCATGGGGCCAGCGCAAGATATAAAAGGGCCAGTAAACAGTATTGTCTGGCCCCGATTGGGCCAATGCTCTGCCCTCAGTCACTAATACATATTTTCTGCATGTGACCGTTTGTACCCTTATGCAATGTTACATCGAGACGTGGTGTTGCGAACGTTAACTTCTCAGCAATGTAATGAGGTTTCTCCTACCTTATTGGTAGTTTTGGACACTGTTGCGTGAAATTTCCGAATTCAAGTTTACATTTAAGGGCTGTTTACACTTGGTATTAAGATGTGTTTTCGTCGATCGGATCACAAGTGGACAAGAGAGATACATTCTGTTTACACCTGGTATTTAAATCCGTCTCTTTTGTCCACTTTTGACCGCTTCTGTCTTGATTCGTGTTGTTCACTCATTTATAAATAAATCTCCTAAAATATCATCATTTTCTCCAGGTGTTTAATTTTATGCGCAAATGGCTTCAAATCAACAGAACATGATAATTATGTCTCTGTTTGGAGAAAAAAAATCTAATAAATAAGCATACACTTATTTATGCTTTATTTTATTTTAATTTTCTAATTTAATTTTTTCATTTTCTGTACAGCACTTTGATTCCACTTGAGGTGTTAAAAGTGCTTTATAAATAAAGTTGAGTACAGGAAATGTGTTTCACTTAAATACATAGAATGACAAAATTAATTCCTAGCCGAGCCTACTAATTCAGCCTAGTTAATCATTGCAGTTGCGGTTTATCAAAGAGGCCATGCATGACTCTGCAACAGGGAACTGCAGCCTAATGTTAAACATGAGCATGAACTTGCACAAAACATTAAAACTACAATGAAAAATGCGAATGAAGCTATGCATGTAAAATTTATTTTTAGATAATACATTTCAAAACAAACATACAAAAGCAAGAGGCTATAAATATAAGGAAAAGACAGTGTGAAAATTATAAAACACATGTTAGTATACATTCTACATTAAAAAATATATATATAATAATAATAATAATAATAATAATAATAAACAACATACACACTAGGGGTATGCATTGGCACTGCCCTCACAATTCAATTCGATTCTACAATGCATTGCGATGCATCAGAATTCTACTGTACACAACAAGGCAAATTTTTCATCAGTCAAGTAGTAAAGTCAAGTGCAGCTATTCTCAACAAAAACTGAAGCTTAGCAGCTTTAAGACAATGACAATTATATGCCTGAGATGAGAATTTTACACACAGCATAAGTCTTGTCTAGTTTCCCCATTAACTTCGTAGAATCCGAAAGGTGCCCATACGTCCGCTTTCCATGGAAAAGGGTGCGTTTTTATTTACCCGTCTATCGCGTTCATCTCTCTCCGCCTCAGCCATCTTGATTGTTGTTGTTATGCCCCCAGAAGTAATTGAAACTTCACAACTTTATTGTCCACTCGAGACCAGAAAATAAACAGTGACATAATCGATTATGGCACGTTGCTGCATCGATGCTGAATCGTGCATGCTCGCATTGCATCGCCGAATCGATTATTGTTGACACCCCTAATACACACACATTTAACCACCAGGGGAGCCCCCTGTCACCACAGCTAAAAAAATCCTAGAGGAAACACTTTTGTGTCAACTTCAAAAAAAATTGACACAGTTAAAGTGTATTTGAAAATATAGTTTGGAGAAATGTGTGCTATAGTTCAGTTTAAATAAACCCATTAAATACAGTTACACTGTAGTTATATGTAGCTGTAGCCTACTAATGCTTTCAAAAGACATTCAAAATATATTTTGGAATAAATTCTGAGATTTTCAAGCCTAGTCTGTTGTTTCTGTGTGTTTGAGCAAAAGTGCCAGACCAGTAGGTGGTGGTAAAGCTCCATGGTCCAATATGGGTTCCAATGTGCCAGCAAAAAAAATTACGTGTTAACACTTAATTTCAAATTGCATGTTAACATGTGATTTACGTAATTGCATGTTTCATGTTAGTTTTACACGTTTTGACCCTAATGGCCTTCCATACGTCTTCTGCCCCTCACTCCCCCTCTCCACAGAAAACCTCGCCGATCGATCTGCGCATAGCCGCATGAACTTGAACACAACTTTCGTTTGTCATTGGTCACGTGATTTCTACGTTAACGCCACAAGCTTTAAATCGAGCCTTTATCTGGCACGCCCATTTTCGCTCTATACAAACTCAGAATTCTCATGTAACATCACTACTAACAACCATATTACCTGAATCTGACAACCTTTCCAGCAACCGGCGTGGTTTCTTATCAGGAATATCTTAACCGAGCCATTTTTCGGGATAAGGGTGTTCGTCTGTCGGCTTCCCGTCCGTTAAATGGTACGAACAAACATAAGGGGCGCTTGGGTGGGCGCTTCAAGTTTAGCGCCTTTAGTTAGCCACTGCCTCGGTTGCTCCTCATCTTTAGGTGGTGGGTGTAAATTGTAAGGCGCACCACAACACTCAGACCGCTCCATGTTGTGTTCGTAACATTGTTGGTGCAAAAGTTTTCTTCTCTAAATCCAATTGTTATGACAGCCCCTAACTGAGCATGTAATACTCGACATATTTGCTTTCTGGAATATGGTTAGTACTCGCTTTGCCGGAGGTAGAAGTTCCTCTCATATTCCTCTCATATTGTATTGAATATTCAAACCTTAATACCATTCCATAACAGACTAAAAAACTTAACTAAGACTAAAATATTTCAGATGACTAAAATAAGACTAAAACTAAATGGTGTGTTATTCAAAAGACTAAGACTAAAACTAAATCAGAATTTGCTGCCAAAATTAACACTGGTAGATAAAAACTCTCATTATAAGGTAATAAACACATAACGGTTCGTTATGAAAGGTCTTCATACACCCCTGATAATATAGTTTTGTATATTATTTTGCATTTCTGTCAAGAGATCCTTCTAAAAATTACACACTGCACCTTTAAATGTATGCTTCGCAATAAAGGGAATAATTGTGATGTTTGTTTGATTTTGTATGCTTTTTTGTATGCAAAACGAATAGAATGCACACATCTGATTGGCACAAGGTTCAAAGTGGGTCCTTCAACCAGTAGCAATCAACAAAAAAGCTATCAACTTTCCAATTCTACGTTTTATGAGATATTAAACTGTAATCCTGTACATTTATTGAAAACATCCGTCCATAATTACCACTTCACATCACTTACGAGTTTGAAAATAAGGTGGATAGGGCTGGTTGAATCACAAGCACTAAATTTCACCAATCGACCACAATGGACAAGATCAGCAAAACATACCTAAATAATATAATGCAGTATAAAGGAATGGAGTTATATGTCCGATCTGTGCTCTGGGCTAAGAACGTGAAGGAAATGGCAAGACAAGCCTACACTACATATATGTCCCAAAGTCATCCAGATTTTAGCGTCAGCTCATGTGGCTTAGTGTTGCAACCTTGGAGCATCACCAGATGGGATAGTAAGATGTACCTGCTGTAGCAAAAAGGTGGTAACGATAAAGTGTCCCTACAAATACAGCGATAGCCTTCAATGATGCACAAAAGATTAGCAGTTTTGTCTGGACATTTGCATTGAAGCATTCACACACATACTACCATCAAAGTCAACTTCACATGTTTGTGTGTCTGTGATATTTTTGCAGGAGGCTTTGCCAAAAGCACAAGACTTCTTTCTCTTGAGTGGGCACGGAGGTCCGGTTTTCCAGAAGTCACTCAGACATCAAGGCACGGAACACAGTTCTAATTGAATAACTTCTTCTGGAAATGCATGATGGTGGGAACCCTGACAATCAATCAGTTAATATGAAATATTCATACCTGGACAACGAACCATGCTGCATTCTGGTTTCAGGGTTTTAGAAGGAACACAAATATTTGATGCCGTGATATGTCTTGATATATCTCTCCTCTTTTTCCTATTGTACCTAGAGTAAAAACAGCAGAAAAGTTATGCAAGAGAGAAAAACAAACTAAATAGAACAGAGGGGGAAACGCTAAATATTCTTACCTATCCAACTTCGCTTGGAGGTTCTTGATCCGTTTTGTGTGCAAAAACACAGAAGGCACAAAATCAGGACTACTTGAGTCCATTGATACCTCACCTGCAAATAAAACACACACGCACGCACGCACGCACGCACGCACGCGCGCGTTTGTTTACTAGCCAAATCTAACGCCAGTTTATTAAACTTCTGCTGCATTTGATTATTATTCTACATCGTACATACAATCACTCATGTAAACGAGGAATACTGGAATCCAATGATGATGCCTCGTCTGCAAATAACACAGGCGCGCGCGTTTGTTTACTTGCCAAATCCAACGCCTGCTCATGAAACTAGCAGCATGTGGTCATTGAACTTTAGCTCCATTGATAAACTACACCGTACATACAATCAATAGTTTAAACCATGCTTTCCATTAAACTCACGAGTAACTGTTACCTAGATAAACTTCACCTGATATAAAGTGGGCGCTGCAGACGCGAGCATTTTTTTGTTCTGTCCTCGTCCAAATCAAGACGTTTAAGTGCCTGCAGCCACAGGCGCCGCCGGTTCTTCTGAAACGGATGTGATCCTTTCGGAATCCTATGAAACTTAAGCCCCTTGGTGGAATAGTAGCCGTTTCTCAATGTCAAGGAAGGATCCTCGGAAGCTAGAATTTCGAGGATGCTACGTCATCGACGTCCGTCGAAGGACTGTTCCAATGTCGAGGATCCTTGAAATTTCAGCCAAGGACTGAGTCCTTCGTTCGAGAAATATCCCATATACAGGAAAGGATGCAAATTTGTATCCTTCGCGCTCTTCACGCGCTGAAATCACCCACAATCCTATGCGCGCAGCACCGAAAGCACACCTTTCAATCACGCAATGACGTAATGACGTGCACTTGCTAGCCTGTTCCATTTAACGTGTTCTCCGAATGCTTAAAAGGAGCCTCGCTTAGCCTCTAAAGGAAGTGACTTGTAAGGACTAGTCCTGCCAAGGAAGTATCCTTGACATTGAGAAACGGCTATCGATTAGAGCAACCGTGAACGCAACAACCAGTCATTTTGAGCTTCTTTTTAGTCTTCTTTGGTGTTTTATTGGCGGTTGGCAAACACATGTTGGGTGCATTACCGCCCCCTACTGATTGGGAGTGTGGATCAGGAACAATGATCAAGAACTATCTTATATTCTTTTAAATAATCCTGTATCCTTTAAATACTGCACCAATAAGACCTTTATCACCTCCCTTTTCCGCAAAATGCTTATAAAGTCCATTTTTTTCTTTCTCTTCAATAAAGCTAAACAAACTCTTTCTCTCATTAACAATTTTTAGGACACTTTACAACATGTTGCAAAATTTCCAACTCACTACAATGTTCACATTTTCCTGTTTGATGTCTCCCCCATTCTATTCAGAGTTTCATTAAGCGCAGTGTGGCCAAATCTAAGTCTTGATATGATTTCCGTACGTCTGTTATTCCCTGTGGTTCTATATTTACCGACAGTTCTTTGAATTCTATAATACCACCGTCCTGGGGCCTATAAGCCGGTTTAGTTGGTAAACCAGGTAAGTTTATGATTAGTTTGTGCAAATCCTGAGTATGGGTACCATGAAAATAGCTTGTACCAACAAGGACTGCACATTGGTTTGGTTTTGTCAACTTAAAACTAATTCTGTAACCCTGAGTAGCCTATCATTTTCATTGTACAGGCCCCTGGACTTTACAGGCCCCATTTACTCCTCACGTGTTATTTGATTATATATTTCATCTTACTCTTTCTATGTTTTGTTTGTATATCTATATCTTATTTCTTTGATGCTTTTTTGCATCCAACAAATCATTTACCCTTTAAGTCCCACTTTTACTTAACTTAATAACCAACCCCACTTTCCACATTATATCTCTATATTGAAAAATACTGCCACAACGCTTTCTTTATTTACTTGTGCTCTTTGTATTTCATGTTCTTTACCTACTATTGAGTCCTTATGTAAGAAATATTGGCCTTAGTCGTAAGGACTTCTGCCTTCCTTCCGTGCTTTCCTTATTGGAATTACCACAGCTTCTTTCCATTCTCTAGGAATTTGTCCATTATCCCACACTTTATTAAAGATCTCTAACAACCTACTTTTTGACGATTCACTGAGGCGATTTAACATTATGTAAAATATTTGATCTTTTCCCTGTGCTGACATTTTCTGACTTTATTTAACTCACTTTAGCAGATAAGTGTTGGTGGGAAGTGAAAAAGGAAGGTACAATGGGAAGTGATCACTACAATTGTTTTAGAAATAAGATATGATATAAATAAAATTACTGAGAAAAAAAAGTTGGGTTTATAATAAGGCAGACTGTGTTAAATTTTTCAGAAATAAGTAATGAAATGTTCGGATTAATTAATGTTGATAATATAATAGAAATATTAAATCAGAGTATTAAGATGGCAATAACTGAATCTTCAAATCAATAAATTCTTAGAAGAAAAGGAATGAGGAAAAGGAAGATAGTCGCATGGTGGAATGAAGAATGTGGAAAATAAATAAAGTTTTTAAGAGGACTCACAATTTTGAAGATTTAATCAAGTAAAAATTGATACAAGCAACGGTAAGAAGAACTATTAAAACAGCAAAAAATAGAGATTATTTTGTGATCCGATAGGAAGAGAGACGGAACTGAATAAAGTGTGGGGTATTATAAGAAGAATGAATGGAATCAGAAGACAGACTATCGAAGTTACAGCTGTTACAGAAGAAGAGAA
This sequence comes from Misgurnus anguillicaudatus, assembly GCF_027580225.2. Lineage (NCBI taxonomy): Eukaryota > Metazoa > Chordata > Actinopteri > Cypriniformes > Cobitidae > Misgurnus > Misgurnus anguillicaudatus. Next base: position 16,888,844 of record NC_073355.2, read on the forward strand.
AGGGAATATGCTGATGAATACATTTGTTAAAATTCATAGTTCTGATAATATCAGTGAAGAAGGGAGGAAAAGGAGAGAGGAAACTGCATTATAGAGAGCTAATTACAGTAGATGAAGAGGGGGATGATGAATGTTGTATGTTTCAATTCAGTACTACATATTGGGATTACTACTACAGTGCGCAGTTTCTTAAAAAAAAAAAAAAAAGGTGCAATATCCCATAATCATAATCATAATTATAGTATTGTATAATTTTCTATTAGCCTAATAGGCTACATATCTTCAGATTTAAATTGTATTCATATCACATGTTCAATAACATTTTTGTATACATCAAATTATAAAGAAAATTACTTCAATCAATATCTGATATATTTGTTAATTACTTGTTTTTTATAAGGCGTGTCGACTTCATGTACGTCTGCGCAGACCGATCGACATTGGACATCAAAGTACCGCGAGAGCTATTCGAGAGAACAGCTCTCGGCTCGCTCTCGCGGTACTGTGATATCAGAAGTCGAACACGCCTATAACTTTGCACGCTTTTATTTTGAAACGATGTCGTCATGTCCGTTCAGCTGGTTTACGGCACGTAAAAATACCGCGGTTTTAATTCTCACAGAAAGTAATGGCCACAAGCGTTTTGTCTGGCGATAAAACACGATGTCCTCCTGTGAAAGTGTTATCCAGTCAGCTGCGTGAGGGGTGTCAGGCATCAAATACAAAGTCTGAGTATGTTATTAAAAGACTGGGATCAGACACAGCGAGTTCATTACGGGTGTCTGTGGTCTGGATGCAGGGGACTGTGGTGGAGGTCCAGTCTGATCTCAATACTTTACTGATGCTTGATGAGACGGGAAACTTCCTCGTCACTGGAGTTAACAACGTGCCAAAGGGAAAACCGTGCCTTAGTCCTGGTCAGTGGTTTGGGTTATGAATTACATGTTTTAGGGATTGCGTAACGAATCCTCTAACCTCAACTCAGCAGACAAAATAAGGCTAGCACTTAACTATATATAAACATTTAGAAATGCCATATTCATAAAAAAAATGGGCTAAAGATAAACCTATTTTTTTGTCATTTTAGATAGATATGACAAATTATGTTGAACTTGAGTCACTACTTCGTTTGAAAAATAAAGCAAAACACATTGGATGGTTGTGTGATGCGTTTACAAGTGACCTTATCTGTGAAATCCAGGCTAAAGTTTCATAATGTAATTATGAGATTGGAGCATCAAAGGTTGATTTCACATTGATTTTAATCTTTGACATGACCTTACTCAGTTTTAAAGTCTCTTCAGCTTTGGTACATGTCTTGCGTTTTATGATAAATCCATCCATTATTTTCCAGCTTCCCTATAGTTAAACATTTCATTTTGACATTTTTGGAATTCATTCGGCTGATCACCGGGTCTGGCGGTGGCATTTTTGGCATGGCTTGGCATAGTCCATTGAATCTGATTAGACCATTAGCATTGCGCTAAAAAATAACCAAAGAGTTTCAATATTTTTCCTATAATTTAAAACGTGACTCTTCTGTAGTTACATCATGTAATAAGACCGACAGAAAATTAAAAGTTATGATTTTCTAGGCCAATATGACTAGGAACTGTACTCTCATTCTGGCTTAATAATCAAGGGCTTTGCTGGTGTAACATGGCTGCTGCAGGAGGCGCAATAATTACACAGTGCCCGAAAATAGTCCACTGCTATTGAAAGTAACCAAGGTGACTATTTTCGGGCGCTGCGTAACTGTGGGTTTACACCAAATGCGAGTTCAACGTTTTGCGCGAGTAGATAACATATAAAGTCAATGCAAAGAACCGATCAGAGGCGTCCTCGAGTGGGGCGATGCGAATGACGCGATATGGGTGGCGCTATTCGCCTCAAACGCGTCTTCGCCCAAGTTGAAAATATTCAACTCAAGCGAAAAATTCACATGACACGAAGTTAAATCCCGCGAGTAATCTAGAGCGGGCAACGCGATGCGATTGCACGCTTAACGTTTGGTGTAAACCCACAGTAATGTCATTGCATTGATCTACTTAGATTCGGTGGATTGTGGTAAGCTATGCTAAAAGTGGTACCGCCAGACCCAGAGATCCGCTAAATGGATTCCAAAATGGTACAAATCAAATGTTTAACTCTAGGGGAGCTGAAAAATTAGCATATTTTCATTGCATTGTGAGCTGATCTTCCAAATATGGTAAGGAGCATCACATTTCCGGCTGAAGTCAGAGCTATTCAGGACAATCACAACATGCTGGTAGCTGGCCAATCAGAGAGAACACAGCGCTTTTTAGAACGATGAGCTTTTTACCAAATCAACGTGTTTCAGGGAGCCAGGACATAGAGGAGCAACAGTAATGTATGGTATGTGAAAAATAATGTGTTTTTTTAACCACATTTTCACATTATATTACAGCAAATACACAAAATAATGTTGTTTTTAGAAATGTAATAGGTGTTCTTTAACTGAACAGAGACACTCTTTAGGAAGTCTAAAAACAGTGAATCACAAAATAATGACTTTAACTAGGTTTTCACAGACAGGGTCACACATTTCTATGGGCACCTAATATCTGCTTCCTTTTTCTGTGGTTGAGGTTTATGCATTGTCTGTAATTTGACTGGCATTTAAATAAACTGAACACACACACACACACACACACACACACACACACACACACATATGCATACGGAAGTGGGTAGGTTTTGTTTGTTAACCATAGATATCTAGTATGAATCACCAGCAGTTAAAATCATTAAAAAATTCATGATGTTGTAGTGTTATAGGCCTTCTTCAAGTATGATTTAATGGTGTTCTATTGCTTCAGATCACAGCACATTATCAATAAAGACCAATAAAATGTTGTGTTTACATAACAAAGATTAATAAATGCTCTAAAATATATTTTGTATTGTTAATTTGTTAGCTAATGCATTAATGATAATGAATGTGGATTCATTGTAAGATGATACCAGAATTTTCATTCAGATATTCAAGTTCATGTTTGACAGATCATAGATTGTTATATAAAATCTGAGAGAGTGCTTTACATTTTGCATAGAGTTGGTTGTCTTTTGATATGATTCATTAAAAGTAATGTATTTTTTATTTATTAATATTGATTGTTACTTTATCCACACCTCTGTTACTTGCAACTCTTAGTCACCCATTCTGAAGAACATTTTGTTTATTGCAGTAAAGTAATGACATCACACATAAAATGGTTTTAATCTGTATTGACCAGTATTGATTAAGTAACAGTAATAGTTGGAAAAAAATATAGACATAACATGTATAAGGAAAGAAAAACATTTAATCCTATTTAGTTTAAAGATTCCATTTCTATTACTAACCTTAAATTGTTAATATTGAGATAAAATACAGATATTTGCATTGGTCCATAAACTCTATTATATTTTGTTCACAGGTAAATATGTAATGGTTATGGGGGTCATTCAGTCTCATAGTCCAGAGCCAGTGCTACGTGCTGTCAAAATGGCAGATCTTTCTGAAAACGCAACGATTCACAGAAAAAACTGGATCTATGAAGTGGAGGATCTTCAGCAAATTTTGCCATGAATCTTTTTTATGTTTGTGTATTTGTTTATTTAACTTATGAGAGTGTTAAACCACTAGTAGGGTTTTGTAAAGCAGATTGCAGAAACTATGAAATATGCACCTTGTTTTATCTGGGATGCGTGTATATGTAGTATTTGTTTTATCTCAAAATCAGGTAACAGAATAAAGATATGCATTGAGCCTTGTAAGCATTACTTCACAGTAACTAATGTGTTATTTAACAAATATCACTACACAAATACATAATTGAATAAATCACATATTCATTTTTTATGAAATCACAGTCAGTATTTGTTTACAGTGTATATATACGTATACTGTATGTATGTATGATAGTATATATATATGATGTATGTATGTTGGTATTACAGAAAATGCTAAAGGCTACACACTGACAGAGGTGTTACATAACTGCTCAGCAAATGGTTTAGATTCTTTTGTAGACTCCTAAAGTTCTCTTGCAGTTTGGACAGCGGTGCGTTACGTCCTTCAAACCGTCCACACAGAAGGGGATCAGGCAACACCCATAAATACACCTACAGAGAAACAATACAGAGCCGAAACAATGAAGAAAGTGTTCTTGTGACACTAAGCACACAACTGTCATCAGCTTTTAATAAAACAAACAAAAGATTATATTGATCTTACCCGAAAATGGCCAGGCCTACGCAAGAGAGCCAGGCTAATGCACCTGATGTGTACTCCAGTTCAGTTATCACAGTCTGTGAGCATACCGGACAAAGTACTTGCGCAGGAGCTTCTCTGAACACCGCACCAGGCTGAACATACACAGTCTGAACTGACACTAAAAAAAACACACAAAAGTGATTAGAAATATGTGCTCATGTGGTAAAGCACAGTGTTGGCAGCTCAAAATGTCATGGGTTTAAACATATATTCTGATAAAAAATGTATTGCATTGTAAGTCACTTTGAATAAAAGCATCTGACAAATGAGTGCATGTAAATATGGATGCATGTATAGCCGTCAACTGTTCAAATACAATAAATACTTCAAATGATGTATGAAGTTTCTTTAAGTTCGGGAGAAGTGAGGTCATGTAATCCAATCAATTGAAGCAAAAAGGTCTCTATATATAGCCGTCCCTCACCTCTGTCATGTGTCAGTTTTGGAAACTTTTCTCCTCCAACTCACTTTCAGCTGGTACATTTTTTCCAGTTAAGAAGGGAGGAGACTAATATTTCGAGAAATGTGAAATGCTGTTGGAGAAGCAATACTACTGAACCAGTTTGCATTTAGCTGGTTTGTGTGGTTTACAATCTATACCAGCAAAGTCAAGAGCAATCACTATTATTATCACATTTCCCCTTAGATTCAATCTTACTATCAGAATGATTTACAAAACTTATAAACAGAAATATAGGAGATAGTATGTGATAACATAAAAACTAATCCCAATGCTGTAAATCTAGTACAAAAATCAACACCACTGGGTGAGAGTTACTAGTAACACAAATAAAGTCTATATCAAATAAACATAAATCTTCTGATTCAGAGGATACAAAAAGCTAATTTAAATTAATCAAATGTTGACTTAACCCTTTCACATCCATTAATATAATTATAAACTATATTTATTTATGCTATACAAGTTAAACTAATTTTGTTACATTCTGCCCCATGTTAAAACACTCCCAGTGCAAACTTACACATTTTGTTAGAAAAAGAAAGTAAACAGGTCATTACCAACAGGAGCATTGACCGGTTGTGGGGGTGGTGGATACATCTGTCCATAGCCTTGTGGAGGATATTGAGGCTGATAGACCTTCGAATCAGTGGTAGGATAAGGCATTGGTCCTCCTGGTGGGTACTGTGGGTTTGTACCTATTGTCTCTTCATATGATGGTGGTAGTGGGTGTCCCACAAGTGCTGCTGTCTCCATTGGAGGTGCGCTTGCCATTGCCTTTGGTGCTGTATTAGCAATAGCACAATCGTATAGCAACGTTGTAAAAAAGTAATACAAAAATAGCCATGGTTTTACTAAAAAAACTCCTTTGATAAAATACTGTAGTGTACTTATTTACTATAGTGAACTGTAGTAAAATTCATGTCATGAATAGATACAACGTTTGTAAACATTACTACATTGTGAACGTAATACAGTTGATCAATTCACTACTACATAATATACATTGACAACGTGTAGTAATTACTAAAATATTGTACTACAGTTTAAAGTTTACTGTAGTAAAGTATATATACATTCATTTTTAATGTGGGTCATAACTGTGATATTTGTAGTAAATCCATTGTAGCACTTATTTACCACCAACTCACTATTACGATAGTTTTAACGTAATGTTTGTGGGGGAAAGCCTAAAGCACGTCAACCAAAACTGCCATTTTCCATCTAAGTTACGTTAAAAGTGAAACCGAGTTATCAACGCCGTTCGCTATGGTTTTAAAAATGTGGTAAAAAGTGTAAATGTTAATAGAAACTTACTGTTTGTTGCCGTTTTCTTGCGAAGATAATCTCAATGCGTTTCCTTCTTGGTTACGTACTTTGATTTCCGTGAAAGTGATGAATGCGTGGGTGGTCCGAGTGTTTCTGTTTGACAGTCTAACAGGTGACTATGCAAGCTTTAGATAAACACATCTTAATGCACATAAAAAATAGCAAGAAAACATAAAGGACGTTTGAATTATGGGAAAGTTAGCAAGTTTGCTTTCAGTTCCGTGTTTGGTTTGGTCACGAGTTTTTTTCCAACAGCAGTGATCCGTCTACAGGACTTTGTTTGTATTACACGAAAACTTTAAAAAATGTTTCAGACATTCCTTCATGCATCTTTACCATATGCCCTAGTTAAAAGATTGATGACCCATGCAAATACCTTAAGACTTATACATAACTTTTGGTATTTTTATACTCTGAAACCTTTATTTATTATCTCTTTACAGAAAGATAATTTTAAATATATATTTATTGCTGAAATAAATTGTACTTTATTAAATAATAAAATATATTTTAATTATTATTACATTTTAAAATTTATTTTAAAGCTTTTGTGATTACATACGTCACATTGTTTATCAACATTTTTGTATCAACTGAACTAATTTTTTACATTTTAGTGGGATGCAAAAATACATTTTGAAAGCACTGTACAGTTTTAATGTATCCAGACATTTTTTTGTAAGTTAGCTGTTAGTTTTTAAAATAATAATAAACCTTTACAAGTCTTGGAGTTAAACAAATATCTGAATATTGACAAGCGAAAGGACTTTTATGCTATAAACGCCCCATATCTGTGCAAAGCGCTTTACTGTTATGTGATTGGATGTATGTTTTACCACAGCCATGATCTAATTTCCTGTACATCGACAAACGAGCCATGTATTTATATGCTCTGGCTGATGGAAATATGCGTTATTGACTTATTGATTTTGCTTAATGAAGTATACATCGGCTGGTCGTCTGGATGACGAGCGACTGTTTAATGCCGTTGTCCGCGCGTGAAGGATGAAGTAACGCGAATGGTCCACAAAATGTCTCTGGACGAGAAACAGCACATAAACGATTTTCATCGATAAAAGATCCTGATTTGGTAAGCTTTATCCTAGACTATTTCACATATTGTCACACTTCTCAGTAAGTCTATCTTAAAAACTGTTGCTTAATCCAGTCTAGGTTAAAAACCGGTACATAAACGCATGTTTCTGTTAAATGCATGACTGATGTAACGTTAGGCTATTCGCTTGGAAAAATGCATTTATGTGCAAAAATTACGACCGCGGCCTTATTTGGCACTTTCATTTCCGTGGGTACTTTTGTATTATCATGATTGTTGTATGTGTTGCGTCAAGCGAAAGGGCCTCGTGCAGTCCACTGATATTTAAAACCTCAAGCCCTGCGCGAAAGATACTGAAGTCAACAGCAAAGTCGTGCAGCTTCATTAAGGTTATGTATTTAACGTATAGTTACACCAATCTCTTGATAAATGTTACAATCATGTCAAATTATATAATTCAAATAATTAATAGAGTCATGCAGGGGCCCTGTATGAGCCGTGTCCTGGACCCAGATTTTACATTGGACAAAGTAATATAAAAATGCTTAGCCATTTAATAATGTAACCATGAACTACATAAACAGCCAATAATTTACCGCACAATGTGGTGGTCATAACTTACATTTGTCATTGAAGGTAGGAATTTTAGACCGAAGCCAGAGTACTCCCCCCTCCTTAAATTGGATGGGTAAAAGCATGAGTGGGTTGATGGGTGTAGGAGGGATGCTGCAAAAATGGGACAAAAGTGAGGGACTATATAGGTGCTGGTCATATAATTAGAATTACATCAAAATGTTGATTTATTTCACTAATTCCATATAAAAAAAAGTGAAACTTGTATATTATATCTATTCATTACACACAGACTGATATTTCAAATGTTTATTTCTTTTAATTTTGATGATTATAACTGACAACTAAGGAAAATCCCAAATTCAGTATCTCAGAAAATTTGAATATTACTTAAGACCAATACAAAGAAAGGATTTTTGGAAATCTTGGCCAACTGAAAAGTATGAACTTAAAAAGAATGAGCATGTATACTATAGCACATCTTTTCCTTCCCTTCGCCTCTCTATTAATGTGCTTGGACAGAGCTCTGTGAACAGCCAGCCGCTTTCACAATACCTTTTGTGTCTTACCCTCCTTGTGCAAGATGTCAATGGTCATCTTTTGGACAACTATGAAGTCAGCAGTCTTTCCCATGATTATGTAGCCTACAGAACTAGACTGAGAGACCATTTAAAGGCCTTTGCAGGTGTTTTGAGTTAATTAGCTGATTACAGTGTGGCACCAGGTCTCTTCAATATTGAATCTTTTTACAATATTCTAATTTTCTGAGATACTGAATTTGGGATTTTCCTTATCATCAAAATGAAAAGAAAAAAACATTTGTTTCATATCAGTCTGTGTGTAATGAATGAATAATATATACAAGTTTTCTTTTTTGAATGGAATTAATGAAATAAATAAACTTTTTAATATATTCTTATTATATGACCAGCACCTGTATATACAGACTTCTTTGCACTGATTGGTTGGCTTACATTCTTTTAATAAATTGCTGTAGTCATGTGTTTTATTTCTGTGTCTTTCAGATGTAGGAGGAACCATACTTGCAACCTTTGCACAGCTGCCACGTGGGGACTTGTGACATCCTGAGAAAACCGAAAGCCAGAGAGTTTTTCAGTAACTGACAAGATGTCTATCACAGACCATAGCCCCACCACTGGGGTCGTGACAATTATTGTAATACTCATTGCCATTGCAGCACTAGGGGCGTTAATTCTTGGTTGTTGGTGCTACTTGCGGCTGCAGCGCATCGGTCAGTCTGAAGATGAAGAAAGCATAGTAGGTGAAGGCGAAACCAAGGAGCCCTTCTTGCTGGTTCAGTATTCAGCCAAGGGCCCAAAAGTTGAGCACAAGACCAAGCTTACCCCCAACGGCACTGAGAGCCACACTTAACCGTCCATGTTCAGACCCTGTCAAGTCTTATATAATTTCAAAACCTCACAGTATCACACAACTCGATGTGTACATCCCTTTGAAATGGTGCAAGACAAACATATTCCATACTTTGTTGCTTTAAGTGTTTCTTTTCCACATTTTGTGGTGGTCCGACAAAACCCTATTATAATGTGAAATTGACAACCGTCTGCTTTGATGTCATATGCAGTGCTAACTGTTGTCGAATTCTGAAATTGAACAAAAATGATTTTGTTTGCTGCTTTTAGTGCTGTTTTAACATTACTGCTTTTGTCCAGAGCTGGCTCTGGTTTTAAGATGGACTGATTTTACTGACTGTGTCAAAAATATAAACTTTAGAGGGTTGGTTATGAGACTTTTTTTAAACTTAAGTTAATAATCATATTTTCTCTTATAAATTGTTGTTAACAACAATTTTTAGCTTTTTAAAAGATGCCTCAGAAATGCTATATTTGCGGTTTTTATTACACATTAAAGCAGTGGTTCTCAAACATTTGGGCGTGCACTACCTTAAGAAAATTCATTACGTAAAACATATCACAAACTTATTGAAAAAAATATTACATTATACAATGTAGTGCTGTTGTTTAGTGATCTTATTTTTTGATTTTGGGGCCATCTTGCACCTCCAGTTTGAGAACAACTGCATTCAAGTAATATTAATCTAAGCGTTAATATTAAAAATTGCCAAATTGTGTAAAGAAAAGCTGTATCAATGCTCTTACATGACCATGTTATTTGCACTTTTTATTATTTAATGTATTTGAAGCGATTTTGTCACAGCACTTGCTGTTTTTTGCTAGGAAGCCACAACTACCCTGAAAGCCAATGACTGAAGCCTTTTTATCCTAGTGTTGGGGCACCAGAGGCGTTCATTGTTGTGGTTGAGCAAATTTCTATATTGTAAGAAGAAAACTCATTAAAGAGTGTATATATTATTTTTATAGATGGCCTGTTTATTCACTTGTATCAAGCTTCTAACTTTTTGTTCACAGTATTATTTTCTTTTCATTCATCTCAAATGCTCTTGCATCATTGCAGTATTTGCCATTTGTACACGTGAGAAGGAAATCAGAGAAATTATTTATTTTTATACATTAACCATTTAAATGTTATCTGTTGTTATTCATAAAGCAAAATCAACAATTAGGCCTTTTAAAGATGTGGCCAAAATCTCGATATGCAGCTGAAATGATTTCATTGACGTTACTTATGTACAGCATTTTATTTGACAGTTTTTTGTGAATTATTTCACTTTACAGATAAACAATTGATGTGATGGATGGTACATGCATGTTAATCTGCATATTTGAGGGTATTTGCAGTAGGGTGATCAGTATATTGCTCAATGTGTCCAGTGTTTGTTTTGACTGTACCAAACAATAAAACTTTATTTTAAAAATGTTCCTGCCTTTAGTGTTTTGTGAGATTTGTTTAAAGGGGACTTTCACAAGACTTCTTAAGATGTCAAATAAATCTTTGGGGCCCCCAGAGTACGTATGTGAAGTTCTAGCTCAAAATACCATATAGATAATTTATTATAGCATGTTAAAATTGCCACTTCTTTGGGTGTGTCCTTTAAAATGCAAATGAGTTGATCTCCGCACTAAATGACAGTGCCGTGGTTGGATAGTGCAGATAAAGGGGCTGTATTATTATAAGATGATTCCTTCTGACATCGCAGGGGGGGCTACATTTCAATGACCTATTTTTCCACATGTTTGTTGAGAATGGTTTACCAAAACTGTTTTTTTTCTCACATTTTCTAGGATGATAAAAGCACTGGGGACCCAATTATAGCACTTAAACATGGAAAAAGTCAGATTTTCATGGTATGTCCCCTTTAAAGGAATAGTTCACCCCAAATTATGAAAAGCAGACCCCCAAACAATCCTAGGTGTACACAGTCAGAGTTTTATCAGGCTCTTTTTGGCTTTATTATGGCATTGTAGTGCCCCATTATTTAAGCTCCTAGGAGTGCACCTTTTTTTTAAGGGGGCACTTTGTGCACAGCTCAGAAATTTGTGCATACACAGACATCAAACTAAATATATTATAGAGCTTTCAGTCTTTTCCATGGCACCATTACTAACAATCATAGCACCTTCATGCAAAAACCTCCAAAATAAAAGTGTTGACTAACATTTATATCAAATACTTTTCAACAGGCTTTATGCCCAGCTGCACTACTTCCTGAACTTCAGCCAGCTCCTTGTTTCCTGTCTGCCATTATTGGACAAACTGATTAATCCAGGTGTGCCTGACCTCAATAATGGCAGACAGGAAACAAGGAGCCGGCCGAACCCCAGGAAGCAGCGCAGCTGGGCACGAAGCCCATCGGAATAATGACATATTGGCATCATATTTACATCTGAAACGGCATGTTTTGTTTATCTACGTTTTGTTTAATGACTTGTTTAATTTTGTCATTAATCCATTTTGCACAACTGCATTATCCTATGAAATTAATGTAATTTTAAATCCATAAATTATATAAACAACGAAAATGACATAAGCTATAGCCACGTGATTGATTTTAAAGGAACAGTATGTAAGATTGTGGCCAAAACTGGTACTGCAATGACAAAACTTGTGGCTAAAACTGGTACTGCAATCACACAACTGGTGGCCTATACACAAAATGACAACATAAACATCAGTTGAGGGCTGCAAGTCCACTTTTTAAATGACAATATCCTGGCCAGACCACTGTTGTCAGTGATATAAGTATTTGAAATGAAAATGATTTCTTCATGTCTAGTGCCATATCAGGGCCATTTTATGATTCATTGATATACATTTCTTACATACTGTTCCTTTAATGTTCAATAATGATTAAAAAAAATATGTTTAGATAAAATTATTAAAGAAACGTATTTTTGCATAAAATTTTACATCATATGAGCATGTGTGATTCCGCGCCCCCGTGAACTCTGGCGAACTTTGGCGTGGTACCTACTACCAAGAGGATGAATCTAAAAATCTCTACTAATTTAAAGTGGAGACGGTCACATGTTAAACTATACGTTTTCTACACAGAGCAGGTAAACTGCACATTACCATACTGGTGTTTGGAAATGTTGTGAGCTTTTAATTCTTCAGATAGCCAAATGCAGCAGCAACAGCAAGCTCGTGAGCGCGCTCAGACGCTGACGCCAGAATTGTAATGTAACATAATCCAAATACTATCAAAACGGCAAACATTTCTGAAAAGTGACAAGGATGCAGCACAGAAGTTATAATATTGTGCATATTAAACAGATTAAAAGAAAGTAAAGTATAATGAACGCTTCTTTGATTTTGAGGTTGGATGCAAAATCCATTTGGCTCAAAAAACCGAGGGGCACGTGCCCCCTCAGTTTGAATGGGCATGACGCCTCTGGTGCATCATCCATAAAAAAACGAATCCATATAGTTATTGAATGTCTTCTGATGTGAAGCAATAGACTTTCCAAATCCATAATAAAAAGTATAATATATGAATAATACTCAGAAAGTCATATACATCTAGAACTGCTTGAGGGTGAGTAAAATATGAGCTTATTGTCATATATGTATGTGTTCAAACTATTTAATGAACTGTTGGTCTTTTGATCCTAAGCATTTGTAGACAGATTTCTCAAAACTTATTTTTCTCATTTGAGTGTAGCATATGTATAATTTACAGTTATTTTGTTCAGAACCTACAATCTACAAAAAGTCTGATGAGGTACTTAATACATATAGACTATCGTACATTGTGTGAGATACTGTATTTGAACAAGCTGTAACACACACAAAACAAGTGTCATTACACATAGACTATAATGGATACCACAAAGGGTTATGTGTTTACCTAATTATCTTTTCTGTTAATTCATGATATAACAATTACTGTTATCACTGGCTTGTAATTATAATTAATATAATTAAACAATACAGGTTGGATGGAGAGTCATTACAAACATGTACAGCATGTGGAAGATAACTACAGTGCACAAAGTTTGCCTTGCACCCCATCCCTTTTCATATAATTGTTTCTTTTGGTATGATGATGATGATGTATGTCTCTGCTCTTGCTCTTAAGTCTCTAGGCTTTCCAATAAATCTCACAGCAGTCTACAGTACAGACACATGTACCAAAGGCCTGTATATAAATATCACAGGCATTCATGGCTGAAGATGGTGGTGGGGTCAGAACACAATCCTTGAATTGGTGCTTCTAAATGCATTGTTTGCTGTTGGAATTGAGACCTTAAAATACACTAAAAGGGGAAGTGTTATTTACAGAGTAAACAACCATTGACATATAGGAAGGAAGCATGTTTTGTACCGATAAGTGAGGAATGTGGCTTTAAGTCATCGCCTTGACCTTCTTATCATCTTTTCCTAAAGCAAGTTCATGAAATGTTCCAGATTTCAAAATGGCCTTTAGCCTACAATTTTCCTCTCTGAGGTCATTGCACTCTTTCTGTAATCTTGCAATCTTTTCCTTGCACACTTTGCTGTCACACTTTTGCTCATCCTCAGGAGGTTGCGCTGGCACTGATGACAGTTTTAGGAGAACAGCAACCGCAGCCTGTTCCTTTATCTCCTCTTCCTTCTTGCTCTGTTCATACTTCTCCACATCTTTTGTCCTTTTCCTCTTTTTGGTGGCTGTTGTGTGCAAAAAGACGGATGGTACCCAATCAGGTGACGACGGGTCATCAGATTTGGCACCTATAATGAATGACAAGTGGGATCATGTCAAAAGTTAATAATAGTAATGTTTGTAATATCATCATTACTGGAGTGCAGAATGGTAAAACCCCTTTCAAAAACTAGGTGTGGGCTCAGCGTAAACCGGAAGTTGCAACCAACTTTACCTCCGTATTGGGACACATTTCTGAGTGAAGCAGAATACTGAATTAGTAAAATGGTGGGTGGGCTTTGTTGGCAGCAGACAGTCAGCTAGCATGTTAAACCCAAATCGTCAAACAGACGTCATCAGAGGAGGATCGCTCGCCACTTGAACAATTTTTTACATCCCAATAGAGTGCTGGAAGGATGACGTATTTTTGTAGGCCAACCCCGGAAGTTAGCGGGACAATGGTTCCCTCTCAGAAAGCCCATACATTTTTCCCCAAAAGAGATCATAGACATTTAGATTATCGAAAAAAAAAAGGTCTGTGTTTGACAAACGTTTATGACACGTACACATTTTGTCTAACAAGTTAATCTTTACAGATGATCACAACTTGAATTTTGAAGTACTAATTATTATCATTTTTATTTATAGTAAATGTATTTAGACTTCAAAATTCATAAAAGTTGTGTTCATCTGTGAAGATGTGTGTAAGTTTTTGCTTATTTTTATAGTGCAGAAGAACAGGAACATACTAGTAACATGTGACAAAAGTGAATGTTGTTTCCTAGATGACATTGTGATATACACTCACCTAAAGGATTATTAGGAACACCATACTAATACTGTGTTTGACCCCCTTTCACCTTCAGAACTGCCTTAATTCTACATGGAATTGATTCAACAAGGTGCTGAAATCATTCTTTAGAAATGTTGGCCCATATTGATAGGATAGCATCTTGCAGTTGATGGAGATTTGTGGGATGCACATCCAGGGCAGGAAGCTCCCATTGCACCACATCCCAAAGATGCTCTATTGGGTTGAGATCTGGTGACTGTGGGGGCCATTTTAGTACAGTGAACTCATTGTCATGTAAAAAAAAACAATTTGAAATGATTCAAGCTTTGTGACATGTTGCATTATCCTGCTGGAAGTAGCCATCAGAGGATGGGTACATGGTGGTCATAAAGGGATGGACATGGTCAGAAATAATGCTCAGGTAGGCCGTGGCATTTAAGCGATGCCCAGTTGGCACTAAGGGGCCTAAAGTGTGCCAAGTAAACATCACAGTGGTAACAAGGCATGATGGATACATGTTCTCATTCTGTTTACGCCAAATTCTGACTCTACCATCTGAATGTCTCAGCAGAAATCGAGACTCAACAGACCAGGCAACATTTTTCCAGTCTTCAACTGTCCTATTTTGGTGAGCTTGTGCAAATTTTATACTCTTTTTCCTATTTGTAGTGGAGATTAGTGGTACCCGGTGGGCTGTTGTAGCCCATCCGCCTCAAGGTTGTGCGTGTTGTGGCTTCACAAATGCTTTGCTGCATACCTCGGTTGTAACGAGTGATTATTTCAGTCAAAGTTGCTCTTCTATCAGCTTGAATCAGTCGGCCCATTCTCCTCTGACCTCTAGCATCAACCAGACATTTTCGCCCACAGGACTACCACATACTGGATGTTTTTCCCTTTTCACACCATGTTTGTTTGGTTGTGCGTGAAAATCCCAGTAACTGAGCAGATTGTGAAATACTCAGACTGGCTCGTCTGGCACCAACAACCATGCCACACTCAAAATTGCTTAAATCACCTTTCTTTCCCATTCTGACATTCAGTTTGGAGTTCAGGAGATCTTGACCACACCCCTAAATGCATTGAAGCAACTGCCATGTGATTGGTTGATTATATAATTCCATTATTGAGAAATTGAACAGGTGTTCCTAATAATCCTTTAGGTGAGTGTATAACAATAACACACAACTTTGTGCATCTCAGCTTTTCTTCATTCAGTCATTATTTCCTATGTAATGTTTACTGTACAGAGCTTAATTTACTCATTCAGAGAAGCACCACTATTTTTTATTGAATAACAACATCAAGTATAAAACACATTCTGTTCAATGCCACATAAGATACCAGAGAAGAAAGAAGAGAAAAGACAAAAAATGAGTACTTTTCCAAAGAGGTAGCCTACTGTATAATTTGAAATCACTCATAAAATGTGACAGGTTTGGTTTTCAAATGGTCAATTTTGTTTTGTGTATATTGTACTTTCCTAATCCAATACATAATTGTATAGTATATATTGTTCATTACTTTCCAAATGAGAAGCATCACTATTTGATTTATCAATCAAATCAGTGCAGCGTCACTAAACTCCTCCTTTTCGCAATGAGTTGTGGGCAGCTGTGTGCAATGCATGTACTCACCGGAAGCAGTAGACTATCCGGGTACTTTGAGGATACTCATTTCCACACAGTACAGTTTAGGACATATCAATTCTTATTACGAATAAAGGACAGTAGGCGAATCGGAACTCGGGATTTATATTTATAGTAATCGTACTAATAATAGTGTGAACGGGCCTTTACTTGTCAAGTTATGTCGCCCCACGAAAACCAACCATGGACGTAAAGATATAATGATTAGAAATACAATTCAAATACTCGATGTTTACTTGAGTTTACCTTTGATGAAATGTTCGCTACAGAGACGCGTGTACTTTGACGGTTGCCATTCTTTGCCTTCTGCAGTGACGAAGGCGCGTTTGATAGCACAGATCCACAATCTCCTCCTCTCTGGGTTTTCTTTCTCGGACGGGATTCGGTAGAAACACAGCCCGGGCTTGTTTCCTCGTCTATTAGTGCATCCGACCGAGCAACAACTGTCCGGCATTTTGATTTAACGAATGTGGTAAAAATAAAACTGGCGGGCAGCGAAACAAAGCGCTGTTATGCCCTCCAGATGGGAGGCTCTATAGATGTGTGACGTCAGGTGGAAACCACCACGGGGATGACATCAGGCTTGTTCGACTTCATGCGGCGCCGCAAGAACCGACAGCAGGATGACGACAAAGTACCGCGAGAGCAAGACGAATTTTGACTCGGTATGATTTCTCTAATCATTCTCGCGGTACTTTGACGTCATCCCGCTGTCGGTTCTTGCGGCGCCGCATGAAGTCGAACAAGCCTATCGGGTGGCGTATGACATCAAAGTACCGCGAGAGCGAAAGATTAGATTGCCAATTTGTAATTTTAAGACGTAATTCATAAAACGTTCATCTAGTCTACACCTGTACGTCTAGATAAAAAAATATGTACGTCTAGATAACTTTATTTGAAATAGTTGTATTATGAAACATTTGTGTTTTTTAGTGTATTTTTTAAAATCTTTAAAAAAAATTAAGACACTCTCAGTCTACCCCTTAAAACTTTGTAAACATTGCAACGTCTCCGGGTGGGCGGGGCTTAGCTGCCTGGAGCAAAAAGAGGCGTTCCTTCTATTCTGGCAACCAAAAACACAACAAGACGACATTTTTAAGTCAAAACCTCAAACTTTTAGCGCGCCTGCTATGAGTTCCTGCTTACGTTTTGCCTCCAGCCGGAGCGGTGACGTCACAGTGACGTATGTGATTAGGGGGAAAATGTAAGAAATTAAATGAATGCACAGCAGACTCAATGCATAATGCATTTATTATTCACCATAGAGATGCAGTTAGCAGGTTAATCAGTATCTCTCCTTTATGGTTAAAATGGGTCTTGAAATCAACGTTATTCACTTGAATGATGCCATTTTCACTCTTTCAGTCCTTTATTAATACACATACATGGTATTATTTCCATAATACAGTTGTGTTTTCAGAAACAACAGATAAGAAAATAAAAACTTTATTGTGTTTATGTTGGTCCATATAATACCAACAGACATAAACACAGCAATTGTAAGAACATACTCATTTGGTGAAGAACAAAGATACAAGACCCAATCAAAAAACAACAAACTAACAAACAAGCAGATTCAGATAGTGTAGTGAAAACCTTCAATGGGAATCTCAGAGTTTCACAATAAAACTCCTCTCATGTCACACAACGCACTGCTTGAGGCCTCCCGAACGAAATCCGAATTCCAGTTCCTGAAAGGTGATCTGCTTTGTGCTAGTTAATAACAGAAACATAAAAGGCGACGGTGCGTTGATTTTAACCGGTGATAAAAGCAGCAAAGCCGTGATTACTCAGAACACAAGGCCAGCTCTGTGCTTTTCACGAAAATCTGGGAGGAGCATCGTGTCCTCCATCACGGAGAGCCACACCATGCTCGCCAAAGTCAATACTGAACCCAAGACATCATAGTTCCAGAACACCCTGCATTAACTGTCAAATTAATTAAAACATTACATAATATCTTTAAGCAGAAAACTATATTTGCCAAAGTCATTATCATTCGGTGCTATTAAGTGATCTTTTCGGGCTTTGGCAAGTTTCATCAAAAGAAATTCCCTTCTGTCCTTCCACTCTTTCAATTCCTCCTCTCCGTGTGCCAGCTTACAAAGTTCCTCCTCCGTGCAAGTGCCCTTAAGGTACCTACAAGAATAAAAACCAATCCATTAGCAATGACAGCATCTCACATCCCATCAAAATGCTTTATGTGCGAGAGCCTGACTTACCACTCGCAGACTCTGAAAGTGCCCGTGGGGAAGCGATACTGCCAACAGTTCTGATCATCTTCAGAGTTGAACACTCGCTCTTTGTGCTTCTCTGAGGTTATGTGCTGTTGCCACTGCTTCTCGCTATTGCAGTTTTTCCCACACAACCAACAGTGGTTTCCAGCCTGATAAAACAGCATCATATCAAGGTTATGAGGATGGTGTTTATAAAGCAATTTATAAAAAGACAACAACCAGACAGCGACTAGCAGTGGCAGAGAGGCGCAATCTCGTTCACTTTAAATCGAAGCTTGGCGATCGTGTCAGTTGGCGACAGGAAGTGGGCGCGTCCAGGTACAGGACAGCTGAGAAAAGTTAACTTTATTCAAATAATGAACGACTTTCAGGAGCGACTACCAGTGGGAGTGAAGCAGTGAAGTTTATGTCATCGTTCTTTCACCAGTTACTCAGAGGACGCCAGGTCCGGTTACTCATTTGTTTATCAGCATTACCTGCACAAGCAGAATTAGGAACGCCTCTTAACAACCTCATAGAGATGGCTGGCACGCAACATGATGAGTTAAGTCACTTTCAGGAATAAAAAATTATTCCTAGTGATTTTACATGACAACGCTTTTAGCTAAAAATTTTTGTTTTGCATGTTCATTTACACGCCATCAGTATTTTTGGGGCCTAATAAAATGGTCTGACTAAACTGATCTCTTGAACAAATTCCTCGTCGAAAATAACAAATGTTTTGGTTTCCTAGGTAATCTATGTGTTGTTTTTTTGCTTGTTATATAAATTAACTATGTTTAAAGAACTTTGTTGTTATTTATTATTAGTGGAGTTTACCGGAAGCTACGTGCAGCCGCTTGTTTATGTTGTTACTGCTGAAACGGTCTATACGTCACTATATTTTTTATTATGTCATTTTGTAATGGCAAATTCGTAAATATTTTAGATACCTTGTCAGAAAATAATAATATCATCTAAAATAAGAAACTCAATTAAGATTATTTGTTCTATGCAAATAAAACACACATTTAAATATCAAATTTGCGTTTTTTTAATGCATTTAATACTCAAGTTACTTAAAGTTTACTTTAACCAGTGTCTCACTCTCGTGCGCTGCGCGTTAGAGGTCTTCACGGGTCCACTTAGATCCAAAAACCCAAGATCCGATCGGGTTCGGGTCTAAAAGTTTCACATGTGCCTCAGACACAGGTCGGGTACAATAATAGCAGCATCGGGTCTCGGGCAATTTAAAATGAATGTGTTTTTGCCGAACGGAACAAGACCCGAACTCTGCGTGTGTTCAATGTTCAATTCAATGTCCTTTTCAAACCTCTCATCTGTTTGCCAAGAGCGCTTGCGACCCATATGCGACATTGTGTGGCTGGCGGTAGGTTCATTTTTGTTGAGACAGACATGTCAGTCAATTTTAAATGTACATTTTAGCGGTTACCTTGGTGTCGTCATCAGAAAACGAAGTAAAACGAATGAAGCAGCTCGCCAAATTGGTTGCGAGGCCATCAGAGTTTCTTTTTGTCTGACTGCTGCTTGTGGATCTGCATAATGCACACACGTCAGTGCCGTTTACATTCTGGTCCAGTTGGGTTAAAAAAAAATTGCCTCTAGTTCGGGTCGATTCGGGTCTAATTTTCTCGGGTTTGTCTCTGGTCGTGTCTTTCTTTTAAAAAAAAAATTATTTATGCACGTCGGGTTTTCTTTGGACCCGGGAATACCTCTACTGTGAGTAGCACTTCTTTCCTCCTCCATTGTTTTGCCCCATTGTTTTTTGGGGCGTAAAACAATTTCAGTGCACTGAATTGAACTTCGATGGCTAATGATGACATAGGCTGTGTCCCAATTCAAAGGCTGCGACCTTCTAAGGACGTATTTTAAGACCGATTGCGTCACAGCAGCGCGACTTGAGAATTCAAAGGATGCTTAGAATGAATCCTTAAAAATGCGTCCTCATTTCTCCACAATGTTAAGGATAGAACGAATGGATCCTTAACAGCCGAGGATATCCCAAGATTCATTGCGCACCTGCAACGACTGCATATAACGGCTGGATATTCTAAAATAAACAATTAAAACCTTCATTAAATAAAAGTGTGTATTTATCAAAAAAAAGTTTGTCACTGTTTTAGTATTATAAGTTATGTTTTGTGTTAATATTATAATTTTTATGATGCATATATTTCTAAGGTTGATTAATTTAATATACTGTTGAATAGTTTAATCTACATCAACGTGTCATATTTTCTAAACTAAATTAATATTTTTCTGATTTCATATTTATTTTAATCATGTCCTGCTGACAGGCCCGTGCAGCAGGTGACGCCAATTATGGGTCGTCCGAAGGTTAGACCGTCTCATTTCAGTTCTCTTCGCGAACTTCTGAGGCTGCCACCTTGAAAGACCGAGTGCTCATCTTTAAGGTCCCATGCTTATAAGGTCGCAGCCCCTGAATTGGGACACAGCTATAGAGCGAGAACACGAGGACACAAGATCACTCAAGAACGCATATTGAGACTTTCTTTTAAAAGTGACATCGCCATCTACTGGTCAGGCATACATGATACAGCGTTTTTAGTTGGAGATCCCTTTGACTAAGTTGTTATCAGTAAATAAACATTGAAAAACACAAAGGAAAAACTAGTTTTTGTCAAATTGTCGGCATGTAAACACGTACCCTTAGAATGATTTTATAATGAAGATAAAGCAAGGTTATGTCAAAGAAAATAATTAACTTGAATGATATATTTTCTCTAATAACATGTTCGTTTCATACCATTTCCTCAGCATAGTCTGTGGGCATATGAATCTGTTTTCCATTCTCCCTCATAGAACTGTTGGAGGTCTCTTCACTCCAGCCCGGTCTCTGAGACTGAAGCCACATCTCATAAAGCTGTTCCATGTCTGCAACTACAAAAACAAACAATCATCATGCATGCATCCTTCTTTCACACTGTATTATAATGTTGTAATGTCCTATGATTAGGTTTTAGGATGTTTTAAACAACATTTAAAAAGCACATTTTACATTTCCCTTGGTGTGTGTGTATTAGTACATGTTAACAATATGCAAAAGGTACAAATGCCAAGTAAACGATGATGCAAGTTATCGTCTCCAACTTAAATCTTTTTTCTTACACTACAACAAACACACGGATTGTAGGGAACAGTTTACTTCCTCGGCTTGTTAAATGGGACACGACGCTTATTATCATAATTCATCCCGCATCTGACGCACAGCCTGTAAGTAGCCAATGTTTTCATAATATTGCTGGCTGTCAGATTAAAACCTCAAAACCTCAGCATCTCCAAAACCGCTACTTTTCAGGTAATGGAAAAAACGTTGCATTGATAAATATTTTAATGCAATGTTCTCAAAGTTGATGTTGTAGTTTTATATATGGGCAGACACTTGTACATGTCATTATTACCATTTTACAAATTAAAGCTTGAAGGGAGTAAATTGGTTTTTGACCAGTAGATGGAGAAGACATATGTCTGTCATGAGAATTAGCGCTTCCAATGCAGTTAGTAGATCAAAATAAAACACTGATCGTGCCTTTAAAAGACCTGCATAATCATAGCTCTTTTGTACAGACAAGCAGATGTGCACAGGATATAAACGTAAAGTTTGTTTTAAGAGTTTTCCCATAGTAAAACATTATCAATACAATGCATTACAGTGCGTTGGCATAAGACATTTAGACGGTGATATTAAAATGTGAAAATCTGTACACACCTAAAAAAAATAAAGAATACTATGTACAGAATGAGCCCAGAATATGAAAGCAACGTGCTTGAGTTTTCCTCTTATATAAAATAGTCATCTCATATAAAAAAGCTTTTTCTAATACATTTTAAAATTCATTAACATAATGCATTAAAATGTCCTAGCCCAGGTTATTTACTTGATCTACCTCCTAAGATTTTAAGTAAATATTTTCATAATTTAATAAAACATGTTTCACTCAAAAACATTTAATTTTCATCCATTTTAAAGTTTTCATTAGTAGCATTTTACATAGTTATGGTTATTATTGCCTGTTGTTGGACCTTCATCTAGTAATTTTCTTTTATTATGCAAAAATAGACAGATACGTTTTATGTACTGAGTTCTCAATTTTTGAATATATTGTATTGTTGTGTAATGGTCAATGATATGCAGATTAAACAAATAAAATATATTTTTTATTAGTAATCGATTTTATTAATAAATAACTTACATTTTATGATTTTAACTGTTCTTCATCAACTCACAAACGCCCTTGCAATTTCCTTGCAAACCACCAGGGGTTCGCAAACCCTGTCCTTTTGTCTATGACTTGACAACAAATGCCAGGTTAATAAACTTGTCTCTGTTTCTTAAATACATGAAATATTAGCTTTTAGTGTTTGTTGAGTACAGCATACAGATATGCTATACAGATATGCTATAAATATATAAATATAAATAAATATATAAATATAAATATAAATAAATATATAAATATAAATAAATATATAAATAAATATATAAATATAAAAACATATAAATATAAATAAATATATAAATATAAATAAATAAATATAAATAAATATATAAATATAAATAAATTAGGGATGCACCGAATCCAGGATTCGGATTCGGCCGAATACTGGGCTTTTTGACGGGGTTCGGGTTCAGCCGAATCCTAGATTTTTTTTTCCACCGAACCGAACCCTTGGCTTGCGCTACGCTGGTCGACGTCACGCGGCCGTTGATTACACACATCGGGTGCAGACGTGGAGATGAGCTTTTTCTTTCGGTGAGCCTTAGGAGCTGGACACACCAAAACTTTTAAACACGGCTGAAAACGCATTGAGGACGCCGAATGTCAGCTGTTTTTCAGCCGAGCGCTTTGTAGCTGTGATACTTCAGCTGTGAGCCGGTTGGTTGCTGTGGTAATGTCCCGCCCCTCCTCCATTGTAATTGGATGGCCGTGTGAAAACTGACATTGACGAGCGGAGCTTCTTACTCAAAGTTAAATATAGTTTTCAGCGCGGAGCTGCTTGCTTATTGGAAAAACGAGCGTGTCGCAACGCATCGCTTTCATTATGCATAGGCTTATGGTAATTGTCAAAATAGTTTTTCCAACTTGTCATCCTGGCATAATGTAGTTAAAATTAAATAAAATGAAAAATACACTGCTGTGGACGTTGTTTACTTCATTAATGTGTTTTACTGTGTTAATGGAATAAGGATGCGAGTAGGAGTCGGTAGTCGGTTTCGTATTCGGCCGAATCTTAAACGGTGGATTCGGGATTCGGCCGAACCTAAAAAAATCTGGATTCGGTGCATCCCTAAAATAAATAAATAAATATATTTATCTTTGCATTACAAACATGCATAGATCACACATTTCTGACAGAGACGCTCCAAAATGTGTGCTTCAGTTTATTCACTGAAGAGACGGGGTGGAGTTACGAGGTTTTACCGACAGTTTCAGGATCCAATGGAGTTTCGAGGTAAAAAATACATAAATTACATAATTTGCAAAACCCACAGGCAGACATAAGGGTTGATAGAAATGATTTATGCAAAAAAGTTAAAAAAAATTTGAGATATCATTGTCAGATAGCTAAAGGATTTGTTAGTCAAATTAAGTTATATTAACTTACTATTGTTGTCCTTCATGAAGGTCCATAAATCCCTCTCCTCTGTGCTGTGGGCAAACGTGCAGTTTCCAATGTACTGACACTTTTTACCAGCCGACACATGCATGCAAATCTAACAACACACAGGAGGCAAGATATATAGTGACATTCATAAATCAAACATTTTTTGTTCATATTAATTTTGGAAAATTCTATTGCTCGAACAAACATGACACTTACTTCAAACTGAGCAGGAACAGGCTTTTTTGTTGGGAGAGGTCGAACTGTTGTCCACTTCTTCCGTTCAATGGAGCTAACCAGAACCACCCGTCTCTCTTTAGACCAACTAGATAACAGGAATCGACAAAGCAGGAAATACTATCAGACACTGGCAGGAGGCGCAAAAGAGTACGGTATCAGTAAGTTAACACATAAGTCAGACTCACGGATGCCTGGCCTTGGCGCTGCAGTACTTTTTATTTTTGTCTGGCTCGATGACTTGGCCGTTTCTCCAACACTGGCTGCACACAAACTGCAACTTTAGGTTGGGTGGACCAAATCTTCGCAGGGCTGTCGGGAGCTCCTATGGGGTTAGCACAAAAGGATATTGCAAGAGATCTTTCATAGAAACGTGGACATGTGCATTATTATAACGTTATTCTACCTGAGGAGCAGCATCCATATTCCAATATTTCTGGGATTCTTGAACAATACTTTCTGCTGAAATGCCTAAAACCAAATCAAAACGGTTAAGCAATTCTGTCAGCTCTGATGTCTCATGAATCATGAAATGTGAGAGACAGCTCACCCTGTTCACTCTGCATCATCCACACTTTGAGCTCGATGAGGCTGTGGGCGTAAAAGCAGGAATCCTCACGCTGGCATCCGTAACGCACCTCATGCCTACACAGATCCATCTGGCAGAAAGGGTGGTAGGGACGAATTTTGGAGTACCTAACCGTTTTATCCTTCAAAATATGTACAAGGCACCTGAGGAATATAGCAATAACAGAAATCGGTTATTAACAAGATCTCGCATGAGATGGGGCTTTATAGCAACATACTAAAAAGACAAATAAAACGGCTTTCTGGAACAGTCCACTCAAATTAAACATTCACAACATTCCCAAATGTTTTTACTTTAAGGTCACCTAATATTAGAAACTCAATTTTATTTGTCGTTTGAACATTATTGCGTGTCGCAACCACTCTGTAATGATAAAAATCTGCCTGTGTAAATTTTAGTGGCATCTAGTGAGATCAACAGCTCACCACTTAATTTCAAAATGCATATGGTAGCCATAACATGACTAACATGATGATGTCCGAGACAACGTAGAACAGTTTGTCCGTTAAGGGCTACTGTAGAAACATGGCAGCAACTTCCATCTATTGAGACCCATAGGTAAGGTAATAAAAAGAATACAGTTCATTATGTAAGGTCTTTAATAGATGACTTCAGCAGTAACAACATAAACAAACAGCTTTGGTCGAACACACGTAACTTCCGGTAAACTTCCACAAAAAAGTCAATAGCAACAAAGTCTTTTAGAGTAGTACCGTACTTGCCGGACTACAAGCCACAACAGAGTATAAGCGCCTCATTCAAAAATGCGTCATTAGGACGAAATAACATATTTAGGTCACAGTAGACTATAGCAGAGTTCAGTTTAGCCACTAGCCAGACCATTAAACAGAGACCGGAAGTGAAGTTCCATCCAGACGAATAATTACCAGTGGTGTGAAAAACTGTTGACCCCCTTCCTGATTTTTTATTTTTTTTGCATGTTTGTCATACTTCAATGTTTCAGATCACGAAGCAAATTTAAATATTAATTAAAGATAACACAAGTAAACACAACATGCAGTAACAAAATCCAAACCCACAAGTGCTTGCCCCCTAAACCTAATAACTGGTTGGGCCACCCTTAGCAGTAACAACTACAATCAAGTGTTTGCGACAACTTGCAACATGCTGTTACAGCACTGTGGAGGAATTTTGGCCCACTCATTTTTGCAGAATTGTTATAATTCAGCCACATTGGAGGGTTTGAGAGCATGAACCGCCTTTTTAAGGTCATGCCACAGCATCTTTATAGGATTGAAGTTAGGACTTTGACTAAAAAAGTCTTACTTTTGTTTTTCTTCAGCCATTCAGAGGTGGACTTGTTGGTGTGTTTTGGATCATTGTCCTGCTGCAGAACCCAAGTTCGCTTCAGCTTGAGGTCGGACATTGTCCTTCAGGATTTTTTGGTAGACAGCAGAATTAATGGTTCCATTTATCACAGCAAGTCTTCCAGGTACTGAAGCAGCAAAACAGCCCCAGACCATCACACTACCACAACCACATTTTACTGTTGGTATGATGTTCTTTTTCTGAAATGCTGTGTTACACCAGGCGTAATGGGACACACACCATCAGTCCACAAGAGTATTTACCAAAAAGTCTTGGGGATCATCAAGATGTTATCTGGCCAAACTGAGATGAGTCCTTATGTTCTTTTTGCTCAGCAGTGGTTTTTGTCTCTGAACTCTGCCATGCAGGCCATTTTGCCCAGTGCTTTTCTTATGGTGGAGTCATGAACACTGACCTTAAAGGGCGTGTTGCAGGTTAACCACCACCGTCGATTAATGGGTACATAAATCACTCAAGATATGTATATCATTTTTTAAATGTCTAAAAAATGGTCTTAAAGACCACTTTTTTACGTTTTTGGTATTAACGTTTTTTTACGCAAAAGCCTCAGCCAGAGCCATAGAGATAGATGAGACATTTATTGCTGTTTAATACTTACGTATATAATTTGGAAATCATATATACATCATAGGAAATATATAATGTGGTATACAGCAAAGTTACCATGCTAATTATTATTTATGATATATGTGGAGATAAATAAAACTTTGCAAATCTGCTGATTTGATCCATTTATGTCCTGACCACCAGGCTAGAGATTTTTAAACATCCTTAATCCACACTTACTAGTCTATCACATATATTGTTTTGTGAAATAAAAGGATGCTATTGTTTATGCGATCATAACGAATCACACGATCATTTTATACGCAAAAGCAGTGGTCAGCAGCTGCAGGACACTCAGATCCAACCGCATACTGTAATAAACAGGCGTTCGGCAGCTTTTTACATCAAATGATGTCAAAGGCTATGCCATTTGAGGAGGAACCGCTTTTTAAATTTTTATAAATCCTGTACATGGTTGGACCTGCCGAACAGGTTGAGCACTTTTATATATTTTGTTGAGCAGAGAGGCTGCACAGTTTGACCAGCGGGCTGCGGGGACACACATCACGCGCCAGACGGTGTTGCTAATATAACTCGAAATGTATAACTATTATCAGATCGGCCCACCGCAAAAGTCCAGACTCTCCCGATTGTCACTCCGCTACTGGCTGTAAGGAAGTGAGTGTGTTTTGGTCGCTGGTCGACCCCGCGAACAGATGTGACGTGCCTCACTCCAGGATTTGACATGCTGTTTGTGCTTATGATCGCATAAAGTTACACCCATTTCAGGCAGGATCATGGACCCCCTCAAGCCAGCATGCACGAGCATGTTAATTTTTGTTTACTTTCTACACACAGTTAGGCTAACGTTATGCTATTTGGCTGTCTGCCTATCTCTCTATACTAGCCTATCCATCTGTCTGTCTGTCTGTCTGTCTGTCTATAATCTGCGCTATCAGAACTGTACTATACTCATCTCTCTATAGTCACTCTCAATGCTCTCAAGGCAGCTTTGGTAAATTCTCTCCCCAGCGTGACGTCATACAGTGCGTTGTGGGGGAAAGGAGAATCATTGCAAACTGCTGTACTTTTTCGTATTATATTCCGTTTTCTGATACCCAACAACATAAAATACAATGGATAACAGTTTAAATGTTTATCAACAACAAGCAAATTGCACAAATTCGTTGAAAAATTTAACTTGCAACACGCCCTTTAACTGAGGCAAGTGAGGCCTGCAGTTCTTTGGATGCTGTTGTGGGGTCTTTTGTGACCTCTTGGATGAGTCGTCGCTGCCCTCTTGGGGTAATTTTGGTCGGTCAGACACTCCTGGGAAGGTTTCCACTATATTATGTTTTCGCTATTTGTAGATAATGGCTCTCAATGTGGTTTGTTGGAGTCCCAAAGGATTAGAAATGGCTTTATAATACATCTCAATTACTTTTTTCTCATTTGTTCCTAATGTTTCTTTGGATCTTAACATGATGCGAAGCTTTTAAGGATCTTTTGGTTTACTTCACTTTGTCAGACATGTCCTATTTAAGTGATTTCTTCATTGCGAACAGGCTTGGCACTAATCAGGCCTGGGTGTGGCTAGAGAAACTTAACTCAGGTATGATAAACAACAGTTGAGATTATTAATATTAAAATTAGTTTCATGATCTAAAATCAGGAAGGGGGCCCGCACTTTTTCCACCACTGAAGTTATTTATTTTATATTGCATTTCTGTCAAGAGATTCTTCTAAAAGTTACACAATGCACCTTTAAATCCCTAAACCTCAACAGCCTCATGGGACAAGCTGTTGGCGTTTTCTGAGCAAATTGACTTCACTTTGCGTAGGCCATACCCACAATCATCCAAAGACCACAGTCACGTGATAATTTCTATTTTAAATATCCTTTACATAATTCGCTACCGTCCGTCCATTATAAACAATGAAGTAAGGTGGTTGTCTTATTAATAATGATTTTTTTTAATAGATTAAAGTAAACGGAGAGGGACGCATTTACGAAGACACACACACACACACAAACAGCACTTTTCCTGCACATCTCAAAAATGGGCCTTTTCAACATGGTATAATAAATGGATCTATAGGGTAATTTGTACCCGAAACATCACAGTAACATTTTTGGGGACACCCCGAGACCAAAATCAAGTTGATATATTAGATGACCTTTAATGCTGGGATCCTTATCACCCTGTCTGTGTTTTGTATCACTAAATGAACAAGATGTGTTTGCACCAATGGATCAACATCCCTAAATCAATGCTTTAAACTAAAATCTACATAGATGTGTTTGACTGTGTGCGTGCACATTACAATCAATTTGACATTCACACTGTACAGCTGTAGTCATTCAATCACTCCATCCACTAAAAAGCTCATTCACACAAGAGACGCTTACTTCTTTTCCTCAAATGCATGCTTTGTCACAGGATGAGAGCATAGACCGGGGTTGTCCTTATTGGTTTTGCTGATTATTCTGGGTTTGTGATCAAAGCAAACCTCACAGACCAAGTCACATGTTAGATATTGGTACAGTTAACGTCCCTTTCAAAACAAACATGGAAACCGAAATGCCAGTCTTTACAAAACCGGTCATTCACGTTCAATGACGAAAAAAGGAGGTGTGTTAAGTCAGCAGCTTGAAACTCAAAACACATAAATGTGATGCATATTATTATTCAGGCATTAGTCAACCAATCCGGATAAAGCAAGCCATTTAAAATCACAAAAAGCATGATTTACCTCACAAAGAAACATAAATATCCCATGGTTCTCCTGTAGGATTTTTGGAACAGTCAAATTGATCTTAGGTCTAGATCCGTACGGATCACACAGATTTTCCCTACAAATGAAGCCTTTGCGTTCCAGGGTCCAGACATCAATTTCTTCTTGGCAATAAGCAAAGGTACAGTGTCCAAGATATCTGCATTCTTCCCCATTTGCTACATCTATAAAGCAACATTTAGAAACATTTTAGTTCCTTTGGTTAAAAATCAGGGGAAAGCAAGAAAAGCTTGTGGTCTCCTGTTGCACAATTGGTGGCATGTGCACAAAGGTCACGAGTTAACACACATACTGATATAAAAACGTATGCACTGTAAGTGGCTTTGAAAAAAAGCACCAAATGCATGAAAAAGTACATGTAAATAAGAAAAGCCACAAATTACCTTTACAAATATAATAAGGCCCCATGTACTGGTTTTTGGTGGGTCTCGGGCGAATAAGTTTCCACGTTGGGAGCTCGTCATGCCTACGCCTTCCCAACAGCAAATCTTTTTTGCATTTGTGGTCCTCTAGATGGTAGGTGTAATCCAGTACTCCAGGTCCTGTGGATACAGGGAGATTAATAACGCCGAACATACAAAACATGTGGCTTTGAAAGGTCGCGTCTGCTGCCTAGCAACGTTTCTGCATGATTAACGCTTACCAGTTTTAATGTAGCATGAAGAACAGGCCTGTTTAAAATCGTGGCTATCAGCGAGTGGGTTCTTGGCAAGATCCAGCTGCGGGGGATAATCTTGCATGGATGTGCCGAAACCGGTCCCGATGGGCGGAATGCCTGGCATGGGCATGTCACTGCTGGCTAGCTGAAAGAGGAAAATGCTGATCTCAAACCAACAGAGCTTAAATCATTATGAAAATGTTACTCACAAAGAAAATAAACTTACCGACATAAAGCGATGCTGGCTAAAAGCTTGATCTGATTCGTTGTTTAGATTTAAAGAGATTAGGGGAAAAAAATAAGCAAAATTTATTATAGCTATAAGCAAAAAGCACACCCAATTCAAATTTCAGGGTGTTTGTACTTTACGAATATGACATATTATGCCTTCAAAGTAAATAAAACACCACATATGCAAATGACGTACTATAAAAACGAATTACGACTTTATGAATGCTTCAGTCTCTGCTATGATTTTGTATGTGTGGCAAAAAGTTTATTTTGGACCCGCACCATTCAGATGGTTATAAAATGGGCAACGCACCTGTCTGAGGACCTGAAATAGACAAATTATCCAATTCATCCAGAGCTGAAAATGTGTCCAGACCAAGAGAATAGGTTGAAATAGGTTGAGGCTTGTTGTAGGGTGCGGGCAAGTCAACCGTGTACTGCTGGACCACGTTCATAAATGAGTGACTTGAATGGGATGGCATGAGCAAAGGACTCTGCAGTGAACTACTGCCGGCAATACTGGTGGGTAAAGGAATAGGTCCGTCTACTGTAGGAATCTCCTTATTGGAAAAGAGACATACGTTATCATAAGTAAAAAAAAAAAACTATATCTGTATGCACTCAACACTTAGTGGTTTAGCTTACCAAAGATGACTCGGGAGGACTTGCTCTGTCCAACAGCTCATCCAGATCATCCCCGATAATATCTGCATCATAGTCTATTCGAGGCTCTGGGACTGAGTAAGAGTCAGTGGGTCTGGTCCCATTAACCATAGGCATGTGCAGGGGCATAGGTACAGGCTCTGGTTTATGGGACTCAACTGGAATGACTGGTGGCGAGATCACACCGACGAGAGGCTGAGACTCTACGTTGGCCTTCTCGCTCACAGCAGAACATACCGGCATGCTGTCTGGACCGCCTATATCCTGCGTAGACTGGCCCAATTCTACTTAATGGAAAGAGTGAGGTTGAAATTAGATGAATGCCAGTAAAATTTTTGAGGAAAAGATGAACTCTTTAAAAAAAAAAGCACTGACCCATTTCAATGTCCTCTACAGAAGAGCTTTGAGAATGCTGATAGGAAACAAAGTAACACTGTGAGGTTACTGAATGTTCTCATTTTAAACAACAGACACATGCATGACCTTGATAAGTTACCTTATCATTAACTGCTCCTGATAGGCTTGCACCAGGCAAAACATTTAAGGCAGGCTGTTTAAAAAAACAAACAAAGACAACTGATCACAGACAGCTAGTTATCTGTATAGTGTGAACTTGTGATTAACAATACCAAGCTAATGTTTCTTATATTTAAAGGCACAATATGTAATTTACAATCACTAGAGGCCACTAAACGACAAGATCCAAAGCCTCATGATACTGTGAAACAGTGTGGACCGATGGGAGTCTTCACCTTCACTGCTGAAAATAAAGTAAGGTCCACAGTGCGAATTGAGTCGCATATATCAATTGACGTATGATAATTCCCAAAATAACCATCTGCAGATTAAAGCTTTTTACGTGACAGTTTTGTGCAATTAGACTGTTTGTTTTTGCTGTAATTATGCAGCTGGATGCCAGTAACTTACTGTAGAAGATAAAGACCGAAAATGTTTTATGTTTATTTAACTTTGAACAAACTGTTGCTAGTAAATAACATAAATGTAAAATCTACAGTAAGTTACTGGCAGCTAGTTGCCAGTTATACCCAATAATACTGTAATTTCCAGAGTGGGATGCTGCGTTCAGACCAGCCACGGTAGAGGCGTCAAGCATGAGTGATTTCAATGTTAAGTCAATGTAATGACGCGTTGACGCGCGTCTGGAGGTCTCGCTGCGTGAATGAAGCTGGTAAACTCAAAATGTTCAAGCGGCAAACTAGACATGGTAGACGGGAATTTGACGCCTCAAACGCGGCTGGTGTGAACCAATGGTAAGGAAAATATATTTAGCATATAACATATTCATTTAATCAAACGTGCCTATTTATATGTTCTCCTAAACACTGCCATGATTAATAATTACTAATGTTCTTGTAACTTGTAAATCATTTTAAATTATTGTTTTTTTACATTTAAAATTATACTAGATGTAGTAGAAAGCACTATAGACAATTTGTGTGCGTGTACATTTGCAATTTTAAATTGTTCACGAAAAATACACCGCAGTAGTATTGGATCGGCAGGTATCGGCTAATTCAGAATTCTGGTATCGACATTGTAAAAGGTGGTATCGGGACATCCCCAATTTTCATGCAAGTCAAAGTCACAGGGTTCCCACACTTTAGTTAACTTTAAATTCCAGGACCTTTCAAGGACTTTCCAGGTCTAATACCCTCAAATTCAAGTACTAAATGTGGGGACACATTTCAAGTGAGAGCAAGGTTACATCGTGTTACCTTTTAAGATACATTGTTACAGTTCCCTTTTGAGGGAACTCGCGCTGCGTCACTGTGGTGACACTTTGGGGACACCTCCATGGGTAAGTGCGTATAAATGTGTATATCAAATTCAACCAATGGTGAGGCTTAATGACAAAGACAGGGTGATGCGGGAGCCAGAAAGTATATCGCTATCTGAAATATTGCCAAAGACGGCTTTACAGGGACGCAGGAAGTAAGGCAAGGGAGACGCAGCGTCTCATTCCCTTCTTAGGGGACAACAGTTACATACGTAACCCGAGACGTTTTCATGTGTCAAACACAACTATGCAAAAAAGCATTTTGGTATGAATCAACATTGGCATACAGAAGATATAAGCATTTAAAGTGAACAGTTTAGCACATGTGCTTAAAAGGCTAGAAATTTGATGATATTATCCTACACTACACAGGGAATAATATGGATTTTTTCCAGAAAACGTCTTGCATAAAATAGATTCAAGCACTTTCATTGACCTGTAACTATGGATGTATATTTCCAAAAACTTCCCAGGGCCTTAAGTTATTTCCCCAGACTCACAAATTTTCAAGGACCTGTAGGAACCCTGAAGTCACCGCTTTGGCTTTTTTGAAGGCATTGCAAGTGCCTGGCTACTTTCAGTTGTTAAAATACAAAACATGCGTGAACATCTTTTTGATAACTGAATGAGAAAAACACAATTTTACCTTGCTTCTGACATAAGCCTTACGGATTTTTAGTCCTAACATTTTGGCGAGCTCTTGTGTCATTTCCATCACATGAGTATCCTGCAAAATAAATTAATCATTAAGAATGAAGCAATACATCAGCTATTCGATCAAAACCCCCCGAAGTTAAGTGCTCTGACCTGAGGCACTGCCATTGAGCATTTAGCAACAGCCTCATATGCCTCCTGATGTCTTCCCATCTCTTTTAGACATCGAGCTTTCCGGTAAAGTGCTCTGTAGTTGCTGTTATTCATTTGAAGAGCTTGTTCACAGTCGCCCAGGGCTTGATCGTGTAGACCCTACATCAATTACCACAAACACATTACAGTGCATTTACAAACCAACCCGGAAAATTAACAGGCATCCGCTACAAAATTCACTGTATGCATGCAAGTGAATCTTACAATGTTTAAGTAGGATAAAGCACGGTTAGCATGAAGCTTCTCCTGGATCTCTGGAGAGATGTGGATATCCTCCGATTCTGCGTATTCTGCTATGTTTAAGGCCTCTGTGTATAATTCAACAGATCTCGTCCATTCGCCTTCAAGGAACACATCGTTTCCCTCACCAAACAAATTCTTCACCAAACTCCGAATAAACTCCTAGAGGCATGAATGGAGGTATATTTTAAACAGCTAATCCAAACTGCAATCAATGCTTTACTTATTATTAATGCAAACAACAAACCTCATACTGATCCTGGGTGCCAGGAAAAGGCAAGGTAGACCTACAAGGAGAAAGTGGATAAAAAGACATTTAGACTAGAGAAGAAGGGATGTTTCAGCCGTCGATATGTATTGGCCAATTTTTTTCCATCGGATTTAAATATTTGTTATAACAATTTAAATATTTGTTGCTAATTATAGCAGGGTTTTCCCAATATCTAAAGGAATTAAATAAAATATTGGAGCAAAGATGGCTTTTTCCTCTGAACAGGTAAGGCATCTACACAGAGAATAATTTTAGGGTTGCAACTTGCAAAATTCCAGGAATTTTCAAGGCTGGAAACATTCCATGAGAATTAACGGAATATATGGGAATTCATGGGAATAAACTGTAAATTTGAAAAAAATGCAGTGTAGTCTTTTTTTAAAACATTAAGCTTTAATGCAATTTAAGTTGAATACTTAAGCTGGGTACACACCAAAAGATTTCTTTTTAATCTTATCAGATTTCCAAAATGTGAGAAACCACAAACATGATGAAACAAAATCGACACTTTACCACTTTTCTTCCTGAAGTTTGTGGAGTGTCGCTATGTGGTCATGACAGCACTGCAAAAATTGACTTTCTTACTTAGTATTTTTGTTTTGTTTTTAGTACAAATATCTAAAAATTCTTAAATCAAGATGCATTTTCCTGGTGAACAAAATTACCAAAGAAAATAAGTCTAGTTTTTAGACAAAAAAATATCAAATTTAAATGAATTTGTGCTTAAAACAAAGCAAAAAATCTGCCAATGGGGTGAGAATGTTTTCTTGAATTAAGCTTTTAAGAAAAACAAACTTATTTTTAGATTTTTTTTCCTCACCCCACTGGCAGATATTTTTGCTGGTTTAAGCACAAATTCATTTAAATTTTATATTTTTTCTAAAAACTAGACTTGTTTTCTAAGGTCATTTTGCTCATTAAGAAAATGCATCTTCTGCATTACAAATCACGAATAAAGCATCATGCAAGGCAAAAAAGAGGGTGACATCTAACGTTAATCTTACGTTCAATGTTTGTGGCAATAAATATGAAAAAAAAAATTGATTCGTGGCCTTTGAAAATCGATTTTGAATCGACCACAAAATAATAATAATAATAAAAAAAAACCCATTTTGCCCAGCCTTACTTCACAGTTAACAAAAATGGCAAACAACGGGCATACAGAAATGTCACTACAATGGACTGCCTTCTTACATCTCTGATGTGTTTCTCACTTTGGATGGTACCTGCTGCGCCATGTAGTTGTTATGGTAGTTGTTATGGTTTCATCTGCTTGCTTTCTGATTGGGTTTCAGAAGCTTGGGTTTCTTTCTGCATTTATCATTATGTCGTTTCACGTGACAATCTACAGCTTGTTTGTGCGTTTGTCCTTGGGCTTCCCCCACACAACAAGATTTCTGATTTAACATGTTGAATATTTACGATTTGCAATCAGAGCGGCCCCAACATGCTTCCGAGCAAATTCAAACACTCTTAACGCACCGCCGCGCACCACAGAAAAATCTGTTAAGATAATCGGCGCAACCACGAAGATGATCGGGACTTTCCCTTGAATTGTCGTAAGGGGGAAATCGTCGCAAATTTAGCAAGGCATTTTGCCACCAAAATTTGAGAGTGTGCCACTGAATTTTACATCCAGTCGCACATGTGCGCCCAGTAAATTTTACCTTTTTTTTGTGATGTGACACTGAATTTGAAAACAGCACTTTCTGCATTTATCATTATAAAATATAAAAAATTGTAGAAATTAAATTACTGGCAACTAGCTGCCAGTAACTTACTGTAGATTTTACATTTATGTTATTTACTGGCACCAGTTTTTTTTAAAAGTTAAATGAACATGAAACATTTTCAGTCTTTATCTTCTACAGTAAGTTACTGGCAACCAGCTGCATAATTACAGCAAATTTTTTACAGTGTATTTTTAGTAGAAATGTGAATATTTGGTTAGCATTTTGATTTACGGTGTGTGCCCCTTAATTTTCCTGTTGCGCCCCTAAAATTTTCAGTTGGGGGCCACTGTGCTCCTAGTAAAAAAAGTTAGTCTGGAGCCCTGTTTAGCCCGATTATCTTGTGGTGTGTACCCGGCTTTACTGAAGGGCCATTGAGGCCACACTCCCTACATGTACTTGCATTCTTCCATAAAATGCAGATTATTTCTTGAATCCTGCACACAAAATAATGTCAAAATGTCCATCTTTGCTTGCATAAATTTGTTTAAAACTTCCTTGTGCTGTGTGTAAGCTAGTGTGCAACAACATTATATCATTGTAAACACAAACACACTGAGAAAACATTAAGTTGAGATGCTTGTCTGCCTATGACCAAACAAAATGCTTATTTATACATTTTTTATGTGATATAAATTAGCATAAGTTAGCATAAACAAGCTCTAAAGGTTGTCATACTCGTATTTTATTACATCGTATCTTACTTTGTGTCTTACGATGTTGACTTGTGTAATGTTTAATAGATCCAACCCATGTTTCATGTAAATAATTTGATGATGCAGCAATACCCTAATGCTTCTTTTTAAACTTTGCTACTTTAAAGCAAGATAAAAAATACGTTTAGGCAATGGCTGTTTGTTAAAACCGGCATCTGCAAAAATCCCATTGGAGCCTCCCTAATTTAAACATTTAACAATGAAATTAAATGAGTTTAAATGACAAGTACAAAAAAGGACAATTTTGTAAAGAAAACACATGATGATTTGGCTGTGACAAGGCTTCATGTAAATTATTTTCCCAAAGTGTTTGAATTGTATTTACATTCTTATCTTCTTACATAAATAAGTCACAAGTAAATGATGTCAAGCTCAAACTATTTATACTCCATTTCTTCAATAACACAACCTAAACCCATTGTACAGCCTTCAAAAAGGCATTCGTGCTCAGGCCTTACCAGACATTATTTTATATAAAGCCAAAAACCTACTGAATAAACTGTAGTCCCTTCTGAATGTCCTGCCACCGGCTGCTTCGGTCCTGGCATGTGGCTGACATCTTCCCATACGTGTGTAGGACTCGACTATGGTAGCAACCTAGGATGAAGTCGATATGTAAATCAAGCACACACATTGATTTGATGCAGATTCAATTGAGCATTAGAAATGAATATGCGTCTCGCGGCGGAATGCGAAACCTTTAATGGAAATCCTTTCCTGTTCCGCTCCCAAAACCAACCAACGACGTCTCGTTATCTAGATTTCTAACTAACGTTACGGGCCGGCGATATGGCGTTATACACAATACAATAGCATAATAAAACATTTGACTTCCTTAACTTTAGCCCAACATGGAATACATGCGCATACCACTTGTATGAGAGGCGGCGTCTGATGATGACTTGTTTAAACAGATGGAAACTTCTGACGCTTTTCAGACTAATCGCCGTATAGAAACACCGTCTGTGTCTCAGAATCGTGTGTACTTTACATTTGAAAGTTTAAACGCACATTTAATGCCCAAATGAACTATCAAGCAGATGTTGAAACACGTTCTTTGTGTACGCAAAGATTCATCACAAATTTGATGTACATTTCAGATGACTATCAAGGGCGCCTATTTTCTATCAAGTTAGGACATATGCTTTTGTGTTTTAGCCTGATGGTTGGCCACGCAACTATTGTGCTACATGGCCAGTCGCTAGGTAGACTAGCACGGTAGCATTTTACCGCGCAACTGAGCCATGTCGTCCGGCTAAACCAGCGTTCACCCGAACATATTTATGCCAACATATCCACGGTACTGTCTTTAAAACTCACCTCAGAGATATTAGTGGTCAATATAAAACAGAGCTCTTCATACAAACTAATATTTTCACGTGTCCGTCAATTCAGTCTTGCCTATGGGCAACGTCATCTTCTTCATGACGTTTTGTTCACTTTTTGGTTACTGGTTACAAATGGTTTGAGCGCCCCCTGTTAAACGCACACGAAAACGGCGCACAAGAACAAATCGGCTCATGGCATCAAAGTACCGCGAGAGTGATTCTAGAGCTCAACTTTCTCGCGGTAATATGATGTCATAGATAATCAAACTGCGCAGCGCTGCATACAGTCGAAAGGCCTGACGTAAACCGTGCAGTCAAATTCTTTTGGCTTCAATTTTTTCCATCCCTGACTTTATTTTAACAAAATACATTTTAATAAATGAACACTTTTTCCAAAGAGTGAAAGTAAGCAGGATTCGAGACCGTCAATCAACGTTGTGTCTTATGTGTTACAACGAAGAAAATGTGTTAGATTTAAACAACCTAAGGGTGATTAGCCTACCATAACACAATTGAACAATCCCTTTCACCATGTATTAAAACTATATGAAAATAGGCTTATTTTACAATGCACAAAAACAAGGTTTAATTTGACAAAGCGTGCAATAATAACTCATATGGACGAAAAACGTTTACTTAACAATTATCAGAACAGAGGAACGTTTAAACATTTATTTCAAAAGAATAAAATGTGCACAGTAAACGAGTTTAAACTGTAATTAAAGAACCAATATTCAACAATAAATGAGTTTGAGCTAAAACAAAATGTATTTAACACTGCATTATGAATTTGAGTAATAATTAAATACGTTTTTGAATCAGTTAAATAATGAGTTTGTGCAATAATGAAACAAAAAGTAGGCTATTTTATATTGCGTAGTAGACTATTCATTGTTCAAACCTGTAAACGCCCTAAGCAATCTTAATTTCATAACTAGGCCTACTTTATACAGACAAAAGGGGTTTTAAAAGATTTGCGTGCATGTTGTTTTGTGTAATAACATGACTGCATGAAGAATATATAGGGCGGTGCTGATCCGAGCATCCAATCAGTCATGACTGCATGGTGGGACAATTCCTAACTTTTCCTAATTTTAACTGGGAAGAAAAGCAGCAGCCTTCAAGAGTAAGCGAGTGCGAGGATTACAGTACACTCGCAGGAGTGCTGTCCCGAGATTACTCACTGAGTAACTTCTAAAAAAAGGCTATAGCACTGAAGAGAGTCTGTTTATCCGACACTAAAAAGAGACTCCACTATTACCTGACAGTACAATGACTGCGCTGTACCGGACAGTCCTGCTATTCACAGGTGAGTCAGCTCTCCTATTTAACAATTCACTTTAACTCCTTCGTCCATGGCATTAAATAGTTGCGATTAGTTTGTGAATGTACACGTTGTATAGTTAAAATGTATTTTATTTTACAATTTTAAAGATTTTAAAATTTTTGGTGGGCTGTTTGGTTTCATAAAAAACTTTAAACATCCACAGCATCTTTGTAGTGGAAAAAGCTTTTACAGACTGTTAACCCTTAAATGCATGAGTGTTTCCCTGATTCTTATTATACATATTCAGGTCTTTTGTGACCTGGGATGTTGCGTTTGGATCTCTAATCTGCCCAAATAGTACAAAACTGTCCTAATATCTCATTAACAATTCCAGAATAATAAATCAAAGCATGCTTTGTTATACTTTAACTTTTTTGTCATTACACAGATGTTAAAAATGTACAGGGTTGAGAGCACTGCACCATTTGTATCAAATAATTTCAGTCCATCCATTCATGCACTTATCCTGTACAAGATCAAGGGAGGGTAGGAGCATCCCAGCATCTTAAAGGTGCAGTGTGTAAATTTTAGCAGCATCTAGTGGTGAGGTTGCGAATTGCAACCAACGGCTCAATCCACTGCTCACCCCTCGCTTTTGAAACGCATAGAGAAGCTACGGTAGCCGCCACAAGTAAAACATGTCTTCAACAGAGACAATGTAAAAAAGTTTGTCCGTTTAGGGCTTCTGTAGAAACATGGTGGCACAAAATGGCGACTTACACATAAGGGGACCCTCATTGTATGTAGATAAAAACGTCTCATTCTAAGGTAAAGAAAACATAACAGTTCATTATAAAAAAGGTCTTTATACACCCCTCATAATATAGTTTTGTATATTATTTTGCATTTGTGTCAAGAGATCCTTCTAAAAATAACACACTGCACCTTTAAGCCACCGGCTTATATAGAAAGGCTGCCTGGCTTAGCCAGGCAAAACCCAGGAACCATATTGCTGTAAGACAACAGTGCCAACCACTGGGTTGCTCATTATTTTAGTCACCAAAACAAAAGAAAAAAACATGAAAAAATTTATTAACATTTATCTTACACTATTATATTTCAGGTCTTTAGTGACCCTATAAAGTTTTTTTTACCTTAAATTAGTTATGTTAGATCAGGTCTCCACACCAGACAAATTAAAAAAACACTCCAGCACCGTCAGAAAATATAATTTTACTTTTTAAACCGGCTTCTGTCAGTTAAGAGATTGATCGATCGTTGCTAAAGAAGAACACAAGCAGGACATGAGACGAAGGTTTTGATTATAAAATAGAACAGAGTTTTATTGATGGACAGCTACAGTTGCATATGTCTCAATGCTCAAACGTCCGACAGGAATGAATTTAACATGCTCTGTTATACCAAAACTGCTTAAAAGCAACATCCCACAAACCTTGAGCTTCCATAAACATTCTCTTTATCTATCTCTGTTTACACAGACAGGACAGCTCATGAAACTTCACAAATGTGAGGCATCTATAAGACTGAACAACAATGAAATCAATAAGACATATAAAATATAGAAATATAATGAATGAATGAATGAATGAATAGTATAATAAAATATAGAAATATAATGAATAAATGAATGAATAAATGAAAAGACAATATAAATGAATAAAATATAGAAATATAATAATGAATGAATAAATGAATAAACAATAATATAATAATAAAATAAATAATAATAATAATAATAAAAATAATATTAAATAATCAAATAAACAATTATATGGATAACTAATGATTATAAAATGATTATGATGATTATGTAAATAAATGATTAGGAATAAACGAACAAAAATAAAAACATTCTGCACGTGAGGATTTAAGTCAGGATCCATCAGTTATAAAACAGATATTATTTTACATTTTTGTATTTTTTTCTCTTGTTAAACCGTAAATAAGATGTAGA
The DNA here is from genome assembly GCF_027580225.2 of Misgurnus anguillicaudatus. NCBI lineage: Eukaryota > Metazoa > Chordata > Actinopteri > Cypriniformes > Cobitidae > Misgurnus > Misgurnus anguillicaudatus. Next base: position 16,930,124 of record NC_073355.2, read on the forward strand.
TTGAGAAATACTAAGCAGTTGGAGGTCTAACTTTGAAAAAGGAACACGGTGGAGTAGTGAATGATGGCCCGGGTCACTAAATACCCAAGGTGTGCATTTAAGGGTTAAATGTGTGAAAAGGTTGGTGGCATCAATGGGGAAAATCCTTTTATCACCTTTATTTGTATGGTAAACAACTGCATTAAACCCACTTAGACTCATCCAGAATGTTACAGCAATATAGTTTGTATATTATAAAACATTATCCGAAATAGTTTTAAACATACACATTTTTACACTGACTGTTTTTACCAGTGGCGGTCCTGGCTAGATTTACGCCCTGGGCGAACCATCCCTTGGCCGCCCCCAGAAAAAAAAGAATTACCCCCAAACCCCGCCACCAACATATATTATTTTGTTATATATAATCTTAAATACAAAAAGGTAGCAAGAACAGAGAAAAACATGTAATACAGTATAAACACCCACTCATACACACACACACACACACACACACACACACACACACACACACACACACATACACACACACACAGTTGCTGCTGTGGAAGTATCTGACTCCTCATTTTGGCCAGTGGGTGCTCTAAAATATTTCAGAAGTGCCCCTGAATTTACAATTAAGTTACCCAATTAAAATGACCATAACACACATTTTATTAGTATTTGTTAACATCCTATAAACTAAGCATACACTACAAATTATTTAAAAAGCTATATCACTGTAGCTTACAAAATGCCATGTCAATGTATATTAGAAGTTATTTAAGTTGACACATATAGCGTAAAGCAATAAAAAATTAGACAGTCAGGAGGTCTGTGTGATGTGAATTTGCACTTTTTGTGTTGCACACATAAGCTAGACCTATAGAGTGAATTTAGTTGCATGGCATGATGCCTCAATTCAGTTGCTAGTTCAGCAAAACTAAAACCAAATACAATCGTATTCTGTGGCTAATAGCAACATATTAGCAAGAGTGCGAGGCTAATATAAATAGCCTATTTCCTACTGTCACGTCACTCACGTCGTCACTCATAGAATTCGGCATACCTTTATCTTTTGCCCGTTTCTCCTCATCTTCTTTTCCTGAACCGGGCAACTGAGATGGCTACTTTGGTCTTTTAATTTGATCCATGATGATGAAGATGAAGACTCGACATCATTAACTTTGCATTACATTTTGCCAACAACAACGTCCGTTTTGCCCGTCAATCAACCGGAGTCACGTGACGTGAGTCACGTAGATGACTCTACAGAATTTTTTTCACATAACCCAATTAATTACATGTTCGTAGGTATATGGGTCTATGTTAATTTTAGGAATGATAAATACAATTTACTTGGAAGCAGACGCAGCAGTTTGTGTTGTGTGGCCTCTCTCTGGCCTGGGATCAGTCAATCCCTCACTCGCCCCCCTTAAGGCGAGCGAGGGACTTGCAGTCGCAAGTTGATTCCCCGCCCCCCTCACCGGTGCCTCTTCTGACACGCACACAACTGTGTTTCTCAGCACTAACTTGACATGGAAATGAGCGGTTTTGATTTTTTTTTTTTTTTTTTAGGGCGCTCGTGCGCCCTCACATAGATTGCGCCCTGGGCGTTCGCCCACATTGCCCATAGCAAAAACCGGCCCTGGTTTTTACCCATGCCAAGTCGAAATAGCTTTTTTCCTTAAAGGTGCAGTGTGTAAATTTTAGCGGCATCTAATGGTGAAGTTGCGAATTGCAACCAACGGCTTAGTTCACTGCTCATCCCTCGCTTTTGAAACACATAGAGAAGCTACGGTAGCCGCCACCAGACAAACATGTCATCGTCGGAAACAACTTAGTAAAAAAATTGTCCTTTAAGGGGGCTTCTGTAGAAAAATGGCAGCACAAAATGGTGACTTCCACGTAAGGGGACCTCTGTGTATGTAGATAAAAAGGTCTCGTTCTAAGGTAATAAACACATATTGGTTCATTATAAAAGGTCTTTATACACCCCTGATAATATAGTCTTGTATATTATTTTGCATTTCTGTCAAGAGATCCTTCTAAAAATTACACACTGCACCTCCAATTTCCTTATTAGCCTGGTTAAAACTATGAAATATGAATGTAAATGACTGCATCAACCTATGCACATAGCTACTTATAGCATTTCACTGTTCATTTATATAAACACAAACTCGAACACTTCACTTCAGTGGAATCTAACACTCGACTGGAAAAAAATGACCCGATTCTTTGCTTTGACTGAGGTATCCAAGGAATGTGGCATTGTATTTAAAAGGATAAATACTTTCATGTATTACAAATGCTGTAAAGTTACTTTGAATAACAGTGTTGCCTATTAATAAAGGAATATGAAGGTGTGAATCAGGTTACATTACTATTAATACCAGCGCTGTCTGAATAAATAGTAAAAAGGTGATCACTGGGGTGCTACCCTTCATAAAGGTCCTAATATGTACCATTTAGATACAGATATGTGTCCATTTGGTATGGTACCAATATGAGGTACTATCACTATGCACTCTTTGTTACCAATATGTACCTCCTTGGGTGCAAAGGTGTACTTTTCGAAGGGGTAGCACCCTAGTGACTGCTTTTTGACCACCGAGGGGTTAATTCACACATTTTTACACTTTTCAGTCAGTGTGGCTTCCCTGCAGCCACAGAGGTCTTCACGGAGTAAAAGGGGTCTCCTGGAACTGGCTGGGGTTATCAAGTGCAGCACGGGAAGATCAGCTTTATCTTATATGATGTATGGATGTTACTGTGGCCTTGGGGGTGAAGGGTGGCCCAGGGACAGAGCAGATTGGTAAGGCACCACCAGGTATCCCCGAACTGTCTAGCAACTCGATGTGACCTCATGCCCTTTCTCTGCTGCGGTTAGATTCGCCCATTCTTAAACCTACTCTAAGTCTAATCTTAGTCTGAGTGTGTCATTTTGTGTTCCATTACCTCAGACCGTCTGGAAAAGACGTAGACTCGGCACACCCACGCGCAAAATAACAATTTCCCTAAGCCATTTCGTTCACCTCGTTTTAGGATGCAGAGATCCATCTTAGCTCCCTCTGCAGCCTGAGCGATATGAAAATGAATAAACAAACCTGCACATGTTATTACACCACATTCCACAGAGGAAGAGCTCATTCTGATCTAACCAAGTCAGCAGTTTTATCTAGATAACTCACTCGACTGTCCTGCCGCTGTAACATTATCCCATGTATGAGATCACATTGTATTTCTGCAACGTCTACCTGGGTTAGGTCTTTAATGCCATTTAATTATTTAATTATTATTATTGCAATTATGCAATTATTATCTTTAATAGGTGTTGTCACAAGCACGACTGCTGTTATGGAGATGCAGAATTTGCTGGCTGTCAAACAAAGACAGACAGTTATCAGTGGACGTGTGACGACGAGGAGCCTGACTGTGGTATGCTGTGTTATTTACATGTTAACATTATAACAGCCATGATTCCAAATAAAACGAAGTGAAAGTTAATGAAACTTTGTGAGGGGAACTGAAAGAGGAAAAATCCCTGCCTACAAATGTTTTGGTTGGTTTTAACTCTCAACTTTAGGAAGCAGAACAAATGCAGGGTGTATATTAGATGGGAGAGTCCAGGCTAAAAAGCGGTAGTTTTCTCCACCGAACCGCAAGATATTTTAAGTTCTTGCTCCCGCAGTAAACATCATAACATACTAATATAGGCAGGACTGAGAGTGTTTTGTTGAGATGTCATAAAGTATTAGTTTAAATGCACACAATATGGATTCCTAAGGTCTATATGTGAACTGCTAATTTTACACAGTCAATCATTTCTGACGTATTTCTGATGTGTCTTCAACGCAGACTCGCTTAATGACAGATGTGCGAAAATCCTCTGCCGATGTGACAAAGAGGCAGCCAGATGCCTAAGAAAAGCACCATTCAACAGAAAATACGCTGTGTGGCCTGACTTCCTCTGTGGTTGTGTACATCCAACATGCAATATTTACTGATTCTATATACAGTAATGCATTTAGTAAAGAAATCTAGCAGAACATCTAAGTTTATATTTTATGCCTTAAAAGGATAGTTCACCCAGGAATGAGGGTTTTGTCATCATTTGCCTACTCTTGTGTTGTTGCGGGCCTGTATGCGTTTCTTTGTTCTGAGGAACACAAAGGAAAATATTTTGGGAAATGTTTGTAACAAAATCGTTCATGGACCCATTTACTTCCATAGTAGGAAAAAAGAATACTATGAAAGTAAATGGGGTCCACAAACGGTTTTGTTACAAACATTTTCCAAAATATCTTCCCTTGTGTTCATCAGAACAAAGAAATGTATGCAAGTTTGTAGCAACAGATAGGTGAGTAGATGATGACAGAATTTTCATTTTTGGGTGAACTATCCCTTTAACTATTATAGGTATAGGAGTGTTTTTCTTTATTATGAATTTAATTTCTGAAATAGATATTTGTACATTTTATATATACATAGCTTCCAAGAAATGGTTAATTATACAGTGAGCAACATCCTAGATTTGTTTTCTGCATGGCACTTCGCCATGACATTATGGCATTTCAGTCTGAAGAAGAGACAGGGTCAAATTTCACAGGTTTATTTTTCAAATGACAAGAAGTTATGACAAAGATGTAGTTCATTGCATGTTGATTTTTTTGTGAATAATTGGGACAAGTTGTCACCAGTGGCGGCCGGTGACTTCTTTTTTCGAGGGTGCTTGATGCGAAGTACGTCACAACATGTATGTAGCCCGTCATGTGTGTGGTTCGTAATTTCAAAATATGTGTTCGGCTGGTACGAGTGAACCTATCACGTGTCTTGTCAAGGTGGGTGTCTGCTGCAGACGCGTCTAAGGGTTTTATGATAAAGGAGACGCTCACGTTTGCCAGATACTCGCATGGGTGATTCTCACGAAACCATTGAAACACCACGGCACTAATGATTTTAGCTTTAAAATGTGTAATATAGTAACATTAAAAAGCATCAGAATTAACACAATACTGTGTTCTACCTTGCACAATGTGTGATTTCAACATAAGAATTTATAATTGTAAATTTTATCTCATTTTCTGCTGAAATTCTCATTACCGCAATGTGTCCGGCTGTGTTTGAACATGTGTTATGTTGTAATTTAATCAAATTAACACAAAAATATGAAGAAAAAAAATAAATGGATGTTTTGCTAGACTACTTTAGATGACAGAAAAAATATTTACTGAATATTCATGTATAATAATAGTGAAGAAAAATTAGGAAAATGATGTGTCCATGCCTGATGTTCTCATCACTTTTTGAGAACAGTTTAAGCACACATACAGAATTTTAATAAAGTTTGATTTTGAGTGACCAAGCACATGGACCAGTTACTTCAAGATGGCTACCAGGTAAGATCATTTTTTTACAGTTAATTTGAAATATTGTCTTGTCAGAATGCTTACACAACATTTTGATTATCATTACCGCAACAGATGCTTATTAAATGTTAATTTAATTAATAGAAGCATAATACTTTGATTTTAAATGCATGTGCAGAATCTCCAAATTATGTTCTTTCAGGTTTGTCATGTCATTTAAAAAAAATGTGTCATTGACATTTTTAAAACCACGTTTTCGTGAGAATCACCCGCATAATCTCATGTGTAATCAGAGTTTACTGTTAAGGGAGTGTCTTGCGTGTATTTTGTGAACGTGAGCGTCTCCTTTATCATGGATGGTTTTGACGCGTCTGCAGCGGGCACTTGTTTTGACAAAACACGTGATGCACATGGTTCACATGACGCAACAAACACATATTTTGAAAATGCAAGCAACACACATGACACTCCAGTCCGAACACATATTTTGAATTTGCGCCCCTCGGATAAGCAGTCACGAGCCGCCACTGGTTGTCACAATGGTTGCCTGCTGTTTACTGACACTGACTTGAGAAGAATGCGTTTTTATGAAAATATAACATACAGTATAAAGCAGTGGTTGTCAAACTTTTTTGGCGTGGGGCCCTTCTTGTGTATGGTGCATCCCTTCATGACCCCCAAAAGAAAATTTATGACATAAAACATTTCAAAATTTTATTTTATTTTTATTTACTTATTTATAAATGACAACACACATTAATCAACATTTCTGTAAATGTGCCAATGTTAGCCAGCCAGCAAGTTTTTTTCAGCTGTAGTCCTTTGGCCAAATGTTTTTAGACCAGAACAGCAAGAAGCAGCAAGACAATTAATACAGGTTATACATACAAATTTCAACAAAACTTAAAGCAACACCAAAGATTTTTTTTTACCTTAAAATAACGTTTCCAAAAAAGTTTCAGTGGTTCATCCAAACAAAACAGGGTGAATTGCACTTTCACATTCGTTTTGCAGCACTCTATCGGCCAAAACCGCACTAAAGAAGTTTCCAACCATCGGGTAGCGGTCCTGTAGTTCGAGTGAATACTACAAAAACTTGCTTTACGGCAGACCTACAATCCAATCAGAGCCAGCTATGCTGCAGTATTTACGACAGTGGTAATGAACAATTACGCTTCTAACCTGTAGGGGGAGCAAAGAGCCAGAGTTCTTTAGTGTTGCTTTAAGATTTAAACAAAACAAAACATATTCAATTATACAATGTAGTGCTGTTGGTAGCAACAGCACTTATTTTCTGCCTTATTTTTCTGAGGTTTAAAGGTGCAGTGTGTAATTTTTTGAAGGATCTCTTGACAGAAATGCAAAATAATATACAAAACTATACTATCAGGGGTGTGTAAAGACCTTTCATAATGAACGGTTATGCTTTTATTACCTTAGAACGAGACCTTTTTATCTACATACACCGTGGGTCCCCTTACATGGAAGTCGCCATTTTGTGCCGCCATTTTTCTACAGAAGCCCTTAACGGACAAATTTCTTTACTAAGTTGTCTCCTACGATTACGTTTGTCCGGTGCCGGCTACCGTAGCATGTGTTTCAAAAGCGCGGGGTGAGCAGTGGACTAAGCCGTTGGTTGCAATTCGCAACCTCACCACTAGGTTACACACTGCACCTTTAATTACACATATGATACATGAATGTGTACATGAAGACAAAACAATTAAGAAAAAAATAATTCAATGAGCAAAAATGATAAAGGTAACAAAAATATCAAACCAGTTTACAGGCCAACAGAAATTGTAATTCATAAGTACATTTACAACATGTAAACCACACACCAATCAATTGTGACAACCTGTCTGTTTATGAAATTCATGAAAAAATAAATTTGTCCTAAGAATGAAGTTAAAACGTTTTAGTTTCATTAAAGTTTTAGTTGACCAACAGAAAACATGCATTTTTGTAATTGGAAGCATGTTGTATTCAAAAAGTGGTACAGAAGCTGTCACTGGGACGATACCCTTTATTAAGATCCCAGTATGTAACATTATTGTTTTCATTTGGGACCAATATGCACATTTGAACAACTAATATAAACTAATTTAGACACAAATGTTTAGTTTTTTAAAGGGTACCCCTTCAGAAACAGCTTTACCTTTTTTTTTTTTTGAGAGTGTAGGCCTTGTATCCGTTAGCTTATATGGTATGTTTATTAAAGAGAAAAATATAATGCTAAGACAACTGACAATGCATGTAAATGCCTAAAGGATTGTCTGAATCATGAATATGTTTGCTATTGAAAATATTAATTAAAATACCAATAATAGGTTTCATATTGACAGTGATGATTGTGCAGACCTTTCAAACTATTTATATCACACTAAAAAACCGAGTTATTTACTTTAATTTGCATTACAAATCCCAGAAAACATATTTGATACAGTTTAAATTGTTAGTGCTCAGAAGATTATCTATAAAACGTAAAATAATGATTGGTTTGAGTCTGACTGTGCACACACACACACACACACACACACACTGAGTTGGCACTAATAGAGGAAAATTAATGGATCATATACTGGAACTTTGAATATTAACTAGCTGGTTCGGTTACCATAGCTTTGCCAAAAGCAAATGTGGTTATATCATGGGAATGATGGGAATTCTGACCCTGGCAGAGCTTGTTGTCTTTTCTAGGCCAAAAAGGAAATCTAGCTCCCCCTGTGTCCTTAAAAGTCTTTTCATAAATGCTTTTGTGTTCTAATCTTAATCGGTTCTCGAATTAATGCTTATAATATCCTCTCTCTCATTCCCAAAATTACACAGAAATGACATCAGACTCATTAAAAGACCTTGTTCATTCTTTAAAATGACTATGAGTATGATAGCAGGAGAAAGAGACAGACTTAGAAGATAAACCAGACAGCTGGTGCTAAAACTTACCAATAGGTGGCAATATAGGTTCAGTTTTCACAAACGTGGCAAACAAAAGAATTTTGCTCATATTAACTTTATTGTTTGTCGGTTTAACAATGTCATTACAACATAAACACTCACAATATCACTCAAGATAATTAATTTCTAATCTAAAGCAAATGCATTGCATTTTTCTTACCTTCATTTAGGTCTTGTTTCATGTATAATCTTGCACTGTTAAATTTTTTTATAATCAAAGTCATTTCAACTTGCTATTTAACAAAAATATATATATATATATTTTAGGCAATTTCAACTGACAACTCACCACTGATCACTACTTTTAGGTCATTTCAACATTTTTTTACAGTGTGGTCGCATATGATATACTGTGATGTATTATTACTTATGGGAAAGGTTTTTAATCAAACATTTACGAGCCTTCAGAGCCTTTGTCTGACCCTTTTGCTCTCCAAAGCTATATTATTATACACTCATAAAATGGCTGGGTTACTTTCGAGCCACATTGGGTTAAAATTGACCAAATGTCGGGCTGCCTTAACCCAACTGCTAGGTTATTATAACCCATGGTTGCATAACAACAACCCAACATTGGGTCATTTTTAACCCAGCAGTGTGTTCTGGCCAATATACGCAATATGGCTCAAAAATAACCCAGCCACTCTTAGAGTGTACTAAACATACACACTGCATCAATTTAATAGTCCACACACAACAATAAAATGTAGTAAATCGTGGTAATCTGCTTTTGTGTGCCACTTGTTATAAGAAACATCAGATATTAATGGACAGAACCGATCTTTGCATTCCATAGTATGCATCGAGTGTTCATGTGAAGTTCCTCACAGTCTGAAATAGATCTGCCCATAGGCCAGAGCTGGAGACTGGGACCTGAATATCTGGGGCAAGTCTCACGAACACTTACTCAATTGTGTCCTACCATCAGCGGTTAATGACCGATGAAGTTATGGAAGTCATATGCTTCTGCAGTCACATGGAAGGGGCGAAGCAGGGGGGGTCTTAATTTCACGTCTACATGTTTGCTTGTTGACTTCTTAGGAGAGCATCTTGAATTTGTAGACAATGGTCTTACTTGTTGAAATGATTTTACTTCTTTTTTTAAAATCATCTTTCCATCTGGGTGCTGTAAGATCAAAAACAACCCAGCAGTAAATTGCATCCTTCGGTATTGTAAAAAAATATACAGATCTAGAATATAGATGTACGGTGATTTGACTTTTACTCTTTACTGGGACAGTAACCTTTACAAAGGTCCTAATATGTTTTATTAGATATGTATACATTTTGGTACCAGTGTGTACCTTTGATGTCCTAATATGGACGCTTTAGGTACAAAGATGTTATTTTTAAAAGGTACTGCCCAGTTTCTGTAGCTTTTTAGGACAGATCTTCAATAGATCTTATGCATAAATAGGCTTTAAAAAATTATTTGTACACATTTGAACATTTGGTCTAGAGATGCATCATTATTTTTTGTGATTTATTATTTTCCATTATTTCATACATAATCCAACACATACAACAAAATACACCAGGGTTTGTTTAAAAAAAAGGGGGGGGGGGGCATACATTTACCCATTGTCAAAAAATAGATAAAAAATACCCACTACTCCCTTTACTTATTCTGATGTAACAGCTCTATCGGATTAGCAGAGAGGAAATGGTATTAATAATTACTTTCTAGGCCTTGATTGTTTTTGTCTTTGCTTTGAGATGCATCATTATTACAAAAAATAAGTGAATAAATAAATAAATAATGATACTGATAGCCGATTATTCAGACTGATATCTGCAGATACCGTTAGTTTGCTGGTTAACTTGCATTACCTAAATTCTGATGAAATTTTCTAAATCTTATTCATTCATATGATGACCATTAATATTGAACATTTAACTTGAAATGTTTACTTACATTTCCAATACACAGAGCTCAAAATCATTGCATTTTCATGTCCTCTTTTGTTTTACAGGATATATCAGTCATGGCTATCGGCTGTTTTTAAACTATGGGCTGAAAAGTAGCTTTTATCGACAGACCGATTATTGGCTGATACCGATATATCGGTGCATCTCTAATTTGAACACTTAAATCACATTTCATAAATGAATACATTTTATAGCAATATATCAAATCTGATGTAATTTACAAAAAAAGCATGCTAGACCGTGTCATATATATTTTTTATTAAATGATACTTGGTTTATTGGTTATGCAATGCAAAGGCTTTAACACATTTTCAAGTGTACAATAGCTAAAGTGTCCAAATACTTTTTGGGACATTGTATATCACAACATAAGCAAATGGCAACATGTAGACATGATCATGATTTTGGAGTATAACTTTGCAGTTTACTACAAAACACTTTGGTTAAAAGTGAAAAAATGGTCTCAAGCTGTCATTGGGGGCAGTAACTTTTATAAAAAGTCCTATATGTACTGTATACATTTTGGTATCAATATGTACATTTGAAGTGCTAATATGGACTCTATAAAGATGTAGGCTACTTTTTTAATGGGTATATCACTGCATTGACAGCTTTTGTAGCTTTTTTGAATCTTTGAAGTTGGATGCAATTCAGGACATATCTTAACGGCATAAAAAGAATTTGGACACGCTTAAGTCACAATTCAAAAATTAATACATTTTATAGCAATATATCAAATCACGCTAGTTATATATATATTTTTTAAATAAATGATTTTCTATAAAATAAAGAAATATTGGTTATATGCAATGCACAGACTTTCACATATTTTCAAGGGTCCAAATACTTTTTGGGACATTGTATACATACCTATCACAACATAAGTGAATGGCAACATATAGACTTGAGGATCATGAATTTTGGGACCCTACTGACACATACTTATCAGAAAAATGCCCAAAAGTACTCCCAAGCTGTCACTGGGGCAGTACCCTTTAAAAAGGTCCTTACAGATAGGTATGCAAATATTAACTCTTTAGGTGCACTTTTTGAAAGAGTAATCTCCCAGTCAAAGCTAGGGACCATTTTTCTGACAGCGTACAAAAGGAATATCTATATAAATGCCTCTGCGGGAACATGATGGTATCCTGAAAAGACAAAAGCATAAACAAAGTTTTTTAGTAATAATACCATCAAACACATAAAACGGCAACATATTGAAACATACATACATGTGCACTATATGGCACACGAGGGCTGACAAACATACTGGCTGTTAGAAAGAAACAACAGTCATAAAGTGTTATAATATACAGTAGTTTCACCAGGGGTGGGGATAGGGGGTGAAATTGCTTCTCTTCGGTAAGCACTATATAATTTTGTTCCCATGTGTAATCCCGCCTAGATGATCACCTTCATAATAGCAAGCCATATAATTACTCTCAACGTTTAATGATCTGCAGCTCTACAAGTTCTGGTGAGGGTGAATGCATCATTGGGTCTGCCTATAGAGCTTGGCATTACCCATAAAAAAAAAGACTTTGAACTCACTTTTGGCCCTGTAGAAGAATACTATGATCATCCAGTGAAGCTGACCGTGGTTTAATTGGTGTAAGCTGATAGCATGTTGCTGTGGCTTTCACACCCTGAGAGATGAATCTAATTGAAGTCTCTAGAGATCACAGTAAGCATATGGAGCTCCTCTAACTGTTTCCTACCTGGCAAGTGGGGAAAATCTGTAGTTGTAGGTTGGATTGACTTGAGGACACCAATGCCTATTGGGTACAGATGAAGTTGCATCAGCAGATCTGTAGTCTCATGACATTAGCTGAAGCTTTGAAATGCTCTGATATCGGCTGTTTTTTAAATTATTTTATTATTAATTATTTTTCCTACGTTTATTGACAAACGGAGGCTGTAAGTTCGGCTATTCATACAAGGATTATCAACGTTCACTGCTGTATATTCTCATGGTCTTATTCATTTTGTTCAAACAAGACTGTTCAGGTTTCGGCTGAATGTTCTTTTGTTTCGATGCACTGTTAATCCAGCATGCTATTATAGCACTGCCAGTTCAAAGAGGCCACATCATGTACTTAATGTTTTTTATTGAAAGAAATGTTGCCTCTTTGTCAAAAATAATTTTTAAACAGATCATTCCGAACTGCTCTTTTGATTTCACTGGCATTAAAACGACAGGATTGTATCCGTCACGACAGGATTAGAGAATCAAAGGTTTGTTTTACTTATGCGAGTTTTTAGTTTTTTAATCCAGTAATGCATTTATATATTCTTGCGATTTGAGTAAAAATCTCTTTCAAGTTTGATAAACCTGTACATAAACCCCTATAATTATGGATGAGTCATCCAGTTTTACAGGCATCACAAAGGTGAGCCTGAAGACATCACAGCTCCACCCCTGCCTGTATGTCCTGAAAAAATAAATGACATTTTTATTTAAAAAATTATTCACAACTCTACTGAGCTCTGTTTTTATATTCAAAAAGAAACTGTATGATTTATTAAGCATTTATAATAAAACTGTTTGTATTTCACTTGTTATGTTTATTTATATATGATTTATATGAGAGAGAGAATTTGAATCTACTTTATTCTACATATTACAAAAACACATAAAATTACAAATTATTCAACCCAAATTGAAGAAACAAGATCATCATCTATAACAATACACACAGCATCATTATAATTCCATACATCATTAAAACCTTCAATATTCTTCATTAATTTATAGAACAAGAACTCATGTCTTATTCTTGCTTTCAATAGCCTCCCATCTAAATCATCTCCTCCCTTTCCCTCTATTCTTTTTCTTCTTGTCAAATAGATGGCTGACTTTGCTTGACCTATAATAAAATTCAGTAAGCGCCTTTTTCTCCTATTTTCTCTATAGTATTTAAACCCATAAATAAACACAACATTGGAGAAAACAACATTAAAGGTGCAATTTGTAAGATATTTGCAGTAAAATCTCCAAAAACCACTAGGCCAGTGTTATATATTTTGTCCAGCTGATTACTATCAATATCTGTAATGTTTTCAACTACTTGTAAATCGTGAGAAAATTTCCATTAAAAACATTGACACGGGGCAGTGCAGTCTCCTGTCAATGACGTTAATATCCCTGTGACCCTTTGTCACCGCCTTTACTGACGTAACCCACATGAGAACACTGGTCGAGCTCGAAAAAATAAAATGGCGGCCAAGGAAGCGGCTGGAGCACAAATTTAGTGAAAATAAACGTATATTTTCACTTTTTAAGCATTTTAATTTAATTTCTAGCGAGAAATTAGTATTGTAGTTTTCAAATATGTGATTAGTTATCACAAAGGCGCTCTCTGTTCATATTTCAAACACGCATCCTTTGAAGTGCGTCAGAAAGCCTTTCTCTGAGCTGCCTTCAGGCCTCCGAGGCCGAAGTCATTTCCTCATGAGGCAGCGAGGCAACAAGTCCTCACTGCCTTGAGTTTTCGGACGCAGCCAGTGTTGTGGACAAATGCGGAACTATGCGCTTGCTTATGGACTTATGGATATCTCTGTACCGTCTGCCGCTGGTTGTGTCAGCTCCTGTAAGCGTACGGGCCAACCAAACGACCCAAGAAGAGTTTGGAACAAAACGAGGGAGGATCAATTTGTTCTTGCATTATCTGGATAAAGAGAGCTTCACGACAACATTTAACTAGACCGAGATTCTGATCCTGCTTGTGTTTTACGCGATGGGTGAGTTGTTTTGATTCGTAACCCTTCAAAAAACGTATGCTATTATATTAATCACAACATTAGTATGTAGATTGTAATCAGCGCGTCTTCCCGCGGAGGATATGCACATCAAAAGGTATTGTACAGCAATATAAATGGTCATTTTAAGACACTTCACAATAAGATTTGTACTGTCAATACATTATGTGAAAAATCATTGTAAGTTGAAAACTTAATTCTGAGCTGTGTTTACCATCGAATTTAGACTAATACTGTAATATCAATATGACTAACAATTTGGTTTTGAACATCACATATAAACTTACATAATGAAATAAACGATGTCATCAAACGCAACATTTATAAGACTTGATTACCTTATCCATCAACGTGATTTCTCGTTCTTGTCTGATATGGCTAAAGTTAAAGACTACAAATCCCATAATTCCACGCTGCTCCAGAGCGTCAGTAAACAACATCATTGTTTTTGTTTGATCTGGCGCCATCTTTCGGCGCATTTTACAAATTGTATCTTTAAACCCAGTAAAAATTCCTTGAAGTCTCGAAAACAATAATTCCAATCTTTTACAATACAGAAAGCAGTGAAAAATAGTATCCCCATCATCACAAAAGGGGCATTTGCTTTCAATAGACTACTTGTAAATGCATTTACAGCAACAATTTCATCCAACACTTTCCATTGCAAATCTCCAGTAATTTTGGTCAATGGTGGTTTATACCATTAAACATTAAACACCAAAATGCATTTTCCAAGGAATATCTCTTTTACTCAATAACCTATTTTTATTCAACACTTTTACACTCAGTTCATATATCTTCTTTCCACACATTGTACTGAGATCCACACACTCGTCTTTCAATGTTTCAGTGCATGGAAACTCCTGCTATTTATTTTAAGTGAATAGCAAGTTCACTGTTGTGTACAGAGGCCAATTTGCTGTATCACAGGAGCATGTAGGCAGATAGAGATGGATGGATGGATGGACGGACAGACAAGTAGATAGACAGACAAGGAAAAAGATACATATGTAGGTAGGCAAATAGAAAGGAAGATAAGTAGATGGATGGATGGATAGTCAGGAAGATAGACAGACATACAGAGAGATGGATAGATGGATACATACTGTATGTAGGTGGGCAAATAGATAGATAGACAGACAGACAGACAGACTGATAGATAGGTAGATAATTAGATGGCTGGATGGATGGATATACAGTCAGGAAGGCAGACAGACAGACAAACAAACAGATGGATAGGTAGATACATAGGCAGATAAGTAAATGGATGGATGGATAGGCAGAAAGATAAATAGATGGACAGATACTGTATGTAGGTAGGCAAATAGATAGACGAATGGACAGACATACGGATAGAAGGTAGATGGACGGATAGTCAGAAAGACAGACAGATGGATAGGCAGACAGACAGACAGATGGATAGATAGATGGATACATAATGTATGTAGGTAGGCAAATAGATAGATAGTCGTACAGCCAGATGGATAGATAGATATTGTATGTAGGTAGTAAAATAGATAGGTAGACCTACAGACAGATGGACAGATGGATATATAGGTAGATAAGTAGGTGGATGGATGGATGGATGGATAGTCAGACAGACAGACAGACAGACAGACAGACAGACAGACAGACAGACAGACAGATATATATATTGTATGTAGGTAGTAAAATAGATAGGTAGACCTACAGACAGATGGACAGATGGATAGATAGGTAGATAAGTAGATGGATGGAAAGTCAGAAAGACAGACAGATGGATAATATAGGTAGATAAGTAGGTGGATGGATGTATAGACAGACAGACGGATAGATATGTAGATACATAGGGAGATAAGTAGATGGATGGATGGATAGTCAGTCAGACAGACAGACAGACAGACAGACAGACAGACAGATACATACTGTATGTAGGTAGACAAATAGATAGACAGACATACAGACAGACAGATGGATAGATACATACTGTATGTAGGTAGACAAATAGATAGATAGACATACAGACAGATGGACATATAGGTAGATAAGTAGATGGATGGATGGGATGGATGGATGGATAGACAGACAGACAGACAGACAGACAGATAGGTAGATAAGTAGATGGGTGGATAGACGGATAGATAGGTAGATAAGCAGATGGTAGTTGGATGGATGGATAGTCAGATAGACAGACAGACAGACAGACAGACAGACAGACAGATAGATGGATGGATACTGTATGTGGGTAGGCAATTAGATAGACAGACAGATAGACAGACAGACAGACAGACAGACAGACAGATACATAAGTAGATGGATGGATGGATGGATGGATGGATGGATGGATGGATAGACAGACAGACAGACAGACAGGCAGGCAGGCAGGCAGACAGACAGATAGATAGATGGATACATAATGTATGTGGGTAGGCATATATATATGTAGATAAGTAGATGGATGGATAGACGGATAGATAGGTAGATAGGCAGATGGTATTTGGATGGATGGATAGTCAGACAGACAGACAGACAGACAGACAGACAGACAGACAGACAGATAGATGGATACTGTATGTGGGTAGGCAAATAGATAGACAGACAGGCAGACAGACAGACATATAGGTAGATAGGCAGATATATAGGCAGATATGTAGATGGACAGATGGACGGACAGACAGACAGACAGATAATTAGACAGACAGACAGATATAAACGACAGAGAGATAGATGGACGCACGAACAGACAGATAAATAATTAGACAGACAGGTAGATATAGATAGTTAGATCTGATCATTCAGTTTTATTTGAATGATCAGAGTATTGTCTGGACTTGCAGCATACAGTGAATCTTTTTTTTAAATAACTGGATGTTTCTCTGAGAGCAACCTCAAGTCTTAACCTGTCTCATGTGTTTCAGTCAGGAAAGTGGGTAAAATTTGAGTCATCCTTGCCCTTGTCATATTATCATGTAAATGATAGTCGGAAAACGTTACCACTGATCTTTCGCTATCCCGTCTTTACAGATGTTTCACTCGCTATCATATGATTTACACGCAGCTTGTCCTTCATTTTAAACCTATGAATCTGAAATCCATGTCTGAAACACTGAGGACGTGACTCTGAAATAAAAACCACGTGCATTTGCTTTCTTTCTAATTTCCACTTGCAGAAAGCCCAAGAAACAGCGGCCGCAAGAGCACACGGGAAGTAAATCTTCAGGAACTAACGCTTGGGAATCATCCCTCCAAGATTCCCTTAAAGCCTAAAGCTTCTGAGCCTTCACTGACACGGATGAGAAAAATGCAAGCGATGAAACGGACGTGTTAACAAATGAATATCAGATGACTGCCAGGCACCTTAATGCATGGAGCTGGGCTCAGCTCTTTTTTCAAAATAGTCATTCATTCATTTGGTTTGGCTGTGAGAGGGCGGCATGTGGTTTGAGTTAAGAGCTGTATGCTCGCTACAGTCTAATGTGTATATGTGTGTGCGTCTCTGTATCCCTGACCTCATGACTCATGACAGCATGGCTACACTCCTCTCCCACACAACAGGAGCATTACAGATACAAAGAATGCAGACTAATGGTTTTCCACGTGGTAATACCCCTCCAGGAAAGGATCCATGGATCATAAAATTCAAGTTTTGTAAGACATTCTTTATCAATAGAGTCAATTCAGCCTTCTTTTCTATATTTCTCACCCTCCCTTTGATCTCTCTGATTGGTATAAAAACACTGAATCTTGTAATATTAGTAATATTGCCACCACCAGTACAATATTTCCATATATTAAAGCATCCATGATCCACTATGGAAACTCCTGCTATTTATTTAAAGTGAATAGCAAATTCGCTGTTGTGTACCGAGGCCAATTTGCTGTATCACAGGAGCATGTAGGCAGTGTGTGATGGACTCGTGATAACCACAAAGACAGCATAGTCAGCCAAAGACCATGATCCATTACTGCGTATAGGGCATGCTAAGCCCACTGGCAAATCAAAACAACAAAACCAGTATTGTCAGGTCTATAATTTCTTTCAAATTTGCAACAGATGGCAAGGCAAATTTAATAGCGTGTTTGGTGAAAAATCATTCTTTAGTAACGAACTGATCTTTAATGCATCTTACCATTAATAATTATGTTATCTCTGTTGTGGTGACAGACTGTCTGTTTTTCGTCTCGGTGTCGATTTTGGCAACGCCGCTGAGGAGAACAACAGTAACCAACAAAAAGTTAAAAAGAAAAACAGTAACGAATGCCAGTTGGCAAAGCATGGCGCAGGCAACGCCAGAGCAGTGGGTTCGATTCTCAGAGATCAAATGCAATGTAAGTTGGGCTGGGTAAACGCATCTGCCAAATGCATATCAAATTTAAATTTATATACCATTATTTGCCAAACATTCTGATATTATGGTCGCATATTTTACTTATAAGTCCATTATAAAAAGCATCTATTTTTAGCTCTAAAGGGGAATTTTACTAGCATGATGCTATGCACTTAGGACCCCTCATAAGAGTTTGGACATCACACAATGTTGGAATGCAAAGTAATTATAGTAGTTTTGTTTCAAATCAAAAAACACTTATGAGTTGAAGAATTAAAAGCAGCCAAATAATAATAGCTGTTTAATTCTAGATGGAGCAGGTCACCTCGTAGGGGCCGATATGTGGGGATCATAAGACCCAAGCTGGCATCTCTGTAATTGGATACTATCACTCGTGGAATAAATGAATCACGGCTAACTGCAAATAGCAAATTATTATCGGCAGTGGAAAGTTTTTTGTAAGATGCTATTCATCAACTGCCATATCAGCATAACCAATATATAAAATGACCAAATTCAACTTTAAGGGGGCGTGTACTAAAGCGTTTAAAGTGACAGTAGCCTCTTTCACACAGTAATTCTGGTAAATTACCATGAATTTACCAGAATGAATTTACCAGTAAATACAAAAATGTGCTGTTCACACACGCAGTGGCGTTCCGTTATTTTACCAGTAAGACATCATTCACACATCAGTATCAAAATACCGGTAAATTCGTTGAGAAAGCGGAAGTACCTGTAGCACGCGGCGAGCTCAGTGTTGTATTTGTAAACAATCCACGTCGTTCATAACCACGGTCCGTATTTTGTTGTTTTCACGTCTGTGGTAAACAGTCGCGAAGTTGCTCATGACCAAACAACATTGAATGAGACGACGTCAAACCGAAAATGCGTTTTTAACAACAGTACTGTTTGCACTTTAGGCAATTCGGCGGTAAGCTGTTTTAAACAACTTTGGTGAAGAAATGGGGACGTAAACTTCAGGTGTGCTCAACTTTCAAGCAGCATGTGTGTGTGGAAACGTCAGTAAACACTGCGGGAGTAAACGCGTCATCTGTATTAAAACGCTATGATTGGCCCGAAGCTGTCAGCACGGTCTGACGTCTACCGTTTTAAATACAGGTAATCCTATAATTTTCGTTCACACACAGCGCTTACCGGTAAATTACTGGTAATCTTACAACCTGTCTTACTGGTAAATTGGGAGCACTGATTTACCGGAAAGGTTATGTTCACACATGACATGTTAACGGCAATTTACCAGTAAATTACCAGTAAAGACTGTATGTGTGAAAGGGACTAGTGACAAGCTGAGCGTTACACCTAAAGTTGAAAAATTTTCTATGCTTTGTCCGAAACCGCTTTCTATTTCCAATATAGTGCCATTTTTGGTGTCCGAAACCTTAGTGGACATCTTCATTCCCTACAATTCGATTACTACTTTTACCGACAATGCACTATGACTTTTAGGGTAACATTCGATGTACAGTTGCTCACTCTCTATTTCCCAAGATAAAACGGGAGACGAACACGAAACTGGAATCAGCTGAAGGACAGAAAACACCAGAAATTTTCTTTATAAACAAATTAAAATTGAATGCAATACCTTTTATTTAAAATAATAATACATATGTTTACTGAATTTAATAAATAAACATAATAGCAAATAAATATGACAAGCAGTTGTTTTGTTCTCTTTATTATCAACTAATACAATAAACATGACAAATGTGACAAATAGTAAAAAAAGCTCGCTCATTTTTGTTCACTTCTTCCCCATATAGTCAATAGTGAATGAGTGATCGAGGGAGCGGTTTCGGACACAGCACAACTCTGTGCGCTAAGCGCTGAAAAAAATGCCAGTTGCTGCCGTTTTAGAAAATTATGCTGCTTCAATAGAGGGTATGTATTGACGTCACTTTTCCACGTGACCACGCCGGAACTCGCTCGGTTGGCAAAACGTGCAACAAAATGGCTGGTTTTCATAGGGGCTGCTGCAAAAATGCCAGTAAAACTGACTATTATCAGCTTAAATTAAATTTTGTTGGACTTGATAGCAGAGGTGGACAATACTTAGTTACATTAGTTATATTTTCCAAGCATCTGTGCTTTATTAGGGTGTTTGTATTGGGAAAATTTGACTTCACTACATTCTAAAGCATAGACCCATACTGTGTATTCTTTAATATCGCATATTAAAATTTATTTAATACCTAATTACATTCAAATTGTGTACTTTTTACTTAAAAGTATGTTAATGTACTTAAATATTAAACGTAAAACAAAAACATATTATTTATGAAATGTAATTGAGTAAAAATTATGATAATATGCTTTGAAATGTATGTTTTCCAAAGAAAAACATGAATAAAATACAAATACTTGAAAAAATAAAAAATATTTTTAAGTAGAAAGTAAAACCTCTGCTTGATGTTGACCCTAGCAACTTGTCAACCCACCTGTGGTCTGTGGACTTTGGAATGAACGATCAATTTACTTCTCCTTTCAGTGTTTCTTGGCAGTCTGTAAAACGATAGCTCCGAAATCTTGTTAATCTGTTAGTACAGTCTATCGCACAACAGTTGTTTCCCATTTAGACGCATTTTCACCGTGTTTTCGCCAATGTCACGCTGTACTCAAATGCTGCCGTTTTCTCTTTTGCCACTCAGTGGGCGTAACCTCAGTCACTCTCGCCGACTGTGACGTCATGTGCATACCTTCTATTGAAAACATACGCCGGCGTTAACGCCTTGGTGTACACGCCCCCTAACAGGTCATTAAAGTATAGTAAAAATCAAGTGTATGTAATCTTTTGAACTTTTTTGTCATTTTTTTGTTATGTGAAGTAACTTATTAAGAGAATAATAAAAAACGGCACTCTAAAAATGCTTGGTCAAATATAGACAAACACAAATAGTTAAAATTAACAGTAAAAAAGTTCAAGTTTATATTTTAATAGAATGATCTTTACATTATGTAGGAGGATTTTATGTAGTAAACAGTAAATCACTAAAATTACTTCAGCTGGGTTTTCACATGCAGGATCACAAATATGTTTGCAAAATATCTAAATTGAAAATCAAACAAAACTGCATTAAAGTAAAAAATAAGGCTCAACCTGCACGTCGATCTAGCAATCTCTTATGAAAATAAACCATGGCTTTACCATAGTTAAAACAAAACAAACAAAAAAACATGTTTACTGTAGTAAAAGCATGGTAACCACAAAATAACCATGGTTTTGGCAACCATGGTTTTCTAAAACCATACGGTTAGTGTAGTAAAAGCATGGTTGTTCTCATAGTAATTAATACACCAAAAAACCATGATTACTACACTTTTACCACAATAAAACATGGATAATTTGCGTAAGGGATAAAGCAAAAACGATGGAACGATAAATAAAAAAACAAACTAACCAAACTAACAAACAACCATGACATGCATCAGTTCTTCTGTTGATTTCTAAATATAACTGTAGTAGGGCAAGAAACAGTAAACATACTCCTCTTGCGTTGCACAACTTGTCACGTGAGAATTGTCTATATATTTTACTCAGCTGAGATGTGTGAATTTACGGCATGGGATGGTGCAGTCTCTACAAACCAGTTGGTGCACCAATGACATAAGAACTATTGCATGTCTTAACATTTCAGATATACCTGTCGGCATTTACAAATAACACTCAAATTTAACGGTGTTGTTTCCAACCGTGCAAATTCTGTATTCTGGTTTATTAAAAGCAATTTATAAAGAAATCCGTATATGAACAAATAACCTTTCTAATTATGGCTTCATAACGCTACCTCATACTGAAGGCTCTCTATTCAGTGCACCACTATGAGCTATAAAAATAAAAAAATGCCTTTTTACAAGCCTGCTGTGAGGCATATTGATGATTTGGTTGTTTACAGTAGTTTAAACAGTATTATTTCATGACAAGTTTATTTCCCCTGGGTTTTAGTTATATTTGTTAAAAATTACTACTGTATGCCTGATAATCTACTAACTGATTAACATTTGTGTATTGATTTATAAACTAAATTGTTTGTCATTTTGGGCGGTTTTGCGGACAGGGCTTATCCTCGTCCCAGACTAATGCATGTTTGAGCTGCCTTAATATAAAAAATATCTTGCACTGACATATCTTAACATATATCAGTGCATTGTTTTGTCTCAAGATGCACACCAATATTGTTTTTTATAAGGCATGTTTGTATAAACAACTTAAATGTCCTAATATAACCAATGTAGTCCTGGATTAATCTAAACACTGTCCGGGAAACTGCTCATTTCTGTTTATAACATGTAAAGGGCTGTCACATCGATTAAATAATCGTCTCATCGCAATTGTTTGACCTCATCGCAATCAGATCACCGCAATGATTGCACATCTCTCTAAAAACCACAAGGGGAGCTGCCGCGCCTATATTAACAAGACCATATCAGATGGCGCTCCTTAACTGACAGTGTAATTCGACACATAGCAAAGCCATTTAATACAGTGGAAAAAACTACCCAGTCTCACAAGGTTTCGTGATATAGTCACATAAGGTTTTGATTTATTTTTCAAGATATTATCACGAATTTCCGCGTTTCTTCGTGACTGTACAACGAACTCCTGCCCTCGTGCGACCATCACGTATTGGTTACTCAACTGCCTCTTCCCACCTTCAAACCATTGTCGCCTCGGTTCAGCGCTAGATTTGGTGCTTGCATTAGAATGTCACTTTATGTATTGGTTTATATAATTTTTTCTGATTTATTTTTTTAAATGTCGCCTGGGGTTGGGTTTGGGTAGGGATGTCATTTTATGTAAATCTAACCCTAAACCGAAGCAACAGTGGTCAGAAAATAGGACAAAACCGTTGATAACCACACATAAACAGGAACTCGCTGCACGACCACGAAAAAACGCGGAAATGATTACATCACAAAAAAATCAAAAATTTACATCACTATATAACGACATTTTGTGAAAAAACAGCATTTAAAGAAATGCTGCAAAACTTTGATAATTAGTATGAACTGCCAAGTAAAACTTACATTTCCAAAAGTAGAAGTGAAGGGTCCTATTCTAAAGGATCTCTAAGGAATTAAATTTTTTGCAGCCACTACAAACATGTGGTCCAGGACCTTAGTAGGTCATATTATTGGCTACTATTTAATGCCTGTTCTAGTATGGTCAGTTTATTTTGATTGCATTTTTATTTTCAGTTATTTTTAAGACACTTTATTGTGTTTATTTTTTTGTAGAATATTCAGTTTTTTAAATATATATTTAAATAATTACTTTTAAATGTGTGTTATTTGTATTAATATTAACTGTAAACCTTGCAAAATATTTCCTTTAAATAAACACAACAATGTGTGAAAATTATTTCATGAACAAAAAAAAAAAACATTATGAGAATTAAATGTCAAAGCAATAAAAGAGACAATTAATCGGGGAATTAATCGTCATAATCGTCACAATTTATTAGACAATTAACCGTCAGCCAAATTTCATAATCATGAAAACCATGCATAACTGTAACATTGTTCATCATTCTTGCAAGCAATTAGAGATGAAAAAAATCACAAATATCATGTATTGTTTACAAAACATAAATCTGTTTATCTTTTTTTTGGGTATTACCCTGCAGCTTTACCCTGGCGAATTTTGAGACATAGCAGAGAAAAATGCTTTGCTCCTATCTGTTTTCCAGAGATTGGCTACCTGCACTGTAAAAAAAATATCATATCAACATATATTTTTATGTTTATTTTGATTAAACAAATTTAGTTAAATCATTTCAACTTGTTTTTCTAAGTTATGTCAAGTCAAAACTTTGTTTAAAATATAAAATGCAGGTTAAGTTAAACTTGAGATAAGTTAATAATAAAAAATTAACCAAATGACATCCAGGAGGCACAAACTGAAGTCTTACGGTGTGTATGTGTGCTTCAACATGCAACTTCTCAAAAGGTTCACATTCATGCATTTGTCAGACTCTAATGTAAATCAACTGTAAAAATATGCAGCATTTTTGTCATATCAAGACATATTTTTTATATTACTTTAAACAATTTCAACTTGAATTTATACGTTATTTCATTTGTTTAAGCCAAGTATGTTAAATTTAATTTTTTTTACGGTGTGCAGTGCATTTAAGATTTACATTTTATCAGCACATACATGAATCCCCTGGGATTCAGAGGCATGGTTTTCAATGTTTTTATCTGCTTATAGCCTTGTTTGTCTTATAAACAGAAACTAACCGAGAGAGAGAGAGAGAGAGAGAGAGAGAGAGAGAGAGAGAGAGAGAGAGAGAGAGAGAGAGAGAGAGAGAGAGAGAGAGAGAGAGAGAGAGAGAGAGAGAGAGCGAGCTATTCAAAAACATATCCCACATAACTTTAATGTAACTGACTTTATTCCGAACGAGCTCAACCTCTATTTGTGTACTATAAACCGAGCGAGGGCAAACACAGAGGACAAGAAGGAGAACACACGTTTACGGGAATTGCTAAACATTCGCTTTGTCTGAGAAAGATTACACTCGACTATTTGACAGCTTTAACCAATTTTTGTACGACTGTTTAAATTCATTTACATATTACATTTACATTGGCAGCTGTATTCAAGCTATAATCAAGCTACCGCAGGTTTTGCATAGTTGAACTACAAGTTTAATCTCTTTGTACATGTGTACATGACACAGTTAGTAAAAGAACATGTAAATGCCTCATCTCACATAAAGTCAAGTCACTGCTTTAGTCTGGTTGAAATTATAAAGTGAACTTATAAAGTGCACATAAACGCACTTAATGTGAACTGCTGACTCAGCACAAATGACTCTCCAGTGATTCATAAATACTGATTCAGAGGCTTTAATAACATATAAAAGAAACAATAAGAAGAAAAACAAAATGCTTTTGTTCATTTAAATAAAATATTTTAAACAAAGCCTGGTTGCCACTCATCCATTTTATGTTTTGCTCTCTAAAATGTCCTAATTAACTGTAACGTAGTAGATTTAAACAACATTTATACGTGCGTGATGTTCACTGTCTCCATTACAACATTTCATTCTATTGTAGTTACAATACTTTGTTGTATAAAATGAGTTTAGTTAGGAAGGATTCACTGTTGGATTCACTTTCGGCTGTGTGGGGTGTCAATAATTACTTTCCCAGCTGAAACGCTCCCTTTCTCCTATTACCATGAGCTGAGCCCTAACAGGGCCGCAGAACAGAGCAAGGACCACGGCTAATTCCTCCTCAAGTAACCAGCTCAGTGCCCAGAGATTTTAAGGGGTTGCCAGTCCGCGCAAAAAGCATGCAATGTAATCTTACAATCGGATACGAACCTTAGACAATTAAAATATATTTCATTCTATTGACAGTTGCTAGAAATAGATCAGATCGAGTATGTGAACGTTTACAACTTAATATTCCCAGCTGTTGCAATTTGGCAAGTTGTAACAGAACTATCGACAACTAACATGTGGCATAGGACTCTTCACATTCTTGGAATCACATCCTGTTCCCTCGACTAGCAACAGATCCCTTGTTCCTATAATAACACGACATGATATGTTTGGGAGTGTAATAAAAGATCACTCCAATGTAAATCATTATTGCTATTTTCCCTGTGTTTTGAAATGTTTAATTTTTTTATAATGAAATATGAATGCAAAGAGCTGTGAATATAGATGCATGTCTCTTTTCTCTTACTTGACTGGCCATCAGGGGACATGGGCCAATTGATATGTTTTAGGAAGAATTTAAAATCGTGTATGACATAAAGACAAAAAATTAGACATGACTGCTATAAGCTAAAAAACGACCACTTGAGTACATGAAGGTAGGGGGCCGCGAGATGGTGCCAGGGGGGCCCCAGTTTTATGAGATTTTATAAAATACATTAATTTATCATGAATTCTGTGTAAGTAAACAAAAAAATATATATATTCAATATTATTCAATAGCACTTCTTTGAATAATTTTATTTGTTTTGTTTAATTCAAATGTTACATTTTAGAACAAATTTGTCATAAAATTTTTTGGGGGGCCACGAAGAAATGCACGGTACACAAGGGGGCCCGCACGCTAAAAAAGATTGAGAACCACTGATATAAGTAACACCTTTTGAATTTTAAAAATGCATTAGTGAATGCTGAAATTACCATAAACAAAGAATGATAAATGTTAACTACGTTAACAAATACAATCTTGTTGTAAAGTGTTACTGATGCCTTCAATGCATAATTGTGCACAAACCAGCACATAATATGACTTTTACTATAGACTTTACACTAAAAGTATCACTGTTATGTTGTCATTAGCAGTGTAAATATCTTGTTTATATATTCATATTTTGTGTGCATTCGGTCTGAAAGGGAATAGATGTAAATACAGTGCATTAACATTATAGTCAATAGACACAACTGCAATATACCAGCAGCCTACACATTTACATTATAAGGTTGCAAAGTGCATATAGATTTTTATACGCACGATGGTGATCAGTGCAAGAGCAATAAGGATTTTTAGGGGCATTATGATGGTGAAACTGAAACACAAGTGCCCCCAAAAGCCCCTTATTCTCCCTGCGGCATTGCATTGAGACTTAATTATATGCAACTTTATATGTGAGAGGTATTTAAAGTGCTGTGACACAGGACAGATTAACAGGTTTATGCTTAAAGTTTATGCAACAAAACATTTCCCTTGACTAGCATCAGGTAGAAACATGCCAATATGACATCGCCCAATTAAATTGATTACTTGTGGTTGGTAAAGATGTAGAGACAAGTACATGCAGAAGTGCATCTACTGTATGCAGTAAGAGTAAATCCCAAAAGCGGGACTTTGCGGGCCAGTTGGACTGTGATCAATACTCACCTTGCCCCCAAAGTCCCGCCACTGAGATCACAATGGATTTAAAAAAATAATAATTTCCAGTGTAATTATTATACACCATATTTCTGAGCCTTCCTGCCTTATAAATAGAGATGATCACAAAAGCGTCTTCGCTTTGATGTTCTTTGCTTCCATTCCTCCCATTCTCTTTTCTTTGTTACTTTCTACCAATCATAAATTACAGCAGGTGCCCTTCTCCAGCTAACATGTCATCATAAAAACACACATATGCAACAATTATACGTGAAGTTCAAACCTGCTTCCCAAGCGCACGATCTGAAGAAGACATCAAACGCTTTTAATCGAATCCGCCCTATTGAGCTTTTTGTTTGCGGACAACTGATCGTCAATTGGGTCCCAGACAGTGCGTTTGACTCCCCAGAGAGTTCAGGTACTCAGACACAATCTGTCTGCCTCTGTCGGCAAGCGACATCCGCGGAAAATAAGACGTGCATGCGCCTAATATTTCAACGCTTTATAAGACACGTCATCCGTTCTTTGCATTTAAATACAAAATTTGAATATCCACTCTAACGGTTAGCAGAATGTCTACGATGACATCATCAGTGGAATTAATAAGTATTCTGCATCACACCTGCCGATAGATCAGCTGAAGAAAACACGCGCATCGATGCATAATCGCTTTAAACTTACCTCGAACGCGCTGTCGCGTTACAAGAGAGACATCTGGCCGGTTTGAATCAGATGTCGTTTCTTTACGTGCACGTTGTACGTGCTCGTGGCGGTGAGATCAGCAGGCGTCTGGAGCAGCAGACTGACTCCGTGCATGTTAAGATCTCTCTGCTCATGCATTGCTTCGTGGTCACGCCACTAGGTAAGCAGTAGGGGCCGTGCAGGGGGAGATCCCGTTTTCGGCAGCACGCGCCAATTGTGCGCGAAATTCCTCGCGGACGTTCTCCGGTCTATTAATGATCGACGATGGGCGGCAATATGTAAAATCGCTCACATCGGAATATGCATGGACGGCGCTGGCCAATGCTTTTCTTTCGCTTTAAAAGGGAGCAAAGTTTAACACGTGGAACTGGATATGGATCTGGCAGTTTCTATTTTCCTAGAAGTCATTTCCAAATATAGAAACTAGGAAGGGACGTTCTTAGAAACCCCCGAGGCGTAACGGCCGAGTTTACATCTTTTGACCGCTTTGTCAGCTAAATAGTTTATTAGCATCCTCATATATAGAATTTATGAATAACGTAGACTGTACATTTGTAAATCTAGGATGTAATTTATATAAACTATATCCTCTTTTTTTTTAATCAAATACAGACATGGAGTTGGGAAAACGTCTATAAATGCATGAATCTCATAAAGGTGATTTATAAATCTGCAATCAAACCTGTAGGATTACAGAACTGATTTCTTGCTCTTTGCCTCCCCCTGTTGGCGAGACTGTGACAGTGCTTTGCCATTCAAACTATTGTTACAGAGTGAATTTTGAGGGATGCAGGCACTGTGTAGGCACGCGCGCAATATTCATCACATTGTTATTCTTTTAACGATTTAGTATTAGTATTTTAATATTTAGTAGATCGCCTTCTTAACAAACTGGACACCTGTATAAACCCTCTGTGGTGATGACTAACATCTGATGGGTATACTTGCTCTCTAAATTTAGTTATCACAAGCCTAACGAATAACCCAGATGAAGCGAGACCTTAGGTAATAAGGTCCGATCACTTGAGTCGATGTCGTGGTGTTTAAAAGGCACGGACGGGGTTCGAACCCGCGATCTTCGGTTTACGAGACCGACGCCTTACCACTTGGCCACCGCGCCTGCGCTGTGAGATGTGAAATTCCTGAATAACAATCATCCATTGTTTAGTCGCGATTTTTCAACATGGCTTCCATTTATTTCAAAGGTTGTCGTGATTTTTTTTTTTCAGCGGTATAATGCAAACCGGTGTTATCTCTGAGTTATGACTGAATCTTAATGATTATTTACTTTTTCGTAAGAACAATAGATCTCTGGATTATCACAGTAGCAAACTGTTGTATATATTTAGAGCTGGTTATTGTCCTCATGTGGAATTTAAAGATTAATTCCAATTTTACTATTTTTTTTGTATTATCTTGTTAAACGTGTCAGTATTTAACACGTTTATCATTCTGATAACTTGTCTCGCATCATTTAAATCCATTCGTCTTGTCATATTAGTGGAAACCGCCAGGGGAGGCTGTTGCTCTCCTCAATCGATCTTGTTGCATTCTGGGTTTAATCATCTGCCTGTAGTTTCTGCAACTTATTTGAGTGAGTTATTATGATTTGTGCTGAACTGAGCCTGACTTTTAATTTAGTAAGAAATGTATTGGTTCTGGATTTGGTTTGGTTCTTTAATGCACAACACACGCTAAAACAGTGCACAACCATAGAGCCAAGTGTGTGAAAGAGTGCAGCAGAGATATTAGTAATCAAACCCACATGTCTACCATATGAACTGTCATTGTGTTTTGTGCCCTCTTTACTCAGTGAACCTCAGCTCTACAACCGTTTTTGGTCGTCCTGTAGCTCAGTGGTATGCATTAACAGAGCAAAAGGTTGTGGGTTCAAACACAGGCAACACACATACTCATAAAAATGTATGCATTGTAATGCGCCATGAGTTGGTTTGGATAAAAGCATATACCCAATGCACAAATGTGAACTTATTCTACTAAATGACCTAACATATGTCACTCTATTGTTTTTCTGCCATATAATAAGTGCCATACCTTTTGTTGTATTTGTTTGTTGTGTGTCTTAGCATCTCATTCTTTAATCTTACTGTAGGAAACATAAAACGCCTTTCCAAATGTCTTTTCTAATAGCATTTTTCATTTAAAGGTGCAGTGTGTAAATTTTATCAGCATCTAGTGGTGAGGTTGCGAATTGCAATCAACGGCTCAGTCCACTGCTCACCCCTCGCTTTTGAAACGCATAGAGAAGCTACGGTAACCGCCACCGGAAAAACGTGTTATCGTAAAAAAAGTTTGTCCGTTAAGGGCTTCTGCGGCACAAAATGGCGACTTCCACGTAAGGGGACCCTTGGTGTATGTAGATAAAAACGTCTCATTCTAAGGTAATAAAAACACAACGGTTCAATATAAAAAGGTCTTTATACACCCTGATAATATAGTTTTATGTATTATTTTGCTTTTCTGTCAAGAGATCTAAAAATTACACATTGCACCTTTAACTCAATAAAGCTCACAAGTGCATTCAAGAAGATCAAACCAAAGACTTTCGCGTTGCAAGCATAACACACAACCAATCGAGCTACAGTAACACATAATTAGTAAATAATTGTTCCTTATGCATTCGAGTATATTATACCACAGAAATGTTGAGTGAACCTACATTTAAATTCATTGTGGTACATAAAAAGTATAACGAGGGGAAACTGTGACAGACTTGTGTAGTTTGTGCTCACTGCCTTTAATGTACATTTGACTAATGCTACCTTTACAGTTTGTGTTTATGGTGCCACTTCTTATTGTTGCCTACACAGTGTTTCCACCACCTCTGCATGTAAGCGTAGGGTAAAAAAAGGTTTTGAGTAGCACAGATGGTTTGGTCAGATGCACTCCTTATATCTCGGTGTCCTTTAATCTTCCCTTGTTTTGTGTGCACTCTTTCATGGCAGGCCCGGGCTCCAATCTTACAGCCTGAGGGGAGGAATAAACAAGAGTCTCTGGGAGAGACAGCCAGAGGTGGGAGGGGGGAGAAGTACAAAGATGGGGGTGGGAGTGAGAAGAGCTCATTTTTGTTGCTGAAACCTGAGCAGGCCAAGCTCTTAACTGAGATTTGGGAGCAGAAAGGAAAAGGACTGTAAAGGCAGGAAGCGGATTTTGAATAATGTGCTGTAGGTGATGTTTTTTCAAAGCACACATCCAACTTTATATGTGTGCTTGTGCACCTTTGCAAAATGTGGTGATATTTAAAGTTTTGCGTTTGAATTGTACACATAGTTCATAATGCAATGTGGTAATAAAAGAATGCTAGTATAAAGATGTTGCTTTCTTTTGTGCAAACATCAAGAAGTGTCAGATAATATCCCATGTTTATATAGTTAGTATATTAGCAATATAATCTTTTGTTCTAAGCAAAACTATTTTTATATTTTTTACTAAATTTATATGCAAGACAAATGCAATTTTGTTTTCTATACTTAACAGATTATTTGTTGTGATTATTTGAGCCCACAATGTTTTTGCTGTCCACTCAATGCCAAAGTCAGTTTGTGTCACTGGGGGATGGAGAAAGCTTTGAGGTGTTGAATTGTATTGTTATGCAGAATTGATCTAAACACCTTTGGTTTCCATTGATCTTGAATCAATGCTACAGCGCTCATGACCATCCCGAGTCTCATTACGCTCCTAATGAAGCATTTTTATTCATGCAAACGTCTGTTCGTACCCTCTTTGTGAGAACAGGGAATTCTGAGAATGTCTTCCAGCTGTGAATTATGTTAGGTGAAGCGGTTCGCTGTTTGAGGTGAGAAAAGTCTTTCTCGGTAGCTCATGTAAAGCAACTCGGAGAGATGATCCTGAGGATTAAATGACAGGCTGTCTGCACTACAAAAGAAAACTGATTTCATCATGAGCCATACGGTATTCACGGAGGATAACAAAGATCCAGAACCGACGTTTCTGGTGATTCATCATAAACTGTTGTCGTTTTTGATTGGAATTTAGTGTTTGGGTTTGTGGGAGAAGACTAGTTCATTTAGGTATAGTTTTGTTTAGTGCCAGTGGATGGTTAGCTCTGTTTTGGGGATGTGACATTAAAGTCATATAAATTGGCAGCCGCCTCTCTTTCACCAGCTAGAAACTGGATACTCTTTTGACACACCTTCCATAACCCTCCAGATATTTCACTCTAACTGTTTTAAGCCCCTCCTTCTGACATTTCCAGTAAGTTTCAGTATTTGAAATTGATACTCGAGTATTATTTGACACTTTTCTGTGTTCTTATCTGTTTATCAGTTATCATTGTGCACAGGGAACACATATGAGTCGAGCTTGAATTTGTCTTAAATTTTACCGTCAGACGTTTTGTAATAATTTCTCATTTTTTTGCTTAACATGCAGAGACAATAAGTATGCTGTTTGTAGGTTAGTTTCCCTGAAAACTGTGTTTTTTTGTTTATCTGAGCATCACCAGCAGCCAGACATAGCAACATTTGCTTAAGCAATGTTGTTAGTTTGGGGTGGGACTATCTCCAACCAATAAGAGAGATGGGGGAGTGTCAACTATGAAAATGGTAATTATTTTGCAATTCTATTTGTAAATGCTAGCTGTTATATTAGATGGACAGTAAAGTACATTTTTCAAGAAAACAATTAGTTCACTATATTCTAAAGCATAATATCATACTTTTTATTCAATTTCTTTTATTAAATTAAATTTAATACCTAACTACATAAAAATATAGTGCTCAAGTAAAAGCAAATAGAAGTTTTACTTGAGTAAAAGTAAGAAAGTACTAGATTTCTAATATACCTTTTCACAGCAGTTCCGTTTCAAACAGTACACATAACCAAAAAGGGCCTATTAGTACCTCTAAGGCAGTGGTTTTCAAACTGGGGACCGGGGCCCCCGGGGGGCCGCGAGATGGTGCCAGGGGGCCCCAGTTTTATGACATTTTATGAAATACATTAATTTATCATGAATTCTGTGTAATTAAACCTAAAAAAACAAGGCTACTAACTAAAAGCACTACTTTTTGGTATAATATAATGTTTTTTTAATTAAAATGTTGAGTTTTAGAACAGTATTTTGTAGGGCTGTGAATCGATTAAAATTTTTAATCTAATTAATTACATACTCTGTGATTAATTAATCTAAATTAATCGCCTACATAATTTTTGCTGTGAAAGTATTAAATATTTCTTTTTAAATAAATCAGTGAATAATCAGCATTAGTGACAATGAAGCTCAAAAACTCTTTTATTATTACAGTATTTTCACTGTTCAAATAATGGCCATAACAATCAACAAAAATAACCTAAAGTAATATGCTAAGGAAATAAAGTGCTTCAGGAAGATTATTTACCAAAAGTTTAACAGTGCAATATCAATTGCACGGCTTTTTTGTGCAATTGAACATAAACCTTAAATAAAGAGCCCGACAGGTGGATGACATCAGAGTACCGCGAGAGCATTTAGGAAGCAGTCTTCTGTTATGATTTCTCGAACTGCTCTCGCGGGATTTGGATGTCATCTGCTTCTTGGTTCTTGTGGCGCCACATAAAGTGTACTCACTAGTTTAACAAACCCGTTTTATCAGCCACTGGTTAGATCAACGTAGCAGTCAAAAACGGGATGCGAGTAATCACGTACGAGAGAAATCGTTTACCCACAAAATACAGGACACCTATACTGTGCTATGTTTGGTTTTCTGATCCCAATCTTCATCATTCCGCTAAGCCAAGTCAATCTCCATTGGTCTTTTACACCTTTATCGATCTCCAAAACTTCGGAGCCTTCCTGCATTATAAGTATGTCCATGCTAGCTGAAATAAAGTTTTACCTCATCTTACGCCCTACAGCCAGAAAACCCGGAGTGGATCCGGTGCGTAGTGATTACAGAAAGCTTACAGTGGAGAGAGGAACGTGATTTTGCTCCACTCCAGGCTTTGATCACATCCCACTTAAAAAGCTGAATACACGTCGTATTTATGAAAAGTTAATTTAATAATTTTGCAATTGACGGAAATCCGTGTAACGACGGAGAACTTTAATCCATGTGCTTTGTATGATGTGGTACTTTAGAGTGGACGAACTCTATGATATGCAAATTCTTTGCTGCAGACGTTGCATACTTTATTTTCATCATCACTTCCATCAGGCCGTTTTTTTTAGTAAATGTTACAGTCAATGATCCAGTCACCGCCAGAGCGTTCTCGTCTACCTCCTTTATTTTACAGTCAAATGGTGGCTAGAATGTATCCAGGTTCAATACGGAATGGATTAATCTGCGTTATTTTTTTTAACGCGTTATTTTTTCTCAGATTAATTAATCGAATTAATGCGTTATTTTCACAGCCCTAGTATTTTGTCACAAATTTTCTTTGGGGGGCCGCGAAGGAATGCACCATACACAAGGGGGGGGGCACGCTGAAAAAGTTTGGGAACCACTGCTCTAAGGTATAGGTACCTCACAGGTAAATATCTACCTAAATGGTGCATATTTGGAACTGAAGAAAGTGTACCGTCCCAGTGCTCAAACTCATTTTGAGAAGTTTGAGATGTCTTCGGGGCAACATATTGTGGGAACCCAAGGACGACATTTTGTAAATAAAACCTAAACCCCAACCTTAACCATAAGTGAACCCTAAAATCAGAGGGAAATAATAAGTGAAAAGCAATGGTCTAGAACAGGTGTGCCAATCAAACCTGACTAAGGGCCGTGAGCCGGAAGTAAATGTTGCTGTGTTATATTAAAATGAAAGTTGCTCTGATTCTCCTAATTTATAATTTTCTAATATTTAAAAAATAAATAAGCATACATAACTCTGCTTATGCATAATGCAGTTTTATTTTCAAAGGTAACTGTTTAAAAAAAAAAATTTGACAATCATTTAAAAAATTTCCTTTTGTCTGCGTGCCACTACCTCAACCTCTTCATTATTAGCCTATAGTACCCGAGTCCGTTGAGTTTCGTGACGCATGCTATAGACCCTTTTACTGTTTGTACACAATGATGACGTGGCAAAGTATGCACGCGCATTTTGGCAACGGAAGTACGGCAAGAATCAGCAGTGAAGCAACACAGACCGAGAAAGTTATTTTAAAAAGTTGACTTTATCAACTTTTTCAACACAGGTACCAGATCCGTGAACTATAGTGGAGTAGATACAAGACGTTAGCAGATGACCAAATATAAAGTGGCCAGACACATACGTGTACAATATATTAGTGCAACCAAACAACCAGACCATTTTGGTCCTGGGAAATCATTTTGATAAACTTTCTGAGTTGCTAACACGTTTGAACCACTGGGGAACAACACCACTTCTGTTGCCAAAATGTGTGCGCAGGTTAAGTATGCATGTACATTTAAAAAAAAATTCACTTTAATTTCTTGGATTTAATTTCAGTTTACATTTTTTTAATGTACAAATACAACAAAAAATGTTAGAAAATGTTTAATTAGAAATATGAACATCTGCGTCAATGATGTATATATTTTTTCCTTATCTCACGTGGGATGACGGGCCAAATTAAAGGTTATTGCGGGCCAACTTTGGCACGCGGGTCCTAGTTTGGGCACCTCTGGTCTAGAAGCAGCTAATCCTGGTTGAGTTGAAACAAACTTAAATCTGATTGGTTGATTAAAATGTTGTCCCAGTGTCAACATAATGTTGCCCTCAGGACATCAATCACCAAAATCAAGAGAGTGTCTTCGCTGTGACAGCTTTTGTGTACATATATACTGTAGGTCTCATAATGGTAAATGTGCAAAAAGCGCATCCATACATCATAAAAGTAATCCAAATGACTTTATTTGGTTAATATATGTGACCCTGGACTACAAAACCAGTCTTAAGTGACAAGGGTATATTTGTAGCCAAAGCCAAAAATACATTGTATGGGACAAAATTGTCGATTTTTCTTTTATGCCAAAAAATCATTAGAGTATATGTAAAGATCTATATTTTGAAAATGTCCTAATGTAAACATATGAACATTTTATTTTTGTGAGTGGATGCAATTGCTAATGACTTCATTTGGACAACACCAAAGGCAATTTTCTCAATATTTAACATTTTATGCACCCTCCGTTTCCAGATTTACAAATACTGTAGTTCTTGTAAATATTATCCTATTCTGACAAACCATACATCAATGCTTATTTATTCAGATTTCACACGATGTATAAATCTCAATTTCAGAAATTAACACTAATAACTGGTTTTGTGGTCCAGGGTCACATACAAAATTATAGATGTATGTGAGCAAAAGAAAACAACTCGCTAACGTTTGGTCATGATGTATGTCACTCAGTCTGGCGCACGACCTCAACGTCTGCGTTCTTAGCCACTCCCCGATGTTCGCGGATTGGACCTGCAGATTTTTGCCGGAGAAAACGAAACTCTACACAGCAGTCCCAGACGTTGTTCTGAAGCTAAATGAAAATTAAGCGGAAGAACGTAGGAGGGCGGAGCCAGGCTAGGTAAATATCAGACATAACAAATAAACCTATATTAGGTTGTTTCAATGCAATGCTGGGTTGTTTTAACTCATGGTAGATTTTAGATTGAAGGTGGGTAAATTATGAGATAATTTTCATATTTGGGTAAAATATACCTTTAATCACAGGCATCACAATTATTCTGTATAAAGAAGATATTGAGATAATGTCTGTGTGACAATAAAATGGCTGAATCTACTGTATTATTCAGAGAAGAATGCTATGAATAATACATCAGGCTGCTGTATAATAACCTATACATCTGATCTGACCTTTGCAACAGTATGGAAGGTATTTTTGTTTATGAGCCAAACAAAAGTATGCAATGTCCCCTGGTACCTTTGCTTTTTATTAGAATGGCTCTGTAGGTGGTGTTCGTTGTTATTTTTTTTTTATTAATTTTCTCGTTCTTGTATGCTGAAGGAAAAGCAGTCCTCTGTTGTTTATCATTAATGTAATGACTTACTGCAACTGTCAATATACACCATATTAAGTGTATTGACTTAAATCCACATAATATTTATTTATAGTAGTAAAAACAAAGGTTATAAAACTAAAATTAAATGTTGAACAGCTAATTTTAGTGAACTTTATGTATTATTGTGGTTGTGCAACACACACACACACAAAAATGCTAATGCAAATGTAAATATAACTACTATGTTATTTTTGGGACAACATACTAAATGCATTGTCCCAAAAACTTTGTGTTTTTATTGGAACAACCCATTTTGTGTTACTTTTAATGCAACTTGTGGTGTCACTTTTATTAATTTTAACACATAATGTGTTAAAATGGCATGTAATGTGTCAAACCGCATAAAATGTGTAAAAAATGAACACATCCTTTTTTAGAGACATTATTTGATCACCTAAAAATTTGGTTACATGTTGTTTTTGCCAAAATAACTTGCGAAATGTATGATAACTCACAGCGAAAGCAAAGTCAACAGTGATTACAAGGTGTTTGGTTTTACTCATTCATTCATTTTATATTTATTTTTGGGCTTTGGTTAGACATCTATAAAATTTTCACTGACAAACCAAGTTTTAGCCTAGACGTCTAGGCTGTGTTTGGACGCCTTAGACGTCTTTAAAACGCAAAACTGCTTGCTGGGTAGGGACCACGGAGCTGATTTATTCTCTGTTTTTCATATACATTTATTATTTCTTATTGTTATCGTTCTGTGAAGGAGATGCATCCTCGTAATATTTAGAACAATACGTATATTACTTCAATATTTAACTGATTAGCCCTATAATAAATTTTATAGTTAAACAATACAAATCTTGTAAATGTAATGGTACAGAAGACCCCCCTCCTTTAGTCAAGAACCCCCCCACTTGAATCCCCCCAACCTATGAGCCTATGCACTGTGCTCAGGGGCCACTGAGACTAATAGCCAGCTGCTATTTTGTAGTGACTTTTTTTCTTAGTAGTCACATAGCTGTTCATGAACGTGCAGTGTGCGGACCCAAAACTGTCTTTTCAATAACGGTCCACTGTCAGCCGACGCCACCCCAAAGACAGCGCAATGAGAAGTCCTGAAAACAAGACGAGGTGCGTGTGGTAAATTTGTTTGAGAGTGGTGGCGCCAATGCAAATCCAAGTGGCAGGCAATACCAAGGATCCTCGCCAGGATGGTTTAAATGGAAATCGGTCATTGTGGGAAGGGTTTGCTGGGTCTGACCCCGACTGCTACTAGACAAGCAAGTGTGAAATCCATATGAAAGGTAAGCAGCTGATAACATTACCCAACAAAGGCAATATCATCTTCCCCGCCTTCTACGTTTTCCTTTCCGCCACTCTCATCTGCCTACATCGATTTTGTTTCTCGTCTCGCTACGTATATTTTCGAGAAAACTATTTCATTGTTTTTCTGTTTGTTTGTTTGTTTATTCATGAATGAAATACCTAACCATCATCTATCATTCACATTAAACACTTAAAACTACTGTGTATAGCTGTTTGAAAAGGACCGCTACTCTGTGGTCTTTGTGCTTCCCCTTTCATCCTCTTTAGAACGGGCAGCGTACCGGACAACGCTCTTATTTTGTTTTTGCTTTTAAAGCTCGTTGCATTTTTATTGATCATTGTCAGCCCAAGGTTCATCTCACTTTGTGATAATATTCAGCTCCATTTCTGATGTTTACTTTGCAATTAGGAGCAAATCACTGATGCCTGTGGGGTCTGTTGCCATAGTTACAATAGGGTTCCCGAGGTCTATCATCTGGTCCTCGCGTCCACCAATCAGGTTGCAGAGCCGAAGCTGCAACATAAAGTAAAGATGCACATCTTTCAGCAACACAGTAGTAAGAAACAGAAAGAGATTCATGAGTATAAGAAAGTACTCTGGGGTGGCAAGTAGGCGACTGCGCCCAGTCATGGCGGACCGCAGAAATCACAGCGGAGGAGACACCCAGCAGGAGAGGCAGGTGAGAGCATCAACCATTTTGAGACTTGACTCACATTATTGTTCTTGTAGACGTCCCCGTGAAATGTGTCGGGGAGATGGTGGTCAACAAGATTAGCGTTAACGCGGTACCGCTAATGTTAAAAATAAACGCTTGGCAAATCTGGTCTGGACGATGAGCGTTTGGGCAAATGAAAGCGAGAACAAACAGGATGGCCGTAGTTCTCAATATGATTGTTGAAGACTCTTCAGATCCATTTTTTCCAAACCGCGATCAAAGAACTCCAGCTGGGCTCTTGTTCAGTTTTCGTGCGATTTTCCGATAATTTGCGGACGGGTGGAATCGTTCCGCAAAGTTCATTTGATCGGTCCGAGTACGCATATGTCCGTATCTTTTGTGTTTGTATGTGTGTCTGTATGAAATTGGCCTAGATTAATCATAGCACTCTAAATCTCATTACTTGGAACATCTGAGGGAACGCTGTCTTTAAAGGGCTCTTTGGAGGGGGCTTTCAAATCGGGCCTTCATCAGATCAAAGGCCTCAGATCTGGGATGAATATTTGTCCACGGCGGATATGTTTCGAGCCAATCAAGTATGGTCAGAAAATCCATGATTTGGTGGTGCACAGCAGCACGAGCTCCATGTTCACGTCGAATCCCTACCGAGCCTGTCGATGGCGTGATATGATGTCCGAGGAAGACCCCTCATAACTGGGAGAGGGGGCTGGGTGGAAAACACGAAGATAAAGAAAGATGGACGGAGGACCATCGCCAACTAAACCCAATTGTGCTTAAAGATGGCGGCTGGGCATGCCGCAGACTGCGTAGCGCAAGATCCGACAATCTGCATTTAAGGACAACTGCTGTTCTTGCGCACCGAGGTAACCTTACAAAAAGATGGCATGTGCATGGATTGTTTAGCATTGTAGCACCATTTTGCAATGGCGGTGGTTTCGTCTTCTTCCACGTTGCATTGTATGTCGCTCTTTTCCGACCGCTTGTGTTTGCATCTCGTAGTCTCGCCTCTCGTACGGCCCTCTTGCTTTAAAAGACGGCGCATCAATTGTTACGACCGCTTGCTGTGCATTTCCAGCTCATAGTATCGGTGATAATAACAAGCTTTTAAGCTTCTCTGACTGTGCGTTTGTTAGCGTTCAATCAATCCGACTCTTTCGCCCGTTCATAGACGGCTAGCCCTGTCATTAGCGCTACATTGTCTGCTGATGAAATAAGGCGAAAGCGCTCGCATATTTCATTTTGTGCATGTTTTCGTATGGAAAGTTGAATCAGTAGTTTAGTATTAGACAAACCCCAAGCAACAAACTATTTAATCCTCTGTGCCTAATCCACTCTTGGCCTTGTTAGTCACGATTTATTCAGCTATGACAAAAGATATCAGCAGGACTCCAGAGTGCATTCTGACAGTCTTTAGATAACACCTTTCTCCCAAGACTTCCAAGCGCTAAAAAAGATCAGCTTACCAATACACCAAAGACACTTTCTCTTTATGATGTCCCAATCATTCAAATATAAATCAGCTTTTCTCCACCAGACCCCTTCTTTGTTTCGTAGCGCGCCCGGCGCAACCATTTCAGGCATGCGCTGCTTTGTCTATTGTTGGTTGTATCTTAAAAATCTCAGTTTCCCTCATAATTCAAAGCCTTTTTACAGAAGCGCCAAAGGGAACCTTGAAGTATAACTTATTTGAAGGAATAATTATCTTTTGTAGGAATAAGAAGAGCAGCACTCAGCTTTAACATCTAAATGGGCTATTGTCAACTGATCAGGCCCCTCAAAGATAAGCCTATTTCAAGCACAGCCTACAAGGAGGGGTAAATTTGCACTGGCAGCTGTAACAAAAACCAACACAGAGGAATGCTGGGTAGAAATGTGTTTTCTTACTCCTGTCAAAAGGACTTATCAAAACATCAGAATAAATCAGTCATTTTGGGGCATAATGTCATGGTTGTGTGCTTTCTTGTTTTCTTAGGGCCAATTAACATTGAGAGAACATCTGTATGATATTAATTTAGGAATAGAATATATATGACATTTTATTTTGTAAAATAAGGTGATTTATTTTTACATTTATTTTAGATTTATTTTATGTTTTTAGTTCAATTTTATTATTGCAAACTAAACTACTAAACAGAAAAATTAGGTTAAATGTTTTTGCTCTTCATATTTGTATCTTTTAATGAATATACAGAGGAGCACCTGCTGGACCCATTTTCTTTGAATTCTCATTTACTTAATATGGCTGTCATCACCTTTTTATTGAAAGCTTGAGCTGCATATTAGTCTGTCACATGCACTGAAATGGTTAGACCACAGCAGTCTATACAAGAACTGGTGACATGCAGCTGAGAGATTGGAATGCCTTTTGTGTAGTTTCTGGGCTGGTTGTTGTGTTACAGTCATTGGGGACGCACTATCACAGACCAATTACAGATATCATGAAGTTAGTGTGTATTGTTTTTAAAGGAAAGAGGTATAATGGGAAGCAACACAGACTATCTAACGTAATGTAAGAGGGTTACTATAGCTTCAGTAATGTTATTGGCCATTTGGAGCATAAGGACTCAATTTTCAAAGAACACACACTTTACAAAGTATCACCTCAATATTATGTTGCCTAAATACTCACAATTAAATAATATGTGAAATCCAGACTAAAGTTTTAGAATCCAATTTTGAGTTTAGGAGAATCACATTGACCTGTCAATATTAAAGATATCAACACTGTAAAAAAATTCTGTAGGAATTACTTGCAGCTGGTTGCCGTTAACTAACGGTAGATTTAAATCAGCCTGATCTCACAAATTTACGTAGGGTAGTCACAATTTTTTTTACACATTTTTTGTGGCATTCTCACGGATTGGTTACTCAACTGTTTTGTCCTATTTTCTTACCATTGTCGCTTCGGTTTAGGGTTAGAGTTAACTCAGGCAACAATGGTTTAAAGTAAGAAATTATAAAAGAATAAATCAGAAAAAATAGTATAAACCAATAGTTAAAGTGACATACTAAGCAAACACCAAATCTAACCTTAAACCGAAGCGACAATGGTTAGAAAATAAGAAAAAGCAGTTGAGTAACCAATCCGTGAGAATGCCACGGAAAAATTGGCAAAAATTCCGTGACTATCCCACTGCAAATTTATGTTATTTACTGGCAACATTCCGTTCAAAGCTAAATGAACATTAAACATTTACAAGTCTTTGTCTTTACAGAGCAAAACCAAAACAACAGCATCAAGCAAAGCACTCCGGGAAACAAAATCTGAAGCAAAAAACAGAAAAAGGTTGATGATGATTTCTGGTTCCCAGAATGCTTTGCATGAGGCTGTTATTGTATATTTTATTTTATTATTGTATAGTTTTATTCCGTAAAGATAAAGACTTGTTAATATTTAAAATTTATTTAACTTTGAACAAACTTTTGCCAGTAAATAACATAAATTTAAATCTACGGTAAGTTACCAGCACCCAGCTTCAAGTAACACTGTTAACAGTGAAGGTTTTTTTCACAGAATAATCTTTATATTGTGTAGGATGCTTTTATGTAGAAAACATTAAATCACAAAAAATGACTTTACATGGGTTTTCACATAATGGGTCATATATTCACTTTTTTTTTTTTTTTTTGCATGATTTTACACAATAATGATGCAGTAGTACATTTAGTCATTGTCTTCATTTTTTATTTTCTTTAGACATACGTCTCAAAATTCACCTTCAAGTTTACTGAGAAATTTCTCTCTATGCTATTAAAGTAAATTAACATATTCAAACACTTTATTTGGTCACAATTCAAATTTAAATTGTTTATTTTTATTTGTTCGTTTAAGAAGTGATGATGTAACAATCTTAAAAAATTTGCTGTAATTTTGCAGCTGGTTTCCAGTACCTTACTGTAGAAGATAAAATCAAAAAAATGTTTCATGTTCATTTAACTTTGAACAAAATGTTGCCAGTAAATAACATAAATGTAAAATCTACAGTAAGTTGCCAGTAATACCCATTAATACTGTAATTTCTACAGACATTTGTTAAAGTGGCATCAATATGATAATAACATAAAAACATGAAGAAGTCATTTGGAAAAAGTGACCACAGTAGAAAACACTCTTAAATATGCATAATGGGTTTAACAATGTTGTAAAAATTGTAAAGAAAAAATTAATTAACGTATAGTTATATTTATGTCGATATGAAGATTCCCACAAAAATGAGTGACTGTGACAAAAATTTGATAAAAAATGTATTTAGCAATTGATTTCTTTTATTTCCCCTTATGAAAGAGCAAATCAAAACCCAATTTTCTGAGCCACCCCTGATTCTTGGTTGAAGATATTGATTGGGTTCTTCTGATGAAACGTTTCTTCTGTGATGTTACAGCAGGGCTCCCTGTGGAAACCCATTCATCTGCTCCTGCTCTTGATACTGGTGAATCTGAACAGATGGGGCGGTCACACACAATAGGTTTCATGAAAGACCGCCGTAGGACTGACTAGCTTATCCCGCTTAGCTTACCAGATGTGAGATGCCGCAATCGGATGGGTGCCACTAAAAGAACTTATCTGTTCCCTGCCATTTTTAATGCATGCTTCATTTCATATCCTGTGCTCTTAAATGAGCATTTCATTAAAATTGTCTCCATGTCTGTTGTTTTGTGCCATGCTGTGCTCTGCGCTGTTCATTATTGTGTATGTTGAAACAATGCATTCTGTGATCTTTCCCATAAGACTAAACTCAAAATTAGATTCCAGAAAGATAAACAACGCAGTCTAATAGCCAGGTATAGGAGTTTTACAAAATGGTTTAAATAAATGTTTTACATTTACATCCTTATAATTAGTAACATATAAAGCGGAGTGTATTAAGTTCATCTTGAGAGATAAACTGTGATTCATCGAACTACAATAGGTCACGCTTACAAACACTTGAAAGGAAATGTTTATGATGACTTTGCAAATGGGAAAAATTCATAGGTAATTACTTTTATGGACCTGCTATCATGCCTTGTGTCACGTACCACAAAGTCACCATTTGCATTTATGGTGCGGGATGTCCTTGAAGGTGGAAATTACTCTTGCTGATTACTCTTCCCATTAGTCAGACCTGAAAACCTTTGGAATTTACAATTATGAGTGTCGAGCTGCAGGCATAACTGACTAAATATCCCATATGATTTGCTTTATTCATCCTTATTGCATAGTTATTTGCAATCTGAAATGCAATTTGCAATGTAATGTTCCAAAAATACTTGCAGAGGTATTTTGTTAGAGCCAGCAGAGAGTATAAGGGATGTTTGTAAATGTTTACTCTAAAGCTTTTTTATTTTTTTGACCTTTCCCAATTAAATGTGTAACTTAAATGAGTCAATTAAACTGCAATTACATAATGACTTCACTTATGTTACTTTCATAACACACTGTATAAGGCAATTTGGCCAGAACCTGCAATGGATTTGCTTTTCTGCTGATTTATAGGAAGGTGTTACATTCCCTTTATTCTGTAATATTAACATTAAAGGATATTACTTTGCAAGAGCATTGTA
Source organism: Misgurnus anguillicaudatus (assembly GCF_027580225.2). Taxonomy (NCBI): domain Eukaryota; kingdom Metazoa; phylum Chordata; class Actinopteri; order Cypriniformes; family Cobitidae; genus Misgurnus; species Misgurnus anguillicaudatus. Next base: position 16,974,503 of record NC_073355.2, read on the forward strand.
ATTATAGATCATCGCCCCATTGTGGCAAAGCGAATAATACATTAAAGTGCATTTAAAATACCCCACAGTTGAATTCCCAAGACTATGTTTGATAGTGCCTCCTGTTTTTGCAGCTGTCTCCCGAGTGTTTTTCTGAGTGCTCTTTAAAATATAATGGCTTTATTGGACATCACTGCCAAGAGAAGAAGTGGACATCATGAGTATAAATCAGAAAAGAGTTGCTGTCCGTTTCTTCGTCTGTTATGCAACCTACCAGCAATCCTACCAGCTGCTTTGTATAGGAGCAGGTACTTAAGCCGAAAGCGCACCTGTCATGTCATTTGTCTAAGAGTTCCAAGGGCACTCAACAGGTAGCAGAATGGCAGCTACAGCTGCCAGTCACAGCCAACATCAAACTTCATGCAGGAAGCTTGCAGAACACAGCTGTCAAATGATTCCCATAGTTTCCTCTGGGACAGTGACTTTCACTTGTATGTAAAAGAACAATTATAGAACAATCTGACACACTCACCCGTATGACATTAACCTCTGGTTGCGTTTTCCCTATAGCAACGGTTCCTGCTCACCTCCGACGGTAATGTCCTCTCGTGAAAGGCTGCGCAATTACAAAATACTCTCCCAATCCGTACAATCTCTCCAAACCGTTTCCAAACACCTCCATTTCATGCTATTTACCCCTCGATTGTTTCCAAGTGGTTGCTCAGAGGTTGTGCACTGAGTTGGTATGCACCCATGGCCATGTGTTGGCTCGCGGTGGGGGGCCCAGTAATGAAAGCCAGGTCTCAGGAAGGGCAAGGATAGATCGGAGTTTGCAGCTGCTGATGCCATCTGATTTGAACACTGGCCCAGCAGACCTTATGGTATTCACTAGCCCATACATAGAGAAATATGCATGCTCATTTGACTGTGAAACTTTATTTAAGAAAAAATAAATCAACCCTGTGTACAAACATTAACTGCAATGAACCACTACTCAAATGTGAATAAGCATCATGAAGTCATTTAAGTCGTATATATTTAAGTGTTGGACTGGAACCATTGGAGTGTGATGCTATAAGATTTTCCATATTTATGTTTTCAGATTCGGATGGACACAGTAAATAACCTGGAATGGACAGATTTTTTGAAGACAATCAGCTTGGTTTCTCTGACAAAACTGAGGATGCAGTTTTTACTGGAACTTGATTTAGTAAATGATATTGAAATGGAATCTGCCGATGGTTGGAGAGTTGGGGGATGCCAGAAAACGCGAGACGGAAACACAAGATTTCTCCAGGTAATGCATTTTAATTTTCCCCCTTATTATATGAAATTTGGGAATATAACTTTGTGCAACCTCGGTGCTTGTTTGTAAACTGTTGTACACAAACTTTGTTAGTTACACATTTCAATGTATGTTAGTATGAAAATAGTAAAATCAGACTGCTGAAATGTATTTTCCCTCCTTTTAAAGGGACCCTCATGTTGTTATAAACCTGTATACATTTCTGATGAACATAAAGGAAGATATTTTGAGAAATGTTTGTAACCAAACTGTCCGTGGACCCCATTTACTTCCATAGTATTCTTTTTTCCAACACAGGCTCACGGCAAGTCGTGTTATAGTAACGAAAATGTGGATTAATTTATTTGTGTTTGCTAACACAAATTTCCGCTGTTTTTCGTGTCTTTGGAGACGAATGTCCTTTTCGTCCTTCTCAGCACGAATTTCTATCAATGGTTTTTCGTGTCTGTGCCATGACTTTTTTATTGTGTCATTTTACTTTTTTTCTCATCGTTCTTTCCTATTTTTAAATCATTGTCTCTTGGGGTTAGGGTTAGATTCGAGTTTGTGGATGTAATTTTATGCATTGGTTTCTACATGTTTTTCGTCCGCTTTTAAAACTATTCTCGCCTGAAGTTGGGGTTTGGGTTAGGAAGTTGCAGAAAGTGATTCTAACCCAAACCCTAAGCCTCAATGGTCAAAAAATAGAAAACAACGATGAGAAAACAAAATATAAAATTACACGATCAAGAAAGTCGTGCAACAGACACGAAAAGCCATTTATAGAAATTTGTGCTGGTAAGGACGAAAAAGACATTCGTCTCCAAAGACACGAAAAACTGTGGAAATTCGTGTCAGCAAACACGAATAAATGAATCAAAATTTTCGTTACTATAACACGACTTGCCGCGAGTCTGGGTTGCTTTTTTTCTACTATGGAAGTGAATGGGGTCCATGAACGGTTTGGTTACAAACATTCATAAAAATATCTTCCTTTGTGTTGATCAAAACAAAGAAATTTATATAGGTTTGTAACAACATGAGAGTGAGTAAATGATGTCAGAATTTTTACTTTTGGGTGAACTATCCCTTTAAAACATGCAAAGGGAATGTAACTTTAAAAATGTATTCAAGTGCACGCAGTTACTTTTAGGGCTGTGCAAAAATATCGATACAGCTAACTATCGTGATACTTTTTTCCGCAATAGTGTATCTGTGTGTAGTGTGTAGTTTAATCTCTACTGTTGATATTTAAAAAAAAAATTAATAGTCCCTCCACTGCTGCTGTAGTTGTCGCTGTCCAGTTGTCTGTCATATACGGGCAATGTCTCAGAAGTTAGTGGGAGTGAAAAAATGGCAGAAAATTTAAAAACACCTGCAGCTTTCGTGTGGACGCACTTTGGCTTTAAAAAAAGTAAAAAAATCAGCAGTATTTTTTAAAATTTTTAATAAAAAAAGCATTGCAATGTATCGCAACATGCAATGTTTTGTATTGTATTGTATCATGACCCATGTATCGTGAGGCCCTTGCCAATACCCAGCCTTAGTTTCTTTCTGGTTTTGTTATGCTGGTTTGTGCCTTACAAATGTGCAAAGTGTCAAAATAAAGGCATGTGAATCATTAGAAATGTTCTTTGCTGTGTATAAATACTCATAAAAGAGCATTTTTCAAAGTGCGCCAAGGCCACCAAAATTCACCAAAAATTTTTGGTGTGTCAAATTAAAGATGAAGTTATATAAAAATTTTTGACTGGGCCCCATGAGCAATTTGAATGATGTCATTAAATGCGTGGTTCAACGCAAACTGCTCTTTCATTTTCAGATGATCTAATCAAATAAAGTCATAAAAAGGAGGAACGGGACTCCACATTCCAAAGGCCTTTGATCTTTTCACAATAAATCCATGAGATTACATGCCTGATTATATCCAGGTGTTGAGTCATAACTTCAGAGGATTGGCGCATACAAAGTAATATTCGTTTTAAGGCCTGCTAATTTTTTCAAAGGCAGGTCCTTTAACACTATACGACCTGCACTTTATGTCATAAGACATAAATGGCCTTGCTGAACTTTCTCATAAATCCAAAACAACCTATCATCTGCAAAAGCTTTTGATATTCTCTCACACACAACACGTTCCCTCACTAAAATGTAGATTTTAGTCTTTGTTTATAAAGGTTGAATAGGAGGCTGGAAAAGGAAAGAGGAACAAAAACTTTCGGTATGGTTTGACTTTAGAAACCGTGTGTAAAAGGATTATAAACATGCATAGCTCCAGCTGCATGCTTTTTTATGACTGCAAGAACAGCATTTAAATCTCCTGCATTCTTTATTTATTGCAACGTACTTTCATGTTTTGGCAGATGGAGAGATAGAGTCCGAAATGTACCCGTGATTGTAATCTCCCCTCACGCTGGGAGTTGCGGAGGCTGTTTCATAGGCATTTTTTGCTGTGTTAAGATCAGAAGTATGACATAAGACACTTCATTATGTTTAAGTTAAACTGGAGATTGTCAAAAGAGATGCCGGCAAATTGTTTCTATAAGTTTATCACGTGTATATTAAACACCTGACACAAAAAAATAATAATCCATGAATAAAGCTGTAGTAAATTGTAGTATATTAATTACTTTGTTAATGTTTACCCAACAAATTACACTTTGTTAATGTATACTGTAAAGTAGGCTACACTGTAGAAATTACAGTATTACTGGCAGCTGTACATTTATGTTATTTACTGACAACAGTTTGTTCAAAGTTAAATGAACATTAAACATTAACAAGATTTTTATCTTTACAGAATAAAACTAAAATACCCACATGCATGGGAACCAAAATCTGAATGAAAAAAAAAAACAGTAAAGGGTTGATGAGGATTTCTGGTTCCCAGAATGCTTTGCATGGGGCTGTTATTTTATAGCTTTATTCTCTAAAGACAAAGACTTGTAAATGTTTAATATTCCTTTAACTTTGAACAAACTGTTGTCAGTAAAAAAACATATATTTAAATCTACAGTAAGTTACTGGCAAACAGCTGCATCACTGTAAAAAAACTTGCTGTAATTATGCAGCTGGTTGCCAGTAACTTACTGTAGAAGATAAAGACTGAAAATGTTTCCTGTTCATTTAACTTGAAACAAACCGTTGCCAGTAAATAACATTAATGTAAAATCTACAGTAAGTTACTTGAAGCTAGTTGCCAGTAATACCCAGTAATACTGTGATTTCTACAGAAATATTTTACAGCATTTTTTAAGTGTAGTATACTTTAACATGTTTTATTGTTAAAAATACACAAAAATGTCTAGGATTTTTACTTCAGTTTAATTTAGTAAATACTAAGGTTTACTATAGTCTTTTTACTGCAGGGGTAGAGCACTTTGGAAGTTTAAAGTGTCAGAGATGGATAGGGAAATACATAGGTGTGTGCTACTAAAACTAAGATTATTTCTTTAAGGTATAGTTCACTTTGGCTGTAGCTGCAAACATACTGTATATACAGCTAGTTAGTTTGTTTTTATTCAGTCCACGAACATTTTTTACAAATTGGCTCATACCACTTTGACTATTATAAAAAGTTTCACGGTGTACTGTAGTAGAAGTGGATGCTTTCCTCGTCTATATTTCATATTTTCTCCAGCAATGCGTTTTCTGGCCGCGCGTGGCGCTACACATCTCTGTTCCCCCCTCTCTCTCGCTCACTCGCTCTCTCGTTCACACACGGGCACAGGAGTGCGCGAGACAGCAATGGAGAGGTGGAGAAGCGACTGTTTTCTTTGTCATTTTTAAACTCCGAGATCCGCATCGATGACACGATTCGCATCCAGTCGCGTACAACGCTATTCCCGATGCGCTCGGAAACGGAAAGCAGCTTCTCACAGGTACAGTACGGACACTTTTATCTTCTCCTGGCTTGGGTGTAATGGGGGTTTGCGGTAGCGGAGGGAGAGAGATGAAATGTGCCGTCGCTTTTTCGCTGCTCGTGTTTGAATCACACGCTCGGTTTATAAACCGCTAGCGCTGGGTTTTCGATCCCCGCGAGGACGATCGATCGGGATGCGCGTGTTTGGAGTGTGCAAAAAATCAGTGTTGCAAAGTTGCATACTAGTCGCTGGGCTGCGGAAGGGCCTGGCTATGTGTGTGTGTGTGTGGAGTTTGTTTCTTACTTCCCCCTCCCCCATCCGCTCCTGCTGCTGAGGCCGAGACATGAATGCGATGAATGTGGGGCTCACTTCAAAGCGAATCGGGAGGGCAGCGAGAGGGGTGTTGTAATGTCGTTAACGAAGGAAAAAACGCGAGGAAGCGATCTGCTTTTAGATCCCCGCTTTTTATGATGTTCCACCACACGAGCGGAATGAGTGTGTATTGGTTTTAATTGTGATTTAATGATTAGCGCGTTATAACAGCGTGTTCGCGCACTAGTTGAGTCGGATCGCTTCAGTTGTAGCGAACAAGCTAGCTAGCAATGTCGGCTAACGTACTCGAAGATGGTGAAAGTGTTTTTCGCCATCTCCGTTCACTTCTTAGGGAAGGTCTCGCGCCGCACGTACTTCCTTCCCTCGTTCGTTACGTTTTCCTTTGATGTTTTTGCTTTTCAATGCCTTTATTTGTGTTACCGTAGGTTGTTTATTTGTAGCCTCTAGTGTCTTGCTGCTTCAGTCTACAATTCTAGCTTTATTTTATACACATTTACGTTTGTCTGCGATGGATTTATTGTGGTGTGGATAAAACACGACGGGTGATAAACTCGTGTCGTGTGTGTATGTGTGTGTGCACGTACGTGTACTTGGGTGCTGGATTATCCAACTAACTTAACGGGTTGCAGTTATATAGTTTCCTTAAAAGTTTAAGCTTGTACAGTAATCGTTAGGCTTGGACACGGATAGCTCGAGGCTTCTTTTCTCTGTAACTCGGTTATCGACAACATATCAGATCTGTTTGGCAGGCAGTCACAGGTTTTAAGGTCGAAACATGAAAGTGTTGGATTTATGGCCTGTCACAGGTGAGTTAAATGGTTTGTGATGGTTTGCTTTTTTGCTATCTTTGCTTCAAGATAGCCGCCTCAGGTCATTTGTTAGGTTTGATGATAAAGTGTTAATTAAACGTACGTGGCACAGACAAGAAAAGGTTATTAGTTGTCATGTTGTTTGTCTTAAACTGACATTAAATTGAAATGTCCATACAATAGTGTGTTCTCTTATGAAACTTGCAGACAAATGTGATCACGCGACTTGATGGGCTTTATTGACTTTATAGACCATTTGCCAAGTGGGTTTCCTCTTTAAATCTAATAGCTGTTGAATACATACTTGGGAATATACTGAAGACATGACAATTTAATAACAGAGCTAGCTTTGCATGCCAGCAGTTATTTAACATAGATTCAAGATGGCTCAAACCTTTATTTAATGTTTCTCTCATTGCCTTTTTTTCTCACAGGAGGAATTCTTTAGCCGTGGCATTAAAAGGAGTCTGGATATAAACTTTCTGGCTTGTGGGCTGTACTGGGACGGGGTGCATGGACACTGTGAGAATGAGTGTAAACGAAAAGGGCTGTTATCTGACAGATCTGGGTGGCAGCTTCACTGAGAATGCCCCCAGACCCCCGGTCCCCGGTGAGGAGGGCGATCTGGTGTCCAGCGATGGGCGGCAATACGGCCACAGTTTTTACTCCTCCAAGAGCGAGATCCTCAAGAACGAGGCCTCCATAGCTACGCCCAGGAGACCCGATTTGGATCTGGGCTACGAGCCCGAGGGCAGCGCTTCCCCGACGCCACCCTACCTGAAGTGGGCCGAGTCGTTGCACTCTCTGCTGGACGATCAAGACGGCATCCACTTGTTCAGGACTTTCCTAAAACAGGAGGGTTGCGCCGACATGCTGGACTTCTGGTTCGCCTGCAGCGGCTTCCGGAAGCAGGAGACGAACGAAGGCAACGAGGAGAAGATGCTTAAACTCGCGAAAGCCATTTATAAAAAGTACATATTGGATAACAACGGGATTGTGTCGAGGCAGATCAAACCGGCCACCAAAAGCTTCATCAAGGACTGCGTGATGAAGCTTCACATCGATCCCGCTATGTTCGACCAGGCTCAGACGGAGATTCAGACTATGATGGAGGAGAACACCTACCCTTTGTTTTTGAAGTCCGACATATATTTGGAATACACCAGGACGGGTGGGGAAAGTCCCAAACTGTTCAGTGACCAGAGCTCGGTGTCGGGAAATGGCAGAGTCTTGCCGGGGCATTTGTCAACTGTGAAGGAGGACGAAGAATGGAGGTGCGACCAGGGCCAGGACCATCACCCGGAAAGTGATCCCACCCCGAGCAACAGGCTGACCCAGAAGCTGCTTTTGGAGACCGTACCTCAACGGGTGGCCACCAGTAAGAGATATCACGACAACCTTGAATACAGGTAAATCTCACTAGCTTTGAAAAGCGTCTCTCTCTCTCTCTCTCTCTTTTCCTGTCTGCCTCTTCCCCGCCTTTCTCCCGGTGCAGGCGCAGTCAGAAGAAAAAGATAAAAAGCGAATCTGAGTTAAGCGCAGCCCTCCACAGGAGATGAGAGGAATGCAGATTAGGCAGAAACCTCTAAGTAACTGTGACTGTGGTTGCAAGACAGATACCAGGAAGCAGCGGTGTCTTTACCTACTGCGAGTTGGTGCAAGTGGGTTCTCTTTGTGTTCTCCATGCAGGTGTCTCTTGAATGGCAGTCTTTTGAGGTAGAATAAAGGTTTCTTCAGGAGAACCGCAACATGAATTCTCTTTAGAAGGCGCACAAAAGAGAAACCGTATTGAATATTTGCAAAAAAAGTAAAAATGCACACGGTCTGAAGAAAGGTTTAAGTATTCGTGTACCTGATGGCTCTGGGTATGTTTTGTGTATCTCCAAGCCCACAGCTGTATGTTTAGATAGCTATCTCCCTTTTGTCCCGAATCGCCCGTAGTTTGCCCGCAGAACAATAATATCGGAATGCGTGTTTTAGGGATTGTGAAGTTTTGTGCTCAGACATTCCTACGGCATTGCTCGCCACCAGTTGTGATGGCTCATTGTGAGCTTTTAGTGTGGGGAATTCTAGTTCGCATTGTGCGTCGCGCAGACATCGTTTAATCTGCAGAGGCCGATTTTTAAGCCGTGCTGTGAAATTTACAGCAAATCGCTTGATGCATCAGAGCCTCGAGTCCTTCCATATGAGCAAAATGGGATTTGGAGATGTGACTGCTAAATACTTTAATCCTTGTCCTGCTGGAATAGAAAGCCGTGCATGTGGGCCTTTGAACAGTGTCTGAAGAAGATTACAAAGCTTTCTGTGATTTTAAAAGCAAATATCGACAGGTGCTTTCAAAGTGACGATTTAAAGGAAACGCAGTGCTATACAGTGATTTTTACCATAAGTGTGGGTTGTTCTCAGGCATATGTGACCCTGTCTGAAAGACTCAGCTATAGTAACTTTTTATGATTTGGTGTTTCTTTACATAAAATCATCTTACATAGTCTTAAGAACATTATGTGAAAAATAACCATGATATCTTTAATATTAACTAAGTAACGGCACATCAAAAATTTAAATAAGATAATTTATAGTTGAAATCAAACTTTGATGCTCCTAATCTCAAAATTAGATTGAGACTTTAGCCTGGATTACAGACAGGGTCACATAGGTGAAGAGCCTATAACCCAAATGACTATAAGCACTGATTTATGTGGCATGTTGCTAGTACAAAAATGGCAGCAATTTGTAAGGTGTAATGTACAGTCAATAGGTCAGTATTACAAAATAAACATCGAAATGGTTTTAGAACCTAGTAAATGATTCGTCTTATTGCATTGAATTCGTAAAGAATAGTTGTGGAATTAAAATTGTTAATTTGTGAAAGGACATAATAAACGCAACAGTGCAGTTTGCAAGGGACAATGGTCAAATATATTTGACAACAAAATGAGAGCTGTGCAATAAATGTTAAAGATATCAATGTTTGATAATTAGTATGGTGTAAACTCTTCCTACCTAATATATAAACATACCTTTGTAGACGAAAACACACTTATTGTTGACTCCTTAGACAAAATGTTAAATGCTGATTCATTTGTGATAAAATTGTCTGCTAAACGAATAAGGGGCTGTTCACATGTCGCGCTTAAAAACGTGTTGAGAACACTAGGCGCGTAGGTTTTCTGTCACATGTGCGGTGCGCTTGCGGCATTCTGAAAAGTTGATATGTTTTTAACTGGATGCGGTGCGGACGCGCCTGGCAAAAACGAGTGCATCGAAAGGCATGCCCCTACATTTGAAATAACGAACTTGAGCGCGCAAAAGACGCGATATGTGAATCAAGACTAAATGTAGTTGTTATTGTAATAGTTTTGTTAAAAAAAAAAATGTTTAAGTTCCAAACTGTCGTCTATAGACGGTTTTAGCAGTAAAAACAAACACGCAGCTTTCGTGGTCATCACGTAAATTCCGGTAAACTCTGTGAAGAATAAGTTACAACAAAGTCCTTGAAAACTAGTTTATTCATATAACAAGCAAAATAAACAACACATAGATTACATAGGAACTCAAAACATTTCTTATTTTCGATGAGGTATTTGTTTAAGAGTCTAGTCAGACCATTAAACAAACAGAAACCAGAAGTAAAGTTCGGACCGAACGTTTATTGCGTCACCGCACGTGCGCCCGATAAAACGGTCTATATATATATATATATATATATATATATATATATATATATATATATATATATATATATATATATATATATATATATATATATATATTATTATTATTATACTTGTACATACACAGACAGTAAACGCATGCGCATTGCGACAAAATGCGAAGCATCTTTTGGCCTACAAGCTACATTCTCCTGTACGCGCTTGCGCCACCTATCCGGCACTGGCGGTTACAAAAGCCTGGCAGTGCACACGTACTATTCTGATGTCGAAAATATGCACTGCATGGGGACACTCGCGTGTGTTTAAAAACTAAACTATACTTCTAGCTTCAGTGGATTTATTTAAAATGTGCTTTCACAGGTGTGCGTTTATTAGCATTTTACAGTGACTTCAAGCCCAGCTCAGCCAATCAGAATTTAGAGTGGGTTTTACAATAGACGAATTTCTTAGCACAGTGTCTTTTTTCCTTTTATCAAAGCTAAAGCTTAAATTCTAAGCGGGCATTGAAGAGCAGGAGGCGGATTTACACAGCCTGATTTAGCTTCTGTAAAATGCTCAGGCATACATTGTGTTCTGCCGCTCTGATGTGCTAAACTGCACTGTGTCTCTGTTGGCACTCCTCCCGCAAAGAGATTGAAAATTGTGGAAATGTGCCCCTAGAAGTTGACCCAGTTTTCTCTCAACCGTCTGAGACGAACCTTGACATCTGTTGATGATGCAGTAACCCTGATCTGTCCAAACTCTCAACTCTTTAGACGTTCAGGTAAGCTTTAAGCATCAGAAACATCCCCAGGAGTCTTACAAAAGGATGCGCGTCTGCATTTCAGAACGTTTCTCTGCCGCTTCTTCCTTTTCTCCTTTTGACTTGCGTCTTCTAGCAGTTTATGTTTAGCGTTAAAAGGCTCTGTTTAGCATTTTAATTTTTAGAAAACTGTTAAAGGGTACCTTTTAACAAGCCATAACATGACAAAATGAAAGGCTGATATTCTTAAACCACAGAAACACCCTCCACACTCCACCCAGCTGAACGTATGTTCCATTGCCTCTGGACCTGATGTGTTTTTAATTAGCGGGAGCAATGTATTTGTGAAGTTGTTCTCAAATGATTTTTTCATTAGGCCTACATGAAGTTTTTGGCCGGAATTACAGAAAGACACCACGCTTATTTTTTAAATAGCCTTTCAGGTCAGCGCTTAAGGGTTTTGTGCGTTTAAATTTTGCAGGCGTCATGTGTCTTTGATTTGCTGGGAAAAATCAGAAGTGAGAAAATTCAGACGTTTAGTTTGGAAACGTAGTCTCGGTTAGTTTTGTATTGCTGATTTTCGGTGTGGTGCAATGTTTGTGCAAAGTGTTTGACCGGAAATAAAACCATGTGCAAACGATACCAAGAGCTTGTGGTCGAAAATGAAACTAAACTAAAATCTGAAACCGTTTTGCAGTGAGAAGTCTGTTCTAGGCTAGATCGATATAAAAAAAATCTATAGCACCGCTAATGTTTGTGATCTCCTGAAGCAAAGGTTTTAACTTTCTTAATGGGATTATTATGGGTGTTATAATATATTTTTATTATGTTTATAGTTGGGCTGCACAATATTGGGGAAGGGGGTATAGTGTTGTGGAGGGTTTCCAGCAGAAAATTTGTTACATAAGGTGTTGGACGGGATGGGCGGTGCTGGGGGGCGTGCAATCAAAAGACTCAAATGAAACTTCATTTTGAAGAAACTATGACAGAAAATGAACACATACTAGATTATTAATGAATCTAATGTTTTTAACTATTACCTCTGATGGGAATAGCTGCGTGATGAAGTGAAACTAAAGGGTTAATAAACACAAACTGAAGCAGATGTTGTAGAACGTCTGGCAAACGATGGTAGGTAGTGCAAAGATTGTAAAAACTGATTATTTCATCCTATTAATTAAATTATCTTAAAGGAGTGTTACTACTGTAGCATGAAAATAATGCACATAAATAACGTGAGCAAGATCGGCGCGCAACAATTATATCGAATCAACAATTTTATTGCGATATATTGTGCTCCTTTATATGTGGGATACGTGTTCTGGATTATTAACCGTTTTGTCTTTGGCTCAGTTTGGCTCTAATATTAAGATATTATAAATAGTAGGGTTGCTCGATTATGTGCAAAAACATAATCACGGTTATTTGGGTAAAAAAAAGTATAATGCAATTATTTAACACGATTGCTCACTGACTTTGAAAATGCATACTTAACTTTTTTATTACGTAAGTGTTGCAATAGGTTACACGTGTTAAAGCACTGGTGCCTTCGAAGTGCCTTACAAACTATCGGTCCAGCAGCACACAATTTGTATATTAATCGCAAAATAAGGGTTGGTTTCCCAGACAGGGCTTATCCTAGTCTAAGACTAAAATGCATGTTTGAGCTGCTTTAATTTAAAAACACCTTGTACTTAAATAGCTCAACATATATTAGTGCTATTGTTTGGTCTCAAGATGCACACCTGTAGTGTTTTTTGTAAGGTATGTTTGTAAAATGACCTTAAATGACCTAATATAACTAAGGCTTAGGCCTGGATTAACCTAAACCCTGTCCAGGAAACCACCCCTATTTGTTTTACCTCGATTACGTTTAATCGCACAGCCCTAATAAATAGTTTTATTTGTAGTTTAGTATTTCAATGAAATAATTTTTGTATATTTAGCACACATTTAAGGGCCGGTCACATTGTAACGATAACTACAACTATAAAAAATATAGTTTTGAAAATCTTTTTATATTAAAGAGAATATCGAAGTTCACACCACAACTATAACGATAAAGATACATTGAACGATATCGTTGGGATCACTTTCTGAGCGGTTTTTCCCACACCTGCTGAACAATAAACAATTCACAGCCAATCAAATTTATTTGAACTTACACTTGAAATGGCAGTGGAGCTCATTGTTGAGTTCCATAACATAAAAGTACCCCAAGTATCCAGCGCTGATGCAGTTGCTTTAAAATTCAGTACATAATGTTTTTTTCCTCCCACACTGACTACGCCAAAAGGTAAGGTATTATTACACAAACTACTAGATTCACTGAGTATGTTGTTTACATGCACAGAATAAGCGGATAACTATCAAAAATCTGCTTATTATAAAAAATGCGTTTACATGGGACTTGGAGATTTGTCAGGTTTCTCGCAGGCAGTGACGTCACCGCCTATAGTACATAATAGTCGATCAAAAAGCAGACGGCATATCTGTCTAAAGCTATATTGTTTTATCTCTTTTTGTGTCTCCAGAACCTGTAAAAATAACATCATTTTTATTTTCGCAGTTTCCATGCCAACTGCTTTAGTAGAGCAGAGACTTTTATGCTTTACTTTGTGCTTACTTCCGCGTCTGACGTTTATCTTTCGCGGAGACATGCGCACATGGACAAAACCGTGAGAAACGCGCAAGGTGTCACGCGAAATCGGGGTAATGAGCAAAAAATTACCTGCACCGATTGGTTTTTGCGTAACCCGTTTATGGGCTTTTTCCCAATTACAGAAAAACATTTTACGCGTTTACAGGACCCCACGTGTTATCGGTATATTAAGCATAATCGGCATAAAACTGTGCATGTAAACTCACTTATTGTTTAGAGTTACGCGAAACGCAGTGTGTTGAATACATCTGGTTACCCACTGTGTAAATGCAATGCATATTTACATATTCAGTGACACTTTTGCAACAATTGCAAACATTTTTATTACAAGAGACATCCAATATTAGTTAAAGCCATTAAAGGCAAGTGATTTGCACGAATGGCCAGCGCGTAAGCGTATTAGCATAAAGTTAGCGTTATGATGTGTACGCTAATATATTTAACGTTATAGTTATCGTTATAATGTAAACGGCCCTTTAGTCAGTGTTTGCTAGTTGATTTGCCTAATGTGTGGCTCTTTAAGAGGTGAAGTGTAATGTGAACGACGGTCTCTTTTACCTGTGCTGTTAAACACAGAGATGCCTTTGAGGGTTTAATCTGTAGGAGTCTGGAGTCAGCTGTGATCACATGCAAAATGAGATGACAAAGAGCTCATAATTATTCTGAGTGTGGGGAGGTGCACAAATCTAAGGAGCAGCGATGTGGCCTGGATCTAGGTAATGGTTTCTTTCAAATGCGCATCGTGCTTTTGTCCCAGCAGAGTTGCTTTAGATGCAGGGATTTTTAAGTGGTAATGGGCTGCAAGGGGAGGCAGTTAAATCCTAATTTGCCTGTGCTTTTTTTATATGATAGCGAGTTTTCTTTTCATGAGAGACGTCACAGTAATTAATGTGTTGGATTCAGGCAAGGTATGTTATTGGGGGGAAAGGAGGCGATCGATTAGTTTTGAATGGTGGTAATGATTCAGAGATTCCTGATGCCCCCTGTCTGTTTTAGAGCCTTTGTTTTGTACAGAATCAAATAGAATGGGGAATGCTGGGCATGTGGAGCGAGCTGCTAAAGGCTGGGCTCGTCTCTGAAGGCTTCTGGCTTTCTCTTATACTGTGAATATTGACATGGCTGCTGCTTGAATCATTAGAAGACCGTGGATGGGTTGAGAGTGAGGGATAATCACTGGAGACTGCAGAGATCCAGAGTGTCTCACTCCCTTTTCTCCGTTTCTCGCTTTCTGTCTGTTTCTTTCTATTCTCTGTTTAGACTGGCAATAAAGAGTTGCTTCTGTCTCACTGGCGAATTGTTCAAACAGTGCCTAGCCGTTCCTAACCACCACACAATAAATAAGCCTTGTTTGCAATTTCCTATCATTCTTTGTAAACAAAGCGAAAATACCACAGCAAAGATACAACAGATTGTAAAAATTTTGAAAACTTCCTGCTTTTATGGTGGTTGCTTTAATCAAGTAATGTAACACTTTAACAAAAAAAACGTTGCATCACAGTATCTACAGGTATACCTTAAACTAGGGCTGCACGATATTGAAGAAAAAGGTCATAACTTGCTAAATGATGCGGTATGTTATAAGTCAATTTGAATGTTAATAAAATATATTTAAAAGCGTAAATGATATAAACACATACATGCTAAACATCACTAAAAGTAGGGGTGGGCTATATGACCAAAATCTTCTATCACGATAGGATTCATTTTATATTAGGGCTGGGTAAAAATATCGATTCATCAATGCATTGCAATTATTTGTTTCTCAATTCAATATCGATTCATCAAATTCTATGAATCGATTCAGCCCCCCCCGGCCAGTGGCGGCGCTGTGGGCAACACTCTAGTGAGAGCATTCAGCCTTGTACAAGACGCGCTATATCAAAACAGAAAGATCAAAGATGTCAAACAGCAGCACTTCTTTCAAGCCTGCACCATCAACGTGATCAAACATTAGCAGAGGTGGAAAGAAACAAATTACATTTACTCATGGTACTGTGAATGAGTAGTTTTTTGTGTACTTTTACTTTTTTGAGTAGTTTTTAAAATGTGTACTTTTACTTAAGTATGTTTTGTTTGAAGTATTGTACTTCGCTACATTTTAAATCATATCCGTTACAGAGTATATTTTTTTTAAAGCAAGGTGATAAAGACGCGCAACGGATGATTGATGGGCGGGGGAACGCGCAAAAAGAACCATGGAGACGGACGAGACAGGCGCGCGCTAATGCAGACCCGCCTCAGTTCAAATCTTATGAAAGAAACCCCTGGTCATATTTAAGCGACCACTTTCCACTGACGCGAAGCGAGTGTTTCATTCCTATGAAAGGTAGGATTCATGCTCTCGAGTACGAAATTGCAGACCGGGGTTTAATGCTCATTTGCACGACGCGTTTTTAATACAATGCGCATTATCCATCGCAGTCTAGCAGCTTCGCGTCAAGTCAAACACAACTTCAGAACGTCCTCGAAAATGCGCAGCTCATTAGACATTGCAGAGAGAGAGAGAGAGAGAGAGAGAGAGAGAGAGAGAGAGAGAATAAAGGTCTGACATCAGGTACCCAGGTCAGGGACGCTAGAAGACAATAAACGTGTCAAAAGTATGACATGGCACTCATCTAATTATATGCTCATTTAAACTAGATATATAGTTTAATAAAATAATGTATGTTACCAGCAATACATCAATTACAACCTTACAGTGATTGTATTTACAAGCTGCTGACCACCTTCAAAAGTGCATAACTCACATGTAAAATCATTAAATAATTCCTTAAATGTTTCTTAGTTTAAAAAAGCTTTTTATTTTATTAACTTTTTGTTATTGCACTTTAATTGTAAAGATGTTCCTACAATTAAAAATAACTAGTTTGAGATTTATATTCCCTTGTCGTTTTTGAACTATACTAAAATCCTCCACCTCTCCCCGCTGTAAAAAAAGTAACTTTTTAATGATTTACTTTTTACTTTTACTTGAGTAGATTTTTAGACCAGTAACTTTACTTTTACTTGAGTAAAATATTTTAGTACTTTTTCCACCTCTGAACATTAGTAATACTACACACATTATTTAAAAATATACTCGGGTACTTAATTGCTTGTGTATTTACTTATTGTTGAATCGATATCGAAGGAAGTAAATCAATATTGAATTGAATCGAATTGAATCGAAGCCTCAAGAATCGAAATCGAATCGAATTGTGAAATTGCTAACAATACCCAGCCCTATTTTATATCATGTTTTTTTTATGTTTTAATAAGGTTAAAATCTTTAATACCATAGAAATGTTCATAATTCACACAAAAAACTTATACAAGCATAAAAAGAAGATAAAAAGAAACAAAACTTAAGCTCTCTGAAGATAAACAGTCAACGATAAAGGAATGATAATAAATAATTATGTATGGATTAGGGCTGAACGATACATCGAATTTTCATCGTCATCGCGATATGAACTCACGAGATGAACACATCGCAACAGACAGCCTTGACGCGATGAATGAAGGGAAAACGGTAAGCGCATGTAATAAACATTTGACCTATCACGTTTAGTCCTGGTTTGCGCGTTCATGCTAGGGCTGTGCAATTAATCGTTTTTCGATTTCAATTTCGATTTTTGCACATTTCGATTGCAAAAACAAGATAATCGAGGGAGATCGATTAGTGTGCCGCATTTCTGTTATTTCGTTTTGAGACATTAATCCAGCGCGTCATAAGTAGCTGCGCCTCGCACACAAAGTAGAAATCCTCGTGTATTTGTTCAGTTTTATGCTTTTCAAGCGAGCGGAGGCAAACTATCACTCACGTTTAAAATATTATCAGCTGGATTGTGGCGCCGATCTCTGTCTCTCTCTCTCTCTCTCACACACGTGCAGAGAGCTGCGCGCACAGGCATCTGTTTAAAGTCAGACCACTAGGTAATAATCCTGTTTATTTTTGTAAAGTTATATGCATTTCAAGCGATCGTGTTTAAAACGTGAATCGCGTTCTGCTGGCACTTAAACACTACTGCTTTGACACGTGTAGCCTTCTGCAGCAACACTAAACAATGCATTGAATGTATGCAGGGCTTGACATTAACACCCGCCAAATGCGGGTAGATTTCGGCTGCGGCGGGTAAGACAATCTCACTAGCCACTTTGGCTGGTTGAATATACATTTTTGTAGTTTTCTTAAAAGTTATGCAAAATGATAACCAATGCGCAATTCGACACTGGGAAACTACAACTCCCATGAGCACTCCCTGCACCGAGCACAACACACAAAGACAGCGGAGCGTTGCGGACCAAAGCGCCACCTCCCAGAGAGCGCGCCAGAGGTGATGGATTAGCGAATGCACAAGAGGACGCAGTCTGAGCGCATACACACTTCGGGAAAGACAAAACAATTGCATGGAAGTGATTAGAGAGATATATATTGCGTGCACATTCTCAGGGCAAGAGCAGAGAGAAATTCAGCGCATACCTGAATGCACACGAAATCAAAGGAAACCCGCCAGCTGAGAGGTTCGAACTTCGCGCATCATTTTAATGTAGGCTACTTTGGGCAACAATAATGCCCTCTCGACAGTAAGTCATTAAAAGTCTTAAATTACTTTTAACAGAAAACATGATCAAAAATATAAAATACAATCTGCATAAACAAGTTGAAAGTAAAATTCATGTACATTTCTTGACTGCTGTTGTTAATAAATATTTAAAGTGGTTGTCGAGGGGTTTTGTGTTTATCTTTTCAGTTAATCTTCTACACCCCTGCTCCACTTTTAATATATTCATTCTATGTAAATCTATTAATGCCTTACTGGACTGTTTTTATGCACCTAAATATATGATATGATCTATACTGATATACCTGGTATATACCAGCTAATAAATGTTGTTCTAATTTGGGTGGTCAGAGATTTGAAATTCATTCTGCATCTAATTTAGCTAAACCAAGTAAATTTGCTCGAATTAAAGTCATTTTAGGATGCCAAAGTCAAGTTTAATCATATAAAATGTATTTTACCAGCAACAAAATTGTGGCCTGTGAAAATGCTGAGTGGCTAGTAACTTTGGAAAACAACTAGCCATTTTGGCTGGTGAGCAAAAAAGTTAATGTCAAGCCCATGTATAAATGCATGTTTTACAGTCATTTAAGTAATCGTGTTAAATAATCGAGATTAAGATTTTTATCAAAACAATCGGGATTATGATTTTTCTCATAATCGAGCAGCCCTAGTTCATGCTATTAGGCCAATCAGGGGAACCCCCAAGTCAGCTACGCTCAGATTGATTTGTGAGGTGTCAGTTGCGACGCTGTGCCTGTCAGCAAAAACGATGGCGGAGGAAGGAGAGAAGAGTGAGGAAAATGTGTTGTCAGACGAAGACCTTGTGGTGAAAAGGAACAGCACTTCAGCTATATCATGGAATTATTTTGGATTTAGGAGAGATGACGCCGCAAACACAGGTACTGTGGAAGCGGTGATTCACATATTGGGTCTATTGCGTGCTCAAGTTCATTATTTCAAATGTAGGCGCGCAGTATGTGCGCTCTGGAAGCGCCGCGGTGCGACGCGCTCGTTTTTCCAGGCTGTTCAAAAACATTTTAACTTTTCAGAATGACACAAGCGCAGCGTGCAGGTCATGTGACAATAACCTACGTGTCTAGCGTTTTTCATGCGTTTTTATGCGCGACATGTGAATGGCTCCTAAAACATGAAAAAATATAAAATATTTATCGCAACTCACATCGTCATCGCAACATTAAACAATGTCACCGCGCATCGCAACTTTTCCTCACATCGTGCAGCCCTAGTATGGATGTGTGTATATATGTATAGATTTTCTCTCAATGCAGTTTGATTAAAAAGTGACAGATAGGAGCAAAATTAGGTAACTTCCCCTTTAAGACCAAAGTCCGGATCAATACACTGTTACAAGTGCGCTTTCTCTTTTAGCTGTACACTTTCTCTTAAGACCTTGTGGTCGTGTTTATGAGGATACTTGTAAAGATGGGAATTTTGACGCATATGTGTATTTAAGGCCAATAAAGCGAGAAAATGCTCACGAGCTTAATAAGCAGCGGTTGCGCGACTTGTGTGCTTCTCACACACAGAAGAGCGCACGCATATAAATGTTTGTGTTTTAATGGCTTAAAATAACTTGTTTTAAAATTGTGGTACTTACCGTATTTTTCGGACTATAAGTCACACTTTTTTTCATAGTTTGGCTGGTCCTGCGACTTATAGTCAGGTGCGACTTATGTCAAAATTAATTCATACTGACCAACATGAACCAAAAGAAAGCCATCTACAGCCATGAGAGGGCGCTGTATGTTGCTCCTGTAGCCTACCCCTGAAAAAAACTGTTAACTGGAACATTAACTTAAAGGAACAGTATGTAAGAAATTTATATCAATTAATCATAAAATGTCCCTGATATGTCACTAGACATTAAGAAATAATTTTCATTTCAAATACTTATATCACTGACAGTGGTCTGGCCAGGATATTGTCATTTAAAAAGTGGAGTTGCAGCCCTCAACTGATGTTTATGTTGTCATTTTGTGTATTGGCCACCAGTTGTGTGATTGCAGTACCAGTTTTAGCCACTAGTTTTGTTATTGCAATACCAGTTTTGGCCACAATCCTACATACTGTTCCTTTAAAGACAATAGAGAAAGACTTAACAAACAAAATGCCCCCCAAAAGAATAATAATTTTCTAAATGAATGCGACTTATAGTCCAAAGCGACTTGTATATGTTTTTTCCTCTTCATGACACATTTTTTGATTGATGCGACTTATACTCCAGAGCGACTTATAGTCCGGTAAATACGTGTACAAACATTATTGATGCAACTAGTAATGCTTTGTTGATATAAAGCAATCTGTCGCACATGTAGATGGTACAGGTGAGTTTAAACAATAATGTGCTAGGGGCTGGGCGGTATATCAAGTTTTGGTAATGTATCAGTATTTTTACGGTAACGTAATACAGGATGAGATAATTCCGTCGATATCGGTTTGAGGTGTTTTGACCCTTTTTTGCAACAAAAGCTGTGCCACAAATGCACACTGAGATCAGTCGTAAGCTTTTAAACCAGCTCACATGGGATACAGATGTATGTTTTCAAACAGAAAGGAAAACCCAGTCTTTGAAATTATTTTCTTCATACGGTGTTTTAATAAAAAATGATTGTGACATCTAACCAGAGTTTTTGACTTTCATGTAAACTAGTATTCAACTTTGTTATCACAGATAGTTTTCAAATCATGATTAGATGCAAATCATTTTGACAGGTACAGTTTAATTACACAAAATGTAATATAATATGTCTTTTATTAACATATATGATATTATATATACAAATTATGTAACCAAATAGTGTGTTCGTGACTTTTAAGTGTCTTGTCTTTTTCTTAAAACCAAAATTAAACAGGTTTTCCTCATAGAAGGTTTGCATTAATAAAAATGAGCTTATAAAATATTTCAAATCAATATTTAATGTTCCTTACCTGACTTATGAGGTAAATAGCCATTTAATAAGCGGGATAATGTTGTTATTGTGAAATAAGATTACACTGTCGGGGCATATTTCTGACTGCCTACAATTATCCCTTACTTGTTACACCCCTAGTTTCAAAACAATTTTAACACCCAATATTTTAATATAAAATGTATCTTGCTGCATTTTACAACTGGGTATGTAAAAAGAGGTGATGAGTAAACTGTTACTCACTTAAGGAGGAATCAGTATTTCAAAGCGGCCTACCTTTTCTTCATTGCCACATGTTTTCATCATCCGTCTGTCATGGTTAAATTGACCGTCTAGGTTTGAGTAATATGCCTCGGTTGGCTTGTGTATCAGCAGGGTGAAATCTGTGGAAGGCAATCATAAAATGTTTTCATTAAAACACTTGAAATGTTATAGATGTAGAAATAGGCTCTGCAGTGGATTTCTGCTAAGGCAGGTAGGAGCTTTGTAAACATGGACGTATTAATACCAGCTGTGAACTGAGACGTGAAGAAAAGATGAGATGCAATCTGCTGTGCTGAAGTCAGGTGAAAATCGGTTAAAATCTGTCGAAAAATCTATTTGATGTCCTTGAACAACAAAAGACAATGCCTGCTGTAACCAGATAATCCAGATTGTTGTTTGTTGGTAAATTTCTTTTGGTAGTGATCTTCACTTTGCTAGAAAAGTTATTAGGGTTATAGCATAATATAGTAAAAATGTACTGGTTAGATTATAAGGGCAGAGCATTGTGAATTTAATAAAGCACATGTTCTTGCACGAGAACACGGTGGTGTTATCTGTGTGGTATGCTGTTGTTTGTCTGCATTAAATAATTGCAGGATAATTGATTTTTTTCTGAAAGTGTGATTGTTTGCATGTTGCCCACGCCCAGCCTAAAGCGCATTTTGGAAATGCTTGTGGTTAATTAGATGATTAAGTTGTTGGCCATCATTAATGCCAGATATGTTCGTGGTTACATGCCAAGTACTTTGCTTCATTTTAGCAATGAGCAGTTATAAAGCAGGTAGGGCAGAGAACAATACATTATTTAACTTGATACTTTCTTTACGACATATTAAAGACATTGGTCATAATTGCTTAGTTTTCATTATTGAGTCTAACAGGTATCTCTTCTCTCATTTGTCATCAACAGGCATGCGTCATGGAGGGAGCCCGTCAATCCTTACTACGTGAACACCGGCTACGCCATGGCTCCCGCCACCAGCGCCAACGACAGCGAGCAGCAGAGCATGTCCAGCGACGCAGACACCCTCTCCCTGACCGACAGCAGCGTGTACGTACACATCTTTAAAACGCACACAAATTCATCCAAGTCGGCTGAACCTTCCAATCTTAGAGCTTACAGCGATTCAATTTCACTATGTTGTCCCCGAGTCAAATTGGCAGGATTTTCCTACCCCCAAAAAACGCCTCGCAACCAGGTCTGCAAAAGCTTAGATATTTCCGCGCAGACAAAGCTTGATATTACTTCGCGTTTTAAGCCAAGGCTGGCAGCCCTGGTCTCAGAACAGTGTCTGTTGCATGCAGAATTAGTGGTGTTCCCCCCAGCCCTGCTCTGGGAACAGACACAAATCTGCTCTTCTCTGAGGAGGACCATCTGCTCATTATCCACACCAATGAAAGCTTTTAAATGTCATTACTTATGCTAATTATAGAGCTTCAAATTGGGAGGTATGAAGCACTGCGAGCTGTAATTTGAAGGCATTGAGTTGTTTCCCTTTAAATTAACTTTCCCTGAAAACAAAGGGAACGGCCTTTACATTATAGCGTAGACTTGCAGGTTATCGAAAGAACAGGAAACGAAAGATCGAAAACAAACAAGAACTTATGAGTGTTTTGCCCTTAGGTGTAATCAAATTTGTCCACTCATTTCACGGGAAGTATTTCGGTCAGATCCAATTATTTAAAATGATTGCTTTCAAACGACACGAAAGGACGTGGTCCGCTGGAGACGTTACGTAGATACGCAGCGGTCGGTTTTCTTTTAGTACTCATTTACGCAAGCGGTGATAAATATATTTTTATACCGGCTAGCCCTCATTCGCTTTTAGGCTGTTATTTAGCAGAAGAGTACGTTTTCTTCTTCTTCCAAAGGAAGCGAGTTCCTTTTTTAAAGTGTTTTGGGAGGATTTGCTTGACTGGAGAACAGCAGGAAGAGTTTGAGGTGGCGAGGCAGCGACAGGGAGTATGCTGTGTGCGGAGATGGCACGACTGATCCGCGTCATGAAAAAACACATTAAAGGCACAAACATGTGTCTGAAGTGGGCTGGATTAGAGGCCATTATCAGCTGTTTGCCAGGCAGAGATGCAGGGGGGTCCGCAGCAGGACCCCGGGGGGATTAAAGGCTCCCTGTTTGTGTGTCAGTGAAGGACCCCGAGCGCTCTCCGCTCTGAAGTTGTTGCCGCTGCTGCCCTGGGGATTCAGTAGGATGTTGCTTCTACTAAATTCGACAATGTTAATGGCTCCAGTCGATTTTTGCAGTCTAAGTGTGTTCAGTTAGATGAACCAAATAGTCATTTTCATGCACATATTTATTGGTATGAGTAGGTCTGTCACAATGATTAAATAATCGTCTCATCGCAATTGATTGACCTCATCGCAATGATTTCAGATCACCTCGATGATTGCACATCTCTCTAAAAACACAAGGGGGAGCTGTAGCGCCTGTATAATCGATACCATATCAGATTACTTTTAAAAATGTGTATAAATATTTACTGCCAGGTAAACCTTGCAAAAGATTTCATTTAAATAATCACAACAATCTGTGAAAATTATTTTATAAACAAAAAATGTATGAGAATAATGTGTCAAAGCAATAAACAGGCAATTAATCATCATAATCGTCACAATTTATTAAACAATTAACCGTCAGCCAAATTTTATCATCGTGACAGCTCTAGGTATGAGGCAAAAGCACCATTTTTGTTCCATGCAGATCAAACGTTATGTAAAATTTGTCATTGAATCCTTGACGTTGTTCATTACAAATTTGGCATAGGAGTTAAGTTTTGTGTTTGCAGTAGTGGTCCTATGGTGAAGCTAGACAAGGTTTATATGTACTTTTGTTGGGAATTAAAATCCTTTTATGTTCTCCTCATCAGAGACGGAATCCCACCGTACAGATACCGCAAACCCCACCGACGCGAGATACACGAAAGTGCCAAAGTTAACGGGCGAGTGCCACTACCTCATATTCCTGTAAGTATGCTTTGGATTTCCACATCACCTTATTGACTCTACAACACTTTTTCTCGCTTTACCTTTTCTTTCCATCCTCCCTCCTTCCCACCCCCCATTTTATTCTATTCTCTGTATCTTGTCTCCATCCATCATCTTATGGTCTTTCCTAGCCGTTCTCGCTCTCTCTTTTCTTCCCTATGCCTTGTCTCTCCCATCGGCCCTAAAATGAATGTGCATTCTTAAGATGCACAGCGGTGGCTGGGGAGCTTTGATCATGTGCCGGCGAATAGCTGATGGAGAGTGAAAGAGCGCGAGTGTGCTGTCTAAAGCGTTCCTGATGCTCTCGTCAGCTCTGCCTGCTCTGCCCCAGCAGATGTGATGCCTCCCCTCTGATGGTTCGGCTTTCCCACTGCACCAGCTCCGGCATAATTGGAGCCTCTGAGAAAGAGCCCAATTTAACAGAGCAAACATACACTTCCCCTCACCGGGGCCTTTCACTCAACCTATAGAGACTGAAAGATTCGGAGGCGACGACGCTTCAACTCGCGCGCGTGTGTGATGTACAGGAACCGATGTGCTGTTTTTTCATATGTGTACCTAAAGCTGGCTCCCGGATGTCGAGTCACAAATGTACAAACTTTTCTAACTTAAACTGGCCTTTAAAAGGAATAGTAGACCCCAAAGTCTATATTTTGTAATGTCCTAAAAGTTTATAGTTTAATATATGTAGATAACGTAATTGGCTAATTGTTTAAATTGTGATGCCAAGTTGGAAACTTGAGGAATTAATGGAAATTATTTGTATTACTCTGTATTACAAACAATCATTAGCTTCCTTGACATCTAACTCGTCTTCATTTGTGTGCCACAATTCCCATTTTATTTTCGTGTCATTTTTATGGAAAGCTTCCAAACTTCTGGGAATTTCGCAATCCTATTTTTGCATTCAGTTTATTAGCGGCACTTCAGATCTGTTTTACTGATGCCCAGTAATAACTGTGAGTGACACTTGCATTGCCGAAACATTGGCGCAAAACACAATAGATATTTTTATTTTTATAACAGGGTTCCCACGGGTCCTAGAAATCCTTGAAAGTTTGTGAATCTGGGGGAAAATTCAAGTTTTTGAAAATATAAATACATAGATACAGGTCATTGAAAGTGCTTGAATCTATTTTTAAGTTTTTTGTTCTGGAAAAAAATCCACATTCCTTGTGTAGTGTAGGATAATATCATAAAATTCTAGACTTTTTAAGCACATGTGCTAAACTGTTCACTTTAAATGCTTATATCTTCTGTATGCGAATGTTGATTCATACCAAAGTGCTTTTTTGCATAGTTGCGTTTGACACATTAAAACGTCTCGGGTTACGTATGTAACTGTTGTTCCCTG
This sequence comes from Misgurnus anguillicaudatus, assembly GCF_027580225.2. NCBI lineage: Eukaryota > Metazoa > Chordata > Actinopteri > Cypriniformes > Cobitidae > Misgurnus > Misgurnus anguillicaudatus. The sequence continues at coordinate 16,999,946 of NC_073355.2, forward strand.
AGAAGGGAACGAGACGCTGCGTCTCCCTTGCCATACTTCCTGCGTCCCTGTAACGCCATCTTTGGCAATATTCAGATAGGGATATACTTCCTGGCTCCCGCGTCACACGGTCTTTGTCATTAAGCCTCACCATTGGTTGAATTTGATATACACATTCAGACGCACTTACCCTTGGAGGCGTCACCGCAGTGACGCAGCGCGAGTTCCCTTCGAAAGAGAACTGTAACAATGTATCTTTATAGGTAACACAATGTAACCTTGCTCTCACTTGAAATGTGTCCCCACATTTAGCCCTTGAATTTGAGGGTATTGGACCTGGAAAGTCCTTGACAGGTCCTTGAATTTAAAGTTAACTAAGGTTTGGGAACCCTGTAGATATATATTTAGAAGTCTAAAAATAATTTTATTTGTTTTAAAACTATAGCAGGGCTGCTATAGTTTAAGTAATTAATTGTTTTGGAAGGATTTGATGTAAACACTTTAGTACAACTTACACAAGGCTTACATTATGATTTATTTTAACTACTAGTACAGCACCCATGTGCGTCAAAAATTACGAGCAGCTCGCCAAGCGCTTTCAATGCTTTGTCACATTAAGCTGCTTTTCACCAAATTTCGATCTAATCAAATTCACTGTAAAATGGGACCACGCCCAATGTTGTTACTTGCACAGTTGTGCTGTACCATTCACAATTTAATTTATTTTCATTAATTTTTTTTGTCGTGAGTAGTGCCGTGCTTAAGGATCTTGACCTCTTCGGTATTGCAATTCGCCCGCTCCCGAGTTCACAAAAACTGCTCTACTGTTCGCGAGACGTCACAATACAGGAAAATTGCAGCTTTAACCCCCTTTTGCTCGAGCTGTCTTAAGTTTAAAGAGGGTCTCTTAAATTCTGCAAGCTTGGTCTTCAGCAGGGAGGCAGCGTTAGTAACCAAAACGCCTTGTCAAGTCTTGACAGATTCTGCAGTTCCACTGGGCATGTAACCATGTGGGCTGTGGAGGAGACTGATGAATCTTAAGCAAACAGAAGGGCAGAACAAAGAGAACTGAAACAGACTTTAGATCAGATTTGGCCCTGTAATCAAAATTTTAACAGCTCCTGTAAGGTTTTATTGGACCCTATCCAGGCAAAGAAAGACTGAGGAGGAAAGACAGAGGAGGAAAAGACTCTTGAAGAAATACAGTTGCAGTGACTGTATTTCTTCATGAGTCTTTTCCTTCTACGTCTTTCTTTATTCTCTGTCCAGACTTCTGGAATAATACATTCCATGGAATTTTGTTGTTTTGAGTCCCTTTTTTAGCAGTAAATTGTACAGTAAAGTAATATGTGAACCTAAAGTCGTATTTGTGATTGACTATTTTCTACAAAAAATCATCCTGCTTGATGTGAAAATATAACATTGATATCTTTATTATTGACTGAGTAAGGCCATGCCCATGACTGATTTTCCTAATTTTAAAATCTATTTCTCTGTTTAGCCACTATTAATGCATTTCTGCTTTTCCTATAGTATTGTACTCCACTATGTGTTTATTGTTAAGCTTCTCTCTTGGTGTACCTGCAATAAGCACGTGCAGTTGGTTTGTAAGAGAACTGCATTAAATGAGAATGGTGACCTTGAGCGCTGACTGGCATTCTCCTCGTATCTGTCAGCGCACAAACCGGATTCCAAAGGATATTCACGTGGACCCGGAGAAGTTCGCAGCGGAGCTGATCAGCCGGCTGGAGGGGGTGCTGAGGGAACGCGAGGCGCAAGAGAAACTGGAGGAGAGACTCAAGAGAGTTCGACTGGTGAGTGCCTTCAACCTGCTAGAGATATATTCCTCATTACTGGTGATAAGTAAAAAAAGCCGTCCGTTAGCTAATTCTAATAAATTTCATTTCACCTACTCTTTAAAAGTGCAGCAAATCCCATGTAATCCATATACTGTACTTTTTATAGTATATAGTACTATAGTTTTTCTGTTTCGCTCGATCTGCTGTCCCTGCGTGTGCTTCTGTAAATTACAAAGCCCCTTTAATTTTGATTCGTGTTAAATACTGAGCCCTGAGACAGCTCTCTTTATGAGCGGGCCGGTCGGATGCCTCCTAAAGACTTCATCAAGGGGACTCTGGCTCATTTCTTCAGTGTCAGGTGAATCAGGAGCTACTTGCTAGTCTGCCTCGGTGTAATGACTTTGTTTGAAGTCAGTCGGGGCGTGAAGAAATGCTTACACATATCGCAAATGGGAATCTTTTTCCAGACTCAAAGCCAGGTGTTAAATCTCACCAGAGATTATTTATGTAGTCTGGCCTCTTATAAGAGGAACTGTGTCACGGAACAGTGACTTTCGGTTATTAAGAGCCTGAAGAAGGAATGTCATTGTCTTTTTAATTGATATTCTCACCGGTCTCACACGTGGAGATTAGCTCTCTGTTCTGTGAACTTCTTGAAGATGAGAAGACTTCTTTATATCCAATGTGGCTTTAACATTGGATAGTATGGCTCGATACTGCTCATTTTTGGGGGGTTTTCAAAAAAAAAAATTATTGCAGTACCTAGTACCAAAAAAAAATTTTTTAGTACCACCTCGATTAAGGAACCAAAAAAATTTGAAAACGGATGTAGCGATTGTCTTATCTTCCCCATGCTGATGTATATCTGAGTGAAACTGCTTCTGGAATGATATAAAGATAGGGCTGGACTTGAATTTATCCATTGAGGACTGATTGGATCCTTTGAAGTTGGGTCATGTTGCTATTTGCTAATCGCTGCAATATTTTTCTGGACACGGCCCAGTTGCCATATCATATGACCGGAAGTAAAGAGGGATCGTTTTGAGGAGATTTGAGTTTTTGGTTAAAAATGAGGGCACATGAATAAAAAAAAAAAGTAGCTCACAGATAAGTTATTGGAGAAAAATACCACAATATTCCAAGATTACTTTTCACTGATTATTCTGCACAGAATACGAACAGATGAATGCATTTTGATGGCATTTTACATGTTCATAAGCTGAAACAAAGTTTTAAAAGTCACTCATTATCATCATCACTCATCAAAATTTTACTTATTATTATTATTATTATTATTGCTATTAACATTATTATTATTGTTATTATTATTATGGCACAGTTAACATCAGATTTAGATAAGCATCAAAGTTTCCACTTCTAGAGGTCGAATCGCCCACAAAGGGCAATCATAAATTGGCTGTTTTGCGCATTGCGGCTGTGTTCCGTTTATCACCTCCTCCTCTGTTTTTTGGCACGATCGGTGTCAAAGATCTGCGTCCAGAGAGCTGACCCACACAGCTGTTTAGTACAAATAAAAATGTGCATGTTGCCAAATCCTCAAATCTTTTTGGGCTTTACTACCTGGAGAGATATTTAAAGCATTGCACATACTATTACCTGCTGTGTCCTGAGCATTTGATTACTTTTTCTCCATAATGGAAATAAGAGAAGGAAATGAAAATGTTAATTTGATATGAATTCTCAAAACTTGCAAAACATAGTTGCGTTGTTTACATAAAAAAAATCAAAATGTCATGAACTGACTAGAGGTCGACCAATATGGATTTTTTTAGTGCCGATACCGATTTTTGTTTCATCAGCCTTAGCCGATGACCGATACAGGCTAACAATTTTCTTGAGCCGATATTTGGAGCCGATACTGCTTTTGCTCACTGAATTTAAATCATAAAAATGACACGATGATGCCAAATGTTACAAGTCTCAATTTAAAAAAGTAACATTTATTGAACTTTAAAAACTATATTTAACAAATGAAAAAAACAGGTGAGGGTGCTATGGAACCATGAACTGCACTCTCCACAGTGACGAGGAACTATCTGCAAAGGATTTTGATTTCTAGCACTTTACTAATACAAATATATATAGAGAGATGAGAAATAAAACCCGCTTTATCCAGCTATGATCAACTGTTAGGCCGAGCTTTCGATGTTGTCATGGAAAGGTTGGTTGTTTTTAGTCACATGACCTGCAATCGCTTGCGGCTTCCAGCGCTCTGTGTGTAAATAATGCCGGAAAAAAATCGGCTAACACAGCAGACACATAAAACTCACAAAAATCGGATATATCACTAGAACTGACAACTGGACTAGTAAACTTGAGCACTATATAATGTAACATGGTAGCTGAAGAGGTACCCCTACTGAAAAATCCAGCTAAGAACTGCTTAAGCTGGTTTAAGGTGGCAGTAGCTGGTTTAAGCTGGTTCTCTCAGCCTGACCAGCTAAGTCCCACTAGACCAGCTTAAAAAGTGACAAAAACACAGCTGGACCAGCTTGCTACACCAGCTAAAACAAAGCAGGGAGACAAGCTTATGCTGGTCTTTAGCTGGATTTTTCTGTAGGGGCGTGACCCTGCCTTTGAAAACCTAGCTTTTTAAAAAATAATATTTTCTACTTAAAATCATCCTGTAGACGGTTTCATCGGACGCACGTGATACACGTCTGGATCCGAACCTTACTTCCGGTTTTATTTTTTTAATGGTCTGACTAGTTGCTAAACCGATCTCTTGAACAAATTCCTCGTCGAAAATAACAAATGTTTTGGTTTCCTAGGTGTAATCTATGTGTTGTTTTTTTGCTTGTTATATAAATAAACTACGTTTAAAGTACTTTGTTGTTATTTATTTTTAGCGGAGTTTACCGGAAGTTACGTGCGGACCGCGACAGCAGCTTGTTTATGTTGTTACTGCTGAAACGGTCTATATAATGTAAAGAACACTCTTAAAGGGATAGTTCACCCAAAAATGCAAATTCTGTCATTTACTCACTTTCATGTTGTTACAAACCTGTATACGTTTATTTGTTTTGATGAACACATTATTTTTGAAGATATTTTGAAGTTTGTGAGCCCCATTCCCTTCCAAAGTAGTCTTTTTCCTACTATGGAAGTGAATGGGGCTCACGATCAGTTTGGTTTCGAACATTCCTCAAAATATCTTTCTTTGTGTTCATCAAAAAAAACAACAACATGAGAGTGAGTAAATGATGACAGAATTTTCATTTTTGGGTGAACTATCCCTATAAAGGGGAAACACAAATCAGACTCTTTAATCAGAGGATGAAATGCAGGGTGGAAAATGGTCATAAATTACTTAAATGTGTATGTTTTTCGGCAAAAAACTTAGGTAATACGTGCCTCAGAGAATATAATACAATAATAAAACAAAATTTAGATTTGAAGTCAGAATTTATTTTCATTGACAAAACCTGCTTCGGATTTCATTGTCTAAAGCGAATTATGTAGAATGTGAATTGCATGCATTGAAGTCACAAGATGCAGTCCAGATTTGTGAAAATAAATGATGTGCTGCTTGCTAGTGAATGCAAAATATCTGGAATCCTAAAAAAGAAAACATCCTGTTTTCATTGATGTTAAAGGGAATTTCATGGTTATGTTTTGAGACATGGATCTGTTTCAAGTCATTGTCTCTTTTGAATGTGGCCATAACAAAGGCATTTCAATAAAGTGTAATCTTGTCAAGCCTGTGGAAGGAGGACATCTGCTGGTTTAAATCTGTTACTGCACTGTTGTTTCCCAAGCCCATTTTTGTGTCTGTCAGATTCCTTATGGCATTCCCATCATATTTTTAACAGTCACTTTTGTTTATTTGTTAATGTTTTATATTCAGTTCAAACTTAATAGTAATTTGTCATTATTGTATCTTTATCTCCTACAGGAAGAAGAAGGTGATGATGCAGATGTCTCCACCGCCCCCTCACTGGCCAATCACAGGATTCCTCCTGCCCACGTGCAGCATTACGGCGGACGCTACTCTGAAATGAGCTACAACGGGTTGCAACTTCGAGACGCTCACGAGGAGAACCCCGAGAGCATCCTGGATGAGCACGTCCAGCGTGTCATGAAAACTCCAGGCTGTCAGTCTCCAGGAACGGGCCGCCATTCTCCGAAGTCCCGATCTCCAGACGGGCTGCCCGCGGGCAAGATGCCTGGGATGATAATGCCGCTGCCTGGTGGACAGGGCAAGCACCAGGCTCGGCCCGGACCTAAAGGTGAGGCGGCCCACCTGCACCATCACAAACACGTCCACCACACGCACTATCCCGCCGGGGGGAAACCCAAAGAGCAGGCGGAGGTGGACGCAACCAGAAGCTTTGCCTGGAACATGGAGCAACACCACTTTGGATCCAAGTCACGGAACTATGCGGATGGCATGAGCGTCGGCCCCAATGCCATGGACCCCATGGGTTACGGGTATGTTTATTCTTTCGTATTAGTCCCGTATGTCGAAATTATTTAATGCTTCAGTGGATTTGAAGTTGGGTTTTGTTATTGCAGCAGTAAAGGCAGCACGCTGTCCAAACGAACCGTCAGGAAGGAAAACGATGGGAGGAACTACGAGCTGCGAGACCCCTTCCAACCCGAGGATGTGGAAAGGAACCAGAAGATTCTGCAGTGGATGATGGAAGGAGAGAAAGAAGCTGGACGCTACAAGAAGAGCCCTTACGGGTGAGTAAACTGATCGCCGGTGATCTGCTCTTGTGTTTAAAGTATACTGCAACATGATAGTTTGCCACGTTGTGGACCCCCAAATTAGTGCAAACTAGGCTGTGGGTCTACAAACATGTTTAGAAAAAAATTATAATGATGATGATTATAATACTTATTATAATTTAATTTTATTATCAATCATGGTTAAAATTTCTCTTTGACAACACCAGCAAAGGAAAAAAAAACATACTATAAAATACAGCACACGTTAAAAACATTATAGCAAAAAAAAAAAAAAAAACAGTAATCCACCATCTCAGATCATTTAACATTATTTTATATATTATATTATATTATATTATATTATATTATTAATATATTATCCAATTGCAGAAGAAAATAATTTGCAGTCGATAAAAAAAAATTCTAAAATGTATCAGTTTTGGAAGTTTGTGACCAGCGATTTAAATCTTTAGTTTAGTCTGGTTTACTTGTGTTTAAATTTTTTGCATCTGATTATTTTTTAAAACTATTTTTCATGCATATTTTCAGAAGCATCTCAGGCTCCAAGAAGGCCCCGAGTCACGAGGTGTCGAGGCCCAGCTCTGTGGAGAGGCCAGGGGCCGTCCACCCTTGGGTCACCGCTCAGCTCCGCAACAACGTGCAGCCCTCGCATCCTTTCATCCAGGATCCGACCATGCCCCCCAACCCTGCCCCCAACCCCCTCACCCAGCTTGAGGAGGCGCGCAGGAGGCTTGAAGAGGAGAAGAAGAAATCTGGTACTTTGCAGGCCAAGCAAAGGTGAGAGATCAAGGGCACCGGAGTTGAAGTTTCTCAAGCGATATCGACTTGGGCATGTTAATAGTTCAAACTGAGTAATCTGGTTTGTTAGTGTATAGCAATAATCACAGGTTATTTGCCTCAAATCAATACAAATGCATTGCTGGCTCCTCTTTCCCTTCCTAGTCAGCTTCAATAGTGCACAATGCGGTGCATGCGCATATTAAGATGTATCTAGCCTGCAGTAGCAGCTGGTGTGTCTAATTCAGGGATGTTCCTCAGGTATGTGATGGAAGTGATCCAGAGGGGTCGCACCGCTGTCAGGCCCGCTACGATTCCCGCGCTCAGTGTGGTGCCGGTCGTCTCCAACACGGAGTTCTTTGAGAGAGAGTATGTGTCCGCTGTCCTGTCGTACCATCTGTCTCGTGATTACCCATAGAGCATGGCACGCCATCCCATACTACCAGTACACGCACATGCATGTACACAGCAGGACTGTGGCATGTGCACCTTCATAGTTGACTAATCTATCTTGTTTAGAGCGATCTCTTTTGTGGATACCCCGTGTAGTGTAGTATAAAGTAGTGTAGGGTATAAACCATTGTGGTTCCTCAAGCTTTAAGGAATATTAAAAATTTTTCTCAAGTTGTTTTAATTCTATTTAATGTTTTATATGTGAAAAATCATGTGTTGAGAGGAATGCAAGAGCTTTGGTTTTTTGCATGCAATCTTGCGACTGATTTTACGACTCATGTTATTTGGCTCTAAGAAAAAATATCTAATTGTGCCCACAACCAAAGTTGGCAGCCAACATGCAAATGTTTATAATTTTCCAGGTGTTACAGAGTTTAGTGCTCATTTGGTTGCAGTGACTGGATTCTAGTGGACCTGGAGTGATGTTTAAACTCTTGATTCATCCGAAATGTCGCGTCTCCATACTGATGAGCGATGGAAAGCGAGGCGGCTTTGACATATGCCATCTTACCTGCTCCTCATGCAGATTTGCAGTTTAGTCACATCAAAGCTTTAGCGTGATGGAGATGAAAGCGGCCCTACATGACAGTGCCAAGCTTTTTTTTTTTGAGTGGGGAGCGCTTGTGAGGCATCTGGAATCTTGAGCAACGTTTTAGTTGGCAAGCCTCAACCATCCTTTTGCATCCCACTTGTGCCCACTTTAAACATAGCGGAGCGTGTACAAGAGTCTTAAAATTAAGACATTGTGTTTTTCATTTTACCACTAGAACAGAGAATAAGCATCATTTTGTGTAGGGATGCACCGATTAAGCATGGGCTGGTTACCGGTTTTGAGGTTTAAACAGTCATGGTTTTAAAACCACTAAAATTCTGTGATACCGTATGAGCTGTGTTTATAAAAAAAGCCATTAAATCATTAAGTCATGTGATTGATTTGTTATTTACATTTAATATACATTTGAAAATATTATATATTTTTTGAAAGCATATTATAATTTAAAAGCTTTATTTTACCTGGCATTTGAAAATAACACATTTTAGTGTTGCAATGGCAATACCGAAACACTGTACTTTTGCTAAAGGTTAACATCCAGAATCTTATACCGGCCCATGCCTAGCACCGATACCACCTTATCCATTACTTGTACAATTTTTCATTGCACACACATACACACAAAATCACATTCATTTTTTTAACAAATGCTTTATTGCGGGCGCAGACTAATGAGCTAAAAGCATCTTCTCATGGGAATCTTTGCTCCGCAATAATAAGTTAAACGCAAAAAGAATAGATATTTTATAGTGTATTGCATCCATCCAATGGTTTATAATACTTAGTCCTTTTTTAATAGCTTGACAGTAACAACCTCGGCTAATGCACTGTATCGGATTTGGATCGGTCTCGTTGGTCCGATAAACCAATTCAGTTAAAAGGTCTCGGATCGGCCCCTAAGTATCGGATCGGTGCATCCCTAATTTTGTCCAGTGCTATGTGTAAATAGTTGGGAGTTGGGAGAAGAACGCTTGAGCTTGTTATTAATTACTTTATGGTTTGTTGCAGGCACAAGAATATGAAGAAACAGCCGTGTGAGAACATCACTGTGGCTTATTACTTCTGCGGAGAGCCAATACCGTACAGAACATCTGTTAAAGGGAGGATTGTCACGCTGGGACAGTTCAAGGAGCTGCTGACCAAGAAAGGGAGCTACAGGTAAGGATATTGAGAGCATTTATAGCGTTCAGTTACATGCATTTAAAACTTTAATGGGCTATAGCACATTATTTTAATATTACATTACTAAGTGTAAAAATATATTTAGACTTTTTAGGATCCAAAATAAGGCTTGCCTGGGCCCAGTGTTAATTTGACAACGTCTGCATTGCCAGTGAATAAATAAAAAAGTATTACAGGGCCCCAGACTAACATTTGAGAGAGGTGGCACTGGCACCACCAAGTTGTACAGCCGGTGGCATTGGGCCTCAATTTGGTGGCACCAGTAACTGGGTGGTGTAAAAACAAAAAAATAAACACTAAAACTAAGTCCAAACATGTTTAATGCATTAATACATTTATTATAAACACAGGTAATTTTCTTCTTTATATACATTATTTTTTATCTTTACCATACTCTTAACATTTATTTGCCTTACTGTAAACCATTGAACTTACAATAAACTTTTTCTTGCTTTGTTGTAAAAGCTTTAGGCTGTTTAAGACGGACTTGAGTAAAGAAATCACATTCTTGTGCTGTATCACTACAAAATGTCTTCATGCACTCTGAATATATCATTTGGCCAGGACTTCATTTGGCCTTCTTGGCCTCTAATTTGAGATACTGAGCACAATGTTTTACATCTTTTCAGACTTCTAGCGTTAACACACAGGAGAGCTGCAACTAACGACTATTTCTTCTGTCGACTAATCTAGCGATTATTTTTGCGATTAGTCGACTACTCTAACGACTATTTTTTTATTATTAATATAGTGTTCTTTTTTTGATTAGCTATTTAATCTGTTGGATAATCTGTTTTTCTACTCTCTGTCTGATCTGACAGTCATTGTTTGTTTTATTGTATTTTAACACAACTGAATGCTATTTTCACATATTATCTGTTTTGTTGTCAGACATATAGGGGCGGTTTCCCAGACAGGGATTAGACTAGTCCTAGACTAAAATAAATATAAGAGCTGTCCAAACTGAAAACATCTTGCACTGACATATCTTAATATACATCAGTGCCCTCAAAATGCACACAAGTAATGTTTTTAGTAAGGCATGTTTGTTTAACTTATTATATTTCCTAATTAAACTAAAGAACGAAAAAAGAAAAAGTAAAAATTTTAACTACAACTCCAATCCTTTTATATCTTGGATACTGGCAAACAGATTTACTGCGTTTATGCTAAATCCCATCTCAGATCAGATCAATTTCATTCACCTTCATCCTCTCCCTCTTTTCCCACCACAGGTATTATTTCAAGAAAGTAAGCGACGAGTTTGACTGCGGAGTTGTGTTCGAGGAGGTGCGCGAAGACGATGCAATCCTGCCCATCTTCGAGGAGAAGATCATCGGAAAAGTTGAGAAGATTGACTGAAGTGGAGAGAAGAGAGGAGGAAAGGAGGTGCGCTGAGAGGAGCAGCGGGATGTGGAGTATAAAAGAGGGAGCAGTGTAGAGGTGCCGAGATTGGTACAGGGTGTTTGGACGTGCAGGAGAGAGAGGGCTGGGGCGCTTGCTGTGGAAAGTACACTATTTACTCGCAGGTTTCTACCTCTGCGCAGCGCTGAACCGCATCATCGCACGCGCAGAGTCCACAGACAGCCTTCGGACTCACGAGACGCCGTTCTCTCTCTCTCACCTTTGGTATATTTCTAACTCCGAAATGTAATGTAGCAATGTAAAGTTAGACTAGAAAAAAGTACTATGAATATGTTTACTAAAGCTGCATATTTTTGATATGACGTATCAGAAGGAAACATATCCTTTCTAATTTAACAACTCTTGTAATTTTATATGTACTGGTACCAGATGTGTACAGACTGTCTGTTTAAAAGCAAAAAGAGAAAGTTTTATATCTATTTAAATATTTAAAAAAAAAAGGAAAAAGAAATCGGTTCACCCGCATCGAAGCTGCGGCATCAACGCGGCAGTTTTCACCAAGCTCCGAGACCAGAAAGGCGAAACTATAGCTCACGCTTTACCAAGTGCTTTTAACTCATACAACCAGTTTCTAGAGGACGGTCAGCTAGGACTGCTCTATGCATTGATGTCACATTGCGCACGGATGCACGGTCGCTCTGGGGCTTTGAACCAGACGCAGTATCATTTGACCCGGCCTGAGCAGGTGAACTGACCGTGAATAAGCACACCTGCGCTACTTAAAAGATATATAGCCTTGTAGTTTATATGCTAAAAATGGAGAAGGGGTACAAGATCATTTTCCAGGCGCTTGTCTCTATGAAGTAATGGGATGTTTTTAGGACGCGAGTATGCAGTTCTGGTTGTATGAATGCACATGTTTATGCTCCCGGGGTCCATTGTCTAATTGGACATCACACCAATCATGTTTACACTTACCTTATTGTATTACAGTAAATGGGAACGAATAGAGAATTGTAGCCTTTTAGCTTAACATGGCTGAATTTGGTGCCTGGCAAAACGAATGGTTTTAACGTAGATTTAGCCTAACACGGTCTGCCTTGTTGGGATCATAAACACCAAAGAGAATAAAATGGGAGTCGATTTGCGTTGTTCGTTTCGACAATGCGAGTGATGCTCCTCCGTTGCAATACGCAGCGTTAAGGCTGTGTGTTATAATGTACGCTGGTGCTGATCTGCGATGTGTACTAACCGCTAAGAATGACCTGGAGACAGATCTAGACGTTGTATGTACCATCATGTCTTCTCCAGTGTCCAATATTTTCAATTCTCAGTAATATTAGTTTTAAGTTGCCCGTTTTTCTTTTTCGTATTTTTTAATCACTCGTTCGTATCGAATCATGTCAGTCCTCCACCCACTTGAACAATACGAGTACTCGGTATGGCTCGATAAGACATAATACGGAACATTTCCTGTTTTCGCGAATCGCGCGTAATTGTCACAGTGCTTTTGTTTTCATCGGGGATGTCGAGAGTTACTACTGTGAATAGTCTGGACGTGAGCTCCTCTCACTGAATGATGGATATCCTGTATATATAAACATCACACAGAGTGCCTTCTGACCGTGACCATGCTCATCTCTCATTCACTGTCTGCTCTCCTCACTCCATGTGTCTAGTACCAGGGACTTGCATTATGTTTTTAAGAACTTTTTTGTTAGTTTCCTATGCGAAGAGCATCGCCACACTTTTAAGTCTTTTTGTGTAAATATGTACATTTTTCTATGTGTCTTCAACTACAACCAGCAAACTCATTTGGATATTTAGAGCCCTGGTTCTGCTTTAGTGTGCAGAGTTGTACAGTTATCATTTTATGGTACTTTGGACAATAAAGACATGTAATAAAATATACCTGCTGTTCTCCTGTGTTGTTTTAAACCTAAAGCATTTATGCATTTGACAGAAACTACAAACTACATATATATATGCATAAGAATAAAAAAGTAGCAATATAGAGAAAGCTAACTATAAAAGGGTTTTGGACACTTTAAAGAGTACCTAAACCCTAAATCAACTTTTTTTAGGTAATGATCTGTAAGAATGGGGCTTTATTAGTGCTATTCGTTGATTTGAGTAACCTTTTTGACATTTGGGTATAAAGTGTTTCAATGCTACAATATATGGTATAAAATCGTCTGAGTGCTGCCCTCTTCAGGTTGAACGGTGGCTACTGCAGTAGAATGTTCCTATTGGATGTTGCTGTACTGCGTGATGTAAGCGATATGACCCTACGTAAGCAGGTTCAAGCTCACCACGCCCTTGTTACGATCTCACCACACGCTTGGTACGAGCTCAGTTCGTCCCCTCTATCGCCGTTGGGGTTTGCCTTGCCCACTTTTTTTGCATTTTTCAAATATTGCCAGTAGGTGGAGTCAGGCTCTGACCAGGGGTTTAGTTACTCTTTAAAGGTGCCTTAGAATGGAAAACTGGCATAGATGAATAAAGACAGTTAGAAAACTGGCCAATCTCAACATAACACCAACTGTGATGTTACAGTCGTGATGTACGCCCAAATATTAAATTACTCATAAAATTTAAGGTCACATTCTTCCTAATCCCATTTTCAAACCCTAGTTAGTGTGTAATGTTGCTATAATAGCATAAATAATACCTAAGTACAATTTTGTTACAATGCTAAATATTATAAGTTGTGACTGCTGAGTTAGCCAGCGCTATATGCTAGTTAATTCTATGCTAACGTTTAGGCTGAAGTTCTACTATTGAGATTACAGTTGTGTTTTGCAGGTCCATACAGAAAAACCACAAGCTTACCACTCATAAACATCCACTATCAATCTCAGAACAATTGGTTGTTTCTCAAAATCTATCTCTGATACAGGCTCAAACAGATACCCCCAATTTCACGGACAAGGCTTAAGGCTGGTCCTAGATTAAAACGCATGTTGAGCTGTCTCAACTGAAAATAACTTGCACTGACAAATCTTAAAATATGCCAGTGCCATTGATTTGTCTCAAGATACACACCAGTAATGTCTTTATTTAATGCATGTTTATAAATAATGCTTAAATGGGACATATGATGAAAATCAGACTTTTTCAATGTTTAAGTGCTGTAATTCCTGCTTCTATCAAGCTAGAAAATGTGAAAAAGAACAACCCAGTAACTTAGTTTTGGTAAACCAGTCTCTTCAAGCATGTGAAAAAATAGCTCATTGAAAATTGGCTCCCCTTGTGATGTCAGAAGGGGATAATACCGCCCTTAATCTGCACTATCCAACCACGGCACTGCCATTTAGTGCAGAGATCAGCTCATTTGCATGTTAAAGGACACACCCAAAAACGACACATTTTTCCTCACACCTACAAAGTGGCACTTTTAACATGCTGTAATAAATTATGAGGTATTTTTAACTATTTTAACACAGACGTAATCTGAGTAAACCACATATTTTTTGACATTTGAAAAAAGTCTTGTGAAATGTCCCATTTAAACTCTTCTATAAGATCAGGCCATAAAGTTTGTTTACTAATGTGAGCTACCGTGTACAGCCAATCAGAGCAGAGCCCAACATTATTATTGATGACCCTTCCAAATTAGGTATAACAGCCCATTTAATTCTAAGGAAAAATCCTAGGGTTGTAAATGACATGTTAAACCATCTCTGAATAATTTTTGCACTTAATAAAGTCACAAACCTCCTATATAGACATCAGAGAACAATTTAACACGTTGTATCAGTGCATTTTTTGGCACCTTTAAATAAATAAATTGTTTAAAAATAAGACGGTAAGAATAATGTTGCACACATTGTTGCATTCTTATTCAGTCAATATTAAAGATATCAAAGTTATATTTTCACGTTCTTTACATTATGTAGGATGATTTTATGCAGAAAACCAAAAATCACAAATATGGCTTGAGCTGGGTTTTCACAACATGCTCACAAATGATTTACTAGACTAAACAGATGATGGCGCTGTTGATCCCTTGCATCCACAGTTTCATCAGTTTTGCCAAGCTTTCCCTAGATTCTTCTGACGTTCCACGTTTAATTCTAGGAAAAAATCATTGTGGCTTGTCATATAAGGGAACTTTTCCATTAAAGAGACTTCAATTGTGAATCCTCAATGTACCCTGGACTCGGTTAACTCTACTTCAACCACGACAGGCACTAAGCTGAGAGCTCTGTGTGTTTACTCTCGAGTCTCTTTTGTAGACGGCACTTCTAAGACTCGCAAAGAGGTCCTCAGAAAACAGAAGCCACAGCTTTATGCACTGGTGGACAGAGTCATGCGTGCATTAAAACTCTCAAAGCTGTACGCAAACGATGACGACATCTTTGGTTTGATCGAACTTTGCTTTGAACATAAGAAACAGGTGTATATGTGCCTTGGAAACTGTTGTGCAGCCTCTTAATGACAGGTGCATGGGTTTCTGTGAGGGGTTTTGGCCACCGGTTCCTTTAATTGTTTTGCAGCTCCCTTCAGGATTCTGATTAAGCTCACTATCTCATATTGGACTTGTAATTAATTCTGGAACACGGTGTTAGACTCGGGTTCAAAAAAAACTCAGCTGCTTAATTGAAAAGGAAAGATCATTAGGGTTCTCTGCCGCAGTATCAAAAACAAGTCAGAAGAACGAAATAAAAACAAAATGACTTTCATTAGCAAACGGCACATCCCCTGGATATCCTAACATATGCAGTGTTTTTCTCAATAGGCTTTATGTCCAGCTGCACTACTTCCTGAACTTCAGCCAGCTCCTTGTTTCCTGTCTGCCATTATTGGACAAACTGATTAATCCAGGTGTGCCTGACCTCAGTAGTCACAACAATAATCAGACACAACTGGATTAATCAGTTTCAGTTCAGTTCAGTTCAGTCCAGGAAGTAGTGCAGCTGGGCATTCTGGCCCTGGTGACCCCTGGCGCGGCCCCTGTGATCAAAGCTAGCAGGTGAAGGTTTGAAGGTCCTTACTCATCATCAAATACTGATCTGATACTGTGGTTCACACTTCTGATTAAAGACACATCGGACACTGGCCCTGTCTTTACTCCATCTGTAATGATGACTGCAGTCTACTGTGGTGCAGGTATAATGTGCTTTTGACCAAGTAACAGTGACGAGACGCTCTCTGGCTCCCTGCGGCTCCGTGTCAGAAAGTCATTTTGTTGTGCTATACAACTTGTGCCCATTTTTTTTTAGGTCTTTGACAACCAGAAAATGAGTTTTCTTGCTTGAGCTAACAAAGGAAAGATGTGGAAGTAAAACTGGATTTAAAACGATCACAATATATTCAATATATGTTAAACCTTGTTACTCTGCAAAAGACAATCTTTTATTTTTTTACTTCCTATTTTAATGAAATTTTTTAATTCAATGTTGAAAATAAAACGGGAGCATCTGTAGGCTTTGAAAATTGTAGATTAGTAGATGTATTGAAAGGGAAAGGTTATAATGGATTTATGGAAATGAATATTCGCATTCACAAAATTACATTAGCTATACTTTCTAAAATTTAAATCAGAGATGCTATGGAGCATCTCTATGACATAACAGTAAATATAAAGCTTATATAGGCATATATTCAGAGGCATCATGCCCATTCAAACTAAGGGGGGAACGTGCCCCCTTGTTTTTTTTTGCCAAATGGATTGCAACGGCATGCAACCTTAAAATCAAAAAAGCGTCCATTAATCTGTTATTTGACTTTTAATCTGTTTAATATTCTGTGCTGCATCCTTATTGTCACTTTTCGGAAATTTTCGCCATTTTGATAGTGTTTTTATCATGTTACTTACTTTATTTAGGCGGCAGGCAGTCGCAGACGTCATTAGCGTCTGAGCGCGCTCACGAGCTCTTTGCTGTTGCTGCTGGATTTTGCTACCTGAGGAATTAAAACGCGTAAGAAACGCTCACAACATTTCCAAACCCCAGTACGGTAATGTGCAGTTAACGTCCTTTGTGTAGAAAATGTATGGTTTAAAATGCGACCGTCTCGACGTTATATTAGTAGAGATTTCTAGATTAATCTTGGTACTTCGCCAAAGTTCACCAGATTTCACGGGGGCGCGGAATCACACATGTTCAGATATGAGGTAAAATTTGATGCAATAATGCGTTCCTCTAATAATTTTATATACATTTTTTAAAAATCATTATTGAACATTAAAATCAATCACGTACGTGGCTCTATGTCATTTTCGTTGTTTATACATTTTATAGGATAGTTGTTGTGCAAAATGCATTAATGACACAATTAAACAAGTCATTTATTAAAACTTAAATAAATACAACATGCCGTTTCAGATGTAAATATGATACTAATAAGTTATTATTCCGATTGAATGTATTTGATATGAAAGTTAGTCAACACTTTTATTTTGGAGGTTTTTGCATGAACGCAGGGGTGTTCAGATTGTTAGAAATATAAGTGCCATGGAAAGGACTGAAAGCACTGTAATATTTCGTTTGATGTTTGTGTATGCACACATTTAAAAAAATGCCCCATGCAAAAGGTGCCGCCGCCCCTGTGCATATTGTGTGAATGCATATAGTTATCACAGAATTTATTTAGTTAAGACCATTAATATATAAATAAGGGATATAAAGCATATAAACATTTCATGTCCGAAATAAAGCTTTTGGAGAAATGCACTACTTTTTAGACAATTTCAGATAAAATAATATATATTCCCATTATTACTTTCTATTACAGCCATAAAATATTTTGCCGCCCATAAAAGGGTCGCAGGTCTGTAAGGTAGCAGAACAAAATGAATTTACCGTATGTGTCACTAACATAAAAAAACACTCTCATGAGTATAATCTTGACACATGCTGCCTCTCAAAGTACAATGCTGAGGCAGGATTGGTGTAACATCAGTGGATGCTGCAGTCTCCATGGTTACCACTGTTCAAAGATGCACTGGGTTTCAAATAGCTCAGATGAAGTAGCGCAGAAGTGAAGATTTCGAAGATTGCCCTTGAAAAACTTTCTAATTGTTTATACGTCACCTTGAGAACATGCAAAACTGTGACTGCATAATTTAGGGATGCTAACACACTGCACTAAAGTAGGTTTTTAAACACATTTAGTTGCCTCAATACGAGGTTTTGAATATAGAAATTATGTTTGGGATAATGCTTTTTAAATGTATTCATCTTGAATAATTGATGTGCTTGAATTAAATGTGACTGATTATGTATATATTTAGGATTAACCTTCAGTCTGACAGATTACCATACCACATATCAATAGAAAGATTGATCACCCACAGTAAACAGACACGGTCACCATTAAAACAAGGAGAAACGTTTATTATTGCAGTTTAGTTCCGCAAATTCAAGAAAACTCGTCTTAGTACTCGGCTGTTTAAATTTCATGTATTTTATTGTAGTACTCAAAACCTCTTCATAAAAGAGTATTTGAAAGTCTGGAGGACACAAGTTTTCATGCACTGCTTACTAATCTCGTCTCTCTGAAGTTTTGTTTTTTGAAAATGATTTTACTCAATAGAAAAGTCATGTAGTGTGGGTGATCCTACTGAAAACAAAACCAATAAACCCACAGAAAGGGTTCAATTTAAGCTGTCTGGCACATTGGTAAATATCACAGTTTCTGCTCTTAGTACAAACAGTGCTCTGTGTTCCATTATCTGGTTCTGTAGCAAAATGACTCATTGTTTGTGAAGTGAATTAAATAATGCAGCATAAGTATTCGTGTGTGGAAGTAATTGCACAAACTGTGGGGCATCCCTGGTATTTTGCTTTGAATGTGATATCTTAAAGGCTGTGCGAAAAGTCAGATGTAAATAGTCTAAAGAAATATTTGTCATTCATTCCACGCCATTAATTTAGTTTTTTTAAAGGTTTCAGAATAATCTCTTGACTATTTTATCAGTAGTGTGTAAATACCTTACAAAATAAACTCTTTTGTTTTTATCTACATACACCTTACATGGAAAGCCCTGTCCCAATTGGCACACTTCGGACTTCTTGACTTCCACTTTGATGACATCATGTAGTGCAGACCTTAGGGACCCTTGACGCGAGTCCACGAGGGCGCACCGGAGTCATATGTTTTGGGACAGACTCGAGTGTCACGCCGGAAATAGGAAGAGAAGTTGCCCATCAGTGTGAACTCCTCCTTTCTGTCATCTGATTGGTCTGATTGCTCTTTCGCAAGGACTTCTGGGTTGGTAAAGTGCGCGAAGATTGCAGCAGTGCGGGCTTCACCAAAGACCTGTGATGTGTGATAATGACAGATGGGACACCCTAAGCGAGCACCTGCAATTTAAGGCCACGAGACTGAAAGTCCACATGAAATGCGCCATTTGGGACAGGGCTTCGCGCACTTTACCAACCCAGAAGTCTTTGCGAAAGAGCAATCAGATCAATCATATGACAGAAGGGAAGAGTTCACACTGATGGGCAACTTCTCTTCCTATTTCCAACGTGACACCTTAGTCTGTCCCAAAATACCACTCCGGTGCGTCCTTGTGGACTGTCGTCAAGGGTCCCTAAGGTATGCACTACATGATGTCATCAAAGTGTGGACTCTGAGGAAGTCCATAAGTGCATAGTTTGCCATTTGGGACAGGGCCTAAGCGAGCACTCGCAATTTAAGGCCACGAGACTGAAAGTCCACATGAAGTGCACCATTTGGGACAGGGCCGAAGTCGCCATTTCACGCACTATGTTTCTACAGTTGCCCTAAATGGATAAACAGATGGGACACCCTATAGACTTGTAGATATAGGCCCTGTCCCAAATGACGCACTTCATGTAGACTTTCGTTCTCATGGCTTTAAATTGCGCAAGCTTGCTTAGTCTACGGGTCTGTAGGGTGTCCCATCTGTCATTTTTTAAGCTTCGAAGTGTGCTCATCAGTGCCCCCTTTGCATCCTTGTTGCAGTCTTCGGCGAAGCCAGCACTGCAGCAGGCTTCGCGCACTTTACCAACCCAGAAGTTCTTGCGAAAGAACAATCAGACCAATCAGACAACAGAAGGGAAGAGTTCACTTTGATGGGCAACTTCTCTTCCTATTTCCGGCGGGACACTTGAGTCGGTCCCAAAATACAACTCCGGTGCGTCCTTGTGGACCCTCGTCAAGGGTCCCTAAGGTCTGCACTACATCATGTCATCAAAGTGTGGACTCTGAGGAAGCCCATAAGTGCATAGTGTGCCATTTGGGACAGGGCCTAAGCGAGCACCCGCAATTTAAGGCCACGAGATTGAAAGTCCACATAAAGTGCACCATTTGGGACAGGGCCAAAGTCGCCATTTCACGCGCCATGTTTTTACAGTAGAACTAAACGGACAAACAGATGGGACACCCTACGGACTTATAGATATAGGCCCTGTCCCAAATGGCGCACTTCATGTGGACGTTCGTTCTCGTAGCTTTAAATTGCGCAAGCTCGCTTAGTCTACGGGTCTGTAGGGTGTCCCATCTGTCATTTTTAAGTTTCGAAGTGTGCTCATCAGCGCCCCCTTTGCATCCTTGATGCAGGCTTTGCGCACTTTACCAACCCAGAAGTCCTTGCGAAAGAGCAATCAGACCATTCAGATGACGGAAGGGAGCAGGTCACACTAATGGGCAACTTCTCATCCTATTTTCAGGTCTGTCTCAAAATATGATTCCGGTGCGCCCTCGTGGACTCTCGTCAAGGGTCCCTAAGGTCTGCACTACATGATGTCATCAAGTGTGGACTCTGAGGAAGTCCATAAGTCCAGAGTGTGCCATTTGGGACAGGGCCCATGATGGTGCACCTGAGTCGTAGTTTGGGACAGACTCGAGCATCATGCCGGAAATAGGAAGGGAAGTTGTCACTGTGAACTCCTCCCATCTGTCATCTGATTGTTCTCTCGCAAGGACTTCTGGGTTGGTAAAGTGCGTGGAGCCTGCAGCAGTGCGGGCTTCACCGAAGACCGCATCAGGGTGCGAAGTGGGCACTAATGAGTAAAAATGACAGATGTGACACCCTACAGACTTGTAGACTAAGCAAGGCCACAAACCCGAAAGTCCATCATCAGACGATGACACGTTTTTCCTGTGGTGGCTACCGTAGCTTCTATGGATTTCGAAATGGAGGGGTGAGCTGTGGACTGAGTCGTTGGTTGCAATTCACAATCTCACCACTAGATGCCACTGAAAATCTATGTGGACCTTTAAGTGAATGTGAAGTCTATCAATACAGTATAAGACACTAATCAAATTAACAGGAGACACTTTATTTGAGATAGAATTAAAGTTAGGTTCAATATACAAAATCTGAATACAAAATCGGCAAAATGTTAGTATTTTAAAAAAAAAATACAGTTCAAATTTTACATACCCTTGATGTTATCTGGTTGATCAACAGTTATTTCATGTTTTGTGATTGTTGTTCATGAGTCTTTTGTTTGAACCGAGTCTTTAAATGCGCAAAAGTCCTCCAGGTCCTGCACATTCTGTGCTTTTCAGCATCTTTTGTATGTTTGACCCTTTTCTAAGATTGACTATATGATGTTGAGATTTCACCTTGAGGACAGATGAGAAACTCATGCACAACTATTGCAAAAGACACAAACATTCACTGATGCTGAAGAAGACAACATGATACATTAAGAGCCAGGGGCACCAAAACTTTGGAACAAGATGTTCTATGTTATTTGATATTACCATTTTGCCATTTTGAAGCTACATAAAATATTTACATGTTTCCCTGAAAACAAAATGTACCCCTGGCTCGTAATGTTTCTTGTTGTTGTCATACTGAATGAAAAAAAACATAGCCATGTATAAACTGCTCTGTCTGCTATCTCCAATATTACAGGTGTGAAAAATCAGTTCCTATTGTATGGTGCTCATTCAGAATCAAGGTTATATCTTTACTGTAGCGGTTCTGCAAAACAATAGAAAAAACAGATGTGTGTGCTCTTTTATAGCCAAGACATCTCTTCTACTCAACATTTGAAACAGTGAAGTTAACACAAATCATCTTATAATTTAATTGAAAGATATTCATTCATAAGACAAAAGAAACTATCCAAATGACCCTGATCAAACGTTAACATACCCTGGTGATTTTGGCCTGATAACATGCACACAAGTTGACACAAACGGGTTTGAATGGCTAATAAAGGTAACCATCCTCACCTGTGATCTGTTTGCTTTTATAGTGTGTATAAAAGGTCAGTGGGTTTTTGGACTCTTCAGACCCTTGCAGCTTTCATTCAGCGCTGCATTGACGTTTCTGGATTCTGAGTCAAGGGGAAAGCAAAAAAACTGTCAAAGGATCTGCGGGAAAAGGTAGTTGTATAAAACAGGAAAGGGATATAAAAAAATATCCAAGGAATTTAGAATGCCAATCAGCAGTGTTCAAACTGGAATTAAGAAGTGGAAAATAATAAGTTATGTTATAACCACAGCCTAAAATGGCAGGAAAACAGTTTGGGATGCAAAGAAAAACCCACAAATAACTTCAGGTGAAATACGGGACTTTCTGGAAACATACGCACTTTTGCTTGTCTGATTGCTGCAGGTTTTTGGAAATATAAGCCATTCTTGCTGTTTGAAATTGAGTTTAAACATTGATAAGCGCTCTTTTATATGTCTGACATTAACTACGCATCGTTTAAAGGCGGAGATCTACTGCTCGGCTGCGCGCACAAGTTCAACTTCATTTGCGATTTATAGATTTGAAAGGGGTACGCGCGTTTTCTGCGCGTACGTTTGGTTTATGAATCACACGTACACATTTTTGTTAAATGATCGTAAGATCAAATGTAGGATGGTTGGAACACAGCATTTTATAAATGAGGCCCCAGGTGTGGCTGTTTTAAGATGCACAATAACCAGGCATGGTCAAGTCGTCCAAAGATAGCCATTACTACGCAAATGCCACAAAGTATCCAGCTTACAATACGCCAAACAGCACAGAGACAAGCCTCAAACCTTCTGGCACAAAGTCATTGGGAGTGATGAGACCAAAATTTTGGCCACAACCATAAATGCTACATTTGTAGAGGAGCCAACAAGGTCTATGATGAAAGGTACACCATTCCTACTGTGAAACAAGAAGGTGGATCACTGATGTTTTGGGGATGTGTGAGCTGAGATTTGATCAAAATTGATGGCAAGACAACCCTTATGCAACAAAAATATATTTCTCAATATATTACATGACAATATATTTAATGTGTCTCCATATATTGTGAAATTTACATAGTAATATATATCATGATATATTATATAAAAATATATTTAATATATGTAAGTGATATATTGCAATATATTATACAATACTGCAATTATTGCCGTTTTCATATATTGATTAAATACATCTCATTATACTATTTAATATATCCCATAATATATTGGAAATATATGAAGTAATATATTGATGCATATATTCTAAATGTATGTAATATATTGAAGTATATATTGGCAATATAGTAATATGTTGATACATATATTTTAAATGTATGTAATATATTGATACATATATTCTAAATGTATGTAATAGATTGCAGTATATATTGGCAATATATGGAGTAATATGTTGATACATATATTCTATATGTATGTAATATATTGCAGTATATATTGGCAATATATGGAGTAATATGTTGATACATATATTTTAAATGTATGTAATATATTGATACATATATTCTATATGTATGTAATATATTGCAGTATATATTGGCAATATATGGAGTAATATGTTGATACATATGTTCTATATGTATGTAATATATTGCAGTATATATTGGCAATATATGGAGTAATATGTTGATAAATATATTCTAAATGTATGTAATATATTGCAGTATATATTGGCAATATATGTAGTAATATGTTGATAAATATATTCTATATGTATGTAATATATTGCAGTATATATTGGCAATATATGGAGTAATATGTTGATACATATATTCTTTATGTATGTAATATATTGCAGTATATATTGGCAATATATGGAGTAATATGTTGATACATATATTCTTTATGTATGTAATATATTGCAGTATATATTGGCAATATATGGAGTAATATGTTGATACATATATACTTTATGTATGTAATATATTGCAGTATATATTGGCAATATATGGAGTAATATGTTGATAAATATAATCTTAATGTATGTAATATATTGCAGTATATATTGGCGATATATGGAGTAATATGTTGATGCATATATTCTTTATGTATGCAATATATTGCAGTATATTGTAAAATACATGAGTAATATGTTGATACATATATTCTATATATATGTAATTTATTGCAGAATATTGATAAATATAAATAATTGCCGCTTTTAATATATTGCACGTGAATATAATATATGTGTTTATATATCTCAAAATATATGCAATATTATATTTATAAATATCCGCCATATTGTATTCCGATTGATATGCAAAAATGTATTAACAATATATGTACAGATATAGTGTCACATGTATGTTTACTATATGGTAGAATATATTTTAAATAATATGTAAAATTATATAGAAATATATACATAAAAATATCTACACACATTTATACCACATATTAACACAGACTAATGGATAATCTATCAAAAGCCACCTTTATTTTCTTTTAATCAGGCACACATACTAAAACTAATTTTAGGTAGAGAGCTAAACAGACCTATTACAACCACAAGAGGTTTTGCACATGGTCAGACAATGTGGTTTGGTTTGCTTTACATTACATAAATGTCTTGCATTACATTAACATAAATTACATTTTAAAAGAGTGACATAAAACAGAAAATATACAAAATATAAATTAAAGCAATTTAAATTACCAAGGTCTATTTATTTCAAACTTTCAGTAGTGCCGTTATACAGTTAAAATACAATATAAACAAAATGCACAGACAATAATAGATAAATAAATAATAAACAAACTTTCAAGGAGCTTTGGCAATGTGTAAAAGCAAAGAAATAAATCGCCAAAAGAACAGGCCTTTATCCTGGCTAGGAGTCCATCTTGGCTCTTCACTGATTTAAATGACTTATATAACCATGCTTTTGCACTTCACCTGGTGTCTTAGCTAGCATATTCTACTGTTGATGGATTTTCTAACATCAGCTTCGGCCGTGGAAACTGGTTTAAAACAGCATCTGTGGAACAAAACAACAACGATTACTCTCTCCCTTCTCACTCCTTCCCCTCTGGTTCACAAAACTCTCCTGGAAGAGATGCAATCAAAACTGGAAAGCACCACTTCTGAAAACTATGTACCTTGTAAACTTGAAGTTTTTCCTGGGTTGAGAGCATGCCAACCATCAGTCTCCTTCTTGAGTTTTACTGGTGGTTAGCAAACAGCTTTTAGGTGCAGTACCGCCACCTACTGATTAGGAGTATGAGTTAGGACTATAGGTCAGGACCTATCAGCCTCCTTGTTGCTAGTCTCTCTTATGTGTCCTGTCCTCTCCTCGCGCCTGAATCTCAGCTTCCTACTCAAGCATTATGCTCCATCGCCTTTGGCATGCGTTCTGGTTGAAGCAGTCGGTGCTGAGTAGAGTACTGACAAACGTAGAAAATGAAAGAAATGTCTCTGCTGTTTCAATAAAACTGTTATTTGTTTAATGCAGATTTTTGTCTTCAATATTTTCTTTAGGCTATATGCCATGCATATTCATGAATATGCTGTAGTTGTTTATTTGGAAAGTAAAAATTGTTAAATCATATATACATACATACATACATACATACATAGCACATGCATATATTCATGGGCATTGCTAGATATAAAGCTCTACTGGGGCACAGGCCCCCCATTTTTTGCTGACTTTTTTGAAAGCCTGCTGTGTGCAAGAAGTGTGCAACACTTCTATACAGTGTCCTTTGCTTAACCCACTATTCTACAGTTCAACAGTTACTGCAAAAGATACATATATACAAGTATAATCTTCATTATACCTAACATTATTACACATTTCTTGAAACTATGCCTCATATTCTCAAAACAGTAAAGACAATTCCATAAAGTCACACACAATACTCCAAACATCATATTTTCAGGTCAAAATGAAGCTCTACACTCAAAACCATTCACTCTTACTGAAATACCAAACTTTTCCATCAGACAACACACACAAGCTTTCAAAAACACACACACTACAACATAGTATTACACACTGGTGCAATCAATTCAAATTAGCACATTTTTATTCATTCATGTGCTATACACAGCACTACTGTAATTTTTTTATTATTTCGCCTCAACATCCCGTCTTACAGTTTTTTCCAATTGCTAACACACTAAAATTACATGAACAGCACAACTATTTAAACTGACACACAGAGAGCAACACCTCTTCTCAAGTCTCCAAAAGTCTAAACACATTTTCTGCTTTACACACATTTTGCAATTCACAATGGCACTTTTTAAATGCACTGAACACGGTTCTCTGCACAAGACACAACAATCTGACATAAAGTCACATTTGCCTTTTCAAAACACTACCATTCAAAATGACACTGCACGAGCTAAATGGCCAATATATGTGCCACCTGCCCAAACACCTGAATGGTTAATTGTTAACACTTCAATCAGGATGTAAGCACTAGAAAAGACCACAGGAACGTCATTGGCCACAGAGCCATTATAGATCATTATAGACATCACAATGTGTGCTGCCATTTCCAATATGGATGGTGTCCTCCCCCGTCATGCCAACCTTGAACCATACAACACAGCCCATATTCTCACATTTCTAGAAAGATTTCACAACATTCTCATACCATCAGAGTGTATGAATGATGTAGACCAAAGAAACCGGTACGTTGTAGTATGGCACAATGTGAGCTTTCATCGTGCAGCCCTAGTCCAAAACTGGTTTGCAGTCTACCAAACATTTATCGTGCAATACCTCCCACCATACTCGCCATTTTAAACCCCATAGAAGAGTTATATGGAAGGTATATGACCAGCAGCCCTTTGTGTGCATGCCTCTTTTGCAGGCTATGAAAGAGACATGTGATGAGATTGATGTTGGTGCAATTTAGGGATGGATAAGGCGCTCAAGGCGCTTCTCCCCCGATGTCTGCAGGGAATATATTGCCTGTGATGTGGACGAGGCGTTGTGACTTGTTTGGTGAAAAATAAAAAAATTCAACAGCATGTGTGTGTATCTGCAAATATTTCTGTGCATGTGAACAATCTAATACATATTTTAGTATTATGGCAAAGCATACTAAAGAAAAGTGCGCTTTTCATTATGCCTAACTGTGTGTAGTTGGTTAGACAAAAATCTGGTAATATGAATGAAGTGTGTTCCAATTTGTGTCAAAGTTTGATTTTGATAATGTTATATGTAGTTTCGGTTGGAGTGCTTCATTTTGTAGGATATATGTGGTATTTTGCTATTTGGGTGTGTGGTTTTGTAAATTGTGTTATGTTTTTTGATAAAACCAGACTAGTTTGCAAAATTGTGTGTTAGCAATTGGAAAAAACTGTAGTTATGGGTCAGGCCAGAGAATCTCATTCACATCACAGGCTATATTGGTCCTAGCCAAACAGCAAGGGTAAAATCCTCTGATCCACCCCTTGCATTCATCTGCTGATATGTCTATCTGTATGGAAGGCAATTTGATGCATTTCTTTATTCCAGTAGCATAGTCCAACAGTTTATGCACACTAATGTAACTGTATAGAGCAGTCTTACTGTGAGTACACCTATCTGTTTTCCTCCCTGAAGGCTCTGAAGATTGAGGCATAAGTGAAGCGACTCAAATTAGGCTTTATTCGTTGCTCAGCCTCCATCATAGTCATACCATGGACCAGGACATGGTCAACTAGAGTGGCTTGAATTTCACCTTGAAATTGCTTGTCACCTTGCCCTTCATCTCCTTCCTCCTCTTTCACCACGTCCTCCTCCTCTTCCTCCTCCTTCACCACGTCCTCCTCCTTTCCCTTCTCCTCTCCCTCCTCCTATTCCTACTCCTCCTCCTCGACCTATTTCTTCATCATGTCCTCTCCCTTCACCTTCACCATGTCCTCTTTCTCCTCCTTCTACACGTCCTCCTTCTTTCCCTCCTCCTCTTCCTCTCCCTCCTCCTCTTCCTCCTCCTTCTCCTCGACCTATTCCTTCATTTCTCTGTGGATCCATTGTTTCAAAGCTCAATGAACAGATTCAGGCCCTTTTATGTATCTATTGAAGGATTTGATTGCTGTGTGTTCAATTTTGACTTTTAGTGTTTCCAGCTTGGTAATTGTTTGCTAAGCTGTGCTGACTTGAGTGAACAGTATTGAATGCTAGTGCTTTCCATATGACCAGATGGTGTAAGCACTGAGAAATGTAAGGATTTGTGTGTAAAGTTTTGAAGTAACAGTTCACCAAAACTGACTCATGTGTTAACCCAGGTGAAAAAGTAGTACACTTCCATAGTGTATTTACAGTTTTTTCCAATTGCTAACACACTAAAATGACATGAACAGCACAACTATTTAAACTGACACACAGAGAGCAACACCTCTTTTCAAGTCTCCAAAAGTCTAAACACATTTCCTGCTTTACACACATTTTGCAATTCACAATGGCACTTTTTAAATGCACTGAACACGGTTCTCTGCACAAGACACAACAATCTGACATAAAGTCACATGTTTGCCTTTTCAGAACACTACCATTCAAAATGACACTACACGAGCTAAATGGCCAATATATGTGCCACCTGCCCAAACACCTGAATGGTTAATTGTTAACACTTCAATCAGGATGTAAGCACTCGAAAAGACCACAGGTACGTCATTGGCCACAGAGCCATTATAGATGTTCCTGGCTAACGTGGTGGGAACATCACAATGTGTGCTGCCATCTCCAATATGGATGGTGTCCTCCACCGTCATGCCAACCTTGATACAACACAACCCATATTCTCACATTTCTAGAAAGACTCCACAACATTCTCATACCATCAGAGTGTATGAATGATGTAGAACAAAGAAACCGGTATGTTATAGTATGGCACAACGTGAGCTTTCATCGTGTAGCCCCAGTCCAAAACTGGTTTGCTGACTACCAAACATTTATCGTGTGATACCTCCCACCATACTTGCCATTTTTGAACCCCATAGAAGAGGTATATGGAAGGTATATGACCACCAGCCCTTTGTGGGCATGCCTTTTTTGCAGGCGATGGAAGAGACATATGATGAGATTGATGTTGGTGCAATTTAGGGATGGATAAGGCGCTTCTTCCCTCGATGTCTGGCAAGGAAATATATTGCCTGTGATGTGGACGAGGCGTTATGACTTGTTTGGTGAAAAAAAAATCAACAGCATGTGTATGTATCTGCAAATATTTTTGTGCATGTGAACAATCTAATACATATTTTAGTATTATGGCAAAGCATACTAAAGAAAAGTGCACTTTTCATTATGCCCAACTGTGTGTAGTTGGTTAGACAAAAATCTGGTAATATGAATGAAGTGTGTTCCAATTTGTGTCAAAGTTTAATTTTGATAATGTTATATGTATTTTCGGTTGGAGTGCTTCATTTTGCAGGATATATGTGGTATTTTGCTATTTGGGTGTGTGGTTTTGTAAATTGTGTTAAGTTTTTTGATAAAACCAGACTAGTTTGCAAAATTGTGTGTTAGCAATTGGAAAAAACTGTAAAGTGCTTTATTTTCGCACACTAATTTTGTACTTAATATACTAAAAATTAATCTTTAGTACTTCTTAAGATGTTCTTAAGATCATCTTAGTGTACTTCACTGTGCTATTTTGAGACACCATAAATATGAACTAAAATGTGCTAAAAATGTAATAAAAAAATGTATTTAGGTACCACTTGTAGTAAACTTGAAACCCATCTTTGTATAAAAGTTGTGTTCAAGTTTAATACAAGTGTTAACTAAATAAATTTTTTTATACAGAGATAGTATGTTAAAAGTGCATGTTAGTTCATATTCATGGTGCCTTAAAATAGCACAGTGAAGTACACTTAGATAATCTTAAGAACATCTTACATCTGTCTCAGCAACAATTCAATTCTACAGACTTGACAAGGTTTTCCTGAGATTTTTCCTCTAATGTTTCAGACCTGACCGGGTGAGGATGTAGTTTGTCTTACCTCCTTAAAACTCATCATCTCTCTTGTCTGCTTCGCTTTCCCTGCTTTGCACAAAACATTTTCATCTAAAGAAGCCAATAATGATCGAGTCCAAATAAGATTATCATTTTTATTTAGAAACTTACTTTAGTCTAGTCATGTTTTCATAAGCTAACTTGCGAGGCGTCACCTTTTGAATGTGGTTGTGTGCAGATGAACGCAAAGACGTGCATGGACATGGATACGTGTGTGCACGAGTCAATGCGACTGCTTCATCGCTTTTACAAGCGTAAATTGGGTAACTACATTGCATATAGATCCGTTTTTGCCGGGATTATCTTTGTATAGGAATACACTAGTTAACTGCTAAAATTTAAACTTGAGATTTACACCGGGACACAAAAGATTTACACTGGGGCATGTGCCCCAGTAAAAGGGATCTAGCGACGCCCCTGCATATATTGCAGTATATTAAATCATATAAAGACAAAATATTACATGGAAAAACATAGTGCCCTTTTTGATCTTGATTACAATATATTTTGTATCAATATATACATGTATGGTCTTCATATACTGCAATATAATGGAAAATATACATATTAAATCCTATATATGAGAATATACTGCCTAATATATTACATGATATTTTCTATGCATATATTACAATATATTGGGAAATATAAATATTAAATCCGATATATGGGAATATATTGCCTAATATATTACATGATATTTTCCAATATACTGCAGTATATTTTTGTTGCATAAGGGAAGTGCAGTATGTTATCAAAAATACTGGGGAAAATTGGCACTCAGCAGCCTAGACTTGGACATTCTGACATGACAATGATCCAAACACAAGGCCAAGTCGACCTGTCATTGTCTACAGCAGAATAAAGTGAAGGTTCTGGAGTGGCCATCTCAGTCTCCTGACCTTAATATTATTGAACCACTCTGACGAAATCTTAAGGGAAACTCAACTTTTTTTGAAAATAGGCTCATTTTCCAGCTCCCCTAGAGTTAAACATTTGATTTTTACCATTTTGGAATTGATTCAGCTTTATCTCCTGGTCTGGCGGTACCACTTTTAGCATAGCTTAGCATAATCCAATAAATCTTATTAGACCATTAGCATCGCGCTCAAAAATATCTAAGAGGCTGTTTACACTTGGCATTAACATGTGTTTTCGTCGATCGGATCACAAGTGGACGATGTTAATGCCAGGTGTAAACGGTGTTCAAAACGTTTGGAGCTCGTCCACTTTCGACCACTTTAAACCACATCCAGAGGTGGTCGAAACCACTTTCGATCGGATCGCTTTGGAGTTGCGGAACGCACATGTGGTTGAATGCGTTCGAACAGCCACATGCGACCGCCTTCTCTCCAAGTGTAAACAGCCTCTAAAGAGTTTCAATATTTTTCCTATTTAAATTTTCACTCTTAGGTAGTTACATCGTGTACTAAGACCAACAGAAAAAGTTGTGATTTTCTAGGCAGATATGGCCAGGAAATATACTCTCATTCTGGCGTAATAATCAATGACTTTGCTTCCGTATTGCTGCAGGAGGCGCAATGATATTACGCAGTGCCCGAAAATAGTCCCCTGCTATTGCAAGTTACTAAGGGGACTATCTGGTTATTTTTAAGCACAATGCTAAATGGTCTAATCAGGTTCAATGGATTATGCTAAGCTATGCTAAAAGTGGTAGCACCAGCCACGGAAATCGGCTGAATGGATTCCAAAATGGTAAAAAAATCAGATGTGTCCCTTTAAACGTGCTGTTAATGCAAGACAGCCCAAGAATATATAGGAACTGGAGGCTTTTTGCCAAGAAAAATGGGCAGCTTTACCATATGAGAAGATAGAGATCCACAACTACCACAAAAGACTTTAAACTGTCATTGATGTTAAAGGTGGCAATACACAGAGCTGGGGTATATGTTAACTTTTGATCAGGGTACTTTGGGTAGTTTCTGTTGTCATTATGATTTAAAAAGAGTAAACACAGTTGATTAATAATAATAAATGGCTTCAGCCAAACACTAAGCATGAGTGAAAGAAAAGTTTTTGTGTTATCATTCATATTTTCTGAAAAATGGCCAAGAAATCATAAATTCTATCAGGGTATGTAAACTTATGAGCACAACTGTAACTTTATATTTCATCTTAAGTTTTTTTTTGTTGGCTCCAAACACAAACTCTATAAAAATGTATCTTTTCTTTTTTACTGCACGTACAAGGCATATGGCAAACACAATAGCTGCACATAAAATCTCATCTGAATTAGATACCTACTTCTTTATTGTTAAAACAGTATGTTCTATATATAACATGTGTGGGTGCAGTATTCATAAATTTCAGACTGCATCCGCCACATTTTGATTGTCACGTGACCTGTATCCCAGACTGCAGACGACTCCGAGCCGGATCCACACTGGAGCTGCTGAATTCTGTTTCTCAATCCAAAGGCTGCAGCCTCTGGAGGTCTCATGCTGCACACATCATCAAGCTTAAGTTAACTGAGCATTACATTCGCAAGTCATACGAATATTACAAACATAATTGAATAAGAATTATAGTCAATTTAATAATTGTTAATATTCTGAATTTAGACAGTCATGATGACGTATGCACTGCAGCCTACAAATGTGACCTCCGGAGGCTGCAGCCTCGGCGCTGATCTGGAATGAAATCGTCTGCTGTCTGGGATGTCCTTTGACCTATGACGTAATCAAAACAACCACAACCTAATTTGTGTGCGTCTCTTAAAATGCAAAAAAGCTTTTGTTCCCCTCCCTGTATGCAAAGTAGGGGGTAGAGCGCTTACTAGGGTTCTGACAATTAATTGGGCAAATGCGAGTTTTCTGGGAACGCGATGCATCGATGCACATCCCTAGCGCTTACACATGTGCTTTGGACTACATCAAAACATGTGTCTCTGGCAGAAGGTTGAACTACACGCTCATAAGGCGGAGTCTGTGAGCGGTTATGGTTGGGGCGTAATCAATGTGACATCACATTGATAGGGGATTTCCAACAGCCTGTTTTGTATGACTATTGCGGTTTAAAGGAAATTACACAAAGAAGAAGAGATGGATTTGTGTAATAACAGGATGTTTCTGCACACACACTGGCGACTCATTTTCTGCTAGAAACACATAAAAGTGCATTTTCTAGGTTAGGGGGGTTTTAATAGATAAAATATAACAGATCCCTAATGCCTAACGTGTTATTTTCTACATTTGAAACTTTTTCATGTCATTTCAGGGTAACTATTAAACATAAAACCCTTATACAACATGGTGAAATAGTAAGGTAAATAGTCTGTTTTAAAATTATTGTTCAACCTCTCTACGATTGCCTGCATGAAATCAACTGCAAGAGCTCAATTAAAGTAATTTTTTAAGTTCATCCAACTTTTACTTTTACAGTGTATGTGTAACAAGTACAATTAAATCACGAGGAATTCATTTCTTGGGATCTAATTCACTAAAGAGCTGCCAAGTTCATAGATTTCCAGCAATTTTATTGTATTCACCTTTCTTAGAGGGGCTCCTTAGCTCAAAGGGCCTCACAGGATGATAAAGTGTCCATCAAATCTAGCTGGAAGTAGGTTATTTGAATACTTTTTAAATACAATTCTTTGACATACTACTTACCTCGCATACTCATTTTGGCCTACTTTACAGTATTGACAGGCAATTTTATATGCAGCGCATGTCTTGTTTGAGCTTAAACTGTATCCACATCCTTCCTATTTGTTCTTCTGATTCCATTTCGAAATGCCAGAAACCTAATTTCTGTCTGAATTATTTAATAATCCTTGTTAATTAATATATGTCGGGAACAATGTATTAATTATGCAGCCTGAGAACACCAAACCAAGAACTGAGCTTTATTCTGTTCATATTTGCTAATGACTGAATCGAAACAAAGCAACTGAACTGTGTTAATATTGTAATTATATTTGGTCTGTGCTGTACTTTGAATGAGTCTGCTGTTGTATACTGACATATTAAAGGCTTGAAATCAATCACATTTTCTTTGTTTAACAGAATATTAACAGCATTCCCGTGAATTGATCATAGTGTGCTAAGGAAAATGCATTCATTTTTGATGCTCACTGCAGACATGCTGCTTCTCGGGTCTCATTACAAAGTCAGAGAAGGTTTCTGATCGACACAAGGCCAGTCACTCGGTCTTAAAATAATCAATGGCATCCGAATGCTCTCAGCTGCTAGGCGACCGCAGATATAAAGAACGAGAAACAAAACATTTTCCAGTTGTATCTATATTTAATTCTCTTAGATCAACCTGTCAGCAGGACATCGGTGTGGTGTGATGTTTGTGGAACTGAATGGAATTAATAATGAAAAAGGAAGTGACTGGATCAATAATTTAAATCAGAGAGCATATCCCATGGGTGCTATTAGGCACTCAATTCTCTGCGAAGACTGATTATTATTATAAAATAATTGGAAAAGGAAAAATGCATTCCTAGGAGACGCACAACATCGTCACGCAACACAAAATGCAGTGTGGTAATTGCAATGTGTAGTACATATGGAAAGGGTGTGCGGTACATAATGGAGTAATTATATTATGTGAGTGTATGTGTGTAGCCTACATTAAATGTTAAAATCAATGCACAAAATATGCTCATAGCTCTAAAGTGAATATGTTAACATTTAACCTAGCCCCATTTATTCCTTAGGATCCAAACAGGGATGAATTTAGAAGTCAGGAGTGATGATGTTACTGCGTGTCGAGGTCGAAGTGCTGCAAACTACGGTACGCTGCAAGCGGCAAAATCGCCGCGCGGCTTCAGCTTTTCTCTTGTATTGGAAGCCTTTTGTGCAGCATTTAGCGCAAATATGTTTATCTTCAACGGCGCCTGTCATGAAGTACCATGTCCGGAGAAGGAACAGAATTTTGTGTGCATGAGCAAGGCGTACGGTGTGGCCCAACTCCGCTTCACCTCTGTAACCGCCCCCGTTTTGCCGCTTTCCGCACGTCTTCTATTGAAAAAGAACTAAACACTCGCGATTGCCATGTACCATGTGAAACGGCTTTAAGTGCTCTTCCGCCATACAATATAGTTCCCATTTTTTAATCGGCTTAAAAAATCGCCACGCTTTAATTTGTGCCACCATACTTCTCATGTAACAGTCTTTAAATAGGGAAAACATGGAAGTGTTGGTGGCTTCTAAATTCATCCCTGTTTGGATCCTAAGAAATGATTGCGGCTAGGCTAAATGCTAACACATTCATGATGCACTGTACAAAGATAAAGTGCACGCATTGAAAAAATATAGGTATTTTTTAATTCATCTAAGTTGAGGTACGAACATAGTAAAATATTTAAAAAAGGGTGGTGTTTTCCTTTAATTCGTAAAAAAGTTTTATGCTTGCTGAAGTTGCTTTCTGACTTATGGGTGAAAATGGAAGATGGAAATGCATTTAGTGAATAAATTCTAACTTAGCGAACATTAAACCCATGTGACTGATCGTCTAGCTGTGTCAGCTGACGTCTTTTCCATATATGGGGTTCAACATCGTCGCAATGTCCCTGCTGGCTGGTGCCTTCATCAAAAATTTTGCATTTCTTCTTCTGCGCACAGCATTCAGTTTGGCAATTACAAGCTGCACTGCTAGTAAATTTACAATTTGCCAAATAGTAACTAAATGCCTTTATTTACTGTAGGTTACCAATGCCACCATCCTTTGTCGAACAACTGGATGGAAACGCATCTAATTTGCATTTGTTTGTTTTTGCGAATTTTGAAAGGATTTGCTTCACGTTTTCGATGGTAACCCACCTAATGTTTCTATGCAGCCTGTTTATTCTTTATCCCCGTGCTCAGGAAATGTGTACCAGGCTATTGTACAGTAATATTGTTGGTGCTCTTGTTATTATAATAGTGGACTTTAGAAAGGTTAAACCTCTGTTTCAGAGACTGTTTCCATTTCTGACCTTTGCCAGATCTTAATTATGTGGTATAGCAGTCTGCAGACGTGCTTGGAATGAACTGTACGCCGTTCTTATCAGTTAGCAGCTAAGCTGCTCTCATAGAATTACAGTAGCCTAAATATTACAGACTGAAGTATAACTTGAATCTCAGTTTGGATAAAAGCATCTGGCACATGCCTTTATGTAAATGTAATGAATGCTCGACTGACACTTTAAAATCAATTTACCCAGGTAAAAAGCAAGCTTTCAGGACTTAGCGACTGACGCTTATACTGCTGAAAGAAAAAAACTGCATTGACGTCACGCATCACCAAGCAATCACTTAGAAAAAATTGGGTATGCTATGTATGTGCAGTTTCTTTAAGCCATGATGAGCTCATAAATTCACCACATAGGCCTATACAGTTGATCTAAGGAACCAACTGGTCGGGTGAACAAAGACACACTGGATGTGACATCAGGTTGTGATAAGGTGCTTTTACTGTAATTAGATGTCAACATAAATATCAGTATAGTGATAAACAAAAAACTGTGAGGTGTATGGTGAAATAAGCAGGATTTGCATGTGGTCTGTGTGGGTCCACTCCTTATATACCAGTATAGTAATGGGGACACTATACTGTCAAAAAAGCACTGTCCTTCAGATGAGACGTTAAACCGAGGTCTTGACTCTCTGTAGTCATTAAAAATCCCAGGATGTCTCTCGAAAAAGCCCATTGGCCTACTAATCATCCCCATATATACTAATTGGCTATATCACTCTGCATGTCTCCTCTCCACTAATAAGCTGGTGTGTGGACAATATGGCTGCAGTCGCATCATCCGGGTGGATGCTGCACATTGGTGGTGGTTGAGAAGAATCACTCTTTCATATGTAAAGTGCTTTGAGTGCTAAAATAATAATAATAATTATTGTTATGGGTGTGGTGCAAAGGTTTACCATCCTGAGGTCACCTTGAGTGAGGGGCATTACACTGCTCCATTCCGACCTGTTGCTCTGCAATGCCATGCATGCTTTCAAAAACAGAAAGCTCAGCTCGGTGACAGTGAAACTTCTCTAACTGCTCCAGTGCAATGCATGCATGCAGACATGAAAGAGATGCATTATGCATTTTTTCGACGGTGGTCGGTGGAGGTCAAGTGTCATTGAGTTCAGATGAACCTCATTATCTCCAGCACTCTTGCAATCGAATGGATGGAGCAATACTCATGTCTTATGACTCATGTCAAGACCTCGGAAATAGGAGTCAGCTAATGTCTTCTTTTGGCTTCCACTGTTGTGGCTAAACATGCTGAAAGGTATATCTGATGGTGACGGCATATAGACAATATGCAATTTGCTTTCAAACACACAGCCTTATACAAAATTTAAATTTTAATGCTTTGTTCGAGCCAGCCGTGATTTTACAGCAGTCCACACTTTTCTTTATTACCATGAGTACAATAGAGAATAAATGTGTTTGCTCTGACTGCTTATAAACAACTTTCACTGACGGTATCCCTGGAAGTCATTTTCCATTGATTTACTGCTTGCATAGTGGTGCAGCTCCTAATGCAATGATATATAAATCTTTGAACATTTCTCCATATACCACCTAAATACATGGTTAGGGTTACAGATGAATTCAGTGTAAATTGTTTATTTGCACAAATAAACGCTTTGTCATTGCAAGTTTGGTGTGCATGACAGAGCTTTTAAATGTGAAAATGTAATATTTTTCAACTGAGCTCATTATAATGTTAGTCTAGCTTTTATACACCACAAAGCACATTTATCTAACTCTAGTATGATGACATGTTAAATGAGTAACAGTGGTGGTCTGTCTGGTGGTCTTCACGCTGACTTTCCTCTAATTGCTTGGATATATCAACTTGAATAATGGCATCTAATTCTACTCATAATTAAGAATAACAGTATATATGCTTTTCCTTACTCATTCACTTTAACGGGAAGGGCAGATGTATATGCGAGTAGTTTAATGACATTAATTAGATTTTCTTTTTTTAATTAAACCTATAGGGATCCAGAAATCCAGAACGTCCAGTGCTTGATACGTCTAGTCTGCAGGCTCTAATTTGAAATTAAAAGCTGTGAGAAATAAATGGCTTTCATTTGAGGTGAGCTGCAAAAGTGTATGGCAGCTCCCAGAATTGCATTATATTTGGTGTATCTGGAAACTCTTGCTGGAAGGAAACAAAATGGAAAACAAAATTATAGCAAACAAGTACTGCACTGGGATTAAGAAAATATATTAAATAAATGACCAGCACACCTTTGATAAAGTCTAGTTTGGTATAAAATAGTTGAAATAAAAGTAAAAATTGAAGAGTTGTTGTCTGAAACAGATACAAACACATAATTTAATAACAACAATGCACAGCAAATGAACACTATTTGGTCTTTATATAATCAACACCAAGATCAGTGTTAAAATTTAAAACTGAGGCCTTGTCCACACGGACACGGGTATTTTTATAACCGTGACTTTTTTACGCAGTTCGGTCATTCGTCCACACGGAAACGCAGGTCACATTTTTGAAAACCCCTGCCAGGTGAGGATTTTTAGAAACGCTGGTTGCAGTGTTGTCGTGTAGACAGTAAAACCGGGGGTTTTGATTCTGATTAAGGTTTTTGATTCTGATTAAGGCTTCTGATTGGCCAATGTGGCTTTACGATTAGGGTTATATCACTGCCTGCTGGTCTGGCATGCTCTTGACAGCACGTGATAGCGTGTCTTTGCGTTTTCATGTAGGCAGAGATTTCTTTCAAACCGAGCATGTGTGGACAGGATTTTTTTAAACCGCAGGAGGATAAACTCCAGTTATATAAATACCCGTGTCTGTGTAAACAAGGCCTGGATCAGAATTAGAAAGTAATACTAAAATGATGAAGAAAGTCGAAATATTAATAGATGAACACTGTTGGGTATGACTCCAAAAGCTCAGATCTTTCATGTTTGCCTCTCTATCATCATCTCTGTTATGGGTTCATTTGAAGTTACCATTATGGTGATTAATGTTGCATTTAGTTGGACATTTGATCCGTGACCTTCATTAAACTATCTCTCCTCTTTTAGCAATTGCAACAGTGTTTTATTAAGTCTATTTGTTCAATGCTTGACGTAGAGGGAAAACCTTTCAGAGCATCTAACGTTTATTAATATTATATTCTTACCAAGTATTAAAGTCGTCACGTGCTATAGAGGGTATGCACGTGACGTCACCTTTGGCAAAAGTGCCTGCGGTTACGCCCACTGAGTGGCAAAAGAAAGCGCGGCAGCATTTGAGTACAGTGTGAAGTCAGCGAAAACATGGGGAAAACACATCTAAATGGGAAAAAGCTGTTGTGCGATAGACTGTACTAACAGATTAAAAAGAATTCGGAGCTATTGTTTTACAGACTGTCAAAAAACACCGAAAGGAGGAGCACTATCAAGCAGAGGTTTTACTTTCTACTTAAAAGTATTTTTACAAGTATTTGTATTTTATCAGTGTTTTTCTTTGGAAAACATTCCAAAGCATATTAGGCTATCATAATTTTTACTCTATTACATTTCATAAATACAAGTTTTTGTTTTACATTTAATATTTAAGTACATTAACGTACTTTTATTCAAGTAAATGTACACAATTTTAATGTAATTAGGTATTAAATACATTTTAACATGCAATATAAACAAATACACAGTATGATTCTATGCTTTAGAATGTAGTGAAGCAAAATTTTTCCCAAGACAAACACCCTAATAAAGCACAGATGCTTGGAAAATGTAATTAATGTAACTAAGTTTGTCCACCTCTGCTGTCAAGTTATCAAGATGTTTTTACATATTTATAGACCGTTTCAGCAGTAACAGCATAAACAAGCGGCTGTCTGACCTTACAATGGCACTTTTTATGTCCGGGGCACTTATTTTATTTAGTTTAAATATTTTTTTAAATAAAAAATACTCATTTTTTATTTGATATCTCAAAGTAAATCCATACGAATTATCAGTTTAAGGCTACAGTTAAAAATAGTGTTGTAGTTATTAAAGTAACACTATGTTGTTTTTCATGTAAAAATGACCTATAGCTCCCCCATGTGGTCTTCTGCAGGCAGGGGGAGGGGTGGGGCTGTGTGATCTACCCTCCACCGCCACTTTCAGAGTGTGCTTGTAGCAGCTAGGAGGCTGCTCAGGTTGCAGCAACAGTACAATTTGTCCAGTTAAAAGTTGTTCTATCACTGAAATTATTTTAGAGACATTATTAAAAGGTAAAAAAACTACATAGTGTTGCTTTAAAAATTCAAAATAAGATACTTTGGAATATTTTTATGTTCAAAACCTTTCCTATAAACAAATTTCAAGAGCATCAGTAGTTGTTGGGATGTTAGGATAATTGACAAGGCCTGCACTGTGTGAATGTCATGGTGGGTGCATGGAGGATGAAGGAGATCCAAAAAACATATAAACTTTAATGAACAAACTTACAGGTTGGGGAACACACCAAACAAAGTAACTTAAATTGAGAGTTGACAACAATAGGGAACAGAGAGAGAGAGAGAATATATCGGGGAGCTGATGAGGGTAATGGCTGTAAGGTGGGGATAATTGTAGACAATTGAGTGCCACAGGGATGACGGATTTTTGTAGTAGACCAACACAGAAGTTGGTGGGACACCGGTTCTTTTGCCATATAGCCCATTAATTTTTCCCATAGTCTTTTGGATTACATACCGGTATATAAAAAATAAGCTCTGTGTTTAACAAAAGTTAAAGTCACTTAAACGTTTTGTCCACCAAGTTAATCTTTACAGATTAATACAAATTTAATGAATTCTAAAGTGTAAATGCATTTACTAGAACTATAACAAGCAGAATTTTGACTTCAAAAGTCATAAAAGTTGTGTTCATCTGTGAAGACTAACTTGTTGGACAAAACATGTAAGTGTGTCATAAACTTTGTAAAACACAGAACTCATTTTTTTGCAATAATCTAAAGGTCTAGATGATGGCAAACAGAAAATAAATGGGGAAACAAGCAGGCAGAAAGACTGGGAACATGGCAGTGAATAGCAAGATTCTTTAAAGCATGCAGGCTTATTCTCTCTGATGTTATACCAAAAACAAGAGTAACACAGCATGTACAAAAAGGAAAAAAACAACAAAATTCAAAGACAGAGATCAAGAGTAGCTTTGCCCAGCCAGGCCCTTGGGAACAGATCAAAATCCACTTGATGTTACAACTCGGTGACTGCTCTTCCGAGGGACGCAAATTCAAAATATTTGTTCAGAGTGTCGTGTGTAGCTTGTCATGTCAAAATATGTGTTCAGTGTGTCTTGTGATCCTACAGTATGTCCTACATCATGCTTCATGTCAAAATACGTGCCTGCTGCACACACGTTGAAGGGGTTTATTATTAAAAAAAAACGCTAACGTTCACAAAATACTCTCAAGACACTAACTTAACACTAAACTATGATTACACATGCTGGTTAAAAGTTTCCTCACATCCTGAAAGCAATCACTATGTTCAGTTGTTTAAATGTATTTGTAAAAATGTATGTCATCTGTGAAAGGCGTAGGAACAAAAAAAATGTTCAACCAATCATAGATCTCGTTCCGAATGGACGTTGCCTTTTTTGTCCCTCATCCGTAAGCTGATTTGAATGCCACCGCGCAGCTTGTTCACGCAGACATCATATGTCATTGGCGTGTTCACGTGCCCTCACCTCCCGTCTGTAAACAGAGCGAGAATGGCAAACTTTCCTGAATTGACAACCTGCAAAATGTCAAATGTGACCGCCTCTTTTATGATAAACCCCAAGTGCCGTATTTCGACAAGATGCGTTTATGCACATGAGTTTACATGACACGCCGAACACATATTTTGACATGACGAGCCACAGTGATGAGCTTTGCATTGTGCACTTTTGAAATGGAATCGGTTGCCACTCAGATTTTACTATGTGCATCAGGCAGAACACATGCCCTTTTTGTCCTTACCATCCACAATCCGAAGTGCCTTTTTGGAGGTTTTATTTATTTTTT
Organism: Misgurnus anguillicaudatus; assembly: GCF_027580225.2. Classification (NCBI taxonomy): domain Eukaryota; kingdom Metazoa; phylum Chordata; class Actinopteri; order Cypriniformes; family Cobitidae; genus Misgurnus; species Misgurnus anguillicaudatus. The sequence continues at coordinate 17,041,872 of NC_073355.2, forward strand.
TTAATTTAAATTTCTTCAACAAATCAATGTTATTGCTAACCCTTTACGTCTGCCTGTCTGTTTTACAATATTGATCAAATTAAAGGTATTAAATTTTTTTTTGTGACAAAATATTTTTGGATCCGCTCAAACTGTCAGTCAAACGTCCTCTTAACTCCGCCCCCTGAGTGCAACGAACTGAAGTTTCACAGCAGAGCAGCTGAACGTCTTGCAACGGTAAATAAATATCTTGTTGTTTGAGTATGAATGAAACACTAGTATGTCTATAACGGCTCATGTTTTATGAATTTGAGCAGGGCCTGATTATAGACGAGATTGGGCGAGTGTGCAATTAGGGGGACACCAAGGGCTGCAAACTGCAACCAAATGGAGTTTTTCCACACAGCGCGAGCAGTGTTTTTTTTTTTTTTTTAGTTTTTGTGCATGTGCAGGGCACCCCTGACTACAATACGGAATGTAGGGTCGGGATTTAACCGCTTATTTGCATGACGCGTCTCAATCGGTTAACTACGCAGTCAACACATCTCACTCAGAACCGCGAGATTTAGACATTGCAGAGATGAGAGATAGAGAGAACTTCTAGCTATACATTAACACCAAAAACATTACAGATTAGAAAGGTCTTAGACATCAGATACCCAGTTAAGGAAAACTGGATAGAAGACGAGAAACGTGTAAAGTGCCCTGCTCATCTCATTACAATATGCTATCTAACTTAGATATAACTTATTCTATATGAATGTATCTTATGCCTAGAATTTGTCAAGGGGGCTGTATGATCCTTTGGTTCATAACTTTTTATTCTAAAACCAACTGCATAGAGTTAAGTCTATTTAGTATTTTTCAGTATTTTTGGAAAAATGTGAATAATTGCAGGCTGATTTAAGGTGTGCTCAAAATTTTCTGTCAGGGGCTAAAGTGCTCCTAATAACAAAAAGTTCGCTATGAATGACTAGACTTTTTAAAATGTGTATTAATTTTTCATTGCTGGCTTATTTTAAGGAAAGTGTAGTGCATGAGAGAGAACAACCAACCGCACCTTCAAGAGACCAAGAAAGGTCCCTCCTCTGCACAGTTTTTGCCAGGTAAGCAGCTACATGTTGGATATGCTAATGGTATGGCTATAGTATAATCTCCTATTTTGATCTTTAATGTCCTATTTCCCCCTCTTCTCAATGGCATACACTAACATGTTAACCAAATATTAAAAAATGATAAACTTTGATTGAACTTTATATATGCAAAGCAGAGGAAAAAATGAAAATAATATATTACACAATTAAATAATAGGGGGTGCAGAAGAGCAGTTCACAAACACATGACAAATAATACAGACAACCACACAGGATGCAAATTGTTAAAGCCAACTTTACAGCTATAAGGCCAGATATGCTCTGCACTGTAAAATGCCAAGCTATTATAAAATGTCATTTTTCATTCATTATTAGTGAATGTTTCGATCATTAATAGTGAATAAATATAAAGCTTTTGAGATGATTATTATGTGCTATTTATTTGGAAGGGGGCTGCCCTTTTTCAGTTTCAGCACATGCCCCTCAAAAAGTCTGTGCACGGCCCTGATGTGCATGCTTTGTGCCTTCTCAAAGACCACAACGAAAATGTAAATGAAAATGCAATATAATGCTTGCAATGTAATTATAGCATCTTACAATTTCAAAATGTCTTTACATCAAATAATAATCTGAAAAGTTTAGGATTCAGTAAACCTTGGCATTTTTAAAAGCCATAACTAAAACCTTGCACATTCATCAAAAGCCTGAGCTTAATTAGAAAATGCTTTTCCTTTTATATGCTGTTATTCCTTGTAGTGCTGCATACCGTCAGATGTCTATTTTATTTTGTTAAAAGTAGTGTTATTATTATTATTATTATTATTATTATTATTATATATTATATATATATATAAAGCGGTGATATTAAAGTGGCTGGTTTTAAAGTATATGTTCATTTTTTATTTTGTAACCAACTTTATAGATGAAAGGCAGAAACAGGCTTGCAAAATCCTCACTGACCCACTGACCCAACACAACCAGCGTCTTTGATCTTCTCTACTCTTGCCAGACACTGTCGTTTTGAAATATGACTCCCCATGAAATTATGAATTCCCATTTCGGCCTACTGTGACGGTTAAGGATTAGGTGTGGGGACAGGTTTGAGAGATCGGGAACAGTCGGGTAGCAGCCTTCCCAGTGTATGTACCAAAAGAAAGGGACTTAAAATGACCACTTACAACCCAGCTTACCAGAACTGATGTAAAACCACTTTGCAGGGCATCTCTCACAAACATTTAACATTAAGAAAGTCACCTCCTACATTGCAGCATATGTACTTAGTGAAATAAAATAATTTATACCTGCTGTACATTATGTCCAAATAGTCCAATATATTCTTTTCAAAATAAGTGTTGCAATTATCCAATTTCTGCATTAATAAACCAGACACTTTCAGCGGGTGCACTTCAAGCCAATTAGATTCAACCATCATTTGATAGTGTGTCATCAATACTGCATGTAATACTGAAGGTTTTAGACAAATAAATGAAATTGTCTGTAGCCACCCAGCAGCGGGCACAGGTTCAGTAATCTCTAACCTTTAGAAAGCAGACTGCATCTGTTTATTACTGATACTGCGATCATTGTGCACAGCAAAGATTGTGCCAATACTTCACCACTTCACCTCATAACCAACAGAAGAGCTGTGGTGCAAAGACTCACAAATTAACCGTAATCAGTGATGCTGGGTCTTTTTTGGTAACATGTGAGGAGTTCTGATACAAAACACTTGAATTGCGTCTGACATGTTTTCTTGAAAATGACAATTTTTCTTCAGGCTCTTTTGTTTATATTCAATAATTTTACTGTAATGCAATAAGGTTATTAGTCAGTAATTGAAATGCCCGATTTTTTTATAACAAATGTCAATTTAGTAATATCATTGGTATGCTTCCTCCAATTCATATTTTGTGCACTTAGAGGACTTGGCTAAAAAATATGTGGCATTTAGCAGATTCTGTCAACAAATTGTTAATTCTGAATGGCCTGCGGTCAGATTTAGGCAGATTTGAAGGTATTTGATGAAAGTATACAACATATGCTGTGAACATATGCTGTGTATGTTCCTTGTAACACTGTTAGTAGAGGGCAATAGGAAAACATATGGATATATTTGTATATAGTCAGTTCATGCAGTGGTAGCTGGTCAATGTATTAATTGAAAACACAAGCACAGCGATCCGAACAAGGTCCATATATGCCTCATTATTATTCATGATTAGTTTATTCCTGTCATGTCATGTCCATATTTGTCATTGTTTGCCCCCTCAAGGGTATTTATGTTGTTTTTGAACATCTTTAAGTTACGAGCTCTCAGCGTTTGGGTTCCATCCATCACCACAACTTGACAGTTTAGGGACGGGGTAACTGAGAAAAATAAGCTTCTTGCGGGATGGACATAATGATGAATGTAGCAGTGGGCACTGATCAGTGGTAGCAAGTTAAATATCTTGATATGAAAGAAAATATCATTTCATCCTTACAAAATCACCCTTTACAAGATGCTCAGATTAAGAATAAATAAGGGATTAAGGAGCTTGGACCAGATTGAGCAGCAGGAAGTGATCGCCGTCGAGCTCACACTGTGTGCTTTTCTAACACTTATGGCAAGTGGAGTTGGCTAACGTTAGCTGGATGCTATGTAAGTCATGCCTTTCATTGTTTTTGTGCAACATTTTGGGGTGCATTTGAGCTGCCTTTGTGTGGACATGATGTTCAGACCATCCGGTATTTTCTGTGGCTTGGACAACTTTGTTGCATTGTACTGGTCTGTGGTTAGGCAACTTTACTGTGTGTGTGAATCAGGTGAAGTGATCAGTCCAAATCCCTTCAAAGATCAGAGGTCCTGATGTGTAAACTTTTGTGGGAGTTGCTGTCTTGTTTATTGGCTAAGAGCCCTTCCCAGGCCTGAGATTTTCTACTGATATCACCACAGCAACCGCTTTAATGTTTGTATCATTCTGCCACCTACTGGTCATTTTACAATTAGCGAGGGAGGCTTCCTTAAACACGTGAGTCATACGCTTACACGTTCACTTAGATAGCTAGGAAACTGATTAAGACACAAAAAAGTGCCAGAGGCAATGTTGACAAGCTTAAGATAGCACATTTTAGGAGGGATTTATTAAACATGGATGCAGAAGCAGTTTTGGAAGTGTCTGAATATGTACAGTCACTGATTCTGCGGGACCTGACAAGTATTTTTGTAAATTAACTCTTGCGATTTTAACCAGGTTTTAGATATTTCCTAGACAACATATGAATTACTTACAGGTGGTTTGGGTCATTTTGTCTAGGCTTACTGTCTTATGTAACCTATCGCTGGGCTAACTATGATTAGCAATGTGGATTATTTTAAGAGACTATTCAAACGATGGCATACACATCTATCGCTATATGTTTGTTTAACATTTAAGCTAAACAATAGCGCTGAAGGTTGTTGACTTTTCACCTATAAAACTTTAAACTAAAAAATAGCTTGCTGATTTGTACTAGATAAAACCAACACAACAGTACATATGCATAGATTATTTTACCTGATATGAAGTGTGCACTGCAAACACGAGCATTATTTATGATCGTATCCGTCTAGTCTGTACGCTGTATTGCATTCAACCACATTTGTCTTCTTGATTTCTGTGAAGCAATGTCTGCCAGGATCTGGTAAAACTTTATTTTTGAACCAAAAGTGCTGTTCCTTCTAATCTGGCAGCCAAAAACACAAGAAGATGACATTTTAAAGTCAAAAACTCAAACTTTTAGCACGCCGGCTATGAGTTCCTACTTATTTTTTGCCTAAAGCTCAGGGGTGCAAACTTGTCACCTTCCGGCGAAATTCGCCGTTTTTTGATACAAAATAGGTAATTCTTGTGATTCGTCTAGATCCGATGAGTTTTTTAAAATGAGGGGTGAGGGGGGTCTGCGACATGGTAGCAGTAAATGAAATTATGAAAATCATGTCCAGCTATTGTGGTAACGATGTCAAATTACTAGCCAGTTTGGCGGGTTATGTTTTACAATTTATAGCCACCTCATTTGCTGCCGAAGTTTAAGCAGTCTGCAGATTGAGTGCACATACTTAACTCGTAGTATTTTCTCATTTGAGGTTACGCGCCCGCGTCACGTTGCTGTGCGCGTGGTCATAAAGCTTAACATTTGTTCACGCACCGCAGTTTTAAGTTAAGTGATTTTAAGCTGTTGACAACAGTGCTATATGCGCTATATACCTGTTTCTGTTTAAGAGGAGCGTGCAAGCCGCGTATCCGCTTATATAAGAGCGCTTGTGTCTTGTCACCTTTTTCACCCCTGATGAGTTTGCACCCCTGAAAGCTAGAGCGGTGACGTTACAGTGACGTGGGTGATTAAGGGGTCTATAATATGTGATATAACTCTTGATTTTGTGTATGGCTGAAAAGAATGTCATGTACTGCACACCTAGGATAAGGGGCTGTTTACACTTGGTATTAAGATGTGTCTTCATCGATCGGATCACAAGTGGACGAGAAAGACACATTACGTTTACACCTGGTATTTAAATCCGTCTCTTTTGTCCACTTTCGACCACTTCTGTGCTGAATACTATGAGGAGGTGGTCTGTGAGATGGTGGGCGAGTCTCTCTGCTGTCATTCAAACCCGAGCGGGAGTAATTATGAGTTTATATGGACGCAAACTAATATTATGTCGGAGTGCACTGCTTGTTTAGCAAGTAAACATGCTGCACAGTGTTTTGTACATGAGTATGTAAGAGCTTACTTTGAATTTTCAGCGCAGTTGATGAAATAGGATCGCGCAACTTTCACACGCTTTCAAAACGAAACTACGGAGATCACCCGCTTAGTTTTATCAATGAAAGGCTAAAAATAGCGCTGTTCACCGAATGTTCACGCCAGAAGTCAAAAAAGACGTAAAACTTGTGTTTAGATAAATGGGCGGAGAAAAGGCGGTCGCGTGTGGCTGTTCGAACGCATTCAACCACATGTGCGTTCCGCAACTCCAAAGCGATCCGATCGAAAGTGGTTTCGACCACCTCTGGATGTGGTTGAAAGTGGTCGAAAGTGGACGAGCTCAAAACGTTTTGAACACCGTTTACACCTGGCATTAACGTCGTCCACTTGTGATCCGATCGACGAAAACACATGTTAATGCCAAGTGTAAACAGCCTCTAAGATGGCATTAAGGTGAGTAAATTATGAGATGATTTTCATTTTTGGGTGAACTATTACTTGAGGAAATCTTAAATGATGCAAGAGGATATGCATATTAATATGGAGTTTATTATTATTCAGCTGAAACCATTACTGACTATGAAAATGGGTGAATTTTTAAAAAATCAAAATACAGTTTGGATACTTATTGGATATATATCATAAGGACAGTTTGGCATATCAAAATTATTCATGCCAGTAGGGTTTTACCATTTTAACTGAATTCCTTAATAAGACCCATTATCAGCAAAGGATTGCATTCAATTTAATCTTCTCTTAACATAAGTACTACTTTTTGCATTTAAGTTCACAAACAAATGAAAATGCATGCATTCTTAATAACGTTATTTTGTTTTAAAGTGAAGTATTTAGTCAATAGCCTTGGTTTAATGGATTAAAAAAATAAATAAATAAAAAGGTGGACACATTGGAACCCTGGACAAATTAGGCTGCAAGCGTTTAATCCAAGTTTTATTATCAGGTGAGGAGGAGCATGGCAATATCCTTGCTGTAGCATTATTGGTGTGGATTATTCATTTAACAGCTCTTCAATATTTTCAGCAGCTCTATATGGTGAACAAATCAATGTGGAGCCTTTAGCATTGAACTGCTCATTCTGTTTCTCCTGCACCAGGCTGTGTTCCCTTAATTAAAGCATCCAATTCAGCTAGAGGACACCATTTATCTCAGCTCGCTCTAGCAAAGGTAAACAAGAACAAAACAGTCTAGGAAATTGGGTGAATTTGTCTTAAAACAAAGATGTGAAATTAAAAGTCACACATCTGCCTTTGTCAAGTTCGAAATATTTCATATATCATACCCTGCTTGTGAATGTGACCATTTATCCACTACAAATAACTTTTTGTGAAACCATGTTCTTTATGAAACCATACAGCCAACATTTTTATGAAATTTTTATCATGTAGCACTTTTATGAAGGAGTCTTTAACGCCTTGTAATGAAAAAAAAAGGATCTTCAGACTATTACAATTTAAGAGAGAAATAGTTACTTAAAAAAACTTTGACTGAGAGGTTTCTACTGTGGCATTGCATTTTAACACACTTTTTGAAGACTATAGACAACAAATCAATTTCCCTTCATTTTAAGTGTTTAAAATTGACAGATGTGTCCAATGGCAGGCATCCAAAACATGGGCAAAATGCGACCTCTGTTATATCCACACATAATTAGAGTAATATATTTCCCGTGAGATTCTTCACCTCTGCAATCTTATTGCTTTTCGTCTAATCTGTTCAAAGAGAAGCATCTATGGGAAATGGGCTTAACACCTACACAAAACTGCTGTGTTTCAGCACATTCATAATAAGTACACCATGCACCTTTGAAAAGACATGCTTGTCTCTTTGGAGAGAGAGAGAGAGAGAGAGAGAGAGAGAGAGAGAGAGAGAGAGAGAGAGAGAGAGAGAGAGAGAAAGAGAGAGAGAGAGAAAGAGAGAGAGAGAAAGCTATAAGGGTAAATGATTGGTGGCCTTGAAACGTCGTACGTATTTTGTGCTTATGTAAGAATGAAATGGCAGGCCCAAATTTTGCTTTCCACAGGAGCAAGTAAATGAGACACACATAAGGGTTGAGCAAATGATCATGATCCTGCAACTATGCTGTTGATATGACTTATGTTGCATTTACCATTGAACAAAGTGTAAGTCTTTCAAACTTTTTTACAGGTGCACAAAATTTTAAATAAAACCGTTTTTTGGCAGAATGGAAAGGCTCGTCCTTGAATATTTTCCTTTCTTTCCCATTACCAGCAAAAGTTCAAACAAAATACAGAGAGAAAAATTATCTAAGCAAATGCCAACCTTGCCATTAAAAAAGTGAAGTTTTAATCAAATGTTGTTAACCATGCTGACATCTCTCAGATGCCATTTGAATGGTATTTGGTTTGCTATTTGGTGGCTTAATGGGAATTCACCAAAAAATGTTTCTGTCATCGTTTACTCGCCATTATGTTGTTCAGAGGCGGAGTGGGACCCAAAAATCTACCGGGAAATTTCATAGACCACCAGCCCTCTGTGGTCAAAAAAAAGAAAATGGTTCCTTGTAAATAATCAAATGCTGAAATCTAAAATTACAATAAAATGACTGCACAACAACATGAAATACCAAGTGTAATAATACTTATTTAAAAGATCTTAAAGTCAACAACAGTTCCCTAGTTTTAGGTAAGCTTAAGCTTACTATGGTTGCAAAGCAGTTGCTTATAAAATTATTAACTCTTTCACCGCCAGCATTTTTAAAAAAAGTTGCCAGCCAGCGCCAGCGTTTTTCATGATTTTCACCAAAGTTGAATGCCTTCCAGAAAATGTTCTTCAGATATATAAACATACAATATACCAAATGAAAGAACAGACCCTCCGCTTTCAAACAAAAAAAAAAACGTTTCATCCTACCTTGAGTAGTTCTTTTGTAATCAGCTTTTGAATATGGGTAGGTTTCTGCAAAAACACCACATTTTGAGCAAAAAGCAGAGATAATTCCATGTTTGTGACGGACTTTTCATAGAGATCCCATTCAGAGCGATCTTTAAAACAGACACGGACATGCAGCAGCTTGCCACAGGGCAATACTTTCGGGTTTAAAAAGTTGCGGAAGGGCGGCACCTGGTGGATAATAGCGGTATTGCGGAAAGACGGAAAATCTCGTCATTGGCTGGGAAGCGTTTTCTCTTAATTGACGAGATATCTCGTCAATGGCGGGGAAAGAGTTAAGCCTGTTCGGAGAGAGATGTTTTATGTGACAAAATGTCAGTCATCGTGTGATAACGAAAATATAACAAGGCTTAGACATATAACTTGCATGTTCTGAGCAGGTGTTGTCAGTGAACAGGCTGTAAACTGTTGGCTAAGTTACAGACACTCGTGAAAAACGGATGCTGATTATCTGGGAAACATTCTCTAACAGCACTCAAGTTGTCATTGTTTGTGTCAAATTTGTGCATTTGTTGTAACATTAAAACAGGAGATCAGACTTACTCTGTGCTGCTCAAAGTAATGCTCGGAGCTCCATTCCTCTGTGGGTGTGTGAGGCTATGCTTTCTTATTGGTTGTTGCGTTAAATCTTACCCAGATACAACAGTGCTATTTTCCGATTGGCTGTTGTGTGGCCTCTTTCTTTTTTTTTTGATTGGCTGATAAGCGGCACGTTCGACTAGAACTCCAGGGGAGACGGGCTTGATAGAGAGAACGGTGCGGCGAGATACGGTACATTTTGAGCGCTGCAGGATATTAAATATATGATAAATAGTTTTTAGTGTGGCGGGAGTGCATGACTAAAGACTGAAAGCACGGCTATTATCAGACCGGCTCTTGTGCCCTCAAAACACTACCGGCCCACCGGGAAAAGTCCTGACTCTCCCGATTGCCACTCCGCCACTGTGTGTCTCTCTCGTCCACTTGTGATCCGATCGACAAAAACACATCTTAATACCAAGTGTAACAGCCCCTGGGATATTTTTCCTCGCGTCAATGAAAAAGGAGTGTCTAAGCTACGTTTATGGTTGCTTTTGTATAAGATTTAAAGTGGACATATCATGAAAATCAGACTTTTTCCATTTTTCCATGTTTAACATAAATCTGTGTGCTTTGAAGGATCATAGGCAAAGGACAGTTAATTTTTTTCATTGCTTGTGCTTTGTAGCTTTTGGAAGCCATGTTAACCTGGGCACGACCCGGCCACCGTACGCCTTAAACCGCGGCCCCAAGGGGGGGGGGGGGGTTTAGAAAGTAATATTCAGGTTGTCATATAGAATTTCACCGCTAGATGGGAGTAGATCCTACACAGTGGCGCTTTAATGAGAACTTGTACGTATTTTAATTCGTATCAATTCGTAAGTTAATTGTAAAAGACCACATAATTATCATGAAATAAACAATAATAAAACCCCACCCCTAGCCCCAACATCAATGAGGCAAAAGCAAATCGTACAAATTGTACGAATTAATATGAATTGGCAACCTCATCAAATACGTACGAATTACTAAGAGACAGCGTTGTTTTTGTTACATCCATAATACAAGTATATTTCCCTTATCTAAAACAGAAATCACATGCATAGACCGATATTTTCTGATGTTTGGACTCAGTATTAAGACATAAACAGATGGTTCAGTATATCAGTAATTAAAACATTCTCTCATCAATTATATTTTAATTTTTTACTGAAAATCTCACATCCATAACGCTGGAATGGCTCAAGACGCTCAACATATGTTACCGTTTTTGAATACTTACTCATCCATAAGTAAAAGGCGAAGCTTATAAGCAATGCAAAAAGATCATCCATTAACAAGTGGATTTTGATTACTGAACATGATTCAAGTGAGGCCGTTATTATGAAAACAGCACTGAGGTAAATGAGTGTAAGAGCCACCGAAGAGAATTTGCCATCTGCTTTTCTCTCCCCTACAGGGCTGCTCAGTTTTGTTGAAGAGGTGCTGGCTCATGCAAGTGTTTCAGACATACGAACCGTCTTCAGTAAATGAATGAAGTGGATGGGTTAGCAGAAATAAATAATGGATGGTGGCAAGATCAAGCTGGTGAACTGGAAATATTGCAATAATAAAATATGAATAATGTAAAGCCTCGTCTTTAGCTACGGACCTGTTCAAACAAACGCAGATGGATTAGATTTAATGTTGAAATCGGTGATGAATAAAGAATGTAGAAATAAAGGTGCACACCTACGGCTTTCAGAAAGAAGTCGTGTCTTGCAGAGCACAACCCTTTGAGAGTGTGCTATTCTCAGCTGCTATTGGCTAATTGGCTTTATGCAAGGATGCGGCTTTGATCATTTCGAGCCTGTTTCAAAAGTGGGAACACTGTGCCAGACATTAGAAACATCCTTGTGTTTGAGCTTTGATGAGAGGAAGCATTTACAGCTTTTATAGAAGTCTTTGTTCTGAATGTAATGTCGGAGATTATGTGTCTATATGTTTGCTGTATAACGTGTTTTCATACTTTTTAAATTATATGGCGCTTAAGAAAATTCAATTGTTATAGCATTTCTTTGTTGTTTCTTTTACTAACAAGATGTTTTCAACTGCCTCTCTTGCTTTGAGAATTGTGATGTTTGGGAGACTTTGACGGGATTATGTACTTTTGAAGCCATTTCATTCATGCGCAATGCATTTTATCGATATGTGCACTTACTGGGAATCTAACCCATGACCTTGGCCTTGCTTGCAAAAAGCTAAAATAAATGCATTGTGCAGACATAGACATGAATTCAGTTCATTCATAACTAATTCATTCTGTCACCTTGATTTCTGATGCTAGTTGTACTGTTTTGACCTGTAAGCCTATCTTTTCTTTCATTTTACCACTAATAATTTGTTTAAAATATTTAGTATACATGCTTATCCTTCAGGAACATCCTGTCCTCTGTGCAGCTGAAGTAAAAACGGCATCGCTCACATTTCAAAAGACTCTTTATCGTCTTTAACACCCACACTGCTGAACCGTCTGATTGTTTCTGATTGCTAAAGCACATTCCACTGCATTGAGACTGTGACAAAAGTGCTGCAGTGCTCTTGGGATGTGGTTCAGGGAAAATGGATATATGGGCAGACCTGGCAGCTGCTGATAGAGTAACAGATGATGCTAAAACCTGTGGCGCTTTTTCATAGCAGGCATTAATTCAATCTGCTTTTTATATTAGGATCAAAAGATGCATTCTGCTGATGTGAATGATGATTGCATGACTCATAAAACTATCCCTGCATACCAATTTGCATGCTATATCTGCTTTAATTAGTATTCGAAATAAGAATTGGTATGTCCTATAGGATGTTAAAATGAAAATCCTGTAAGTAGTTGGAGGATCCATTTTTTTCCCGGTGAAAATTCGTGAGACACGAGTTTGGTGATGGTATTCTGACTTAATACATTAAATAAGTAATGTTTTACTGAACTAATACATTAAAGGGTTGGTTTAATGGTATTTCATGCATTCTGACTTATTAACACAGTTATCGAGTTGTTTCCTCATGCTAAACGTAGGCAAAGTGTCAAAAAAGCAGTTGGGCGTGTTACAGAGTATTTCTGTGCCGAATGCACTCCGCCAGGGTTCGTACAAGTTTCTGAAAGTTTTTCGATGACGTTTCAGGGGTTTCTATATGTATCACTTCTTTTTATGGGCACTTCCCCCAGAAAACCTTGCCCACCCATCAATCAGCGGGAGACGCTAGAATTTACAGACATCACATCACGCAACAGCTTTGTTTAATTTCAAAACTTAACAATGGCACGAAAGAAGAAGTGTGTTTTTGGATGTAAGGAGAAGAATGCCAGCCTTATGGAAACAATGGATATAGTTTATTATCCGGGGTTGCAGCGGAGTTTTGCTTTTGTGTTTGAGGATTTTATTGAAAAGTCCCAACCGGGTCACCAGTTGCATGCGGTTAGTAAAATTTCTGTCTTATGTTGGAAATAGGCGCGTGCATATTATATAAATGACACGAACATGTAGTGAATCATGTAGTTAAACAGTGTTGTATAGTGTTGCATGACTCGTACTCGCTCCTCCCGCAATAGTAACTCCTCCTTCTTCATTTTTTCGTACGTTATCGGAAAGATTCGGTAAAGCTAATCTTTCTTTTCTAAATCTGATTAAACTAAAGACTCTTCTGAGATATAAAGGATGTAATACTACTTTATAGGTACTCCAGATTAACATCAGAAATGCAGAAACGTGTGTTATGTGAGCTTTAAACTGTATAGTAAACATAAGATAATGACATGCTGAAATGCAAGGAAGAGTTTCTTCCTTGATGTGATTGATGCCATATACACTAACATGGCGGCAGTGGCTCAGTGGTTCATGTAGATTGTCTACAAGTCGGAAGGTTGGTGGTTCAATCCCCGGCTCAACCTGACCAAGTGTCGAGGTGTTCTTGAGCAAGACTCCTAACCCCAGCTGCTCCCGACAAGCTGGATGGTGCCTTGCATGGCTGACACCGCCATCGGTGTGTGAGTGAATGGGTGAACGTGAGGCATATTGCATGGCCATTGATCTATGAAAGCGCTATATAAATGCAGCCCATTTACCAAAATGTATACACTTTCCATCTTCGTAATTTTACATGGTGGCTAATTCGTACAACCACATTCATACACTTTTGTACGATTTACCTTGACCCCTGTGATGTTGGGGTTAGGGGTGGGGTAACCCTAACCTTTCAGGAATAAGGTTACAGCTTGTTTCAAGTTTAAGCTTACAACCAGGATTAGCTGCCTCTACCATTGTTATCTTTTAACATTTCCCTCTGATTTCAGGGTTCAGTTATGGTTAGAGAGAGAGAGAGAGAGAGAGAGAGAGAGAGAGAGAGAGAGAGAGAGAGAGAGAGAGAGAGAGAGAGAGAGAGAGAGAGATAGATATTTGTGATGGAGTATTTTGAGTTGAGTATTTTATTTAATCATGTATCAAGAGGTGCAATTTAGAGGAGCAATATTAAAATGATTCAATATTGAAACTGCTTTCATTAAGCATAGCTGAATTTGTATGGTGGGAAATTGGATTTCCTTTTTAATTTAAGACTCACAAAATAGAATCCCAGCTGTTTCCAGGTACAAACATCATTTCCCCTAGTAGGTCATTTATTTTTTGAGATAACAGTTTGGAACTTACTGTGTATTCTAGCTAGCCAGATCTTCTGCTTTCCGTTCATAATCATTAAAGGACAAGTTCGGTATTTTACATTTAAAGCCCTGTTTTCAGATTGTTTATGATGAAATAGAACGGTTTTGACTGAAATGTGGACATATGATGCTGGCCCGGGAATTTGCGGGTGTTTGTTGTATTACCCCCCCCACCTCTACAATCGCTGCATAGGTGCACTGGAACAATCCGTCCTAAAATGCATTAAACTTTCGTTTACGAAGATGTGAAACTCACCGAGTGGTCAGGGGTGTTCACTGATATGCTCACACAAAAATTGCTGCAAAAGATGCTTTCCAACAGTTGTTTTAGCATTCGTTGTAAACTTGTGGACCTATTTTTCCAAATGCCTCACACCCGTATATTCTTCCGTTTAAAGCTTGAATAATATACCCTGGGTGCCAGCCGATCTCAGCCCCGCCCTCAACATTTTAAATGACGGAAGATCAGTCTGGGGTTTCTCCATTGAGGAGCTACTATGCGAGACCCAAAGCTGGTCGACCAATCAAATTGTCTGGGCGGGCTTTATACGATGATAGACAGATGATCAACAGTAACGTAATCAACCACGTCACCAAAGAGGCAAGAGCGCGTGTGTTGAATCTATTTACAACGAAATTGCTACCGCTGTAGAATTCAGATGTGTGGATTTTGACATTGAGTCTGTTCTAAAAGATATCGACAGAGCATTGATTTTAAAAGAGGAACAGAGAAACGCAATCAAGGCATTTGTTGATCGGAAAGATGTTTTTGCCATCCTTTCTACGGGATTCGGCAAAAGTTGGTCGCACTTATGGAGGACCAATTTAAAGAACCAACTGAAATGGGTATCCCGGCGATGCAGCTCGGCGTGCACGACGAGATGGATATAATTAGCGGTCGTTGCCAGCTTCTTTTCGGAACCCCCGAATCGTGGCTGCTGAATAAGTGGAGGGACATGCTAGGCTCCAATATTTTTCAAGCAAATGTAATGGGTAGCTATAGTCGTGGATGAAGTTCAACTAATGTACAAATGCTAAGAGATAGTCTGACTGTATGACTCAGTAAATACTTAATGTTGTGGTATAAATGAAATGTTGTAAATATAGTAGGTGTTGATGTATGTTCGCTAACTCAGACTTAGTATAATCACAATGTTACTGGCATTGTAGCGAAATAACTAACAGTTCGGTCAGGCTGCAAAAGACGTCATTTCAACATACGTCACACACTCCGTTGCTCTGATTGTTCAGAGGTCTATCCAATTGAGTGCAGAGGCATTTTTCGATGGAGACACGCCTCATAACATAGCCCAATGGAGCGGTATCAGACTCAAATTCTGACTAGAATTGAGTATGACAACGTCAGGCTATAAATAATAGACACTCCAGCCCAGTTGCTGGCGATAATCCACCTTTGCCAATTGCAAGAATACAAACAAAGTTCCCAGCGCGGAGTAACACTGTACCTCACAGCACATCTAATACAAGTCAATGGAGTTGGAAAAAACTACGATAAAACCTGTTGGAAAGCATCTTTTGCAGCGATTTTTGCGTGAGCATATCGGTGAACACCCCTGACCACTCGGTGAGTTTCACGTTTTTGTAAACAAAAGTTTAATGCATTTTAGAAAGGATTGTTCCAGTGCATCTATGCAGCCATTGTAGAGGTGGGAGGTGATAGAGCAAACCCCCGAAAATTGTCGGGCCAGCCTCATATGTCCAAATTTCAATCAAAACCATTCTATTTCATCATAAACAATCTGAAAACAGGGCTTTAAGTGTAAAATACCGAACTTGTCCTTTAAACTTCCGTCAATATTACTCATGTACCAGTCTTTAAATAGGGAAAACATGGAAGTGTTTGGTGGCTTCTAAATTCATCCCTGTTTGGATCCTAAGGAATGAATGGGGCCTGGCTGAATGCTAACATTCACGGTGCACTGTACAAAGATAAAAAAAGATAGGTATGTATTAATTTGTCTAAGTTGAGGTAAGAACATAGTAAAATATTGAAAAACTTCACAATGGCTGTGCCTTGCAACATCAAATTTGTTGCACATGTTATCAGGTGATAGATGCAGGGTTCTAAATTAACTTTTTTGACCACCAGCCAACTTTCTAAAATTACCAGCCAATCAGCATTTCCACTAGCCAATTTTTTCCCGGTGAAAATAAGAGAAATTATGAGTGCCACTGAATGCAACAATGATTTGTTTTTTTCCTTCGCGTGCATGCGACAATCCTGACAAAACATGACAACATTTTTGTGATGAAACATAAGCTTTCTTCATTTCTCTGTTGATAGACATAAAGCACTACTGGGGCACAGGCCCCCCATTTTTTTTGCGGACTTTTTTTGAAAGTCTGCTGTGTGCAAGAAGTGTGCAACACTTCTATACAATGTCCTTTGCTTAACCCACTATTCTACAGTGCAACAGTTACTGCGGAAGATAAATATGTATTTAAAAATATTTAAGTATAATCTTCATCATACCTAACATTATTAACATGTTTGGAGGCATAAATAATGAGAGCAGAGAAATATTTTCTACATTAATGATAGCAATGATTAATAACTTATTTTTACAAGAATATTTTAAGAAACCAGTCATTTTATGACTGCTATACTAAATAATCTCAGTCATAGTTACTGTTAACTGTTATGTAAGTTAGTGTCCTAGAGTTAAATATTAGTAAACTAAATATTAATTTCATATCTGAACATACAGAACGGTATAACACATACATCTGTTGATTTTCTCAGTAACAATGCAATCCTGTAGACTTGACAAGAGGTCTTCCTGAGATTTTTCCTCTAATGTTTGAGACCTGACAGGGTGAGGATGCAGTTTGTCTTACCTCCCTTAAACTCATCATCCCTCCTTTCTGCTTCCTTTTCCCTGCTTTGCACAAAACATTTCTGATGTCCATCTACAGAAGCCAATAATGATCGAGTCAAAATAATATTATCATTATTATGTAGAAACGTACTTCTCGTCATGTTTTCATAATTACTCATTTGCGTGGCGTCCCATTTGGATGCAGTTGCGCGCGCAGATGAACGTAAAGACGCGTGTGGACATGGATACATGCGTGCACGCGTCAGTGCGACGCTTCGTCGCTTTACAAGCGTAAATTGGGTAAATACATTGCATATAGATCTGAATACACTAGTTAACTGCTAAAATTTAAACTTGAGATTTACACCTAGGCACAAAAGATTTACACTGGGGCACGTGCCTCAGTAAAGGGGTGTGGCGACACCGCTGTCTTTTAGTCTATCCTCCCTGCTCTGCTCGTTCGTTCGTTCTCCTTCTTCCTTTAGTTTTCTGGTGGACACGCTCCACTCGTTTCTATGGTTTCTCGCGCTGGTTTCGCTGCAATACTGCGCGCAGCCAATGGGCGCATGAAACATTTGCTGCGTCCGAAACTGCCTACTACATACTATATAGTACGCGAAAAGCAGTAGGCGAAGCGAGTAGTATGTCCGAATACATAGTATTCGAAAAACAGTATGCGAAAAGTACCCGGCTGACCTACTACTTCCGGTTAGATTTTGCAGTGTGCATACGATGGACGCTACACTATCCCATGATGCCCCGAACGAGGAGTTATCCAACGAAGAAGAAGATGCACGCGGCTGTTTTCGCGCTGAAATGACACGACGTGATGACGACGTATATCACGTGATGTAGCAACATGGCGGATGTAGTACGTCCGAATCTCATTCATACTACCAGGATTCATACTATACAGTACCTACTGTTTTAACGCCAAGTAAGTAGGTACTTCATCTAATTCAGTACCTACTATATAGTATGCGGTTTCGGACGCAGCCATTATCACGTAGCATTACGGCACAGTGTTTATGGGACATGTAGGAAGTACTGCCAGAGGGATAAATGACAGAGAACGGAGTTTTATGTGTCATGCTTGCAATGCCTCATGCATCATCGGCCAAAGTGGCTAGTAAGTTTTTATTAATACCCGCCAAAATGAATTTTAACCCGCATTTGGCGGGTTGGCGGGTGTTAATTTAGAACCCTGGATAGATGTATATGGTCACCAAACAGTTTTGCATCAATATAGTAGTTGTTATTGATTTCAGACTTCAAACAACACAAGGGTAAATTAGCGTCTCGGCAGGAAAACTTTACAAATGCACTGACACGTACTGTACAGTACATGCACTCACACCCCAGGTATAAATTTAATCCATCTATAACTAACTTTTAATTAAGCTGTGAATGAACTGTTGGTTTTCACTTCTTGACACTTGGTCATCTTTCTTCAGATGTCTTCAACAATTAATAACACTTGAAAGACTATTCTGACCCATGCTTGGCTGTTGAATTACGTGTCACTTGACTAGAATATGTAAATGACTTAAATGTATTATGGATCAGAGGATGGCAGGGATCAGTGACTCCTTGACTGCATATGAGGAGTTCAGATGCAAATTCTGCTAAATACCACCTCCGTCAAAATTGAGGCAATGATATTTACTGATTGCTCTTGGCACATAGTAGGCTATACGTTCATCAAATACCTTTGCTTCAAATCCGCTTAATCCCAGCCTCAGGCCATTCAGAAATACAACTTTGCTTACAGAATGCGCTAAATGCCATGTTGATTTTTCTATGTGCAATCCTCAATGTGCATGAAAGATTAATTAAATGAAGGACAGTGCACAAAATGACTTCGGATGACATTCAAACCTGTGTCCCTTGTGAGTACTTGGGCCTGAATGCACCCCTTCATTTGTGTTTCAGTTTCTTCATTTTTAAATTTGTACTTTCATCATTGGTTCTAGTTGCATTTTTAGTCATATTGCAACTGTTTACTTTGTCTTGTTCACAAAAGTTTTTTAAGTGGAGGGTTTTGCCAAAAAACTTATATTGCAGTTGCAATTTGTTGAATACCAATGAAATGACTAAAGTGACATTTGTGTGGGTTTCGCAACTCCACATATTTCTTTGATGTGAATGACAACCAGGCTGTTATGACTAGAAATAGATGGCGTTCATTATGTTGTTCTGTTGTTTACTTTGGTATT
Organism: Misgurnus anguillicaudatus; assembly: GCF_027580225.2. NCBI lineage: Eukaryota > Metazoa > Chordata > Actinopteri > Cypriniformes > Cobitidae > Misgurnus > Misgurnus anguillicaudatus. The sequence goes on from NC_073355.2 coordinate 17,060,863, forward strand.
GATTGTTCAGCCAGGCAAAACTTTGAATAAGATGTCTTTCCAAAAAAACTACTAATGGTGCAAAACTCTCTACTGTTAAAATGGGTGACCTAATATTGTACATCTGAACCGACTGAATGTCCATAATAAGTATTTGGCATCTTAACTGACTTAATCTTAAAGTCCATGAGAAGTGTATACAGTATAGTTTGGGAGTATGTGCAGCCTGTTTTTCCCTGTTTTATTCCACTTGAATAAACATCACATATTTTGTGGTTCAAACCAATTAAAATGCTGATTAACCAATCAAAATAAGGCACACTCATTAAACACTGGAAAAATCAGGCCTTAAAGGGTTAAGCAGCAATGTAATTCACACGACCAGATGTAATGGGGGTCATTTTACTTAAGGTGAGGCAAAAGTAATTGTACACATATAAGTCTTCCTGTGCTTTATGCTGTACAATTTCTTGGAAGCAACCGCTCAAAGTGGCAAAAATAACTATCATGAAAAATAATTGGTTTGGAGAAATGTAATAGTTTTTAAAGAAAGTCATATTGTTTATATAGATCCAGTATCAATTATGACATGACATTTCATAGATTAAGTTAATAGACTGTTGTCATTGATCTTCTTATGTCCCCGTAACCCTAACTGTTTACAAAGGATCCATCCATAAAGTATGATTTCTATAAAAGCAAATAAATATATTTGGTTTTGCTTGTTGTATAATCTGACCACTCAAAGAACTGAGAAAACACCGTGTTCCCAAAGATTGGCATGTTAAATAAGCAGTAATGACACCTAAGAGCTTCAGATGGTCTAGATGAACTAATTGCCATCACTACACAAAAATAGCACTGCATACTTAATTGTGCACGGAGGCTTTCAAATTCGTCATGAACGACTAATGTGCATAACAAGGCAATTGACACTTCATTTTTTCATCCTGCATTACTAAATGATTGTTGGTAATAGTGAAGCTTTATCATGACTAGCTTGTTCCAAATTAATCTATTATATTTTAGGAAACCCATTATGAGGAAAGTCAACATTCGCTTACCGTCATGTTGTTCCAAACCTGTACACTGGTGTCTTGGATGTGTGTTAAATGTGAAGGGAAATTTTTGGTGATTAAAAAGTTCTCCTTTCAGTAAAAGAAGATAAAGATAATTTTGGGTTAAAGAGCACCCAATTACCTGATTCACGATTTTACATTTCCTTTGGTGTGTGTGTATTAGAACAGTGTTTCCCAACCCTGGTCCTCGGGCACCCCCTCCCAGAAAGTTTTAGATGTCTCCTTATTTAACACACCTGATTTAAATCATCAGCTTGTTAGGGAGACATGTTTACCATTTTAGAAGGAGGCTGATGAGTCGAATCAGGTGTTTTAAATAAGGAGACATCTAAAACTTTCTGGGAGGGGGTGCCCGAGGACCAGGGTTGGGAAACACTTAGAACATATATAAATATGCAAAAGGTACAAACCCCAAAGTAAACAATGATGCAAGTTATCATTTCCAGCGTAAATCTCTTTTCATAGACTGCAACAAACACACGGATTGTAGGCAACAGTTTACTTCCTGGGATTGGTGATGTAGTAAAGACCGACATTATACTAATTCCTCCCGATTCGGACTCACAGCCTGTAAGTTAACTCCTGTTAGCATTGCATTGTGAGCGAATCTTTCAAACATGAAAAGGAGCATCACATTTCCGGCTGACGTCAGAGATATTCAGGCCAATCACAATGTACAGATTAGCTGGCCAATCAGGGAAACAGAGCTTTTCAGATCGATGAGTTTTGTACAAAATCAATGCGTTTGACAAAAACAGTATATCTGGAGCTACAAAAATGTACGGTATGTGGAAAATAATGTTTTTTTAACCATAAATCATGCAAACACATTGTATTATACACAAATAACGTTTTTTAACAATGAAATAGAAATGAAATATTCGACCTTTAAAGGCAATAGGGAACATTTGCATAGAAAATGCCACTAGCACCGTGTTATATAGGCCTATTTTGTTCAGTTGTGCACTTACATTATCCTAAATGTTTCCATCAATGTTTGAATCCTAAAAAATTGCAATTTAAAGCAGTATAAGGTCCATGTCAATGACATAAATGTGTTTACTGTCAGTGGTGTCATGTTCGTGTTATCCTCGGTTTCCACTTTTATTGCTGTAGAAATCATAGGTGTGTTTGATTTCGGTCTCTTTCGCATATGACATCAAAGTATCGTGATGGGAGAGTTGGTAAACTTTATTTCCCAACTCCATTACCATTCCACGCTCCTTCACAGCATCACCAAGCTACGCCATTGTTATAGTTTTGTCACCTCTGATAGCAAAAATGACAAATTGTGCTTTTAACTGAATGCATCTGGTTATGAAATAGGTCTCTTTGGTTGCTTTGAACTCATTACCACTGTACTTAAATTCTCTATGTAGTTAAAGATTCAGTATGTTTAAAAGCTTGCCTTGAATTCAAGACGAGAAAGTAAATGATATGGGTGTGGATTGTGACTGCACCTTTGGAAGAGCATCTTGACCGTTTTTCGTTGCTTTCAACATTTATTAGATTCAAAGTTGTTTTTCAAGGAGAATAAATGCCAAGCATTAAACTTTAATTCTCACTTAATGCTGCAGCTTCACCCTCTTATTGGAAAAATCTTGTTTCATCTCCCAAACACCTTTCTAGGCTACAAGCAACTCCTGAAGCAATTTAAGGTCATTTTATCTCCCAATTTATGCTTATCTTTTAAAATATCATGCTGTTCCAAAAGGATTACCAATGCGCATTTTATTAAAATTCACTTTCAACATCAAATTGAAAACCTTCAACATACAACTTGCTTTTCAACTGCAGTACATTAAACATACTGAGCAAAATTGAGACATGAAGTTAAGGCAGCACAAGAAGTAAACCAATGGTTGTCTGTCTGAGTTAAACATTACTATTTAACCATGTTTATATGGGTAAAGTAAACACTGAGCAGCCTGTGTAATAAAGGTAAAGGGTCGTTCACCTTATAACAATAACTTTATTAGCGTCCACACCAAGTGTGCGTCATACGCCTTGAAAAGTGAAGCAGCTGGCTCTTTGATCGCCTCCTGGTGGCTAATAGACTGCAGTACAAGTAATAAACCCCGCCCTCTCCATTCAAAAAAATGTACACTTCCAATAAAATTTTCCGAAAGATGTTTTTGGTCCTTTAAGGTAGTTGTTATCACGGTGATATATGTTCAATTGTTCATTTTTTTGATCAGTTTCATTTTAGCTAGTAATTTGATGCTATAGAAAAGGGGCGTGTTGTTATGATTGGCGTGGTTGAATTGGGGGCGCGAGCGTTTGGGCAGAAGTTTGATACTGCTGCTCTGCCTTTGGCTCCACTGACAATTCCTTTTGCGCATGCCTTGGCTCCAAACTGACGTTCATATGTAACATGGCGGCAACCATTGTCGGACATTTAAGCTTCAATTCATTACAATGGAAGGAGGCGATGCCGCGTCGGCCATCTTTTTTACAGTCTATGGCCCACTCCACCAATGGTGGAATCTTTATTATTAGTTGTGGTGTGAACTCCGCTGTTCTCTTTAAAATAAAACAATTTTTAAAACTATATATTTTATAGTTATCGTTATAATGTAAACGGCCCTTAACACTTTATTTTACAGTGGCTTTGTTACACATGTCACATGTAATTACTATAGTAATTATGCCTAATTACATGCAACTAACCCTGAACCCAATCCTAATCCTAACTTTAACCCTATAGTAAGAACATGTTAATCATTATTACTCAATAAACTTAAATGTATAATTACACTGTAACAAGGGCACTTTAAAATAAAGTGTAACCAAGTCCAGCTATTGATGTACAACTCAACAAGACATTTTACAACAGCAGAAATCTACAAAGCTGAAACAGGTGTAAGAGCCAAAACATACTTAACATAAGTACATTTTAAAGAGCTTGTTAGAAGCTGAGGCGCACAATCAAAAGAGTCCTTAAACCTGGTAAGAAATCACAGCTTCACACATGTAAAGATAAAAAGCGTTCTTCAGATATTAAAGTGTGTTACAGATGGTAATCGCTAAGAGATTTTTCACAGGAAAGTAGTCATCACAGCATTAAATTGAAACATGCTCTGAAGGAAACGCAAACAAACAAACAAACAGCACTGCTCAAAAATGAAAGAGCTCATAAATAAAACATTACAATCGAAATAGCAAAGCAAAACGGAAATACGTTTTCAATTTGTTCGGTGATTCGAACAAATAAATAACTACAGTCTTTGCTGTACTCGTTTAGTCAAAGCAAAACCATGGTGATATGGATCAAAGCAGCAAAAATCCGGCTCCGGCCCTGTTTGAGTTCATTAATAAGGCTTCTTTAAGGCATCATTAGCCGTTCTCAGGGTTGATTCTGAAAGGGTAATGTTATGGTCATGGTTGCATTCTGCGGCTCTGCGAGCGGACGGTTGACCATTTCGTTCTCGTTCTGTCTGGCGTTCTCTTCGTTCATCTGAGACACTTCGGTAGAACCGGCCTCGAATCCCGGTACGGTGTTGGCCACGTGGACCACATGTACCTTGTTTCGTCCCTTTTTGCTAAGAATGCAGCTGAACACCTTCTTGAAGCCCTTGCGAAAGTGTTTGGACACCAAGGCGTAAACGATTGGGTTGAGGCAGGAGTTGGCGTAGGCCATGCAATGGGACAGCAGTCTGAATGCGTACGTGGTCTGGTTGAAGGGGAAATCTCCGTAGAGGTAGCACAAAATGACCACGTGGTACGGTAGCCAGCAGATGCAAAACAGCACGGTGACTATGATGATCATCTTGGTGACCTTTCGCTTCGCTCGTTTCGACTCCGACATGCCATCCAGAGGGTCGACCGCTGTCCAGAGGTACTTGATGGTGCGTGTATAAGACAGACTTACGATTAGCACGGGAATGACGTAGCCGAACACGAACGTACAGGTATCCAGCACTTTACGATTATGTTCCTCCCAGCCGGGTACGCACACGTTGCTGTTTTCGAAATCAATGAGGTCGTAGTAACTCAAATAAGGGCCAGCGAAAACAAGAGACAGGCCCCAGATGACTACCATAGCGACGACAGCGTTACACGGCGTTCTCAGTTCTCTGGAGCGTAGGGGGTAGCGAATAGCCAGATACCTGCAAAAGAAGAAATGGGCCGATCACCATCAAATTTTTTTTTAGTCATGTAGGTAATAAGCACATGACAGATCATTTGTTCATGAAAATCTATGGAGCGTCACCTTGAAATTAAAGTTTGGGATTCTGGTAAGTGGCACATGATCAATGCAGCAGCTGTGTTTCAATGCACATGATGAATGTGTATTGTTGTTGTGTGCCTAGTAAAGAGGTAATTGCCAGTGGGGATTCTCAGTCTCCTACGAGCCGCACAACATTTATCAGAGTGCCAAAGCATAAAATGAATGCGCTTTTTCCCAAAGATAAACCTTCCAGTTCCGATGGAGGGCAGTGGCTCTCTTGCTCAGGCTGAGAGTAACAGATTAAACTGGAGCGCATGAGTGGCCTTCCCACGTTTATGCCATTATTTAAGACTTTACCCACCCATGCAGCCAGGTCCGCTTACAAGCCCCGCTAGTCACAGGTGGTAGATGCTTAATGTTAAAGTGGGCTGTCAAAACAACAGTCTGACCTAGAATTCTCTGAAGAAAATTATAGTATTGAAATACTAGGTAATTTTCACTCCATTGTAAAAAAATAAATGGACTGCTGGAGTTGTTTTATTACCAATGTGGATAGGTGTAAAAACTTCCTTTGACATTTATCCAATTCAGCTTTAACCTTTGGTGTTGCACTCGGCAAGACCTTCTCAAATTCAGATAATCCACTTCAAGCCAAGTGTCAAGGAGCATAAATATCTACACAAAACGTCAACTGAGAAGATTAATAACATACCTGTCCACGGAGACAGCGGCCAGGGTGAAACTGCTGGCGTACATTGTGAGGTTGATGAAGAAATGAACAACCTTGCACATGAAGGAACCGAACACCCAGCCCTCCAGAGAGTAGATGGTGGCTTGGAAAGGCACGCAGAAGATAATGAAAAAGAAATCAGCTACGCTGAGATTGAGGATGAAAAGATTGGTGGTGTTATATCCGACTTGCCCGCTTCTGAGTAGCACAGCGAGAACCAGGCTGTTCCCGACGGTTCCCAAAAGAAAGATGAGCGAGAAGACCACTGACACGATGACGCTGGCCGGGTTGAGCTGATAGCTCTCCGAGGTGTTCCAGTGTCCCATTGCTTTAGTAATGTCTTCGTGATCTGACATTTTAAGACGCGGATCTCCAGAGCCCTGCAAAAGGTTAGGATTTATTAGACAAGGGTAGTTTGTGCACATTTGGGGTTTTATGCAAATTTCTCAATTGTACTTATTTTTAGGCATTTAAATGATTTTCGTTTTGTTTAATTTAAAGGATCATATGTTATGAGGTCTTAAACGCTCTGTCCGAATGGTATGATCACAGAGCGATGAAATCGAGCATGTCAAATGAATAGACCCGCATTAAAGTCAGGAGGATCAGATTTTGTTGAACATGATAAAAGTACATCACAATTACAAAGGATCATGAAAGTTGAAAAAGGATGAAATGGAGTCATGAGTGAAATCAATTTCAGAAATCCATGGTAAGCTGTTCAGGGACAGTTTCATCAGGGGATGAAGTGCGTGTCATCATCTGGTTGAGAGCTAATCAAATTGAAAATGGACAAATGTATTTTGTAGTCCTCATGAGTGATCTTAGTACAAAGTTGGATTGGGGCTAGAAATAGACGCTTGTATTAGTATTATTATAACAGGATCATATTTGTTGGATAAGCCTGAAAATTAGAAACAGAATTGCCTACCAGCAGAAAATCCCAGTGGGTGTTGCTCAGGGACAGTCATCGATTTCTTCACCTCAAATATTGATCAGGCTGTGGGAGGATTAAAAAAGATCTCACTTTTTATCTTTGTTGTGAATAGATCAGCTTGATCTCAAAGGAATTCAAACTATTTCACACGGTGGCAGAACACGTGCTGGGTTAAAAATTGACCCAATGCTGGGTTATTTTAACCCAGGTGCTGGGTTATTATACCCCATGGTTGCATAACAACAACCCAACATTGGGTAATTTTTAACCCAGCACGAGGTAATTTTTAACCCAGCACGTGTTCTGTCCAATATTTACCCATTATGGGTCAAAAATAACCCGGCCATTTTTAGAGTGTATGATTATTAGAAAAAAGCTATAAGTGGCGGCCGGTGACTTCTCTTTCGAGGGGTGCAAATTCAAAATATGTGTTCAGAGAGTCATGTGTGTTGCTCGTCATTTCAAAATATGTGTTTGTTGCGTCATGTGAACCATGTGCATCATGCCTCTTGTCAAAATATGAGGCATGCATCAAAATGATTTATGATAAAAGAGAGGCTTGTGTTCACAAAATCCTCGCAAGACACTAACTTAACACTACCCTGATAAAAACAAATAGACACCATCACAGAAATTCTATTGGATTTATTGGTTTTAACGGAAATTTTATTGGTTGTATCAGAAACTATAATGGTCTCTATGGGTCTCTATTGGTCTCTACTGGTATGTGTTGGGTTCTATTGGTGGGGCCATTAAATCCTAATATGTCCCAAAAAACACTACAAAAAGGAATTTTGGTAAAAGCGAATGTTTCCTATTGGTATTTTAATGGAAAAAATTAGGAATTTCTGTAATGGTTTATTGTTTTTTTTTCAGCAGGGTAAACTCTGATTAAGCGAGTATCTGGCAAGCGCGAGCGTTTCTTTTATCATAAACTCTTTAGACGCGTCTGCAGCAGGCATGTGATACACATAAGTTTACATGACGCATGTTTTGAAATGACGAACCACACGTATGACGGGCTACATACATGTTGTGACAAACTTAGCATCGTGCACCCTCGAAAAAAGTCACCCCACGGTGCCCTAATTCTAACATCACTGGGGCGAGAAGAGATCGTACAGAAATGCACGAATGAGATGTACAAATTAACATGTATTATCCACCGCAAATAGTTATGATCTGTGTCGAACAGGTACATTCAGTACTGCATTGCTGTGCACAGAAAAAATTATTCATTGAATTTAATCAATTTTTTTGGGGTGGGTGGTTGCGGTCGGTTTGTTTAAGCTACATTTAAACAAAGTTTTATATTTTATTTTACTTTACTAATCTTTTTTGTTTAAATGTAGCTTAAATAGGTTGATTGCGGCCACTTGCCTTAAAGAGGAATGATTACATTCAATGAATCATTTTTTTCAGTGTGCAGAGGAGGCTAAATCATCTTGCAAGGAACTGAATATATAGCTGTATATATGAATTAAACTTTGATTTTGGCATAAAGTTCATACTTCCAGCTCTTAAATACATGCCATTGACAAAAAATCCTGAATGTGATAAATTAAATTATGAAAGTGTGACGCAGAGCCACTTGAATTTTCTAACAATAAAAGCAATAAATGTCGGGAAGAGCGAAAGCTTTCAGGCTGTTATTAGGAAAATGGACTAATAAATAGTGCTCACTAATAAGCTGACAAAGTATGCTCCAAATATAAAAATACCAGCTGAAAAACTGAATGAATATTAAATATGAACACATTTTATTTTTATTACAAACATTTGCAAGACACTCATATTAACAAAATGTAAAGCTGAATACCTACAGGCACAACATTATTCATATTTACTTATTGTATTATTGAATTATACAGTGTATACAACAGTTGATCTCAAATGAGAAATGAGCACAGATACAGAGTGTGACTCATTATTTGGTAAAACCTTTATTGCAGTAAATTGGGGTAAATGAACAGGAAGCCGTTCACCCTGAGGGACGAGCTCTTCAGGACGCATTCATTACAGTTATTTTCCTGCTTCCACAAAGACTTCATAGGTATTACATGGTGAAGAGGGAATAATAATTCACTGTCCACGCTTTCAAAACAAATAAGTAGTTGATGCGCATCATGCAAAATGATGACCAACCCCAATTATTTCTCAGAAGGCACGTCAACATCATCTCTATTATTTGTGATCTTATTCTCTCTTAGTCTAATAATTATCACCACATTTTGAAAAATCACCATACAACCAATGAAGAAGCTCAAATCAATGAATTGATCGGAGACTAAACTACGAATTTAACAGTATAAATATAATTTAAAGATGAGAAATGCATTGGGTAATACATTCATAGCATGTTGGTACGTAGGTGTTTTTTGAGCTTTAAAAGAGTGAGAGATCAACTTGACTGGCAAGACAGAAACAGCTGAATACATTTACATATCTAGCTCATCTTGTGCTTTGCATTTTGGGGTGTCATACTGACAAGCTGTGTCCGCCTTTGCCATCTGTGTTAGTGAATAATTTCCTTTGTAAACACTCCTGATTTTCTGTGCTGGCTTACTGGCTGTCGGTGCATATAACACGAAGTGTCCTTCAGTATGAAATACTGTTAAACTGATCCCTTTGGTAACAGTCAGTCTGTCTGATATTCCAACGGTGACCCAAACTGCATCAAATTTTGCCATATATCTCTATAAACCCCTTTTGAAATAATAACTTTTTTGAACTCTTCAATGTAAAACATCTCATATGCTGGCTTCCTGCGGGAATAAGAACTCAACAGATGTTTGGTCTAGCTTAAAATATGTCTAGAAATATTATAAAACATACTGCAATGCGGTAAATAAAACATGGAATAGTTTGTCTGTTAAAATATTTCACTCTAATAAAGTTCAGTATACAGGCATAATATGCAAAAACATAACACACGAATCCATGCGTATGTGTAAAACTGTGAACAAATGTGGGATAAATATGTAGGCGTAGGAAGAAAAATAAGCTGTGCAAATTGTACACACACACACACACACACACACATAACAACAAAGTATATGCTTTTCAAAGCCATAACTGAAATAAACACTTTGAATCCATACTCCAGAGGTGTCAGACTAAATGCTGGAGATAACCCATAAAACATCCGTATTAATTTTGGCATTAAAAGAATGTAAATCTTTGACTCACCTGCTCAATGAATGAAGCATGACAGCATTATCCACTGGCACTGCTCAGAGTCATTGTAACATTGAGGAGCTCTGTTTGTCCGGGTGGTGCTTGCAGAATCGAACACTTCAGCATCTTTCATCTCCTCTCATTCTTATTCTGCTATTCTGGTTCTCCGTCCCTTCATCCCTCCCTCACTCCCCCTCATATAACGTGGCTCCTCCTACACATGGTGGTAAATGCTCACACTTCACTGCAGGGGAGGGAGTAAAAAGAGAGAGAGGGTGCGGCATTTTCTCTTCCTACTTCTGTGCGCATGCACACGTGAGCTTGTGAAGGCATGCACACAGGTGAAGATCTTTTTATGCGCTTTGCCAACACATGCTGTGCCGTTTGCGTCAAAGCACAAGAATTTGCACTGGTGTGCGCGCATGCATAAATCTTTAATATTACACATGAAATATTTAGTATAACTGAGGTTTGAGAACAGATTAGTTTTTGTGCATAGCTTGAGTTTGACATAGATGCTTAAAGACAGGGTGCATGATCTCTTAAAGCCAATGTTGACATTTGAAATCACCTAAAGAAACAGGCCCCTACCCCAATAAAGTTTTTTTTTGATAGACCCGCCCCACACATACGCAACCCAGGCAATGATGTGGTTTAGTAGACACACCTTACTGCTGATTGGCTACAAGTGTGTTTGGTAGTCGGGCCGACTCCAAAGCGTTTTTCAGAAGTCGTGCACTCCGCCTTTAATGTAGAAAGGTATTAGAATATACTCTAAGGCCCGGTTTCACAAACAAGGCTTAGATTCAGGGTTCCCACACCAACTTCAAATTCAAGGCCCTTTCAAGGACTTTCCAGGTCTAATACTCTTAAATTCAAGGACTAAATGTGGGGGCACATTTCAAGTGAGAGCAAGGTTTCATTGTGTTTCCTTCAAAGATACATGCTTACAGTTCTCTTTTGAGGGAACTCGTGCTGCGTCACTGCGTTGACACTTTGGCGACGCCCTTCAGGGGCAAGTGCGTCTGAATGTGTATATCAAATTCAACCAATGGTGAAGCTTAACAACAAAGACAGGAAGTATATCGCTCTCTGAAATATTGCCAAATACGCTATTACAGGGACACAGGAAGTATGGCAAGGGCGATGCAGTGCATCGTTCCCTTCTCAGGAAACAACAGTTACACCTGGACATTTGTTAATTAATCACCTGATTCATTCCACCTGTTTGTCACTAGTCTGTGTGTATTTATACTTGTGTTTGTGCAATACTCACTGCCGGATCATTGTCGCTGTTCCACGTCTGTTCCTGTTGTTCTCTGTTTGAGTGTTCCTGTGTTCCTTACCTGCCGTTGTTTTTACTCCTCGTGTTTTGTTTCTGTTTGTTAATAAATGTTATTTATTCATCTGAACTTTGCACATGTGTCCTAACTCCTGAGTCCAGACGTGACAGAATGATCCGGCCTTTAAAGGACGCAGCGAGTTCATGGAGTGAATATCGGGTCCCACAAGCTGCAAAGCCCCGATGTCCCTTGGAGCTGACCGAGAGGGATTGCTCGGAACTCCAGGACGGGCTCAAGCGAGCGGTCGCCACGCCAGATTCATTCCCCGGGGTGGTGGCTGCGACACACGAGCTCATTCCTGCAAGGGTTGAATCGTTACAGTTGGTTCCCTTGCTGGTCAAGTCATCTGCTCTGATTCCTGGGAGGTCCACCGCCATGCTCAATTCGGGGCTCGGAACAGACACCACGCCCGATTGTTTCCCCGTGGGTGGTCGCAACCGTGCGCGAGCCCGTTTCCCTAGATGGTGGGAGGTGACTTCCGGAGGCGGATCCCCTTTGATTCCCAGGAGGGTCGAGTCGCCTGCCTCGGTTCCCGAGATGGTCGCTCCGGTTGTTCCCGCTTTATCCCGGCTTCCTGCCCTGCCGGTTTCACCCCGGTTCCCTGCACTGCCGGGTTCGCCCCGGCTTCCTGCCCTGCCGGCTTCATTCCGGCTCCGTGCCCTGCCGGCTTCGCCCCGGCTTCCGCCAGCTCCGCCATGGTCTACAAGCCCCGCATCTGTTCCTGTTGTTCTCTGTTTGAGTGTTCCTGTGTTCCTTACCTGCTCGTTGTTTTACTCCTCGTGTTTTGTTTCTGTTTGTTAATAAATGTTATTTATTCATCTGAACTTTGCACATGCGTCCTAACTCCTGAGTCCAGATGTGACAATGTAAGCATTTAAAGCGAACAGTTTAGCATGTGTGCTTAAAAATTCTAGAATTTTAATGATATTATCCCACTACACAGGGAATAATAATATGGATTTTTCCAGAAAACTTCTTGCATAAAATAGATTCAAGCACTTTCAATGACCTGCATGTATATTTTCAAAACTTCCCAGGGCCTTGAATTTTTCCCCCAGATTCACAACCTTTCAAGGATTTCAAGGACCCGTGGGAACCCTGTAGATTAAAGGCGGAGTCCATGATGTTTGAAAGCCAATGTTGATATTTGAAATCACCTAAACAAACACGCCCCTAACTCAATAGAATCTGGACCTTCTGTTGATAGTCCCGCCCCACACATACGCAACCCGGCATTTGATTTGATTTGATTGGCTATAAGTGTGTTTTGGTAGTCGGCCCGTCTCCTTTTCCAACGCGTTTTTCAAACATTGTGGACTCCGCCTTTAAGCCAGGACTATGCCTTGGTTAAATTAAGATATTTAAGTCACTTTTATAAAAATATCTTAAAAAACATTACAGGTGTGCATCTTAAGACAAAACAATGGCACTGACATATTATTATATATGTTAGGGCAAGTTATTTTCAGTAAAGACAAACATTAATTTTTGTCTGGGACTAGTCTTAAGCCTTGTCTGTGAAACCGGGCATACGTCACAGAAAGAGTATAGTTCAACTGTAAAGAATAGCGCTGGCAGGCCGACCTGAATACAGAATACATGCAATTCAGCAGATTGCTAGTACTTATTTATTATAATATACTCATGTACACACTAGAAGCAGAAGGAACTACTACACAGAGACCTCTTTATTTATTGAAAAAAATCCCAGAAACAGTCAGAATTGCCCGGTGGTCCATGGCCTGTGTGAACGACACCCAGGATTGCATTGATTAAGCGGAATTGTCAATTTAATGCAAAGGAGAATGCATGCTTTGTGTGTAAAGTTTTGTGTGCACACACATCCAAAGTGCGTATCCAGAAGACAGCAGCTAAGACAGCGCACAATTAATTATTGTCCACATCATCGTACGCTTAAGGGGACAAATTCACACAAAATGATGTCAAAATAATAAAGATACAAATGACAGGCCAGCAGATAAACCCTTTGGATTGTGCCCTGGCCCACAAAGATTTAATATTAGAATCAGATCTCAGTAATCTACACATGACAATTCAGTAAAAATATGTGAATTAGGTCATAAGTTTGATTTCCAGGGAACACAAAAACTGAAAAAAATGATGACCGTATGTTGCTTAATGGAAGCTTTTGTGGAAATGGATGACTGAATACCTAGGGTTTCAATTGCTCACCCTTATGTGCCAGAAACAAATGGCATTTCAAAAAAATCATCTGGCTCTGAATTGAGCCATACAGCACAACACAGCTTCTAGAATTGCCCAATGCCTGATAAAAGCATCTATTCCTTCCTATCTCCAGATCTGAAGCATAGTAGCCAAGATAACACCAGCAGTGTGGTTACTTATATGGGATGATGTTAGCTTCCACCATGTAAACTGACATCCAAACTGACTAACATGTTTTTCCATTGTTTACATTTTCATGCATCTTTATACCACAGGCCTGCTGAATGATTTATTCTGATTGGTTGAGATATGTTGCACGGGTGTTGATTATTTTTTTTGTAAAACGCTCACCTTACCTGTCAAATGTCTTAAAGATCCCATTCTTTCGGTGTTTTTGAAGCTTTGAATTTGTATATAGTGGGCAATATAACGTGTTCATGTTTCACGTGTAAAAATGTGGTATTTTTCACACAATTGACTTATCTGTATAGCGCTGTTTACTGTCCTTGTTCTATGAAGTCCCTTTCAGAAATTTGTATCGAGTTCTGATTGTGTAGTTTGTTTTACTTACTTACTTAATTCGATAGCAGCTTAGCTTGCCGTCAGCTAAGCTTGCGACTGACGTATTCCTGTGGGCGGAGTTTAGTCAAAAACTGTTCTACTGATGTCATTAAAGCAGGAAGTAGAGGGCTGTAGTCCAAACCGGCCGTTCGCTGTAGGCTTTGAAAAGCAAATTCTGTTAAAGAAAATAAATCGTCTGGCAGTGAACTTTGAGCATTATCATTTTACAGGTATTATTTATGATATTATAGCAACATTACACACTAACTAGGATTTAAAAAATGGGATCAGAAAGAACGTGACCTTTAAAGGTGGTGTGTGTAAATGTTAGTAGAATCTAGTGGTGAGATTGCAAATTGCAAACAGCTTACCCCTTAATTTAAAAGCGCATATAGCTGCCACAGGACAAACATGTCATCACTGTAGACAATTTAGGGACAAAATGTGCTTAATAGAACAGTTTGTCTGTTTAAGGCTACTGTAGAAACATAATGGCAACTTTCATGTAAGGGGACCCGCGGTGTATGTAGATAAAAACATCTCATTCTAAGGTAATAAAAACAATACAATTCGTTATGTAAGGTCTTTATACACCACTGATAATATAGTTATGTATATTATATTGCATTTCAATCAAGAGATCCTTCTAAAAGTTACACAATGCACCTTTAAAATAACCACCGGAGCAAGCGGAATAATTGACTCCGGTCCCTTGAATTATCAGAAAGTAATATCAACTTGGGTGTGCAATTATTCCTTATGTATAAAATGACACATTTCATAAGTTATAATGCTTCTGGATATTCGCTTGTGGCAGGGCCTGATATTAGGCACTGTCATGTGGTTGTCTTACGGCAGGGGTCTCAAACTCAAACTGGCTTGGGGCCATTTCTAAGACAGACCTTTCATCGGGGGGCCGCAAAGCTATTTTAACGTTAAAAAAGTACTATATTTCTGTAAATGTCATGTTTATTTCCTATTATTTAATGTATAATAATGCTTGAAAATATATAAGCAGTGGTTTTATATTTTTAATACACATTATTTTATAAAAGTAAGTAAATCTTTTCTTAACCTAATATAACTAAGACCTATTAAAACCTTGCACTAAACTAACAAATTTAATTTCTGTATAGATTTATAAACTATTATAAAAATTACCACCAGTAAGTGTTTCTGTTTTGATTTAATTTGGATTGTTTTCAGTCATAGTATTGACTTCATTGTGTTCTTTGTTATTTTAGTTTTAATGAATTTTCTAACATATGTGGAAAAATATTAATAAGTGAAAGTGATCCTAAAACTTTTGAATGGGTAGTCAATGTTACATAAGCTAGTTGGACAGAAAAAAATAATAATATTGCTCTATGTGTAATTGAATAGTATGCTACATAATAGTATAGTATACTTCATTATATATAGCTGTATACATACTTTTATCTTCTGTACATTTCTTCTCATCTTTTCTCTTTCCTTAACCTGGGCACTTTGATGGCTCTTTTCTTATCTGTAGTTTAAAATGTGTTGCAGTACACATACGGCTCTGCCTCCATATGCGATGTCTCCATTAGAAGCTGTGACTTGATGTGAACTAACCCCACCGCAGCTCGATCTTCTCTGAGTAACAGCTGAGTATCCACCCGGAAGTTACAAATCTTCTCTGAACAAACACCACAAAGTCCCGATCAGATTAACTGATCGCATGTTGACAATGATATGATTGACGCGAGGTTCAGTTGAGGAATAAAAATCCGATCACGCATTCCATTATCCTTGACATCACGGAGCGCGTCCGGTTCATGGCTGCGTAGCAACGGGTGACGCGACCCACGCCACGGAGCGCAACTTCCGCTCCCGAGCACTTTGGAAAGTGGAAAATGCTTTGACTCGTTTTAACGCTTTGTTAGACGCGAAATGTGAACGAACCCTTAAACGTTTAAATAAAAAATCAAATGAATATAAAACAAAGGGAATAAAAATCCCTCTGCGGGCCAGATTATGTTATATTTTTGAAAGGTGACACGGGCCGCACAGAGGGGGAGGGCGGGCCGCAAATGGCCCGCGGGCCGGGAGTTTGAGACCACTGTCTTACGGACAAGTACAATTTCCATTAACTTGTGCGAGTAAAATAGTTACTAACCCAGAGAAAAAAAAATTGAATTTCATTTGACCTGTAAATATCTGGGGGATACTCCAGAGTGGATAGCTCCCCGGGGCAGATCTGCACCAAATTGAGTGTTTTTGTAATGTCCGATTTTCCCATACTATTTGTGTGTGTGTGATTGAATTGGATAGTTTGGCTTTAGGGACTGTGTGCAAATATTTGATCTTTTATGGTATTTGATAATGAGATTCATGTTTGGGGAAACATGAGACATGTCCTATTTAAATATGGTATCAGACATGGTAATTCACATTTATGCATTTGTTAGATGCTCTCATCATAAAAACTGACTTAAAGTACATCCAAGGGATACATTTTGTCAGCCCTAAATAAGTCACACATTTAAAGTAAATGACACATGATATCAGTCAGAAACATACGTCAAAATCTTAGCTTGTCAAGATCACTGTCATAGTGATTGGCTGTCACCAGGCGTTTTTCAGATATTTGCATATTAGTTGAGAAGTGCCCAACCTTTTTGATGCTCTCTGCTGCTCTCAGTGTTCCCGTTCTCCCACAACGTGCGTAAAGCTCAACTTCCATATGAATAAGCTGAAAATCCTTGCTATGCTCTGCTTGCTATGTGCCAGTGGACATGCACTGTCAGTGCACGAAAGACAAATTGGATGGTGTGCGAAATGCCGTGGATCACATTTAAACTTTGGTCCCATGTGAGTACTTAAACCTACAGCAAATACAAACCAAATGTGGCAGTGACATGGATCACAGTGCCCGCTAATGTGTGGTTCAGTTTGCTTATTTTTACATTCTGACTTTCACTCTATAGCAGTATTTCTTGTTGCATCTTGCAATTGTTTACTATGTTTTATACTACGGGTCCGTTGAATGCTTGAATCTGATTGGCTGATGAACGTTCTGAGGCGTGTAATTATTTTCTGTGAAACGCACGGCGAACGTAGTTCCAGGCAGCTCTCTTGACCGCATTCCAGTTCCATATCACTTTGCATAGTTAACTGTAATAACGGACTAACAAAAACAACATAACAGATGGTTTTTCGAGGCGATAACAGCGCTGTTTTGAGAAACACAGAGGTAGCCTTGTTCACACAATCTCTCCCCCTCGCTTGCCTCTCTCTCGCTTGCTTTCTCTTTCTTTCTTTCTTTCTTTCTTTCTTTCTTTCTTTCTTTCTTTCTTTCTTTCTTTCTTTCTTTCTCTCTCTGTGTCTCTGTCGCTTTCTTTATAATAACTTCATTAATAACTGCATTACAATGCTATCAACAGCTCAAGCCTCGATTGCCAGCCTTAAAATTATGTTTTGGAACAAGCAAAAGAGTCGCTG
The DNA here is from genome assembly GCF_027580225.2 of Misgurnus anguillicaudatus. NCBI lineage: Eukaryota > Metazoa > Chordata > Actinopteri > Cypriniformes > Cobitidae > Misgurnus > Misgurnus anguillicaudatus. Next base: position 17,078,492 of record NC_073355.2, read on the forward strand.
GATGAGACGCGGAAGAAATAGCCCTACTCACAATAGCGATTTAAGTACAAAGCCGGACGAATGCTTTTAAATATATATTATGTGATTGATATCTTGAGGTGTGGTAACCATAGTATAAAGGGTTGTGCACACCAAAACTTTTAAACACGGCTATAAACGCCTAGATAACGCCGAATGCCAGCTGTTTTTCAGCTGAGTTCCAGCTTTCTTCAGCTAAGCGCTTTGGTAGCTCTGATACGTCAGCTGTGAGACGGTTGGTTGCTGTAATACTTGTCCTGCCCCTCCTCCACTGTGATTGGACGGCCGCGTGAGAACTGACATTGACGGGCGGAGCTTTTCATACAAAGTTGAAAATTTTTCAACTCTCGCCGCTCAGCGCGGAAAAAACGCAGGGCGCCGGTTTTCAGCGTGGAAGAAAACCGCTAGCTGCTGGCTTATTTGAAAAACGCTGAGCTACCATTGAAAACAATTGAAAACATGCGCCGGCCACGGGCGTAAAAGTTTTGGTGTGCACAATCCCTAAGTTGAATAATTGACTCCGGGCCATTGAATTATTGAAAAATAATGCACATTCCGCTTCGCGTCTTGGCCGCATCACCACCTCGGGTGTGCATTATTTCCCTAATAATTCAACGGCCCATCGTCAATTATTCCTTACTTATCCAAAGAACTGGATTTATGTTTTTAGAGGTTTTTGCCAAAAAAAGCCTGTACTTCGAGGGTTTTGCAGCTAGATGCAGTCAAATTTGTTATATACCAATGAAACGACTTAAGTGACATTTGTGAAAATATGGAATTTGCCATTAAAGTTAAATTACTGAACATAAACATGAGAGTCTGATAGAAAACATGTCAGACAGATTTAGAGGGTTTTGCAACTAAACTCCTCACTTGATATAACTTTCACAATTTTGAAACCATAAATGTATCAAAATATATCCTAAGAAATAAAAACCATGGCGTTGTTTTATCAAACACATGGATAAAGTTGTGTTTATTATGCATGAAGTATAGTAAATTATTATGTTTTTTTTATTAATCTTCTGGACTAATCTTTACCTTAAACGCTACTGTAAAGGTGTCAAAAGAGACATTGTTCTTGGTGTATTAAACAACTGATCTTTATTTTCTGCCCTAGCTAGTTTGCTGTCATCAGAGTTCAGAATTCATGTTTTTAGCACACACGCTTCAATCACTCAATGATAAAAAGAATTTCATGCACTGTTTGTCATTTGATTGCTCAGTGCTGTATTTCTTCAGAGCAAGGTATCCCATAATCTTTACTTGGAGGCTTTAAATGTGCATGATGAAAAGTCTAGATACAGCTGCAGAGAGAGTCACTAGGGAACTGTGTCACTTTGATGAAGAATATGAGAAAGGTATCCCTCCAGCAGTCTGCGATAGCAGACAAGGTCTGAATACAAAAAGCATCATTACAGGTAAACACTCAGATTGATTGTGCAGTTTTTGTGTGTAGCGAGATGTAACCGAATCGGGCCTTTTTTATTCTCATTCTTGATGCGTGTTATTGATTTCGGGATGTCAAACGAGGGGCAGAATGCATGGCATTTTATGTTATCTCTTCTGAACTGTAAAAAATTCAGCATGAAGTCAATTCAACCCACTATTTTAAGTTTTGACCTGTGATAAGTTAACATAACTTATTGAAACAACTTGAAATTGTTTAACTTAATTTGTGAAGTTAAAGTAACTCAAAAATGCTGCATTTTTACAGTGTGGGTTCAGTATGTGTGCATTGTGTTATTTATTTCAAGGAATTCGTAATACAATAAATGCGCTACATTTTAAAATGTATTACATCTAGGGCTGTCAATAGATTAAAAAAATTAATCTAGATTAATCGCATGATTTCATGAGTTAACTGCGATTAATCGCAAATTAATCGCACATTTTTATCCATTCTAAATTTACCCTAATTTAACACTTTTCAGGTTTTTATATTCTAATCATATATACATATATAGATGCTTTATGCAAATGTATGTTAACAACAGCCTGTTTACATTTTAACAGAATCACCAGCCATTGTTTTGTATATGAATTTTCCTTTCAGAAGATTTTTCTTTCTCCATTTTTGTTTGCTGCTGCATCATTTGTGACCTGTGCTGGCAAGTTGAGTCGGAATTAGCAAATTTTAAAAAAATAGTTGTTCATATTTTGACATTCTCTATTAAAACATAGAACAATGCAAGATTTGTTGAAATATAACAAAATATGACAGAACTACACGTGTTTGAAGTTGAAAGAGTCAAATTACCACAAAAATTTCCACATCCATACATTATATTACCACATCAATACCTTAAAATCACTGGTAAAACTAATACATTTAGCACACACAAAGCAAAAACATCATCAATGTATGTTCAACTTTTTTTTCCTTTTGTTTGATTGACATTGAGACAGACTGCTTAAAATCTAAGTGATCTAATATAATGTTACACATCAGATAGTTTTACCCAACAGTTAACCAAACATTTACTTAAAACATAACAGATTATAGAGCCTACCTGCGTGAATTCTTATCAAAACAGATATTTGTAAAACTGTAATTTTGTGTAGATGTCTATATATCCGGGTCGCGCACTCGCGCGTCTGTGTGCACGCGCTTCAGATATCAGCCAGTCAGCGTGAGGGGATCGCTTTTGAGTCTTTTCGCTCTTAATAACTCTTTAACATTAATCAGGTACCGAACTTTATCTCTCTTAATGACTCTTTTAACATCAAGCAAGTCCTGCAGTCTATTTGTCATGCATAAAAGCGAAACCAAAATGAATTGAGACGCATTTTTGTATTAGACTAAGCATTAGGAGGACGGTAACGTTACACCTCTCAGACGTATAAATAAAGATCATATCAGATATCCAACGAGCATTTAGAGCATTGGATTTGGTAGACGATTTGCTTAATGTTCTTATTTCTATGAAACCTTTTACTCATTTAGAGAGAGTCACATTTGTCTGCGTCTCTGTTCATTCAACTACACTGAAAAAAAAAATCCTTTCAATTTACGTAATTTTAATGTGTACATCGGTCCCACATAATCCGATTGTGTAAAACCAAAATAATTTTCTCATTTAATTTTTATGTGTCAGACCAAAACATTTTAATTGTTTTAAGTAGTCTAATATAAATATGTTGACTCAAAGTGCTATTTCTCTTTACTATAACACATTTATTTTGTAATGTTTAAGTAATTTTATTATGTAAGGGGACTAGATTTTCATCTCTAATTCCAACATGCTTTTTTAATGCTTATATTATGGGATTATGTAATTATTTCATTATGTCTCTGGCACCAGAATAATCACCCATAATTATCCAAATGTTATTTATTTCTTTTTTAAATACAAAATACATTTGCATTGGCATAAAAGGCAAAGAGTTTTGTACAAATGTTTAGTGATATTTAGGCAAACCACTGCTTTCAGATCATCAATTCATTTAAATCACTACACATTAATTCAATAACAGTCAATAACTATTACAACAATCAGCACATGCAGTAGATACATAAAGGGGCAATTTCCCAGACAGGTTGTAGATTAAGCCATGACTAGGCTCTAGTTATATTAGAATATTTTTTTCAAAAAAAGTTTACAAACAAACCTACCTTACAAAAACAACACTGGAGTACATCTTGAGACAAAACAATGGCACTGATATATGTCAAGATATGTCAGTGCAATATGTTTTCAAATTAAGGCATTGCAAAAGTCTGGGACTAGGAAAAGCCCCATCTGTAAAACTGACCCAAATGTTTAAAATAGTTACTATCACAGTAGATTTAGAAGTGCTAAAACACAAACACTGCATTCCAAAAAGACATGCAAAACAGTAAGTACTATTATTTTTTAAATGGATTTACAAACTGGAAAATATCAATCCTTCAGAAAGTCAGAGCTACAGCATTTGTATAAACTGATAATCAAAGATTCAACAAAAACAAAATACAACAACCATTTCCAAAATCAACTCTGAGCAGCAAACTGTTAATGTTTTAATAAGAGAAAACACTTAAAACAGATAAATAAAAAGAACATAAATGAGCAGCACAGTCTTTCTGATCCTTTCACTGAAAGAAACTGTTCGTTAAAGTTCCCCTTAATGCAGTTCCATTAAAATCTTTTGGATTTCCTCAAAAATAAAGCGGAGATCAGGATAGCTCAGGTTTAAGGCATACATCAGCTCAAACAACATGGCACGATGTTGCAACACCTTCATGCCTTCCAGGACTATACAAAGATCCTCTTCTTCATCACAAGAAGCATGTTGTTTGAGAGCACAAATCCCAACATTTGTGTCTTCAAATGACCTCACTGATGCTGACTTCATCCATGCCCTGTACAAAACAAACAAATGTAGTTAAAGAAACGTTACTGTTACAATAAAAGTGTCATTGGAAATTAGTACAATGCAAACAAATATAAATGTAAGTATACAGACCCATGTGCATTGCCACAGCATGTTACAATTGGTTACAAATATATGGGTTACAAAGCAAGGCAGCTGCACTGTCCACTGCTCCAGGTGTGTGTGTGTGTGTGTGTGTGTGCGTGCGCGTTCACTACACTGAGATGAGTTAAATAAAGAGGCCACATTTCGAGTGTGTGCTACCATACCTGACAATCACAGCAAAAGTGAATTCTCTTATTTTCTCACTCTCATGTTGTTACAGACCTGTATAAATGTCTTTGTTCTGATAAACATGAAGGAAGATATTTATTTTGAGGAATGTTTGCAACCAAACTGTTCATGAGCCCCATTCACTTCCATAGTATTATATTTCCCCACTATGGAAGTGAATGGGGCTTATGATTGGTTTGGGTACAAACATTCCTCAAAATATCTTCCTTAGTATTCATCAGAACAAAGACATTTATAAAGGTTTGTAACAACATGATAGGGGGTAAGTGATGAGAATTTTTATTTTTGGGTGAACTGTCCCTTTAAATCTTCCCAGGTGTTTTAATGACCCTTGTGCCAAAAGATGTAACTAAAACAGACTACATTTTCTGTACTTCCAACAAGGTTTACACATTTTTATGTCTATGAATCTATATTACTTACTTCTGTCATTTGATTATTGATTGTTCCAAGTCTTTTTGCTAGCTGTCATCCTTTCTGATAGAAGAGTTTCATCAGGTTTTTGAATTGGAGGTCCAGGTGACACAGGAACATTAGACAGTAGTGATTATTTTAAATTCAGCATTTATCTGAAAACAGATTAACCAACCATTGTATATTTGAGTACTGCGAGTAAAAGAATAATAATTGTATATTAGTTACAAAAATAAGATTTAGCTCCTAACAGCAGTACAAAAGTGATAGGAATTACTTACCAACGCTTTTGAGTGTGTGCAAGGATGATGGACCTATAAGAGGAAATATTAAGAGGTGAAATCAACACATAACCTCAAATGATGAAGGTCACACATACACAGAGCAATAATGAAATAAGTATTATATCAGTCATACAAAATTTGGACAAAATTAGATCCTAAAACAACAAGGTTCTCTTCTGAAAACGTCAGCTTTAAGGTGTGGCACTATAAAGCAATTTTTTTCAGTGAATATACCAGACGTCACGCGAGACATTTAAAAAAGCTTTTTCTAATAGAATCAAGTAAGTGTTGCTCGTGGCGTAGCGAAGTCATGAATAACTGACGCGGGTCTGTTCATCTGATTAAGCAGACAGTTTTTTTAATACGCAATGTTATTATTAATGTAGTCAATTGATATCAACTGGTAAATTACTTACATGGATAACGTTACTCTGGACAGAATAACTTTTGGTTAGCGTTTTATTTGTCCTGAACCGTTTCCATAGAACAGCTGAGTAAAAAATGCCTCAAAAGTCAACTCAAAGCTGACAGTTTTCAACTCGGATAAAACTACCAAACGTGAAATAACGTTATACAGCTGACATTTTTAAAACGCTGTTTTATGAGCCTTACATTTACTGACTGACTGACTGTAACGTTAACTTACTCCACCAACCTCCTCCAAACTAATTTTTACTACAAGTCATTGCAATGGCTACATATTGTAAAAAAACTGTCTATCTAGTGAAGATATATCACATATAAAGTGAACATAAATAAATAATAGAACTTACTTTAATAACGTGGTGTCCGTCTGAGAGAATTCTTCTGACTGACTGCTGCTCATTTTGGCGCCCAAAACAAACGATGTTTATTCTTCTTTTATGGCAGTTGACGTCCTTTTCATTGAGCGTTACTGCCACCTTCTGCTCAGGAGGTGCCATTTTGTATGCAAACTCAATTTTATTGCATTAAGTATTCAATTCAATCAATTTTAATCAATGTGAGAATAATGTGTTCATTTTACATTCAAACAAAACATTTTCATCCTAATCAATTAAATTATGTTTACACAAGGAATATAAATATTTTGTGTTGCATATACATGTTTATTTTATTTAAATTCAAAGACCCACCAAGTCCATTTTTTTCAGTGTATGGGCTGGACCAAGGGTCAAACAGAAATTGCGCGTTGCGTTAATCTTCGTTAATAAAATTAGTGGCGTTAAAATGAATTTGCGTTAACGCGTTATTAACGCGTTAATTTTGACAGCCCTAATTACATCACTAATATGAGAATGATAATGGAGACTTTTCATACTAGATACAATTTTATAACTTTAGGCTATACTGTAGACTGTATACTGACTGTGTTTATAGATTAATAACACCCTATATTGTACAGCAGATGCCGACAGCACTGAATGTCTGCACAAGCGTTAAGATGTTTATATCTCAGACAGCAGCGGGCTTCAGAGACTCTTGAGGTTGAGGTCAAGTGTGGGTCAGCTGCTGTCATTTTAGCACAAACAGTATCAGCGTGGTGATACCTTCAGTTGTTTAAGACCTGAAACGTACACTGCACACTCAAATGCTTTTAACTGTGTTGTCATGCACATTCTTTAATCTAGCTCTTGAAATATTTAAACACTGCACAAACAAATGAAATTCACAGCACATGCGGAGAGTTCTCCCTCTTCCTCTCTGTCGGCATGGCAACACAACCAGCGAAATCTGGGCCAACTGTGTCGCTGTGTAGTTGAAAAATTATCCCAGCGTTATTGCTAATGGTTTGCTAAATTGCAGTGTCACGAGAGAATGAGAATGTCATCCATTCTTTGCCTCATATCTTTAAAGAATAATGTTTATTTCTAGCTGTATTTATAATTGACTTTTAGCGAGGTTTCCTTGGTTGTTATCAGTGAAGCTTCAAACCAAAGTTTGAATGTACAAGCGTCTATCAGACTTTCTTTAGTAAAGTTTTTCCAGTGTTCTTCTGTCTAATGCCGGGTTCACACCAATTTTTTTTACATCTTATAAGAGTTCCAAAATGTAATAGACCACACATGAGGATAAAAAAATCCTAGATTTAACCGTTTTGCTGCTATAGTGTGTGGTATGCCATGATGTGTCAAAGACAGCACACCACACCCAAACAGATTTTCAACCAGACTGTGAACACAGGAAATCTCGCGAGACTTCAGAATAAGCATGGCGGACGATATGCAGGAAGAAATTTTAATGATAGTGTTTGGAATGATTTTCACAGAAAATTCAAGGGAAAAAAGAAAAGGGTTTGAGTGAAGTTGTGGAGACAGCGAGAACATGGTCTGTACAAGTTCAATTTGCATCAACTTCACTTTGTGCTGCATCATGACTGCTTCCGTCTTCCATCATCTCACATTCTGATTGGATATTGTTTCATTTCACGTGATAATCTCAAGAGCGTGTGCGCGTTTGTCCTCGGGGTTCCCCCTCACACATCAGGATTTCTGATCGTTAATATTAAACATGCTTAACATTTACGATTCGCGATCTGGGTGGCTCCGATGTCCTTCTGATCACGTTCGGACACTCTTAACACACCTCACATCAAGGGAAAATCTGATAAAATAATCTGTAGAACCATCAAGATAATCGGGACATAGCTAGGATTGTCAGAAAGGGGGAAATCGGCCCAAAAGCAGCCTGATTATCTTTTGGTGTGTATCCAGCATAAATATAACACACAAAATCTTATCTTTCACAATCCTATTTGATAAATAAGGTAACAATTTAAATTCTAGTTAAGCCAATTTAGATTAACTGCATTGTGATAACTCATTTTAACCTATAGTGTTAAAGCTCCCATAACACACGCTGTTTCTGCATATCTGATGTTAATCTGGAGTATACCTATAGAGTAGTATTACATCCTTTATATCTCTGAAGAGTCTTATCAGGTTTATAAAAGACAGATCAGCTCTAGCCATTCTTTCCTTTAATGCATGGAAACATTCAGGAGGAGTTACGAGCTGCGGGAGGAGCGAGTCACGAGTTATGCAAAACTGCATACAAAACTGGATAATTTTTGATTCACTACATGTTCATGCAATTTATATTATATGCACTTACGCGCCTATTTCCAACATAACACAGAAGTCTTACTTACCGCATGCATCGCATGACCCGGTTGGGACTTTTCAACTAAATCCAGCGTTAATCAAACACATGCAAAACTCCGCTGCTACCCGGATAAACACACTATATCCATTGTTTTCATAATACTAGCTTTCTTCTCCTTGCATTCAAAAACACACTTTTTTTTCGTGCCATTGTTGAGTTTGATATAAAACAAAGCTGTCGCGCAAAGTGATGTCTGTGACTTAGCATCCTCAGTTCTTGCTCTCCTGCTTATTGACGTGTGGCCGTGGTTTTCCAGGCAAAGTGCCCATAAAAAGAAAGGATACGTAAGTACTACCCATGATACTGGACTCATGAAAAAACTTTCAGAAACTTGTACGAACCCTGGTGAAGTGCATTCGGCACAGAAATACTCTGTAACATGTCCAACTACTTTTTGACACTTTACCCATGTTTACCATGAGAAAACCAACTCTTAAACTGTGTAAATAAGTCAGAATGCATGAAATACTGTTAACCCCCCTCCCTTTAAGTACCAGTCATAAGTAGCACAGGTATTTGTGGCAATAGACAACAATATGTTGTATGGATAGAAAATCATTAGGATATTAAGTAAAGATATTTATTAAATGTAAATATATGAAAAATGTATTTAGCATTGTGTTGATAAGGCCAAATATTGTACTATCCAAACAAACATACATCCATGGAAAGCTTATTTATTCAGCCTTCATGTGATGTTTAAATCTCAGTTTCAAAAAATCTAACCTTATGACTGGCTTTGTGGTTCAGGGTCACATATTGAACTAAATAACAATCTACACTCACCGGCCACTTTATTAGGTACACCTGTCCAACTGCTCGTTCATGCACATTTCTTATCAGCCAATCACATGGCAGCAATTTAGGCATGTAGACATGGTAAAGACGATCTGGCTGCAGTTCAAACCGAGTGTCAGAATGGGAAAGAAAGGTGATTTAAGTGACTTTGAACATGGCATGGTTGTTGGTGCCAAACGGGCTGGTCTGAGTATTTCAGAAACTGCTGATCTACTGGGATTTTCACGCACAACCATCTCTAGGGTTTACAGAGAATAGCCAGAAAAAGAAAAAATATCCAGTGAGCGGCAGTTCTGTGGGCGAAAATGCCTTGTTGATGCTAGAGGTCAGAGGAGAATGGGCCGACTTTGACTGAAAAAAACACTCGTTACAACCGAGGTATGCAGCAAAGCATTTGTGAAGCCACAACACGCACAACCTTGAGGCGGATTGGCTACAACAGCAGAAGACCCCACCGGGTACCACTCATCGCCACTTCAAATAGGAAAAAGAGGCTATGAATGTTGCCTGGTCTGATGTGTCTCAATTTCTGCTGCGACTTTTGGATGTTAGGGTCAGAATTTGGCGTCAACAACATGAAAGCATCCATCCTGCCTTGTATCAATGGTTAAGGCTGGTGATGGTGGTGTAATGGTTTCTTGGCACAATTTGGGCCCATTAGTACCAGTTGAGCATTGTGTCAACGCCACAGCCTACCTGAGCATTGTTTCTGACCATGTCCAACCCTTTATGATCATAGTGTACCCATCTTCTGATGGCTCTTTCCAGCAGGATAATGCGGCATGTCATAAAATGTGAATCATCTCAAACTGGTTTCTTGAACATGACAATGAGTTCACTGTACTCAAATGGCCTCTACAGTCACCAGATCTAAATCCAATGGAGTATTTTTGGGATGTAGTGAAACAATAGATTCGCATCATGGATGTGCAGCTGACAAATCTGCAGCAACTGCATGATGCTATCATGTCAATATGGACCAAAATCTCTGAGGAATGTTTCCAGTACCTTGTTGAATCTATGCCATGAAGGATTAAGACAGTTATGAAAGCAAAAGGGGGTCCAACCCGGTACTAGTAAGGTGTACCTAATAAAGTGGCTGGTGAGTGTATAATGTAAATAACCACATGCAGTTAAATCTGAACCTTGCTATTTGAACATTTGTGACCCTGTCTGTAAAAACTCATTATTTTTTGTGATTTACTGTTTCCAACTTAAAATTATCCTACAAAATGTAAAATGTGAAAATATAAACTTATATTTAATATTGACTAAGTAAGGTCAAAGATTGAAATCAATGTGAATTCAAAGATTGAAATCAAACTTTGATGCTCCTAATCTCATAAATATATTATGAGACTTTAGCTTGTATATAACAGATAAGACTGACTATGCGACAACAAAAAACTCCAAAACATCACGACTTATCGGCACTTTCATTTGCTTAAAGATGTTTTCGGATACTTAAGAAAGGCCAGACGGCAGGAGAAGATATCTGACAAGATATCCAACAGCCAGATGGTTAGAGTATTAATCATTAAACATTACAAGAGAACACTTGCCATGTAAAAGGCATGGTGAGTGTGATGTTGTCAATCTACTTGGCTTGCAATTTCAATACCTTCAAAATATCCACTATTTTCTATTCTGTTTTTAAAAAAATGTTTTGAAAACACGAGGTTGATTAGGTGCCCACAGAATGACAAACAGTAATATGAGTGACCTCTTTCATTGACTTCCCTAAATGCCTGATGAATTGAATGAAGTGCGCTAGAGCCTGTCAACAGACCTTGAGCATAAATACATGCTTTGTATTTACCATCTCTTCAATTTAGAAGTCTGCCACTTGTTTTCAAAAGCAGAAGACTTAAAAGCCATCTTAATGTTTGCTGAAACAGAGTAGTTAAGGCCATTACACATTAGATTGCTTAATGGTTTGCAAAAACCAAATACATTAGGTATACTGTAACCATACCACCTGCCTGATTTCGAATTGCAAAGGTTTTGTTTGGATTTGTTCCTCTGCGAGGTGTCAGAGGATGTGTGCTGGTCTAAATATAAGCTTTGCATTTATCTACCAAAAGCAGACATGAATGAATTCAGATGTACACCATTAAAGGTGTAGCGGAGGATTTTCTCGAATTTTAGAAAAGAACCGCCTTCTCCACTTTTTAAAAAAATGCAATTGCGCAACACTCTTGATTGATAACCAGGAGGACCAATAGTCTTGATGATCCACCCAGAAAAAGAAAATCCTCCGCTACACCTTTAAGACTGTGGTTATAAAGTGGTGGTTTCTCAGACAGGGTTTAGATTAATCCAGGAGTAGAACTTAGTCTAATGCTGCGTTCCAGGCAGGTTTTTGAGCCCGTAAATTACGACTTCTAACCACGACTCATGACTTTGTAGCGTTCCAGGCAAGTCACGGCATCGTGTGTATTATTTACTGTTATTATTATATTTTTATTAACTTGACTGCAACGCTATATTGTCCTAAAGTGTATTCCCACCGTGTACCACTTGCAGAAACACTGCATCCGTGGGGGCCGCCATTGTTGTTTTGTATGGTTTCACGTGCTATGTGGCGTCAGAGCTTGGAACTTGGAGTACATCGATGTAGTACGAGTTCACGGGTGGGAAGTCACGGGTTTGACTGCCGTCCAGTGCACTTTCACGGGTACAAGGTTGGAAAAACACGGGTTACAAGTTGCCTGGAAAGCGGCATTAGTTTCATCAGACGCACCTGCGTTGTTACAGTTACGCAGCTGAATCGAAGTGAACTTCCGGTATTTATTTATTGGTTTGGCTAGTGGCTAAACTGATCTCTGAAACAATAGATTGTCGATTATAAAACGTTTTGGTTTGCTAAAGACGAGGGGAGACGGCGAGCATGCAGAGAGGTTTGGCAGCCATGCAAGAATTCAAGGACCTGCAGCTAACACTGTATACATTAATTTATAATTAATGTAATGGTTGATACGTTATATATGATATATGAACAAAGGTCATTTACTTGTAATTAGGGCTGCACGATATATCGAAAATGTATCGCCATCGCGATAACTGTGTATGCGATATGCATATCGCAGGGAGCTGCGATAACTTGCATTTATTTTACGTGTCTATCATTTGTGTGTTGCATGCTTAGATCGTCCAAATTACACCGATCAGAAGGTGGTTCCCACACACTTACTTTACTTGGGCGGATCTCTCAAGTATATTAACAACTGCCCACGTATATTTAACATCAAATTTTGTCTTTTTCTGTCCTTGATAATGACATTATGCGTGCGAGCACGTCGTGTCTTTTCTGATGAGTTCGCTGTGCGTTCGCGTGCTTTCTGTTTTTCGATTAATTAGGTGTGACACAAAGCTCAGTGTCACATTGTATCCTTCCATGATGTTCCTGAACTTGATCATAGTTGTATCCATTAGAGGTCTTCACGGAAGGACACGAGTCTATATTTTGAAAGGTCAGTCGGGTCCGAGTCGGTCCCATTTTAATTACTTCAGGTACCGGGTCTGTTTAAACCCAAGTCGATCAGAGACGGCCGTGAAGAGTCAGTCAGCGCTAACGCACTATAGCGCATGAGCAGTCTCAAGCGTGCCTCCGGTTTCTATGGCGATGAAAACTGACTCTTGTTTATATAAAGTCGCCCGCGCTGCACTTTCTTTCTCCCATGTTTATAGTATTGTTATCAATGAACCGTCTTTTTATATCTAAAACGTTTGCTACAAAGATGGTAGCAAATAACCAATGTTAATGCCAAGCCCATTGTACTGAACGAGCAGCTCAAACTGTCAAACAATCATTATGTAAGCTGAATCTACATTCTTTATATAGAGTATACTTTTGAATCTAAAATAATGACGGATTAAGCTCTTTTAATCTGCAACAGAGGAATAGAAAGAGAGGCACTTACTGCTTCTACACAAACCTATCAACTTTATAATTTTTAGACCTATTTACAATCCATAGACCTGCATTGTCTATCATTAATATACTATACATTTTATTGTATAAAATTAGTCTTTCTACACCTCTCACAATGTTAAAAAATCCCTTTAAAGGGGGTCATATTCACAAGTTCATTCAGCTTTGTTCATGTCAAAGAGAAAGGAAAGAGAGTTTGGAGTGGTTGGATTTATGAAATTAATATAAATATTCAATAAATCAAAGTACTGCGTTATGGTCACACATTACTAGTTTTTTGTCACATGTATAGCATAGTTTAATTACATCTTTAGAATATGCATTACCTCTTTCTTTCATTACATATCTAAATGCTAAAATAAAAGCAAATAAAAATATAATCTCTCTAAGTAAGACATATCGCAAGACATATCGCCATCGCACCCACCAACAGAACTATCGCATATCGCATATTTTCTCATTATTGTGCAGCCCTACTTGTAATTTATTTATCTTGTTATCAGAAATAAACTGTTGTTTTTTATTCTATGTGGAAGTCTGCCGGAAGCCGTTTGTTTATGTTAGTGCCGCTGACATTTAAATATTTTTACAAACATACCTTACAAAAAACATTACTGGTGTACATCTTGAGACAAAACAAATGGGATTTACCGCTCAAAAAGTCTCAAACGATGTTGTTTTTTATATGTGGCAAATAAACATCAGCTTGGTTTATATAAATACTTTATTCGTTTTCCCTTTTTTTTGGATCTGTAAAGATGATTTTGAATCTGTAATGTAGTGTTTCAGTGAGTGTCACATGGGTGTCACTTTCATTTTCCTTTTCCCATTATCTCTTCTGGTATCCACTCATGTCGGATACAGTTTGTACAGACAGATTGTTCCAATACGAGACTATTACTGTCGTACGTCCGTAATGTTCAACCACAGGAAATCGGCGTTCCTCTTGATGCACAGACCCCTAAAGGGTTTAACAACTGCACTCTAAACTACACAGCTGATGCTCGTGCTGCTTATGTGGCCGATAACAAGTGATAATGATGGTGACATTTCGAACTTGCCGGGAATAGCTGCCATTCATTGGTTAATTAACTCGGCTCCCAGACTCGCTAAATGACTGCCTTTATTAGGGAGCATGTCCTTGTTTCTGGACTTCACTGGTCTGTTCCTCATGGGGGAGGAAAACATCTAATTTTCATCAAGCAAGAGTATATTCAGCACACCACACTGGTGTTGTATATGCAATCTAATTTTATTAGATTTTTCCAACCGACAGCTTCTCTAAACAGCTGTTTATCCATTATTGAACAGTTCATTTTCCTAACCAACCGCTTCTCTAAACAGCTGTTTATCCTGAAGTGAAGCAACACACATTGATTGTCTAATAACAAGAATAAGACGTATATGTCCTGGCTATTGTTAAGTGTAATCAATAGCATCACTTATGCAGTGTCAAAGGGCATAGCATCATTTAGTGTGCTTTTAATAGACAAGAGTTCAATCGCTGCATCTAAAACCGCCTACTTCCATACTATATAGTTGGTGAAACGCAGTAGGCGAGTAGTATGACAGAATTCATAGTATTTGAAAAAAGTACACGGATGACCTACTACTTCCAAGATTTTGAAGTGTGCATTTAATGTATACTTTACAATCCCATGAGCCTATGACAGAGGAGTCACCAATGAAGAAGAAGAAGGCACATTCAACAATATAAGAAAGCGGTTGTTCAAATAAGAAAACAGCTGTTCCTTGTTGTTATATTGCGCTTGTTGTCATGACAACATGTCACGTGATGTATCAACATGATGGATGTAGTGCATCGGAATTTCATTCACACTACCCGTATTCATACTATAAAGAATGCACGGTTTTAACTGTGGATGAGTATTTCATCTGACTCACTGTCACACTATGCAATTTCAGAGTGTCTTCCAGTGAATGAAAGATTGAAAGAAATAATCATTGCAATCAAGGCTTTAAAACTACAGTCATCACAAATCTCTGTTCTTGCCATTGTCAAACTAAAGAAAATCTGACAGACACACAATAGGGATACTTCAGATGGTGTATCAGAATGCAGAGAACTCTTAACAGAAATGTGCACCAGTTCTCACGAGCATTGCGATCACCACAAGCCTCCGCGCAGTGATTCAACATATGTGCGTCATTGGACAAAACCCACAGCTGGAGAGGGGTCGATGATTCCCCCAAAAATGTTACACTCCGTGGCACATTTACATTTGCCGTCAGGTCCAAACTGGTTTCTTGGGATGCTCACTGAGTGAGAGAGTGAAATTGAAATTTCTGATTATTTTGTCGCTGTGTGTAAACCGAGAGGCTTACATGTCACAAGCCTGCTGAACTGCAAAATAATACAATCAAATCTGTTTGTACAAAGAACAGTAGGCATGTGGGGAAAATCGCAGATGGTAAAAAAAATATGTAAACAGAATATTAAATCTCTGAAATTGATATTGTGTAAGTGTGGTAGAGGCCATGCCGAGTCTACCGGGCATCCCTTTGAAAAATACATATTACAAGCTATGTCCCGATTGTCACGATTTCTGGCAGACAAGACAAAGGTGAGGATCATGTGCAGTTTCAAAGACTTTATTTTAATCCAATGGGTAAAACAGGAACACAAGGCAGGACGAAACATGGTATGACTACACAGAAGTGACACTAAACATCGACTGACAAATGGGCACGGAACTAACAAGGTATTTAAATGTGTGAACCACCAATCACAGAACAGAAACAATGAAACACTATGAGTGAATGAGTGACCATGGCAACAAACAATGCAGACTGGAAACACCTGGGGAAACAATCAACATGGGAACCAATAAGAAAATAGAACTACAAACAGACTACAAGACAGAACAGGAAGTAGGAACTCAAATACAAACTAAAAGTCCAAAAACAGAACAGAACTGTTACACCGATTATCTTGATGGCTCTACAGATTTTCTTATCCGATTTTACCTTGGTGTGAGGTGTATTAATAGTGTCCGAACCTGATCGGAAGAATGTCGGAGCCACCCCGATCGCGAATCGTAAATATTAAACATGTTTAATATTTACGATCAGAAATCGTATGTGTGTTGGGAACCCCGAGGACAAACGCACACGCTCTTGAGATTATCACATGAAACGAAACAATATCCAATCAGAAAGCGAGATGATGGAAGACGGAAGCAGTCCCGGCGCAGCACAAAGTGAAGTTGATGCAAAGTGAACTTGTACAGACCATGTTCCCGCTGTCTCTACGACTTCAACCAAACCCTTTTCTTTTTTTCCCTTGAATTTTCTGTGAAAATCATTCCAAACACTATCATTGAAATTTCTTTTCTTCATATTGTCCACCATGCTTAAGGGAGTCGCACACCGGACGCGCAGCTCAGCGCCGCGCCGTTCTAAAAATATCAAACACATTGCTTTCTATGAGCATAGTCGCACTGGCGCCGACAGGTGGTGTCTATCTGCGCCGCCCAGCTACGACTCAGGAAGTTGCTCAAATCCCTGTCACGCCACAGAGCGCCACTCACATAGTTTTACATTAAATAACATCATATTTGTCCCAAATCATTAACAATTGACATTGACTGCTATTTAATGTGCACTTCCTATTTACAATCCCTCGAGTGGTCCAAGACACAACTCGACGCGGTGCTGCGTTGCGCGTCCGGTGTGCGACCCCCTTTATTTTGAGGTGCAAAACAGTTAAATCTAGGATTTTTTATCCTCATGTTTGTAATCAGCATTTTGAAAATCTTATAAGATGTAAAAAATCTTTTGGTGTGTTCCCAGCATTACTTGCTGTTTTTTTTATTCCTGGAGGAGAGTACTGTTTTGAACCCAGTATTTCAGATTTGCTAGAGGGGCCTCATTTTTAAAATGCTTTGAAGAAACAGCCTGATCTCACGAGAATTAGTACATATTTTATGAGTTGGCTAATATGTATAAATAAGTTAAAACAAGTGCCAAAATGTACAATTGTCATTAAAAAAATAAAGAAACCACTTACTCCAACGTCAATGGGGCAGAAGTGTGAAATGTGGGTGTATGACTTAATATGATTTAGCCACCATTGGTAGAAACCATCCTAGTTTTTTTTAAAGCGCATTTGTGATTCATATTCAATATTGATGACAATAAATTGCCAGGACTTACCTTTAAAAGGTACCTTTACAGCTATTAACATTAAAGAATCTTAATCTGAATCATCACACCAAAGTGGGAAGCACAGTTCATGATGGTTTGTGTGGGTATAGGTGCAGAAAATCGGAAACTGTTTGTTTTTTAATTGTTAGACAAATGTATTATAGAAACCGTAATACAATACGGTAAACAAGGAAATTATGAAGCAAGCACCGAAGCATCACTTGTCAAATCCATTGCAGAAATTCATTTACTGTTTCATCATGCCTGACAATTAGCAATTAGATGAATTACAGTTGTGCTGTGCATAATGTGGATGTTAGGTGCAAATTCATTTCAACACAAACTGAGAGCTATAGCACATATGTAGCCTTGCTATTTTTATTCGGTCATACTTTCATGAAAGCAGAAAGATAGTAACTAAATTAAAGGTCACGTTCTTTCTGATCCTATTTTTAAAATCCTAGTTAGTGTGTAATGTTGCTATAATAGCATAAATAATACCTGTAAAATGATAAAGGTCTAAAGTTCACCCTACTGAAAAAAACAATAAAACCATTACAAAAAATTCTAATGATTTCCATTAAAATACCAATAGGAACCATTACCTTTTACCATTAAAACCACTATACTGTAGTGTGTTTTGGGTCATATTCCATTACTGTGGTTTACACCAGACGCAAGTTCAACGATTTGCGCGAGTAGATTACATACAAAGTCAATGCAAAAACGCAATCAGATGCGTCCTCGCGTGGGGCGATGCAAATTACGCAATATGGCCGGCGTGTTTACCTCGAAAACACGCAATATTCGCCTCAAACGCGTCTCGCGTCAACTCGAGCGAAAAATTTGCATATGCACAAAGTTAAATCCCGAGAGTAATCTAGAGCAAGTAATGCGATGCCCCGCATTTGGTGTGTACATAGCATAAGAAACCAATACATAGAACCAAAACATACCATTATGCTGCTTTTACACCAGCCACGGTAGAAGAATGAAGCACGAGTGATTTTAATGTTAAGTCAATGTGAAGACACGTTGACGCGCGTCTGGAGGTCTCGCGCCACGGATGAGGCGTTTGCCGCGGCGCAGAAGACGCGATTCTGCCTCATTCGCGCGAATTGAGCGCCTGCCGCGGTATGCTTTTTGTGCATTTTGTGTTTGACGCGAATTGCCGGCTGACGCCCGAGTTAAAAAATTTGAACTTTGGCGGAATTTCGCTCTGCGTTAACCAATCAGGAGCCTGCTTGCTTCTGTCTTGCTGAGTCACTCTTTCAACCTGAAGGAACACTTGATATTGCCGTGAGCAGTCACCCGGAGCTATACAACACAATTTCTTATTTCTATAGAGACAGGAATAAAAAGGACCTCGCTTGGAAGAGTGTCAGTGAGGACATTGGGCAACCTGGTAAGTTGTAATACACATTTCACTTTTGAGTCACGTGACGGTTATCAACCCCCGCCGTTTATTTTCCCCCTATAGTAAAGTTACCAAATACAAACCGGTAACTCTCTCAATAAATGCACAATCAACATCAGTCATCTTGCAAACAGACAACAGCATAGCACTTGCCCCTCCCACAAGAAGCAGATTTTGCCTCTGACGTGCGTCAAATGCTTGCTTTTTCCGCGCGTCTACTTCTCTCAAGACGCGGGAATGCATTCAAACTGTTCAAGCTGCAAACTAGGCGCAGTAGATCCGATTTTGACGCCTGAAACGCGGTTGGTGTAACGCAGCATTAGAGACCAACAAAGACCAATACACTGTAGTGTGTTTTGGGCCATATTCCATTAGAACCAATAAAACCAATACAATTTCTGTGATGGTGTCTATTGGTCTTTTTAGCAGGACACTGCAGGCGATACATTTTCTTTAGCAGAATTCGCATTTCAAAGCTTACAGTGAACGGCCAGTTTGGACTACAGCCCTCTACTCCCTGCTTTAATGACGTCACTACAACAGTTTTTTGACTAAACTCCGCCCACAGGAATACGTCAGTTGCCAGCTAAGCTAACGGCAAGCTAAGCTGCTATGAATCACAACTCACTAAACAAACTACACACTCAGAACTCGTTACGTACTTCTGAAGGAGGGACTTCATAGAACAAGGAAGACATCAGACCGTTTTTAGGAAAGTGAAAACAGTGCTATAGTGATAAGTACATTGTGTGAAAAATACCGCATTGTTTTACACATGAAACATGAACACATGTTATAAACTGTAAACACAATCAAAGCTTCAAAAACACTGAGAGAACGGGACCTTTAAATAAATAAATTACCCAACCTATACAGTAAACTCCATAGTTTAACCCTCTGGACTTCATGGCTCATTTTGTATGTCTTCCAGTATAGGCTTTACCTCCCTCAGAGAGCTCACTTCAAAAGAAAAACGTGCTTTCTGAAAGGCTCTGCTCTGAGGAGGCTGCTGCCGTCCTGTGAGAATCAAGCATTGAATGTTGCAGAACAATGGCGGAAATATCAAAGCGCACTGATTTGCTATCCTGAATGCATACCTTGTTGCAAAAAACACCACATTTTGTACAATTCCATCTACCATTTCCGCAAGATCAGGGCTCTGAAAGCAAACAATGGTGTAAAATATTAATATCAGTGACATCAAACCTGACAATGCAGACTGCCTACACACTTTTCTTTTGGAGAGCTACGAGCTCACCACCAGAATAACAATGGAGCAGTGAGGCTGGGTGATGCTCTGTACACTGGACCCTGCCCTCCTACTCATTAAGCCAGAGGAAATGGAGGCGCTCTTCAAACTCCACAACACTCAATGGAAACAGTGACCTGCATCATTGAGGACTGTAATCAAATCAGCACAGGAAGGATGAATACAACACTTTCAGCTCCTTTCTGCTTCGGAAAACAAAATCTGTATCCACTTTTAGCAATTATTGTGGAAAGATTTGAATGTGTCATGAAATTGCTAAGTACGCTTTGCAAGAAATGCTGCTTTTTAAAGGCACATTTAGACCCATTTATTGCATGTTTATTTATCTATAGACGGTTTCAGCAGCAACAACATAAACAAACAGCTTTTGTGGACTAAACGTGACTTCCGGTTACCATATAGAATCAATAACAACAGACTTCTTTTACAGTACTTTATTTCTGATAACAATGAAATAAATTACCTCAGTTCATGTATCATATCTAATGTGTATCAACTATTACATTGAGCTAATGTTATTGTGTAAAATGAATGTATATTGTAATGTTAGCTACAGGTCCTTGAATTATGTCTGGCTGCCAAACCTCTCCGCACAGTTGTCATCCATGCTCATTGTCTCCCCTCGTCTTTAGCAAACCAACACATTTTATTTTTAAGGCATTTGTTTCAGAGATCAGTTCAGCCACTAGCCAGACTGATTAATAAATACAGACCAGAAGTTAACTTTGCTTCAGGGGCCTCATTTATAAAATGCTGCGTAGAAACCATCCTACGTTTGATCTTACGATCATTTATCAAAAATGCGTCAGTGTAATTCATAGAACAAACGTACACACTGAAAACGCACGTACCCCTTTCTTTCAGATGGGAAATCTATAAATCGCAAATGATCTTAAACTTGTGCGCAGCTGAGCAGATCTCTCCCTTTAAACAAAGCCTAATTATTATTTATAAAAACTATCTTTGATGTGGAAAAGTGCTTAGCACTGCGTCAGGGTCTGAGCAGACGTAGGCACTTTTGCTTGTCCGATTGCTGCAGTTTTTGGGAAATATAAGTCATTCATGCTGTTTGAAATTGGGTTTAAACATTGACAAGCACTCTTTTATGTCTATGACATTAATTATGCATCGTTTAAAGGCAGAGATCTGAAACTGCTCAGCTGCGCACAAGTTCAAGATCATTTGCAATTTATAAATTTTACATCTGTAAGAAAGGGGCACGCACGTTTTCTGCACGTACGTTTGGTTTACAGTACCTCACACATACATGTAGTGTAAACTTGGGTTGGACGTTCTGCACAAGGGTACAGGTTTAACTCATGGATCTATCTCTCTCGGATTTGAACCTACAACTTTTGGTTCATTGTAGCAATGATCATTGACTGCTACTCACTTAATGTTATAAATATGGTTTATATATATAGACCTTCTTATAAACATCAACTTTTCAGGAACCACATTTTACTCAGTTTGTCAAAAGCAGTTGAAGCCATTTTTTTATTTTATTTACTGTTTTCTACATAAACTCATCGTACATAATGTAACATTCTGTAATAATGTAAATAACCTTGATATTTTTAATATTGACAGAGTAAGTGTGAAATCAATGCTTGATTTTTTTTCAAACTTTGATGCTCCGAAACTCAGATTATGAGACTTCAGCATCAATTTTACAGACAAGGTCACATATTTCATAACATTTGTAAACATTCACAATGATAAAACAAATGTATATCTTGAATGCGCTTGGATAAACCGCCTGCCAAAGTCATAAATGTAATGTAAATATTTTCTGTGTAAAGTCTTAGTTTGTCACACCACAGAAAAATGTGTTTTAACAACCCTGCAAAATCTGAATAATAAAAGAACAAAAAATCTGAATCTTGGAAAAAGGGGCACAAATTTTCTGTTCTCAAATGCTGGGGGTGTAACCATTGTCTGCGCAAACCACGCCCACTAGCGAAAAAGCTGCCATCTCCCTCAACTTTAAAATATTGCTACCATAGATATGTATAACTAGATATGACATTCCATACATCTACATACGACCGTTCCATATACACTATTTTGCCACAAGTCTTGGGACACCTGCCTTTATATGCACCTGAACCTGAATGACATCCCATTCTTAATCCATAGGGTATAATATGAAGTTGGCTATAACAGCTTCAACTCTTCTTGGAAGACTTTCTACAAGGTTTAGGAGTGTGTTTATGGGAATTTCTGACCAATCTTCTAAAAGCATTTTTAAGGTCAGACACTGATGTTGGACGAGAAGGCCTCGTTCGTAGTCTCCGCTCTAATTCATCCCAAAGATGTTCTATTGGGTTGAGGTCAGGAGCCAGTCGAGTTCCTCCACACCAAACTCGATCATCCATGTCTTTATGAACCTTGCTTTGTACAATGGTGCACAGTCATGTTGGAACAGGAAGGGGCCATTCCCAAACTGTTCCCACAAAGTTGGGAGCATGAAATTGTCCAAAATGTCTTGGTATGATGAAGCATTAAGAGTTCCTTTCACTGGAAGTAATTGCAACACCTGAATTTAATAATTTGGAGGCGTGTCCCAAAACTTTTGGCAATATAGTGTATTTAGTGCCACCATTTTGGAATTGTCCTTTTGCATACGTCACTCACAGCTTTTTAGTCAGCCCATTGTCATGAAATGGGTATAAATAGCACACAGTTGAAAAGTCGTGCAATACATACGCCAAATTCCAATTTTGCATGCATATGATACATCAGTCCTTCCCGTTCACTTTTTATGTCTTTTTATTTATTGGTTTCTCATTTTTTTCTGTTTATTACCATTGTCGCTTGGGTTTGGGGTTAGAGCACGTTTTTGTTACATAAAATGACATCCTAACCAAACCCCAATTCTAACCCCAACTCCAAGTGACCATGGTTTAAAAAACGACAAAACATGAAGAAAACTATATGTTAAATAACACCCCAAAGCAAATCTCAAATCTAACCCCAAACCCAAGCGACAATGGTTTAAAAAACAGAAAAGAAATGAGAAACCAATAAATAAATCGACACGAAAAGATATGCTGTATAAAGGGAACAGGGGTATCGTATGCACGCAAAATGGAATTTGGCGTATATATTGCACAACTTTTCAACTGCGTGATATTTATACGCATTTCATGAGAATGGGTTGTTTAAGTATACACCGATAAGCCTAGTTTGGTTGTAAATCTTGTAGAGATTTCAATTCCCCAAAAAACAAAAACTTTAAATGTACTAACTCAGTATTACAGATTTTTGAAATCGTTGTGTTCTGTAACACTTTCTTCTTGATGTATTATATAAGCAGTTAAAATGTTTGGGTCTACACAGCAGCACATAGCATTTGATAAATACACAGTAGCCTAGTACGGTTTTCAGCTTGCTTGCTCTTGGGCTTGGCAGAGATGCCAGATTTGCATAAAAATCTGTTCCATCCCAATGACCTTTTCCCAAATACAAAAACTTTACTTTCATAAATAAAATAATATTACCTTAATATTTACAGCAGGTGAATAAAATCCTTTCACATTTAATCGGTGACAAAAACATTCATGTCAACCGTTTTAAAGTAATCCGATTCCGCAGAAACTGTCAACTTGGCAACACTGGATTTCATCTCGCATTCCACCGTTCCAATATGGCGAACGACTTACAAATAATGGCCCATAGAAGCAGCTGCTAATGACTACATACAATCGCTACAGCTTGAATGGATACTCGCGATCGTGTTAGGAGCGAGCCATCATTTTAGACCAACCCAAATAATCCTGAACAGAAACTTTTTAATGATCCAACTTCACAATTCAGTACTACACAGTTCAGTCTTTGTAATGTGTATCAGCAATACATTTCTAACATTTAAAATGTGTTTAGATACAATTCTCGGAAATAATGTTTCATATAGTTTGAGGGTCAGCGTATTGGATTCAGAGTTTTTCATACACCAGGATGTTTTAAAACGACCAAAACTTCAGACGCTTTGCCTCTGGCATCAGGCTATGAAACCTTTTGTACCATGACATAAACCTTCACCCAGCAGTCCATTCCCTCTGCAACTGATCTGATGTGATTTGGTAAATATAGACAGATGCTTCCAATGTCACTGCTGGATTTTCTGTACTCTGCTACGTTTGCCTCGTGGACTCGGTGATGGGAATATCATCAGACAGCAGTCAAAAGCACCCGGTGAACTTCTGTCACTGTGAGGAATGACTGCACACATTTAAGTAACCCAGAAGCCATGCTCTTTGCAGAGATAAACAACAGCTTTACCTGATACCCAGCTGCTCCCCTGATCTCTCCAAGCCTACGGTCATCCATTCGTCTCAGTACAGTTAGTCCAAAGCTTTCTCTGTCCCCACAGCACATTATCAGCGTAAATACAAACGCTGAATTCAGCCTTATGTGTGTGTGTGTGTGTTTGCTGTTGACTTAAAGTCCCTATGAAATCAACATTGAAGTTTATTGGCTATCAGTATGAATATATTAGCCTTAGGGATATCTGTATATCTAACCTAATGTAGTTTGCTCCAAAACACTAACACAATTTACATATCCTACATTCTCTCACTTCTGCCAATACAGATCATTATTTTATGATGCCATTATGCACTTCAGCTTCTCATTAGATTCCAGGCCGTGAGGTTAACTGAACGCTATTGGTTATGTTAAAAAGGGGAGGAGCCAGTCATTATGCTCCCAATCTGGTTTCAGCGGAAATTACATCAACGCATCGTACAATGGTGTGCATTTCTACTTCAGCGTGTCTTTACGCATGTAAACTAGCCATATTTGCATGTGTTTTTTGTTATTGTTTGTGTTACACCTAATGTTTACCAGAAAGACACGCTATTTCATGACACTCCAAAAAACTGAACCACTTGTAAAAAAACAATAACTGGATATGAAATATAATAATTACCCATAATTGTCTCTTTGTAAGTGAGGTCTGGTGTAATTGTTAAATGACCCTGAATATCCGCTGACGTGCAATAGCACTTAGCTTTTCAACATTAATGCATCAGTAACATCATTGCCCAAATGCTTTGCCAGGCTTCATAATGGATGTGATTACCTAGATTATAAGATAGAAACTAAGCCAATTATCGCTTGTTTAAAGAGAGGGTTGGGAGAGCATAATAACATGCTAGCAAAAAGATGACTGTTGCGCTGCTAACATCTAAAAAACAAAAAATGATTATTAATTCTCATTAAACTCTCAACATGTCATATTGCGAATCATTATCCTGACAATGTCTTTATTGTGAAACAATAATTACACTGAGCAAAATTATAAACGCAACACTTTTGTTTTTGCCCCCAATTTTCATGAGCTGAACTAAAAGATCTTACACCTTTTCTATGTACACAAAAGGCCAATTTCTCTCAAATGTTGTTCATAAATGTGCTAAATCCGTGTACGTGAGCGCTTCTTCTTTGCCGTTATAATCCATCCACCTCACAGGTGTGACATATCAAAATGCTGATTAGACAGCATTGTTTATTGCACAGGCGTGCCTTAGGCTGGCCACAATAAAAGGCCACTCCAAAATGTGCAGTTTTACTGTATTGGAGGGTCCGAAACCATTTGCCTCACGCAGTGCAACACATAGAGTTGATTAGGTTATTGACTGTGGCCTGTGGAATGTTGGCCCATACCTCTTCAATGGCTGTATGAAGTTGCTGGATATTGGCAGGACGCTTTTGTACTCGCCGATCCAAAGCATCCAAAACATGCTAAATGGGTGACATGTCCGTGGACTATGCTGGCCATGCAAGAACTGGGATGTTTTCAGCTTTTAGGACTTGTGTACAGATCCTTGCAACATGGGGCCGTGCCTTATCATGCCGCAACATGAGGTAATGGTCGTGGATGAATGGCACAACAATGGGCTTTAGAATCTCGTAACGGTATTTCTGTGCATTCAAAATAGCATCAATAAAATGCACCTGTATTCATTGTCCGTAACATACAGTTTACCTGCCCATACTATAGCCCCACTGCCACATTGGGCCACTCGGGCTACAACATTGACATTAGCATACCGCTCACCCACACAACACTATTCACGCTGTCTGCCATCTGCCCTGTACAGTAAAAACCTGGATTCATCCATGACGAGAACACCTCTCAAAAGTGCCAGACGCCATTGAATGTGAGCGTTTGCCCACTTAAGTCGGTTACGACACGAACTGCAATCAGGTCGAGACCTGGATGAGGACGACGAGCATGCAGATGAGCTTCTCTGAAACGGTTTCTGACAGTTTGTGCAGAAATTATTTGGTTATGCAAACCGATTGTTGCAGCAGCTGTCTGGGTGGCAGGTCTGAGACGAACTTGGAGGTGAAGACGCTGGATGTAGAGGTCCCGGGTTGGTGCGGGTACACGTGGTCTGCGGTTGTGAGGCCTGTTGGATGTACTGCCAAATTCTCTGGAACGCCTTTGGAGACGGCTTATGGTAGAGAAATTAACATTTTAATTCACAGGCAAAAACTTTGGAGGACATTTCTGCAGTCAGAATGACAAATGCACGCTTCCTTAAAATTTGCGACATCTGTGGTGTGTGCTGTGTGATAAAACTGCACATTTTAGAGTGGCCTTTAATTGTGCCCAGCCTAAGGTGCACCTGTGCAATATTCTTGATGTCTAATCGGCATCTTGATATGCGATACCTGTGAGGCAGATAGCTCATGAAAAGATTTAGACAGATTTGTGAACAATATATTTAAGAGAAAAGGCCTTTTCTGTACTTAAAAAAGTTATTTTAGTTCAGCAAAAGTGTTGCGTTAATAATTTTGTTCAGTGTATTTTGTGACAGATAAAACATCAGGTTTGGTAATGTTCTACTGCCATCTGCTGGGCAAGTATATCCACAGCAAGCACTGGTGTGCATTGCTGTTTTGCCACAGAAGAGGTTGTGTATATTCTTCCATTTTTTTTATATTCATTTGAGTAATGATTAAAATGAATAATTTGGGTATACTTTATCTTGTCAGGCAATGAGCAAATCATTTATCTAGACTCAGAACTGGCAAAGTATAAAGCCTGTAAAAGGTTATTACATTTGCAAAGTGAGTCAAGTCTGGTATTTTCACTCATAATATTAAAAATGTGTAGATTATAATAAGATTTGAATTAGATTTAATAATTTATGCTTAAATAAAACAATTTACCTATTTAAATAAAAACGTTTGAAAAAAAGTTTATTACATTGTTGTCTCTAAAAATGTTTTATTTTCAACCCAGCATTTGATCAAAAATGATGAATCCAACCCTTTTAAGGTAACCAATGCAATGGGGAAAATAACCTAACATTTTACAGTGCAAGTATTCAGTATGAAAGTATGATGTTAGTTTGTACCAAAAAATATAATGTTTATTCATGGTTAATGATGGGAAACCACAAGAAGTGATGTACAGAGCTCTTTTTCAAATAAAATCTTTAAATAATTTATTTCAAAAGACATCTATATTGATCGATAGATTAACATGATAACTATATAAAATCTTTACTTAAAGCACCACTTGCCACAATGGCAAAATCTAAAAAGGAGCACACTAAAAAGTGATGCAGAACAGAAAAACATCAACATAGCCTTCAGATGTGTTGATTCAGGAAGTAGAAGCTTCATGTGCTGGAACGAGGAATACATTGGACATGTGCAGCTCACTGGTACATTATTGGTGCTCGTGTGCAGACTGAGGCAGATTCAATACGGTCTGTGCCACCTCACATTAAGACAGGGAGCAACTAGACTGTTTGGAAACCTCTGCCTGTGGATTGAGAAGACAATGAGAAAAATAAATCAGACCAGATATTTAATGACTGAAAATGAAAAAAAAAAACCTTTATTTGCGCAAGTGCTGTTATCTTAAATATAGCAAAATAAAT
The DNA here is from genome assembly GCF_027580225.2 of Misgurnus anguillicaudatus. NCBI lineage: Eukaryota > Metazoa > Chordata > Actinopteri > Cypriniformes > Cobitidae > Misgurnus > Misgurnus anguillicaudatus. Next base: position 17,106,492 of record NC_073355.2, read on the forward strand.
AGATTTATATGAGTGGTTCTCAAACTTTTTCGCCGTGCAGCCCCCCTTGTGTACCACACACGCACACCATTGAAAAATTCTAAAACTTAAATTTGGTTTAATTACACAGAATTTTGGATAAATTAAAGGGATACTCCATTTTTATTTGAAAATATGCTCATTTTCCAGCTCCCCTAGAGCCAAACATTAGATCTCCACCGTTTTGGAATCCACTCAGCCGATCTCCGGGTCTGGAGCCACAACTCCCAGCATAGCTTAGCACAATCACAACTTTTAATTTTCTGTCAGTCTTAGTACACGATGTAACTACAAGAGTCTAATTTTAAATAGGAAAAATATCAAAACTCTGGTTATTTTTTAGTGCGATGCTAATGGTCTAATCAGATTCAATGCATTGTGCTAAGCTATGCTAAAAGTGGTACCACCACACCCGGAGATCAGCTGAATGGACTCCAAAACGGCAAAAATCAAATGCTCAACTCTAGGGGAGCTGGAAAATGAGTAAGTGGAGTGTCTCTTTAATATTTTATGAAATGTCATAAAACTGGGGCCCCCCAGGCACCATCTCGGGGCTACTACCCCCAGTTTTAGAACCACTTATGTATAATATAAACTTAAAGTCCCAATTAACAGGAAGTCACAATCGACCTCTTTATTTTGATGCATTTCTGAGTGAAACGACCTATCAAGGAAAATATGGGCGTGGCTTGTGTTTTCCACTGTAAATTGAAAAGTAGGCATTTCATTCAGAAATGAAACTGGCAGCAGACTTACAATTGTAGGGGGGTGGTGTTAACAGATGATTAGCCCAAGCTGATGTCTTCCGAGAAGTATTGCCACAAGAGGGCAGAAGTATATTTTCCTCTCTTTTTTGTGAAAATTGGCGCTACAAATCCATCAAGTAAACGACTATGTTTAGGTCTGTCGCCTTGTTATACGCCACAAATGAGATGAGAGAGGGGAGAAACGATCGTGTCTGACTAGCGAATGAATAGGGTTTGGTTTTACCCTGTATGAGTGCGTGTTAGCAAGTTTGACTGATATTATAGCATCTTGGATTGTAATGTAAATACCGAAAACGTGAACGCAGCATCTGAATACAGGGAAATACTGTATGCAAGTGAATCGCCGACATTTAAAATGAAGATCGCATTTGTGTGTGAAACGAGATCGTGATTCTTTTTCGATTAATCGTGCAGCCCTAATTGTAACATCATTGTAATCAATTTAATTTTGTGGCCTACATCACGACTGTAACGTCACAGTCTGTATTATGTTGAGATTGGCCTGTTTTCCATTGATCTTTTGCATGCACAAGGTTTAAATAAGCAGGAAACAATAGTGTTTGAGGCTCACGAAATGTCATTACCATGTACAGAACTCTTGTAATTCATCTAAGTAAATACAGTTTTACGTTCTACGGCACCTTTAACTTGTATTCATTTATTCAATCTTTTAAAAATATTCAGCAGTACACCTCAGATAACATGTCAACCAAATTGTATAGCCCCAGGCACCCAATAAATTAGACAACATGAAACAGCCGCTGGGGCTATATGTACCTATCTGAGGTCCTGTTAGCATAGCATGCTACTGACCGCTAAGGTTTCTGGCTACCTGTTGTCTCTGCTGCTGTCGTCTGTACTCCTCTTCACTAGCAGCCAGTGCTTGAGCAAGAGCCAGATCCTCCTGCTCCTGAGGGCTGAGAAACACAGACATGTATTAGCACAACCATCAGTACACACAGGAATCAATGCAGATAGACGTCAAACACACAGAGTATGCCACAATTAGTGGCAATGTTCCCTATGCTGTAATGCCAAGAAATACCTTAGAGTAGGCTGGCTTGGAGGAGCAGATTCAGCCAGTGACATTTCTAATGCTCTCTGGAGGGCCTGCTCTTCTGTCTGCAAAAACAAAGACATCAACTCATTATTCAGGCACCTTTACAGTCAGTGGGTTTTTGAAAACACCGTCAACTTAAAATAAGCAACGCACCAGCCCGGCCTGATATGAAGCTGATGCAGGCATTACATTCTGTGCAGTAGGGGTCACGGGAAGAGATGATGCGGTACTCGACCTCTGTGCACTGGGGGGGGGAAAGGGAATAATGAAAATGTGAGAAAACAATCAAAATATGTGTTAAATATAATAAAACGAAAGCATCTGTGTCTTAAAAAGTGATTACCTGCTCCTCTGAGGTCTAGGGTTTCCGGTTACTCCATTTGACATAGTCCGAGTGCTTCCTCTATTGGATGACGGTGCGGCATTACTGGAAGAGGCTTGAGCCCTCATTAGAGCAGCATGCCTACAAAACAAACCCAACCGTCATTACTAAGTGACTTTCATTATTCAATGTTTCGGCTACCGAAAAACTGTACTAACCCTGATTTGGTGACAGGCTTTCCATCAGTCTTACAGTCGTGGTCGAGTGGATGTCTGTGTTTGAGACAGAAGTTCAAGTGGCACTGATCACATGTCACCCGAATCATTTCTTTCTGCTTACAGCCTCCCTTGGAGCATTTATTTGTAAAGATCTGCATGATGAGAAATAATCCGATTGGTTTTCATTGCAACTTCATTCTCTGTGATCTTAAAGCCAAGTGAGAGAAACAGAAATAAAATCATGTCTCTTTTTTTCTTTGTGCCCTGTGAATCCAGGTTACCTTTCGTTTCCTCTGAGCAGGGTCAGATTTGCAATCTCTGTCTATATGTTCCCCAACTTTAATGTCCGGCATTTCCCCTCTTTTAATAGGAATGGGGATGTTGCACAACGGACATACAGGAACCTGGACATCCTGTATAGGGAAAAAACAACACACATCAGTCACATATGGTTATCTGCATGTTTTAAAGCAATGTTCTGGGTTAAAACTATAAAGTTATATCTTCTTTACAATTACAAAGAAATGTGGCTATAAACAGTGTGTAGTGTTTTATTTAATTCACAAACCTATTAACTTCCATTGTAAGAGCCTAGTTGTAAATTTGAAACAAAAATGATTTGCCGCAGTAAGCAAACATGATGCCACAAATGCAGCAACTTTCCTTACGCAATTGTACAATAAAGACTTGGTTTGGTTTATTAAACCCAGTTACAAATAGAGTACATACCTTTTTATATGATGAAGTGCACTTGTGATTTGCATAAGTTATGTGGTCTTTGCAGAAAATTTCTTCACAGGCATCACATCTCATTGGAAGAAAATCTGTGGTGCACATCACAATTTAAAAAAACTTTATCTCATATTTCATGCATCAACTAATGCTAGATCACTGTACATACAGCATGACAAAAACAATATTAGTATAATTTTTAAATGACCAATGCTGTTTAAAAAACAGGATGTCTAATGGCTGTTATAAGTCATGATATATTGTTTAAAATTAAAACGAGCACTCATAATACTGCTTCTACTGATACAATTTTTGATTTTATAAAAATCATCATAAACTATTTTCATATTTTCTATTTACATATTTTCAGCATTTCACAATTTGATTATGAATATTAGTATTTTCTATGTCCATTTGGTTTTTAAGCATTTTAAGCGTTAGTTCATACAGTGCTAATATTGATCATATTGCCTGAATTTTATTTTTGGAGTTTATGCTTCACCAAATAATAATTTTTTCCTTTGACTTTTATGGTTTCTAAATTTTAAAGACCTACTAAAATTGCTTGAAGTGCATAGCTTTGTGTAGTGTGTTAAAACAGGAAGCGGAACATATTGTATGGCTTTATCTCCTTTTAAAAATGTCAATAGTGTTTTAGACTTGTGGTAATACTAATGGTCTGAAAAACATAGGTGCTTTTTAATGGCCAAGGAGCACACAAGAGGCCATGTGACGTATATGACATGTAAAGGAACCAATAATGTTTTGTTTTGTGCAGGGTCGTGTTCAATGGTGCGTTCACACCAGACGCGGAAGAGTCGGCAAGCGCGAGTGATTTACATGTTAAGTCAATGCAAAGACAAAGGATCTTGTTTGGAAGAAAGTGGGTGAGAAGGTTGAACATCTGGCAAGTTTACTCAATTTGAGCTATATAAGCCCCTCCCATGATGCAAATTTACGCATTAATGTCTTGAATGACTAGAATTTCATGCGCGAATAAAGCGAGTCAACTCAAAACGTTCAAGCGTCCAAACCATGCGCAAATAACACATTTTTGCCGCCTCTTCCGCATCTGGTGTAAACACAAAGTAAGGGTGTGGATTTTTCGCCACAATAACAGACTGATGTGCAACCATCATTCACAAACGTCTCTAAAGTTTATAACAACAACATAAAAACATGTTAAAATATTTCCCATACTTTCAAAAGAGCATCGTTTAATAGATCTTGATTAAGCATACCGTCAGCGATTTAAACACAACAGCTTTCGTCTTCGAACAGAAGACTTTGTGTCGTTTCCGGGCGGAAAGTTAAAGATAGCAACACACACGCCTCCTATAAATCCTGTGTAATTACACCAATCAGAGGACAACTTTGAACATGCTAAAGTATGCATCAGACGTTCAGCCAACAGTCCATGGCTAAGACTAGTTTTTTTGTTTACCTCACAACCTGGAATCTTATGAGAAGCTGAAGTGCAGAATGATGTCATAAAAATCACTGATCCGTTTTAATGTTTATATCTTCTGAATGTGTATTTTTGTCAATGTTTTGGAGCACACCAGTTTTTAGATATCCTTAAGGCTAATATATTCAGTGTTGATATTAGGGGAACTTCAATGAATCCTAAACTTGTTCTTTCTTCATAGTATTAAAATCATTTGACTGTCAGCCTTCAACATTCATCTTAATATCTGTTTTGTGCTCAGTACTTGAAAAGGGTAAAAAAAATTCATCTTTCATCATGATCACAATGTCAACAATTTCCTAATGATGGGCAATGCATTGACGTGCATGATACACTTGTCTACTACACTGTAACAAATTTGTTGTTGCCTTAAATTGTTAAGTATAGTTAACTTGGTTTTACATGTTATTTTTTCAACATACTATTTTTTGACTAGTGATGAGAAACTGTAACTTATAAAATGAAGTTAAAATAACTTAAGCAATTTCAACTTCATAAGTTACACCAACTCATCATTAGTCAAGATAAAAATAGTAAGTTAAAATAATTAGTAGATTATACATATATAATACATACATACATAGATATATATTTATATTAGTTTTAAGGTAATTATACTTAAAAATGTTATGCCACTAGAATTAATTATTTTTACAGTGTCCATGAAAAATGTATTATGAGAAAATGCTATACCCAGTACACATATTCAAATTTTTAGTCATTACGTAAACATAGACAGTGGATTAAATAAATATTAATCGAGTCATACAGTGTTTAATTAAAACACCCACCAAGACGTTTACATGACTTTTCTGTACAGTGCTCTCCGAGATCTGGAAACTCCATGGCACAATGGTGAAGTGTTGTACTGTACTGCTGTAATGTAAACAGGAAATAAAAGCATCAACTCTCTGATCACCAGACTGCTGTTACATTGATCAAATCAAATACAACAAACTATTAGAAATCAACAAACGGATCCGAACCTTAATGTAAAGCGAAAGGCCTGTTAGTGCTTAACGTATTATGTTTACCAGCACCATTACGTAAGAGTTAAAATGAACGCATCTAATGCTGAATCACGCGAGTAAACAGAATATACTTCTATGTAACGTTACGCCTCAGAAATATAAAAAGCCGAAATGCTAAATTGGCATAACTTAATATTTAGTGGTGTTACTAAACCTGTATTATTAGTAAAGATAACCAGCCAGAGAGAGTGAAAATAAACGTAACTGTTATGCTTATACAAAACATTACGAACGAATTAGCTGACTGACGTTTGTTTCGCTATAAAAACAATGCGAATTTAAAAACAGTTTTTTATTGACACGATGATAAATGCAACTTACATCTTACCTAAATAGTGCGAAAACCGCTTGTATTGGTCCCTCTTTTGGTAGTTGTCTTCGCCTTCCTCTTCGATCAACCAAATCCACTGTGCTTTTTGTACTCGTTTGCGATTTTCTGATGTCATCGTAAGAAACTTGCGACTGTGGCTACAACGAGACGCCCCCATTTCAAAATAAAAGTCTTTCAGTTGACGTGCATTTTATTAGCAGTTTGTGTCTTGGTTTATACACCTGTTAACTTTATAATAGTGCGGTCAAAAGATTAATCGCGAATAATCACATTCATAATAAATATTTGTATCGCATAATATGTGTGTGTACTGAGTGTACATATTATTGTATATATAAATACACACATACATTAATTTATTTAAGGGAAAATTTATTTAGGTTTTTTATATTTATAACATAAAATATATTTAAATAACATTAACATGTGTGTATTTATAAATATAAAAATACACACAGTGCACACGAACAATAATGCAAACAACTTTTATTTTGTATGCAATTAATCGCAATCAATCTTTTGACAGCCCTACTTTTAAAGGTCGCCATATCGGTGTGTAAATGTGGGTCTCACACCACATGGATTTGCAAACGAAAACCAGCCCATATGACTGAAAGTAAAACATAAGTTAGAAAGAAGACTCACCCGGCTTTCCCCAAAAATTGGAGAATCAGGTAGGCCTACCCCATCAGACATAATTGTCTGTAATAGAGCTTAAAACTTAAATGATGAATGTAGCTGGGTTTTTTATTGGCTTGTTACATACATTGTTTTATGCGAACTCTATACAAATATTTTATTCATCTAATAAAACAGCAAAATCTCAAAAGGTTATAAATGGCATTAAGCTTGCACCTCTGTTTTGTTCTGTTTGAACCAGGTGCAACTGCAGAAGTCTTTTTTTTATTAAAAATGAACCTAGTATTACAACGAGAAAGAGACATATAAAGAAGAAATAAAAGTTATTTAATTTTTACCAAAATATATAAAATATACCAAAACTTGTTTGAGAAAAACAACAAAAACGCGCTTTTTAAAAACAAAAGTTTTTAAAGGACTCTTACAAGTGGAAAATAGTTCTTCCGGTTTTGCAAGACTTTCTCACAGTTGCTGGCTTCAATCTTCCACAGTCACGCCTTAACAACTCACGCTCTGGCATATTCACGTTATTGCTGGAGATTTCCAGAAACTGTCACAAGAGGCCGTGATTCAGCAGTTTTCCTAGTAGGCTATGTTTAGCGTTTCTTGCTGTTATGACATCAAATAACTTGTCCACATAAATGTAAATATAATACATGTGTTTTCTGCCACTAAAATATTTTCCTCGAATTACATTTCCATATACTGTATATAAATATTCCAACTTTTATAACATTACACTTATTTGTCAAATCCTACTACATTCTAAAAAGCATGTGTTATTTTTTTTTACACATTTTTTGTTGTTATTCTATTTAACACACTATGCCTTATTATAACACACAGTCCCAGACTGAAATAAGTTGCCTTAATGTAAAAACACTTTGTTTTGACGTATCTTAAAATATATCAGTACCATTGTTTTGTCTCAAGATGCAAACCAATTTTTTTGTAAGGTTTGTTTGTAAAAGCTAATTAAATGTCCTAATATAATTAGGCCTAGTTCTGGATTAATCTAAACCCTGTCTGGATTGTGTCAGTTTGTGTTAAAATAAATAATGTACATGTGTTGTTTCAATAATAATACAGAGATGTGTATAGTTTTTAACTAGTCTCTGTGTTATTTTTAACACATTCATTTTTAAAGTGTAGTCTAGATGTAAAAATTTTAGGCTTGGAAATGTAGAAGTCACGATGACAGTGCTATAATATTGTTCTTGAACATTATGGTTATGTGTCATCGTGTGCACAAAAGGATGTGTTTGTTTATATTAAATTTATATCTTTCTCTACTTTTAATAGATGGCTTCATTACCTTCAGTTATCTTAGCTGCCTAACAATTATCCACGAAAAACAAATTCCTCTGGCAGATAACCAAAAATATTTTCAGATAGTAAAATAAGTTGGTTTGAGCATGAACTGCCTATTTGATCCACATGGTGGCAGTGTTTTTATGTAAAAATATAACAACCTGCATTACAACAAATAAGTTAAGTGTACACTCTTAAAACAGATGTGTTGAAAATAACACACCAGTGTTAGTTTAGGGACAACACACTAAATGCGTTGTCCCAGAATCCATACATCTATTGAAAAACACATTTTGTGTTACTTTTAACAAAACTTGTGTTTTTAACACGAAATCAACACAAAATCAGACATAATGTTTTAAAATTGTGTAAAAAAATGTGTAGAAAATTAACAAATCCTTTCTTTAAAGTGCAGAAAAGATGTTCAGTACTACAGATATAAAATGAAATTTTTGAGTAAGATATTTAGAAAGAGCTGCCTTTTCAAAATTAATTTCTTCACTGTTCGTGCTCAGAGATATATTATTTCCTTTTGATTTGATCAAATACTACATTGAATCACCCAGTTGACTGTGAATAGAATAATAGCAACTAATAATAACAACTAAAAACAGAAAACTGGTTGTCGAGTTTAGCACTATTGTTAACTGTATGACCAGCCTGATCTCACGAGAATGGCTATTCGTGCTCAATTCATCATTTTTTTTCTCATGAAAAAACAATAACAACGAAACCCCTTCCCCGCCCCTAACCCCAACCTCATGGGTCAAAGCAAATCGTACCAAAACTTACGAATGTGGTCTTATGAATTTATATGCATTAGCTAACTATAAAATATGTACGAATTCTCGTGAGTATGACTGCGTTTACACTGACATTTTGTACAACATCATTTATTCCCTCATTTGAATCAATGCTCTCCGCAGCCTGGGTTGGCTCTCCAAATTTGCTTGATTTAATCCTATTTTTTTTAGTAACACTTAGTTAGCACACTTGGTGCCTGTTAATATCTGATTCAATAAACTGAAAAAATCTGACTGTAATCTTTACATATTTCAAAGAGTGCTGAAGCACTTGCTGAAGTTTTTCAGGTTCACAATGTAAAATGTATTGTCACGTGTTTTGATTTCTTGCTTTCACAAGCATGGCTTTGATTTTATACAGATTAATTAAATTATAAATTAGATTTTCTTTTACTGAATGTTGAGTGAAATTGTTTAATTTTTAAGTGTTTATTTAGAAAACGAAAACTATTAGAGAATGCCAAAATAAGGATTATTTATTGGATTAATGCATTTATTTATTTATTTGTAACATTTTTTATAGTAGTATATTTCCCTTTTCTATATGGCAATATCCTGCCCTTATGTCACACCCCATGGTTGCACAAAATATAATAATTTAGTGAAGAAGATTAAGAGCTAATGTTCAGGCTGTGAGACCACATGGATTCTGAAATCTTTAATAACTCCTAGCATGTTAATTAGTGTATTGAACGCTCAACCGATGATCCAATTTAAAGATCTGTAAAATTCCAATATTTGCAGCAGGTTTAGACAACGCACATAAACACAAGCGTCCTCGTACACATGCACACGCATATAAATTATTCAAAACAAAGAGCACTCAATCGTCGCCCTCATTATGCAACAGTGCACAGTCATGCTCCTGGAGGCCCGTGTAAAAGATCACATTTTAGCTCATCTCACATTCTTTCCCGGTACAAGAGCACCTGGCTCATAAGCTGCTAATTTTGCTGCCAGATGGCACCTCTCACAGAACACCTGCTTCATCATCGGGATTCCTTTACATTGCCCAAACTCTGTCTGCTCGAATAGTAAAAGGATTGTAATAATTTCATATCCGCTTATGATCCCTTCTTTGCAGGAGCAAACGTTTATGCTTACAAATGTGCCATGGATCTCTGCCAAAATGTCTCCCCGGGTCATCCTCGGTTTCTCTGCGCTGTGACAATGCCTGTCAAATAGTGTCGTAAGTGCTTTTGTTTAAGAGCTGCTCATCACCATTTCTCACTCACCATGTCAGCCGTGTCACAAATTTCCCAGGTGTCCAGTATACTCGCAAAGCATTTCACTTTTTATGGGTGTGTTTGACACACAGTGCTTCATACACAAATTCACACTTTCTAAACTGTGGGGGTTTCCTGTTGAAATGTGACTGCACTTATCTAAGACCACCACACCATGACCCATGAGTTTTAAATGTTTCGGAGAGACAGAATGCAAACATTACATAAGAAAAGTCTCTCTAAGTATAAATTCATTATATGTAGATTTTCTGTCACACTTTAAAATAAAGTGTTTTATTGGAGTGTAATTATATATTAAATATTTAATTTGTAGAAGGATTTGGTTAAGGGTTAGTTGCATGTAATGATTAGTAAGTAACATGCGCAAGAAAAACACACATGCTACCCATCATACAGATCTTAATAAGATTTTTATTTAAATTTGCGAAATTGTATCTTTGTTTTAATGCAGCAAAATCTTTACAATATATATATGAAAAGTTTTTTATGCATGATCAAACCTACAACTTTTCACACGTTAGTTCACTCCAAAATACATGCAGTGACACAAGGGTGAGCAGCTTTTTCAGTCCCAGTAAAAACAAACAAGTCATTCTTTGTTTTGTCCTTACATTCAGTTGAGCGCATCCAGAAATATAAGCTAGGCAGTGACTCTAAATTGGATCGTAATTACTGGCACGACAAATTGAAGGGAAGCAATCCAACGTATTTTCTATTATGAGATAGTATTATTCTTGGTTAATAATCCCTTTATGCATGATTGAATTTTGATAGGCTGTCTGAATGATAATTGCGGGTAATAACCACAGCATCTGAAGGCTTGTTAAGCTTTGGTGATTGGACATATAGGTTATTCTTATCAAGAATTGCAAAGCAGGTTTAGATGTGTACATATTACAATATGTATATCGTTACAGTACAACACTGTGTTAGAGCTCTTTTCTTAAATGAAATTAAAGGTTTGATTTGTAATTTTGGTTATCTACTTATATATTTTTTTAATCACACATACAACAGCGGGACAATAATTACAGCTCTTTCTTTATAAAATGCCAGAGCTACACTTTATATATTATATGCGATTTAAAAAACAATAGGCTTAGCTTTTAATTTTAAAAGAAGAAAAAGGTTAATTTAACAAAAAATTAACTTGGTTAAACTTGAACTTAAACTTGAATTTAAAACCAAATTTCAACATTAAAAAGTTGTAACTTACGCGTAAGTTAAAATATTGCTAAAAATATAAACTAATGTGTAAACCATATTTACATAACATAACTAATAAAATATTCCAACTGTTTTGAGCAAAGTGACAGCGCGACTTGTTAACGCTGTGGATCGCCTTTCAGTCTTTTGTTTAAGCAGATTTTTTTTCAACGCGTTAATGGGCCAGAAGAGGAGGCGGCTCAGGGCCAGAGTTGAGGGGAGGGTGAATGTAAAAGAGGCGTCAATAACGTGTCAAAAACAATGAACCAAAATACAACCCGAATAAAGAGAAGAAAGAAGTGAACAGATGGAGTGAGGCAGGGAGGAAACGCAAAGTCAGGGCCATTTAGGATGTTAAGACGGTCGGGCCTGAATAAAATGTGACTTTTAGCTTTTGATTTAAAATAGGCTAAGTAATATTTTAGTAGGCTAAGCCTATGGCCCTTGGAAACAGACTACCGCGTGATGGCGCTGCTGTATTCGAGTTCAGTATAAATCGTCTCGTAGAGTCGTAATTAAAAAGACAACCTCATTAATGAGCGATATAACTTTTATCAATTAGCTCGTCAACGGATGCTTAAAAGTGACTTACTGTTTATTCGCAAAGTGGTGTAAACGAGCCACTGACGTTGATTAACTTAGTGTTGTACAATTTAGGCGGCCTAATAAACGGCTGAGGATAATGCAACTTTCATGGATGGTGCAGTGGGGAGTGTTTTTTGGAAATGAAATATGTCCTATTCGCTTCATGGAAAGAGAACAGCACACGCAATTCATTAAGAAGATAGCTTGTTAATTAGCGCTAAGTTAACCTGATTTCTCTTAATTAAAACATCTTTCCTCGTTTACGATGTGGATATATGCAGATCTCATGGGCTTTGAATTTTCTACAGCAGCAGATGGCCAGGCTGCGGATAATAGTTAGCGCTCTCCCTGCCTCAGATCCCTACAACGTGAGCTAGCGACCTGGCAGGAGATTAACGGACAGCCAAATCTTAACAAAAGAAACGTTTAACCATTTCTGGCCCACGCTGCTTAGGTATATGATGAGAGCATGTTTGACTTAACATGAGGCACTTTAATCAGATTAAAGTGTTTTTGTTGTTAAATACAAGTTAAGTTCTAAGAGAGACATAAGACACCTGCAGGCATGGTGATGTCAAGATTGGGCCTTTTTTTGTAGGCCCAAGTTCATGACAGCTATGTTCCTCTCATGTTAGGGGAAATTAGGCATGTCAACGCTCTGAATGCTCTCGGATTTTGTATTACACTTCTAGTCGTTTATTTATAAAAAATAAATAAATAATTAGGATACATAAGGCAAGCACGTACTTTGGTACTTTTGGTTCTTAAGGGAGACAGTTGTCTCTTTGCATTCCCTAAGATCCGAGACACTTCAGGAATTAAATGGGGTTAGGAGGGAGATTTGGTTATTTTCCTTCCCCGTTGTGTTATATTACTAGATTGAAGTTGAATAATAAGCAGTGAGTCAAACTGCACACCCTTCATCTGCGGAGCTGTAATTAACGGGAAAAATGCAGGCGGTGAAAAAATGCAAATGATTCCGCACAAAGGCTTCTCACAAATTGGCGTCACCATTTCTCAAATTATATCATTACTATATTTTGAAAATGTTAATCTGTTGAGCGGATTTCCCGGGGGAGTTGAGTAAATTAGTTCTATTTCCGAACTGCCTCGCTACGATGGCACGGGAGCGACAAGCACCTCTGATTTGCTGATTACAATTAGACTCCCCAGTTTGGGCTCCTTCAAGCATTGATAATTTTCGGCATATTAAGCACGTTTTAGCAAAGGTGATAAGTCAGTTTTAATTGAAATGAAATTATTATTCTAATGGAAGTTTGGTTATTATTATTAGGAGGCCGCACTCATTTCAGATTCCTTTTTAATATATAAATGCGGAGAGTAAAAAGATTTTGAAGGGTATTAGGGTGTCAGGATTGAATGAGGTAATTTGAAGGGAATTACTTTCCCTTCTATCAGAAATGAAGTGAATTAAAAGTCCAAATCAATCGCTTTCACTTCTCCATTCTACTTTGACAGGAGCACAATTACAGATAATTAGATGGAGGAAACTTTTAATTGTAGGGATTAAGAAGAGGGGGGAAATTTTCAGGATCAGAGAAAATTTGGAAACAGCGTTTCCTGCCTGCTAAAATCGAATCAAAGGATTTGCTCTAAAACAGTAATGCCACGTCTTTCTGTTTAATTGGAACTGCATCTCGTCGTATCAAATCGTTCACAACAATTAATTTAGATTTAATTCTATAATTATCATCAAATCGAATAATGTGCAACTTAATTTAGATAGTTAAAAATTAACGCGCGTGAAGTTAATTGAGTAATTAAACTCCTCAGCTGTTGCGTATTAATTTGCTAGCCTAATTAAAAATGAATTTGATTTTATGTAATGTTAGTGATGCGGGCCTCGGTGTTGGATGGGCGCTTTGATTAGTTTGTTTGGTTAGGCGTTACATCTGAACACCTGCTGTTAATGGGGTCACTGACGTCTACTTGATTGCACATGCTCTTTTTCCGCCAGAGGCATGGCTTGAAGAGTAGCTTTGGGTGGGTTCTGCTCAGGTACACTCCAATAATCTAGCCTATTTTGAGTTTAGATAACTTCATGTAACTGACATTTCACCTGCTAATTATAAGACATCGTGGGATGGGGATTTTAAGCTATGTCTCAGTTATATAATGGCTTCATAGGAAAGTCCCAATATGCATGCGGGAAAGGTAGCGTGGTGTATACGGTGATACTGTGTGTCTGTGTTTGTTTTGTGGATGAGGTCCAGTCTGACTCTGTCTTGTCCCCTGGGAGTTGATCTAATAAAGTTGTGGACTTTGTATAATCCAGAATGATTGAAACGTTCGTGTGAACTGTAAAGGTCTATCATATGTATTCCACAATTACCACTCTTTAAAGCAAATTCACTTTACGTAACACACAGCACGTATTTATAGGCTAACTCAATTTTATCACTGAGATACGATAAACAATTGATCATGTTCAATGAACCAAACCGTTCAATGTCCAGTTTTTATATGAGGGTCCAATATTATTACACGAATCTATTGTCAGTCTAAGGCATTATTTAGTAATGTGGCCCACTCAGTGCTTAGATTGTGAATGAACCCAGAATCCAAATAAATGGCAAATAAGACAGTCTAACAACGTCCCTGAAAGCAAGCCTTGTTCGTCTTATTATCGGGTTAATTAAAGCTAGGATCTGACAATGCCACTTGGTTGTAGAAAAACGGATTTAAATGCAATGTCTCCCGGGAACGCGTGTCAAGGGTTGCTTTTCATTGAGCTAAGATCGCACCAGGACGAGACCGCGCCCTGAACTGTCAAAGCTGCAATTATAGAATTTTGATGTTCAAAAGGGATCCGGATAAACCGAATTATTCATTCTTGTGTACAGTATGATAATATGAGTTTAAGACACAAAGAAAATGACTTGCAAAGATTCATCAAACTTCTAAAAGCGTTTTTTTTAAATAGATGGATAAAAGCCAAGATCTTGAGACACTTTTAAAGGGTTCATTAAAATTTAAACACGCAGAGGGGTGCAATTTGGGCTCGAGGTCAAGAGACGAACGGATTATATACTTCCTCATAATAATATTAATTAAACAATTTGCATGCTAATAAGGTAACAATTATCAGTGCCTCTGTTGAAAGATTCGGGTTATTACAACACGCCAATCCGGGTGCCAAGGGTCAGGGAATGAGTGGGGAGCGAAATTTCAACTCAGATTAACGTTATGACAACTCCAGACATTGGCCAAATAAAGTCGAATTAATTCTCTTTAATGTGAGTGGAGGCAGGTCCTTTAAAAGCTGTGGGACTGATTACATTCAACATTCACAAGCACAGTTCACTTGCCTATATTAACACCACATTCAAAAACGTATATATTTAATGCAAGACAAACAATTGGTAATATATATTTAGTTTGAGTTAAGTATAACTAAAAGGACAACCATTGTAAATAAAGAATAAAATGTTAAATAATACACTTTTTTTAACATCTTTTCTACTGTTCTTTTAGGCAACATAATTCCTACAATAGTAGATATTATTATCTGTTAACACGTCTTGTTGACCATACATTTATTTAATTAAATATTAATTAATACTCATGGGAGAACAGCTTACATTAAGACGAATATTGGTCTTCCTCAAGCCCACAATTCAAAAGCATAATATACAGTATCCACAAATAAACTGAATGCAATATACACATAAGTTCTTTAAATGACAGTAATTACACCAAAGTGATATGGCTGGGGAAATATATCTCATTTTCTTTTAAATGTCGAGTGGTTGCTAATTAGCCATTCGTGTAATTAAAAGTTCATTTATTCCTCCAGCAAAATCAAATGAGTTGGTTAAGATAATTTCCTGTTTTAAGCATTTTCTTAATCTAGTGACGTTTCAATATCGGACTGGTTGTAGATGTGAATCACATTTGACAGGTTTATTTAAAGAATATCTTTAGATTGACTTGTGACAAGCAGTCCAAGTATGACCATAAATACAGTGGGTCAGTCCATTTGTCACAAGTGAATCTTATACTTGCATGCTGAAAGCAACATTTCAGCTTGCTGTTGTATTGGCGTATATGTCCTTTTGTGAGTTGTCCGTGTATGTGTGTGTGCATGTGTGTGTAAAAAAGATTGGATTTGAATAGAGGGACATTGTCTCAAACGGTGATGAATCTGCCGCCGCGTGTGGCTGCGGTCCGAGGTGAGATTTCAGTGTCTATTTAGCGTTTAACTGGGTATCAAATCTGATCGCTCTCCCTCTACGGCCCCCTGTGTAGTCGTGATGTAGTTCTTATCAAAGCCCTCCTGTCTTGTTGTGACAGCTCTGATATTGTTTATTGAGGTGGATGTCAGGTTTAATTAGCAATCGATATGGAAAGCGTTTTCAGACCACGTCTCTGACGTCAGCGCCGATTAACGCTTCTCATTGGTCTCAAATTCCCAGAGCCGAAGCTAATTATTGGAAGCTTCGTGTTGATAAAGAACAGCTCATCCTGCTCCCCACATCATGTCCCCTCCTCGCTGGCCACTCGCGCTGCATGTGTTTTAAATTCACATCACCGACCACCAGACGTCGTTTCCTTTTGCCTGGGAGATGATGGACAGCAGGATACTGGATCCACCTCATGCCCAGTTCGGAGGCTCCCTCGGTGGGATGGTGAGCTTTCCGTACCATCTCAGCCACCATCATGTCTACGAATTAGCCGGTCATCAACTTCAATCTACGGCCGCGGTTCCTTTCTCGATAGACGGATTACTTAACGGCTCGTGCACAGCGTCCGTGGTTAATTCTAACCCGCTCTTGTCGTCTGGCTGCGGTATGAATGGAGATAACCAACAGTACAAACTGACAGGTAAGCAAGCAGACTTGCCAAAACTGGCTTTATTACCTTTAATGGTCGCAATAACCGCATGTGTTTGTCTTGTTGTTGACGAAAGAAGAGTTTCCCTTCAAAGCTTTGTAGAATGAATTTTAGCATGTGAAACAAAAGAAGCCTTTCTCTCATGTGCTCGTATAGGCGGACTTGGAGAGACGATTTGCATTATTTTACTGTAAAATTGTAGGTTATTGTACGCTACTGTCTTCATCATACGGTTTCTCGGTATTTGTTATGACAACACTTCACAAAGAAAACAATAATTACTTTTATCTTCGCCCTATTCCACGATCACACATAGTTAAGGCTCATGAAGATAAATAAACACCGTAAAGAATATCAGTGGGCCCACTTTTTTATGGTGGACACAACTGAGCAAGTTAGACCCGATTGTAATTTATTTTTTCTCATATAGATTCGGGGGATCCAGAGAAGGATAGCCCGGGTTGTAAAAGAAGACGAACTCGTACCAATTTCACTGGCTGGCAGCTGGAGGAATTAGAGAAAGCTTTTAATGAAAGTCACTATCCAGATGTGTTCATGAGGGAAGCACTTGCTCTGAGATTGGATTTAATAGAATCAAGAGTGCAGGTAAATTCCCTGAATTTATCATTCAAGTGTTGTGATGTGACGTTTTTAAACCAATGGATCGAAATTATTCTGCTGACAATACAACGTGTTTTTTGCATCATCGTTTAAGTTTTGGTTCTTTAATCTTCCATGAAAATGTTTTATTTGTTCAGATGAAGAAAAATGCTTTTTTTGTTTTTGTTTAAAATTGCATTTATTACGGTTTAGACATCTTTATTTTTAAATGCTATTAAAACAACATATTTGTTAATGTTAATGTAATCTATTTATTTATAGTGTAGACTATGTAGTAGGCCCCATAGATTTCCTTGAAAAAATAAATAAACAAAAATAACAAAAAAAAAATCTTGAATAAATTGTAGTATTATTTTTTATTATCCTTTTTACAACTACAATCGTTTGTAAATATAGGAGAAACGATACGTATGCATTCCTTATGAAATATTACAGATTAATGTCATTTTATAGATACATAACGGTGTTATAAATTCGGTTATTGTATAATGTGGAGGTTTAATCTTCCAAAATAGCCTTTCTTTTTCAGGCGAGCGGTATTCAATGTTATGGTCTGCAATATTAACATTAAACGTTTGGCCTACAAATCCAAATGGTTTGCCGAAAAATAAAAAGAGTCAAAAAATTCATTGTGTGTTTTGTGTTGTAGGATGCGGCCTTCTTTTACAGCTGATGATGTTGACTTTCAGTTTAAAAATAAGGTCTTAGTTTTAGTATTTGTATAAATATTTTTTATTTTCATTTTATTGTGACAGTACACTATTTTTACAATATTTATTATTATTTTATTATTAGAATATATAATATTATAATTATTATTATTAGAATATATAATAATATATAATAATATTATATTTGCCAGCTTGATAGATAATCTCATCTCAGTGATAGTAGATGTTGGTCTGCATATCCAAATATACATTTCATATATTGTTCTAAAACGGACCTTTATGTATGTTACATTAGCAATGTTTATTTTATAAAGCGAACGTAATTGTGATTACTTTACATTTACAGGAAAATTAATGTGTGTTTTGTTTTTTCAATGATTAGGTGTGGTTTCAAAACCGCAGGGCAAAGTGGAGAAAAAAGGAGAACACGAAAAAGGGGCCGGGGCGACCTGCACACAACTCTCATCCGACGACCTGCAGCGGCGAGCCCATGGACCCGGAGGAGATTGCCCGCAGAGAACTGGAAAGGATGGAAAAAAAGAAAAGGAAACAAGAAAGAAGGCTTTTAAAGTCCCAGAACAAGCTCCTTCCGGGGGACTTATTTCACACCCCAGGATCTGACAGTGACAGTGGCTTGTCACAAATAACAGACAGTGAACAAAGTATCCACTGCGACATGGTCCGAAACCAAACGCAACCAAGCTGTGACCAAACACCACAGAAACTCCAGAACCAAAGAAACACAGAGAACGACGCGAGTGGATCCGAGCTGGACTCGTCGGACACCGGTCACCAGTCAAACTTGTGCACTAATAGCAGGTCTTCCACTCTTCAAAAACCCAGTCCCTTTAGTGTGGAAAGCCTCCTGTCGGACTCCAGGCCTCGGCGCAAGCCGCACATGGACTTTCCAGTTCCCGCTCCAAGGCCTTTGATAGGGAAAGGACATTTTTTACTTTACCCCATTACACAACCACTAGGTTTCATTGTACCACAGACAGCTCTGAAAACAGCAACACCAAGCCATGAAAATGCTGAAAATGGACACAAAGGGCCAGCTACGGACAATAACTTTGGAAACCCAGGACACAGGAACAGCAAGGAGAACAACAATGTAAACAACATCGGCGCTCGGGCAATCAAAGGCCAGGTCAGTCAGTCGGCCAACATAACGTGTTCACCACAGAGCAGTCCAACACAGACTACCATTAATGGTCATTCTGCGGGCAGCTGTAATGAAAGATGCCCACAAGACATAAAGTTAGACCTCACCGACCCAAAATCTCCACAGTCAGAGAAGAAGGAGCAGTCGTTATCAGACTATCCACCACAGAATTCAAAATCAGCAACAACCAGCAAGGACACCGACAAAGACTCAGTTGATGTCGATATGGAATAAATTAAATTATAGTAGAAACCGAGGTGCGTGTCGATATCCGCGTGACACTCCTTCAAAGATTAACCGAAGAGGAAAAAAGTCGACATATCGAAACGTATCGTTTTCAATGAATATTTATATTCTGATTAGGGGAAATATCTGTGTGAATAATTTGTGTATGTGTGTGGTGGGCTATCAAATGTTTATTGAACAAATAGCAGCAGCTCCCTGTATAACAGACTGTAAAAACAAAAACCAAGACAAAACCTCAAACGTTGTAAAAAGTATTAAGATATTTATATATGTAAGTTTTTCATAAATAAATCGATTGTATACAACAAACATAAGCGTGCGTGGCCCTAAATAGAGCTTAGGTTGTGGGGTATAGCTCATTTTCTTCAAGCTCTGTGTTGTATTTTGTGTATTGCTTTAACAAATTTATTCATCTATAAGCTACACTGAAATGAGGTTACGAGCCGGAGGCGAAAAGACCCGTTCGACTCCTGCAGAGTTTTGATATGAAAGTAATTATTTTCCCGGTGGCTACTGCAGGGATTCAGTTTATTTTAGCCCAAAGGGTTATAATACATTACCGATTTCTAGTGATATGAAATCACATAAACTTCCAAGAATAATAGAATTAGCATGAAAGGCTGGGGTGTCAAATTGAAATACGAAAATAATAGCCCCGGCAGCTGGGAGTGTGTTTGTGCATATTGGATAGGAGATGGGAATTCGTGGGGCGGAATTTTCATGAGCTTTTCACTTTGTCAGGGCCCTTGTAGCCGGCTATATTAAGATAGATGTTCGATGATATCCCTCATTGTTCTGTCGCTTATATTGATGTTCCTGTGTTATCAGCCTATTGATCATGCGTCGGCTGTAATAGGACGGGCGAAGCAAACGTGCCTATTTACAATAGCAGAACACATTTGTTCTAATAGGGTTGGCGGTCCCATGGGACCCTGTGGGGGCTCCCAGACATCTGCGCCTTGACAATATTAGCAATGTTGACCAGATCTAAAGCCGAGGTAAGAAAAGAGAATAAAATAATAGAATTCTGATCATTTTCACTGATAAATATATGTGACATACATCAATAATTAATTACCGTTTTCAATATCCAAGGTTTTTAATTTGCTCACACAGGTGCGTTTATTGTTATTTTTTATGCATCCCCTAGCCCTCTCACTTCCACTGGGCCTTGATTTGCAAATAAATTGAAAATAATAAGTGAGACCGGCGCAAATGAATTTCTGAACCAGTGTCTCTTTCATAATATTTGCATAATTTTCACCAGAGACAGACTTAAAACTCAGCATATGGCGTTCAGGACAGATATAATATACACAAAAGTGCACGATAAAACCACAGGGGGAGAAAAGGAAATATTTCGACGCAATAAATGGTCAATCAATAATACTGCATAAAAGGATGGACCAGAGTCGCTTCAAAAACGATAACAACAGTTATTTATTCCTAATACGTGCTTTATATATTGACAGATAGGTCTTTGAAGCCACCATCTCCCCATATCAAAGCCATGCGAAAAATATATCTTTATTTCATTCGATGAATTGCGTTTTCTGCATAAAAAAAGCAAGCGTTTGGAAAATGTAAGCTGTCTGGAGGTGTCCTTCAATTTACTGAGGTTTTTCCCTTAGTGGGCCACGTTCATGTTTAATTCATTTGCAGTCTGAATAGGAGTATCGCTGGCTGCACACTGGTGGCCTTAAGGTGAAATTAGCGATTTGCTTAAGTAGTTAAGCTTTTGCCGGAAAGCAGCACGCTGTATGATTCAAGACAAACTATCAATCGATATGGCCCAGGCAGCCTCCAGGAGATGTGTCCTCCATGAATCATACTTTATGAATTCAATTTCTACCCGGAGAAATTTTCAATTTGAACGCCGGATCATTATGGGAGAGTGTAAATTGTTTTTGCTCTATTATGCATCGGACGCCATCATTTTTCTTTCTAATTACGGAGGTGTCAGGTCGGGCTGTCATGCAGGCGCTGATTTTCAATTTAACTGATCATCATGCATTCATTTTCCCATTTGATAAATCTGCTATCTCGACGCCGCGCCATGCCTGGAATGTTAAGAGAGAGAGGGAACAGCAAAGTAATGGGTGTGTGTGTCTCTTTGTGTGTGTGTGCGCGCAGCAATAAGTGCAGATCAGGCAGCTAATTTAGCACCTCCTGATATTCCATCTCCATTTCTCATTTTCAACTCTCTAAGGAGAGAAAAGCAGCCCAAAGGCAGAAAGCTGGTATTCAACAACATCAGGGCTAAAACGACTCGGAAAACGCTTGTTTTCCTCAACACATTTTCCAAATTAGGATATCAAGCTTAATTAATGCTAATTGAGTTCCTCAATACGTGTTATTTTTATTTAATAGAATCAAAATCGCGCAATTAATTATCAAGGTGATTTCGGGAGCCTTATTGCAACAGCCCTCCATGAGTGCTTTGTACATCTTTTTTATTTATTTATGGTGGTTTCATATCTTCCCAAAACTCACAGATAGATTGCATTTACCTGGAGGACAGATATAAGGCCAACGGGCCGACTGAGCAGTGATTAAATTCAATGATTTAACATGGCTTGAAAAAAAAAACAATGTGCCTGACTTTTCATATAAATCTTTTTGTAATTAAACGTGTGATTTCACGCAAACAGTTAAAGCCCACTTAAATCCTTTTGCCTTTAATTATGGTTATCATAAACAATTTGCCATAATCTGACGCAAAGCAAAGAGGCAAACAGATTGTGACTAATATTAAATAAATAAATGCGAGTTTAGGTAATGAATTGCTTTGCAAACTGAACACGTCCTGTAACATTGCAATGTTATGCTCACATTTAAATGAAGCTAAATGTATCACAAACGAAAGATAAACATAAACAATTCAAAACCGTCTCGAGGACGTAATGTTATGGCCTTACCATAAAAGCTCAATTGAGGCCCAAAAAATCTGTCACAAACGGCAATATTTTTTTATTTGAAAAGAGAAAAATCTATAGACAAACGAGAAAATCTAAACGTTCACAATGACAAATTGATAGTTAAATAAAATGAAAATAAAAATAAAAGTGATACCTTCTTTATTAATTAAAGACAAGTAAAATATAATCCAAAGCGATAAAATATTCAATT
The DNA here is from genome assembly GCF_027580225.2 of Misgurnus anguillicaudatus. Classification (NCBI taxonomy): domain Eukaryota; kingdom Metazoa; phylum Chordata; class Actinopteri; order Cypriniformes; family Cobitidae; genus Misgurnus; species Misgurnus anguillicaudatus. Next base: position 17,128,913 of record NC_073355.2, read on the forward strand.
CTTAAGCACGTCAGATATCAAGCGCCCCTGCCTTACTTTGGCTTAATCAATTTAAGGATCGTGCATAAACAATGCCCATGTCAGTTATTCCCTCAACCAGCGTTTGCATGGCAGAGATAAGAGCGTTGAAGTCCGCCGGTGAATTAATGGGCATACGCTGTAAAGTAATCCTAAAATGCATGGCAGAGTAGCTGCAGGATAGGAGCCAAATGTCAAGTACCGTTTTAAGTGATTGTGAGAAAGATCTGAGTGGCACTGCTTTTCTTTGGCTACCAATGGTAGAGCCTTGCAATCACTTCAGCATTACTTATTGAAATAAGATTGAATTTTGATTCAACCACGCCTTATGACAGAATATCTATTTTATTGGCACATTTTCTTACAGATAATAACACAACAGTGTAAATTACAAGGAGACTAATTGAAGTGTTTTGGTGAGTTAATGGAATAATTCCCTTTTGAGAGCAATTAAAAGAGTAAAGGACTGTTTACAATTAGACAGTTTTATTTTCAACAAAGTAAAGTCAACAATTTTTTTTCTTCACAAAACAGAGTCCCAATGGATATTTTTAAATGGGTTTAAACACTTACATTAATATTCTAAGCAATATTTGGCATATGAAGACATCACTTTACAAGAAGTGCACTATGGGGAAAATCAACAAGATCTATCCGCACTTCCATATTTAGATCTTACATTGAAAACATACCCACTAAATTATAAACCTATTTGTCACACATATATGTATTCATATTCAAAATGTTTTACATACATATTTTTGACCCGTTATTAGTCGGTATAATAAACATGACCCTAATGTTCACACTAACTCCCCTGGTCATTGTAGTTATTAAAAATCTAACAGCCTGCGACTGCTGCTTTGCTCTTCTTTTCTAATTATCACCTTATGAAATGTGTTTCATTACCTATATTTCAACTGATAAACTACTGAATTCCGGCCAGAGGAGAATTTGTTGGTCCATGACAATAATCTTAGTGAGGGTTTTTTCATGAATATGGGGAGCCAGCACATATTAGGGTGTCCATAGGGTCCAATAATTACTATACTGAAATGCTAGTATTGAAATAAAAAAATATGTGTTTGAACTAATATGTAATTAAAATAGTCTAATAGTCTCTAATAAGTAAGCAGGATGCATAAGACATAATGAAGTCAAAATGAATGGAAAGAAATACTCCATTATATAATATATAGGTCTAGGCTTTACTCGGTTTAAAAAACCTTTTCAACCTAAATTTTTAACATTTGTATAGCTCAGTGGTAGAGCATTGTGTAAAAGCGCAAAAGGTCATGGGTTTGAATCCTATACTAATAAACAAAGGTTTACCTTGTAATGCAATGTAAGTCGCTTTGGGTAAAAGAATTCAAGCAAATTTGCTACTGCAATTATTTAGCATTTAAAAGAAATGCAATTATTATTATTACCTATAATAAACAATAGAAGAGTCCTGTGTTGGTATACTATACAAATAAACAGGTTTGAACCCATTCTAACTCCCAATAAAAGTCTTCCTTTATTCAAATCTTGCAATTAAAATAATAAACGAATAATTCCCATCTCATGTGATTTACAAAACTATAGCCTCTTATTTAAAAGCTGTGCATTGGTCAATAAAAATATAAATGTTATATTGGCACAAACACAATAGTTGTTTTCCTCTTGATCATCTTACCGAATAATGCACAACCCATAATGAATTGTTAAGAACTGGCACTGTGTGAAGTGTCACAACGAAATGAATCAGAAAATGAAATGCAGAATCTGGCAGTGGTAAGATACAAATCAAATCTAAAAAGATGCGCTTCATTGTGAGTTGACACCAGCGGTTCATTCTCACTTGAAAGCTAATTCATTATCAATTAGAAGTGAAAATGGAGATGGGTGGGAAGGATCCTCCGGAGCTTGGCACCTGTATGTTCCTCCTCACCTGCACTGATGTGCCACAGTAATGGCTAAAGCTCTCGTGGTGATTTAGAAGGCGCTGTGTAAACATGCGTTTCACTCCCCTGTCTTCCCAGGGACTTCAGACCCTAGAGGTTAATGAAGCGTGAAGTGTGAAAACTTCCTGAGATGGGATGAGTTAAATAGGGTTTCCAGATGTTAAGGCAACACTGTCCAAATCTATTTGTAAGTGTCAGGCCTTTACGGGTCACAAATAACTCTAGTTATGTGAAAGATAAATAAGCTCCCCTTTCACCATTTGCCAACTAGCAAAACTAGCGGTTCCTTGATCTATGCGTATGTTAAAAAATATATGGGGTAAGGGAGCGGTATTAAAAATGGATTCTGTGAAGCTAATGTAAGCCATCAAAGCTCAGAAGAAGGTGTAAATGCGTTGATAGTCTCAGTAAAGAACTTGTTAACATCAAAATGACTTCGTATAACCGTGAAGTGACAGTTTGAAGGGCTTGTTGTAAAAATCTGCAACTGGTGCTGAATTTTAAAATAAAGACTTCTGTTCCTGAAGCCTTTAGTTCCCATAGTCATTTTCAATTCAATGTTAACTATGCTTTTCATTATAGTGGAGTGTTGGTCTCTTCCTTAAATCACTCACACTCGATTCAAATAAAAACAAACCTGTTTGTCATCCATCCACATACTTAAGTGCTTCAACTCCCAACTGTGCAAGGTCTTTGTTGGGAATTTATAAAGTAAATTTGCAGCGGAAGGCATTGCCAAAGGGTGTAGTTAACCCTGGGATAATTAGTAATTATTTTATACCCTAAACTGCATTAACCTTCTCCATTTCATACAGAGAGGACACAGTAAGTCCAAATCACAAAATGCCCGTTTAACCTGACCCGCATCTCACAGGGAGACAATCTCCTTTCAAATATATCATTCCTTCCTTTCTGTAGTGTCAAATCCATTATCAAACTCCTCCAGAGAGGCTTTTACAGCTGTTACTCAGTGATGCAAACAAAAGATATCAAACATTTCATCGTGTCATGTGTCCAGGTGTAAAAGAATTGCTTGCATGGGTTTTGCTGAATGAAATTAAATGTGAAGAAGTGTTATTTCTGTGCCACTAGCGGCACCACATGGTTTCCGAAAATACAGAAGCTGACAGAGGCCATTAAAAGTCTTGTGAAAACAATTATTATTCTTTATTATGCATTCAGTCATCGTCTAAAAACAACACAGCCCAGGCTCATGGAGGTGAAAAAGCAGTGGCTATTCAATAATAAAAATGTTGACATTATGTTCTCACCTTTATGTTGTTCCAAAACTGTATGCTGTTATTTTTGTTTATTGGAACGCAAAAGTAAAAATATGTAAAGAATTGGTACACCATGACAACTCGTGGTGACCAGGGGCTGTCGAGATCCATGATTGTTCATCCTCCCAACTGGGTCATTCTATAAAAATGGTGGCTTTTTGAACAGACAACTTTTTAAAAATGTAATTCTTTTTTTATACCAAAACTTATAGTCAGATAATAGTTAACCTCTTAACATTATAAATCAACTTAAATGACAGCTTAATGTATTTTTATATTTTTACTACATTACATTAAAAAATTGTTTACATTGTGCTGCTTTTTTGTCAATGGTGTTACCTATATTTTAGATCAGTGGTTTTCAAACTGGGGGCCGCGAGATGGTGCCAGGGGGGCCCCAGTTTTATGACATTTTATAAAATACATTCATTTATCATGAATTAAACCTAAAAATAATAAGCCAACTAACCAACAGCACTACTAGTTATATATTTATAAGTTTTGTTTAATTAAAATATTACATTTTAAAACTGTTTTTGTCATAAATGTTCTTTCGGGGGGCCGCGAAAAAATGCACTGTACACAAGGGAGCAGCACGCTGAAAAAGTTTGGGAACCACTGTTTTAGATGACAATTCAGGCTTCCCAGAAAGTATTTTGAGTATTTAATTTACATACATAATCAAAGACAGAAAAAGTTAATGTAATATTAAGAAATTGTCTTGATTAGTAATAATTTACCTTAAACAGGCATGAGTAAAGTTCTATTGTGTGACCTTTTTCTATTTCTACCATTGTGTTTTTTGTTGTAGAAATAATTGAGGTTGAGTGATCAAAATTCAATGATGACATCCTTAAAATGCGTATTAATGAATGCAGTAACAATTAGGTAGATACAAAAACCATATTCTATGAAACTGGGCAACTCTGATGCCAGAAAACCAATATGCCATGTGGTAACACCAGTTACGCAAAGTGAAACCAATGACAAAACAAACGATTATTTCAAACAATTTATTATACATTTATTAGTAATATTTTACATTACAAATAATCTCATATTTCATAAATGTGTAAGTTTAGTATAAACAATACCTGTCACTGGTGTTACCAGCAGCAACAGTAACACCAGTGACGATAACACCAGTGACAAATCTGCAGACACAATGGCATATCTAAGATTGCGGTCACAGTAGCTCAAACCACACTTCTTAAATTTTATATATTTAAAAATTTAGTTGATATTTTAGTTTTTTAAATAGTCCACTAAATAACTGTACTACTTCCCTTTGTATTATGACATGTAAAGGGGGAGAAAATTATATTTTTTAACTCAAAATATGTCACTGAACTACGACTCCTGACCCGAGGATATATATATATATATATATATATATATGAAGAGTTTGGTTCCAAAACGCGATAAACGCCATTTTTGAAAAAAATGAGTTACTGCCAAAATCAGTATTATATCAGGTCAGTAGTTAAAAGTAATAATTTTACGCAAAATCCAATACCCGCCGTGATATTCTGTCATCTTTTCTCCCTTTTTTCCCAAAATGCAACAAACGCCACTCCTCCTTTTTTACAGAACGCAATAAATCCATTCCTGATATTACAGCCCACCAGTCACGCAATGTAAACAAACAATGGCCGCGCGCTGAGTACACGGAGTCCTAGTTTTCCTCATTTACTTTGTACTGCGTGATCAACAAAAAAATACTTTAATAGCATTGATAAACTTGTGATGGTTTTCTGTGACGGGAAAGAAACGTAAGCCATCAACATCTAATAATTTCCGCGAGAGGCACTCGGTTGCTTGTTCTCCCGACAGCATCAAGCTTCTCATGCTAAAACATTGACCCAGAGGATCTTATGAAAACTTTACATTATTTTACTCAAAGTCAACGAAAATCGAGCGGGACCAAAAACATTTTACAGCTGATCGCTGTGAAAATGTAAAGAGACGACGTCAAGTATAACCGCAGCAATGTAATATAACAAAGTAAGTGTTTTGGTTAATGCCATGTTTATTTTTTAATCATTGTATACCACTAGTCAACTAAATAAATATAAAATGGTAAAGATGAATGCACATTTATACATTGATTTAATAGATTTATAGCATTTTGAAATAAAAAACTCATGGATTTATTGCATTTTGTGGAAAAAATAATTCGTTTTTATAATAAATCTTTGAAAATCAAGTTATGGATTTGATTTTTTTTATGTTTTTATAACCTAAAGATGCTATGTGAAAGTTTGTAACAGAAAATAGTGGTTTTCATCTTGTCACTTTCTTTGTATAGAAAACACGTTTTTACCGAAATTTGTCAAAATGGATTTATTGCGTTTTGGAACCAAACTCTTCATATATATAAAATGGTTTGCAATAACACTGTTTTACATATGTTTTATTAATAATAAAACACTTCAATTAAAACAAAAAGCATATATTTTGTGTCATTATCTGACACTTTTAAGTGTTTTTCCTGGTGGTTGAGGCTGGGACAGGAATTTTCATAGAATGACCAAACTACAACATTAAATCAAAATTGCAAATAATGCAGCAGGCCCAATAAGACTTTACATTTGAATTACTGAAGGTTTTATCCTGGTTGTACAGACATTTACTAACCTATCAGAACTTAGAAAGTCTCAGGCTCCAAAAACTCGCTCTGGGTTCACATTTGTTATTTAACAGTGAGGGGAAATAGGTTCTAACTAGGTCTAAAATATCACTTTCAAAAGTGTCTTGCAGAAGAGCATGCCACGACCCCGACGCTGGCCCGATCAATCACATTAGAGCAAAAGGAAGTAGAGAGATGTGACGGCGCAGAAACACTTCAATACAGGCGGTCTGCGAGAGATCTTCCCACCCAATGAGAAAACAGTCAAAGAAAAACACACTCAAATGTCCTGCTCCTACCCAACAAGTGAGTGTGATTAGTTATAAAGGATTGTATTGCTCAACGGCTGGAAGAAAATTACAGACGATAGTGGAGCCGAATCAATAGTGTTTACCTCTCTAAAGTGTGACCATATCTATCAGTGGCTCCAGTTGGCTGTGGATTGCTTTTATCCAACACTGTATTGGCGACCAGGGGAGAACCTGAGGAAGGGAAGTTTTAAGACATAACACTCATTTCGGTGCTATCGATAAGCTGCTCAGCCATTCAAAATAAACGATTAAGGTGTAGGCCAGAAATAATTAAAGCGCCACCAACACCTCCTAAAATGGATACAATGGCTAGCGCTTGGGCATTAATTTTCTGCAAACAAATCGAGATTCCTTTCAGCAGTCTTGCGACGAAATACAAATTCAATTAAACGTAATATATGTAAAGTAAACGTCAGGCGCAATTTTAATTCTCATTTGGGATAACAAAGAAAAACACGCATGCATTACTGTAACTTGAATTTCAGGATAATAATAATATAGAAATGGAAATGTAACATTGGACAATTGTGCGAAGGCAGATTTGCTGTAGATATTCTGACTCAGTAATTAACTTTGGCAAACAATTGTCCTTCCAAAGTAGCTTATCAAAACCTAGTTCATTTATTTGGATAAAGTACAAGTGTGATGTGCATGGCTTAAACACATGGTAGGAATTTCCAAATATTTAGGCTATTAGGAAGGATTTTTTCATTCTGTCATTCAACAGACTAATTCCTTGTGTTTGCCAAATTGGAGCTGCTCCTGTGCAAGGCATGTGTTAGTATCTGTTGCCAGTGATCAAGAATGAAGACGACAGAATGTCCTTAAATTGTGTAAGCACCTTTACTTATATATAACAAAATATGAGAGACAGAAATCATGCATGAGCCACTGCTTAAAACGAATTATTGCATTGTTTATAGAAATAACCTATGAACTATAGTCATACAGCACATGACATTAAAGTTTACTGGATTTCATATTTACTGCATTGTTCAAAGAGAAGAGATAATGAGTTACCGCTTCGTTTTGTACAATACAATATTAACATTTAATCCAATGCAATCACTTAAGGATAATGATCCACTTTTTTATTTTTAAACTTAAAGGTGCTCTAAGCGAATTCACGCATTTTAGACCATAAAACATTTTTTGTTACTTACAGCAAACATCTCCTCACTATCTGCTTGCTGCCTGTCCGCTGATCAAACTGTAAAAAAACGCGGTCTCTGTAGACAGCCCAGGTTCCACAAACTGCAATAAAAACAAAGTGGCCAAACCTACAAACAGAAACCATAACAAAGTGTTCCAGCCAATAAACGACAAGAAGGATTTGAGAGTGGGGGTTGGGCATGTTCATGAAAACACGGAAGGAAGGGGGAGCGGGAGGAGTTAGTTATGCTCCGTTTGTTTGAAAACAGTTCAAACATCAACAAAAAGTGACGTCGCACAGATTCGCTTAGAGCGCCTTTAAAGCAAAACTATGTAGTTTCCAAGTAAAAATGACTTACAGCTCGCCCATGTGGTTGAAAAGCGCAACAGTGCCTGGTATCAGACACTCTTCTGCAGGCAGGGGGAGGGGCGGGGCTGTGTGCTCTACCCTCCACCGCCACTTTCAGAGTGTGCTTGTAGCAGCTAGGAGGCTGCTCAGGTTGCAGCAACAGTACAATTTGTCCAGTTAAAAGTTGTTCTATCACTGAAATAATTTTAGAGACATTATTTAAAGGTAAAAAAACTACATAGTGTTGCTTTAAAGGAACAATTCACACAAAAAAACATTCTTTGCATTTATGTACCATCCATCACAGATGTACATATGACTTCCTTTCTTTGACTTTATATTAATACGCTGGTTCATATTCATGTACATAAAATCAAACATGGCGGCATATCGATAACTTGGTGAAAAATGGGCAGAAAACTTGACGGGACCTAAAGAGTTCATATTAGTACCTCAGAGGTACATAATGGTACCAAATGTATATACTATTAAAAAAAATGCAGCATGAAGTTAAAACCACTTCAAGTCAGTTCAACCTCCTATTTTAGGTTTTGACCTGTGATAAGTTGACATTACTTATAAAAACAAGTTGAAATTGTTTATTTTTTAATTAAAGTAACAAACATATGTTGATTTTGCTACCCTATCTCACGGCAAGTTTGTTGATTAATTTATTTGTGCTAATAACAAGATTTTCCACTGTTTTTCGTGTCACTGGAGCACGAATGTCTTTTTTGTGGCACACAGCATGAATTTCTAGAAACAGTTTTTTAAATCATTTTAAATCATTGTCGCTTGGGGTTAGGGTTAGATTCAGAGTTTGCGTTAGGATGTAATTGTATGCATTGGTTTCTACATGTTTTTTGTTCACTTTTAAAACTGTTGTCGCCAAGTTTGGGTTAGAGGTTTTGGGTTAGGATTTCGCAGAAAGAGATTATAACTCCAACCCCAAGCGACAATAATTTAAAAATAGGAAAAAACAATGAGAAAACAAAATATAAAATTACACGATACAGAAAGTTGTGCCACAGGCATGAAAAACTAGAAATTTGTGCTGTGTGCCACGAAGAAGACATTCGTGCACCAGGGGTACAAAAAATCAGTGGAAAATCGTGTCAATAGCATAAATAAATTTATACAAAATTTTGTGACTATCAAAAATTTTGTGATATTGGCAGCGACGTATCCGTACCCAAATGGAACCTTTTTAAAAGGTAGGGAACATGTTTACATTTTATGACAGTGTCATGAGTCATGAGTCTTGATGAGGTTTGAACTAATGAGACATTTTCTACTTGACGCCATATTTAATTTTAGCACTTAATAGGGAGGTTTCCCGGAAAGGTCTTGTCCTAGTCCCAGACTAAAATTCATGTTTAAGCTTCCTTTATTCAGAAATATACCTTGTACTGAGTTAACATATATCAGTGCTATTGTTTTGTCTCAAGATGCACATCAGTAATGTTTTTTTAAGGTTTGTTTGTAAAAACTACTTAAATAATAATAAAAAAAATGTCCTTATACAATCCAGTCCTAGTCCTGGATTAATTTAAACCCTCTCCGGGAAACCGCCCCAAAATGTTTGTTGTTTTTAATTGCACTCAATAAGTGCAAAATATTAATAGAGTTCTCCTACAAATGTATTGTTTCACATCAGGAGACATTTATTAACCCGAGTAATCTGAAAGTTCCCATTCTTCCTGTGTTTTTGAAGCTTTGATTGTGTTTACAGTATGCAATATAACATGTGTTCATGTTTCTTGTGTAAAAAAAACGCTGTAATTTTCACAGAATTTTCTCATCTCTATAGCACTTTTTTAACTGTTTAAAAACGGGCTGATGGCTTTCTTGTCCTATGAAGTTTCTCCTTCAGAAATACGTAACGACTTCTGATTGTGTAGTTTGTTTGTGTTGTAATTTGACAGCAGCTTAGCTTAGCAAAGCCGTTTGAGCTTAGCTGGCGACTGGCGTATTCCTGTGGCCGTGGTTTAGTCAAACACTGTTTTATTGACGTCATTCAATCAGGAAGAGGGCTGTAGTCCAAACCGGCCATTTGCTGTAGTTTTTAAAAGGCGAATTCTGTTAAAGAAAATATATATCGTCTGGCAGTGAACTTATTTTGCAGGTATTATTTATGCTCTAACAGCAACATTACACACTAACTAAAGTTTGAAAAACTGGATCATGAAGAACGTGACCTTTAATGATGTATAAAAGTGAATAAATTATGAGAATTTTCATATTTTAGTGAAGTAATCTTTTAAATGATACTCTAGGTGAACTTGTATGTCCCAGTTTAAAACAAAGAAGAAAGCCTCAAAAGGGTAGGGTAGGGACCGAACACTACATAGATCGGCCCACAAACCCATCCCAAAAGTGAGAGTGGCGGCATTGAAAACAACACAATTAAATTATGACACCTGACACTTAGGCCCTACCTCTGTGTAAAATCCTAATAGACTGGCTGCAGAGAGTGAGATGCTGTCAGACGATTAATGTGTGATCACACGCATTAGCACGGCTCATATTCAAAAATCCTCCCATGGAGCTTTTTGTGCTTCAAATGAGGACATTAACACACGCTCAAATATTTCAAATTCGTTCACAAGTTTTAAATAACTGTGCCACTGATGGCAAGTGCCTGGTGTAAGAGATGTTTACTACTCTTAATGCCTGGAGATCATGAAGTCGGAAGTCTGTCTAATGTCATGCGATTATTAGAGAATATAGATGAGGTCTATTTGAAGAGTTTCGTTGCAAAACGAGATAAACACCGTTTTTTTAATTGTTCAGAAATAGCGTTTTTTGGTTGTGCAGTACAATTAATGTAAATTCAACAGCAGAAGGTTTGTTTTGATTTAAACCTTCATAACTTAAAAATACAGCTAAGTAGCACCATAAAACAAAATAATAACATGATAACATAATAATAAACATGTTTTGACAAAAATGTAAAAAAATGGATTTATCTCGTTTTGCAACAAAACTCTTCATTTCTATTTTAAGGTCTCCAGGTAGGGAAAAATAAATAAATATATACAAAATACTAGTACCTGCGTACTTACATGCACTTTTCCTGTCAATAGGGCGGCACCCTTTCAAAAAGTACACCTTTTTACCTAAAGAAACAGTTCATATAAGTACCTTAAAGGTACACAAATATGTGTACCTAAATGTTATATATTAGGACCTTTATAAAGGGTACTGCCCCAGTGACGACTAGGGACCATTATTCCACCATTATTTATAACAGTGTGGGTTAGTTTTAGGGTTGGCAAGTAGTATTTACATGAATAGGAAAAAAAACTCTTATGAATTGGTTGCATGCTACGGTTTTACATTGCAATGCATGATACGGCTTAATATATAATAATTAAATAAAAAAACATGGAACATTTGGCTTAAAAAATTGCATTTATGAAATATTCAAATCCATTACCTCTGGGAAAGCATGTGTTTGACAGTAAACTGAGCTCACCCACTCATAACACATAACACAATCAACACCTACACATGCCCACAGCTCACAGACTGACCGTGGGCTTCTGATATCAAATAATGATCACACAAATCCTCAGTCTGCGTGATCACACAGCACAAAGACACATTAACATTATTTTCTGTCAACATATCTGGGGCATTTTGATGTAATAGCTGTGCACCCAGATCCATGATGCGTTTCATCCACAAATACAGCGTAAGATCTGATCCCTAGAAATACATTTGTTGCACATTTTCGTGATTGAGGAGACAGGCAGTGCATTGTCTTTTGGTTTCGCATGTTTTGGATGTAGACATAAGCAAAGAAACAATAGCGGCCATATTCGTGTGTGAAATCTGCAGCTATACAAATGTAAAATATAAAATACCAGTGACCATTACTGGTAAAAGAAGATAAGGCTGGGATGATAAGATAAAACAGTGCTGGTAGGGTTTAGGGGGAGATTGAGTTTGGGACACTTGAAATTGGAGATGTCTGCTCTTTTAATTACAGTGACGTCTCCTCTCTCCGCCTCAAAATTAACCGTGCTGAAATGATCTGTATTTGTGGAAAAGTGAAAGGAATCAATTTGCATGCTAAATATAACCCTGCAAATTCAATAAAAGGGCAACGTTAATATTTTCAGCGGTTAAGATAATGGTGGGCGCCACTGCTAAATTTAGTCCTAATGAAACCTTTAAAGAGAAATGACATTTTTTAACCAAAAAGATTACAATGCACTATACAGCTTGCATTCACTTCAGCCTATAAAATAGTGTGAAAAGTACAATTATGCATTAATGCCGCTTCTCGTGTTTTGCATTATGGCGTTTTCATTTATCTAAATAAAGCAATTGTTGTCTCCTTTCTTCCCCCGGGTTTGCGAAAACAAAGCCACTAATGCAGACAAAATTCATAGTTATAAATACAAGTTTCACTGCAAAGTTACAGAAGAAGCGGATACTACATTTGCCATGAACAAAGCAGTTGTTGTTAAAGGATTAGTCCATTTTCTTAAAAGAAAATTCCTGATAATTTACTCACCACCATGTCATCCAGGGTGTTGATGTCTTTCTTTGTTCAGTCGAGAAGAAGTTGTGTTTTTTGAGGAAAACATTCCAGGATTTTTCTAATTTTAATGGACTTTAATAGAGCCCAACATATAATACTTAACTCAACACTTAACAGTTTTTTTCAACAGAGTTTTAAAGGACTATAAACAATCCCAAACGAGGCAGAAGGGTCTTATCTAGCAAAACGATTGTCATTTTTGACAATAAAAATAACAAATATACACTCTTAAAGCACAACTTCTCGTCATGTAGTGGTGATGCGCTAGAGTGACCCCACGCAATACGTCATGACGTCAAGAGGTCACAGAGGACGAACGCGAAACTCCGCCCCAGTGTTTACAAGTGTCTTGGAAGAGGACCGTTCCTACGGTGTTGTATGTCAACTGATACTAATTAATGTCTTTGTGTCAGTTTATTGTTTACAATGGTCCGCAAATGTGCGTTTTATATATGTAACACGTGACCTCCCTACGTCACTACGCATTTACGTTAGGTCGCGCTGGACCGGACCTAGACGAAAAGCCGTGGTTTAACAGTACATATTTTTTATTTTTCTTGTCAAAAATGACAATCGTTTTGCTAGATAAGACCCTTATGCCTCGTTTGGGATTGTTTATAGTCCTTTGAAACTCAGTTGAAAAAAACTGTTCAGTGTTGAGCCAAGTATCCAATGCCGGTGTCTATCAAAGTCCATCAAAACGAGAAAAATCCTGCAATGTTTTCCTCAAAAAACATAATTTCCCCTCAACTGAACAAAGAAAGACATCAACATTTTGGATGACATGGTGGTGAGTAAATTATCTGGATTTTTATTTTAAGAAAATGGACTAATCCTTGAAACTATTTCGGGCACCACGGTTAATTTTTCAACTTAAAACATTGCATCTGCATTATTTATCGTCCGACCGATTTTTAGCCACTTTCGATCCACGGGGTTACCTGCGGACCCACGGGTACCGCTAAAGACCCCGATCAGGCTTAAGGTAGGCTGGGGAAGCTTGGTGAAACCTCCATCCTCATGCTCCGCTGGGCCACAGCAGACAGATGATTCCTCAAGGTGAGATTTTATTCCTCAGTTGAGCTGCATTGATTCGGCAGCAGCAGGCGGATGTCACACGTGCGCCGAACAGTGCTCAATGACTTTGCTATCCTATTCCCATTTAAATTGCCTCTACTTTCCCTCTCTGACACCTGTTTAAATCAATGTCTTCCTCTGCAGGTCATGGGCTGAATGTACTGAGGCGCTCACCGACCGCCTCTCAAATCCACTAAAATCAACACAATAATTGAAATATTTTCAAGCTGATTACACCGAGGCCCGAGGCTCGGCTGGTTGCTATGAGTGCGCTCCCCGGTTGCTAGGGGGAGTAAATCATCTTGCATTATTTGATTTTTGTTACTGATATGAAAGCGCTAGTCCCGCGATTAAATGTCTCACAGTCAAACACCTAGGGGACGGAAGAGAGAGAGACAAAATAAAACAGTCTACGTGAACCTGTCAAATAGCATTTCAAAACTTTTCCCATCCTGAGGGCTCGGCCGCCGATCTGCCTGCTTATTTGTGTTTGTTCCAGCTGAAATGACAAAGCTGAGAGCCCGGGCTGATTGAAGGAGAGCAGAGCAAGCATGGTTGAAATGTCAGGGAATCACACATCAATCTGGGCTTCGGTCACATCATCAGCCTCTCTTAGTGCTTTGTCCTGCTCCTAAACTAAGTCTGATTGAGTAATTCAGGAGTGTGATCCAGGTGTAAGTGAAGTGGGATGAGAACAATTTAGGCAGCGCTTGAACTGCTTCTTTTAACCTCCACCAACCAGATAAAAAGAAGGGCGTGTGTGGCCCAAATGCGTAACGTGACTGACGGCTGTTTTACACTATCACAACTTGTAGACGATATATATATTTATTTATTTATTTATTTATTTATATTTAATACGCTTATGTTATTATATATCTATATACAGTGGCGTAGCAAGTCAGTCCCGGGACCATATGCAAAAAAAATGTACGGGCCCCCTTAAGCCAAAGCCCCCCCAACCGTGCCCGTTGCCGCGCAGGTCTGTTATACATATACTGTTATACTGTTATACATATACACAACATAGACTTTTAATAAGGTTGTCAAATATTTTTACTTTTTTACTTTAAAGGGTAGATTTAAGTAAAGAAAAACTAAATGTTTTAGGTAGTTTTTGACTTGTGACTAACTTCTCCGCCTTCTCTTTTCTCTTTAAGGCCCCACTTTTATGTTTATATTTGTCCATCCCTAATGTTCATGTAGATTGCCGCTATATTAACCTCTCACACTGTGTTTTCTTTTTTTTTTTTGGCGCGGCGATGCGTCATGTAAAAAAATGATAGTGTAGTAGTCTACGGCAGCCAAGGAGTGCAAAAAAAAGAATAAACGCAAACAAGAAATGATGGAGAAATTAGACATTATGGAGAAATAAGAAATCACTACACATGATATGCATACAAAAATATACTTATTTCAGCCAGAAATTAAAAATTAAATTGAAAAAATTTTTTTTTAATTAAAAGCTGGGGCGTGCCCCCTATTGGCCTGGGCCCATTTGCACGTGCATACCCTGCATGCCCAGACGCTACGCCACTGTCTATATACTGTATGTACAATGTACCTAATTGCATCAATCCATTTAAACATCATTAAAACCAATAAAGATTTGTTTTATATGCAACTAGGATTTGTATAACAAAACAATAACTAAACTGATGCGCGCCATTCATTTGCATTATTTTGTCTGGGCACCCTGCTGAGATGAGCTGCAATGCATTGACAGCTTAGTTTCTCTCTTACATTGTATCCAGCTATATTTTAGCTCATGTAATAAAAATCACAATCTGCTATGACAATTAGCTTAATTAGGTTAAATAACAGTCAATTCAACAAATAAAAAAATTATAATAAAGTAACCTCAGAATATTTAAAAGGAAAAATTTACAGTTCAGAAATTTCCTTATCATCCATCATTAAGGGAATCTGCTTTGAAGGCATGTGATAAACACGACTGCCGCTGTCTGACTTGCCAAATGAGATCAGTGTTCATAATAACAGAGAGGTCAAGTGGAAGGGCCACGTTTCAATTCTAATCCACAGAGCCACTGAACATTAAAACAAACCGGCACAAACTGACCGATATCCCAATGAAATTCAGGTATGGTAGCTATTTATACACTAGCACAATGTTTGCTTGTATTTAAAACCCAGATTGCAAGTTCAGCTGTAAAGTAATTATAAATCATTATGTTTGCAGAAATCTCAGCACAGCGTGATGCCTATTGACAAATAAACAAACGGTTTTAAAGCAAAGCAGTTACAGTTTTATCCTAACACTGTGGTAATAAAAAGTATAATGTGTAATCATGTAGACAGCATCAAATAACATTCAAACAGGATAGAAACAATTACTTTAATTATTGTTGTGAGGTAATCATTCCCTTTATATCGTCATTTTTAGCTCTTGAGTAAATCACACAGAGATTCTGAATAAACATGCAACAATAACATCTGATTATTAAAACGAAACACCTCATGCCGGGACGGGCGTATTTGCAAACGCGCAAATTAAGAGCCTCTTCGGACTGATCCACCGAGGGGGAGCCACATCTGATCAGAGACCTACCCCTAAATAAACATGACGCCTGCCGTCCAGAGGCCTTTCATTAGCCTGAAGTCAGGCCGGCACGTGGCAGTCAGATCGATAAGGCAGTCCCGCTCCGTTATTTACCAACCAACCACCACATTTCTCCTGGTAGAGTTGTCTTTTTTTAATAACCAGTCAGCCTCTGTTTAACTGCTTTAGTCGAACTCTGTGTGAGACCATCTGGTCCCTAGTCCTGTAAGACTCTCCTAAAGCCCAGGCCTGACAAGCAAGAGATATGTCAATGCAGTCCTCAGCACAAAGCAACATCTGCCGTGCCTGACACCCACTATTGTATGGCCATTTAATCTGCTCCCCTCCTCCCCTTAACGGCACACAACAGCTCTTGGTATTATGTTTTGCCACTCAATTAGCATTATCATCCCGCTGAAATAGAGGCCAATTTACCTTTAATGACATCATTGTTAGATGAGTGACAGCGGTCTGGGTCGCGGCTATCGCTAGATAAACGAAGGCCGGGCCCCGTCTTCCCAACTGGCCGGCGCGGAGACCGGCCAGCCAATCACGTCGGACTTCCCTGAACCCTTCACCAGCAGCATTGTTTCCTCCGGTTCACAGAGGCAGTGTGGTGGAAAATTGAGTCCAGATTCATTAGGTTTCCAGTGTGCCGCTCGAGTCAGTTAAATTGATACATTTCCTAACAAAATTGAAGTGCTTTTGTGCCGCCCGCGGATGGCTGGTGACCTCACTCGGCCCACTGAGCAGCCGCGGCGAGCTGATGGATCCATTAGACCGCTTAGACTGCTTATTCCTTCCCCTCCATCTCTGACTGACACTGTAAATCTGAACCAATTTCAGACTCTAATCACCATTACAAACCCCTTCCACTGTCCATTTGTTACTCTGCAATTCGAATACACTGCGCAGATTGGTCCAAAAATCCCAGTTTAAAGGAGCAGCCCTTCGGTTTCCTCTGGCTAAATGGTTCATGACTGCTGAGACCCTTTTTCTTCCGCGATGGGTAAGAGTCAACGTCAGAGAGAGAGATACGAGGTCGAGATAGACTCTAAAACACAAGGCCCTCACTCGAATCCCCGCAGATAGGCAGGAAATTAAAATGGAAAAACAAACTAACAGGAAAAATATCGGAGAAACAGATGTGTGTGAAATTCGAGGGAATGACAGGGAGGGCTCAAGGCCACACCGTCGGCTGTGACAGAGGAGTGTCCCCGGAATAACAATCATTTTTCACCTCCAAAACATTTCTTCATCCGCTACCCATTTTTACAGCGGCTTTTATCTGCCCACTCAAGCGCACTGCTCTGCAGAAGCTGGAGGATATTATTTCCCTGTTGGCCCAAGTCATATAACGCTGCTTAATATGCACTCTATAATTTAAGACGCTTCAATAATAACCGGAATGTGCTTTGCTGTATTTTTCCGAGTTTCGACTTTACTCAACTTCGGGAGGGCCGCTCGCAACAGGTAGGAAGGTTTCGGCGACGCCTTCATAATTTATTCCCCGTTAATTCTCGGCGCTCAATCAGGGGGCTTACGCGCAACCCCATCGAGTCGTCTTGACAGCCTCGATATCTAATTACTGCTGCTCCTCATATCCTCCAAGTGCACTGCGAAATACGTTTTAATTGATATTGAGATGTTTATGCCCTCAGAAAGTAATTAAGATTTTCAATTAATCCCGTCTAATTTCTGGACATCTTGCCTGCGTGTCCTTGAGCATCCGGTGCTGAATTCCCCAATCCTTCACAAAAAGAAAGGAGTCCAATTACCCGGCATTGAATCGCGGCCCTGTAAATGACCTCATCTGAGGCTACATCAACATTTAAATTAAAGCCAACGCAAACTCAATTAAATAAAATCAAGGTGGCACAATCACCCGCAACCAATGGGTCACCAGAGATGCTGCTCATGCCTCTCTGTCTTATTATTTCAGCTACACTTTTACGGGCACAATAAAAGCCTGCAGCGTGAGCCTCTGCCTTATGAAGGTGTGAGGCAGAAGGCAAGCCAGGCATTAAGACCAGAGGCTCTTAAGTAATCAATACCACCGTTCCATAAGAATCAATTAAACAGCCCACTCGCAGAAAGTTCAGCTTCCACTGGGCTGGGAGAAATAATGAGTGCTTTGACCTCTCGTCTCCCACCGTGGTCTCATTCAGTTACCGCTTTTATTTGTTCAGAAACACTGTAGCGTGCCGAGTGAGGAAACCTGGGAAAAATGCTTTGTCTGCTGTCACTCGTTTGGGCATTAAACGTTCCTGATGCGGGCCCTGAAATCTTAGGTGCCTTTGGCGCTTATTCGTGTCATCTCTTCTGCTAAAGCTATTCAATCCAGAAGCTCCTGAGCCTTATAAAAATATATGAGCGCAATATGACAACACCTCAGCGGTGTACACCTCTATTGGCATAGGAAGAAAAAGAACAATTGCTTCACCGCCGGCCTTGCGCTGCTATTTTTTTCTTTCACTTGGAATCACCTGCCCATCTAGGCCAAAAACGTCTGCATTAGGGATTATGGTGACATAATCTTAGCAATGGTTCGGGAGTGGGGGGGGGGTTGAATAGGTTTCAACCCTCTATGCCACACAGAGATAACATTTGTCACAGGGGTGCCCTGGCTTTTCCATTCATAGATTAGCGGACTGCCTCTTTCAGCATGCGAAATAGCCCTGGCAGTACAGCGTGTTTATTTCGAAGCTAAACCCCTCTGGACAGAGGAAGCATCTTGTCTTTTTCTTCAGATGAGCTTTTGCGAGACGTTTTTGGTGGAGGGTGGAGTTCAACATCTGCCTTTGTCTGACAAGTCAGTTTGACAAACATGGTGCAACAAAGATACTTTGGGTGAATCCAACTGTAAGGAGCACTTGATATTGCGACAATGCTAATTTGTCAGTTTTAATCCTCAAAAATGGCTTTGTAAGAAATATAGAGTCATCCTATAGGAAAATGGGTCAGCGTCCATCGCTTACTCAAACTTATTTTTTTACGATGTGTTAACGCTGTTTTTTTTCAATTGTCACTGTGCTAAACTGCGGCATGTGTCATCTGAGCTCTTTCAGTGGGCTTTAATCAGACCGAGCAACTCCACAGTTGTGATTTAAAGAGATTCTGCGCATCTCTAAAGGGCAAGAGTGTAAATGAGATGTGACATTTTATTTGTGCTGTGCTGTTCGGTAAATAAATAAATATCAGGCCATGACAGACAGGGTCTTCCTGGCACAATCTCACGACATTGCACTCTCTGGTTAACTGTCACACCATTAAATTGTCTCTTTCTCTAACATGCTGCCCTTCTGATTGGTTACCAGATGTAAAGTGAGGGAGCACTTGCCAAACAGTTTTCGAAAGCATGAAATTGACATTGTGAATCACATGTGACACCCAGGCTTCCCGGTTTTGTAATTGATCTGCATTTAGAAGATGCCGAGAAAGACAGGAAACGCAAAGAGGAGAGAGATGATACCAACATTACGCTCTTGCCTTATCTCGACGGGTCTGATTTCATCTTCAATTTTACCTGTAGTGTGAAGAACTCGGCGGGACCCGAGCTATCTTTCGTTAGTGAGACTGTAGTTATTACTCTTTCATGTGAAGGATCTATCCATTCATCCTAATTAAATTGAGCTTTTTAATCTGGTTCTTTTAATCCCTAGTCTTCAGCGCAGGGACCGGGGTGATGGGATTTTGAAAGGCAGTACTCCTGATCCACAGACACATTCTTATCTCTCGTTTGCCTTTGAAACAAGTTGAGGTTTGTGCAGTTAAAAGCAATTAGATATTTGGACTTGGCGCCTTGAGTGTGGAAGAATTGAGAAGCTAGTTGAACCTATGAGATCTGCAACTTTTATTTTTTGACATACTTATTTTAAAATATACATTGGTTAGGAATCAATCCGCTTAGTGGTCCCCTTTTTATACATTTTAATTATTGTCTGATTTAAAACATTATACAGTGTGCTGTGTATTGGTGCTGGGACAAACTAAACTGCATCCAGCAAGAAATAGCAATCGTTTCACCATCTAGGTTAACTACAGACCCGATATAATCCAGTTATGAGTATCCAAAATTAACTTGAATTTGGTTGCATGATGTTTTTGCCAAAATAAATAAATTGAGAAATATTCACATGATTTATAACACATGATGAACTCCACATAGTTACCATAGTTATATTCTATTATAAGTGCAAGTTGTAATGTATTTTAAATTTCATATCTTGACATTGCATAATACCTTACTGCATTTAATAAGTGGTCTTTAAGTAAAGTGACAAATGGAAAATCTTCCTAAAACAGCGCTTTAAAATTGTGTATGTGGTCTTAGGTCTTTGTTAGTCTTAAAGGAAAACATCACAGTTTTTCAATATTTTACTTTGTTTTACCCTCAACTTAGACAAATGAATACATACCTGTCTTTATTCAATGCGTGTACTTAATCTTTGTACAGCGCCTCGTGAATGTGTTAGCATTTAGCCTAGCCCCATTCATTCCTTAGGATCCAAACAGGGATGAATTTAGAAGCCACCAAACACTTCCATGTTTTCTCTATTTAAAGAGAGTTACACAAGAAAGTATGGTGGCACAAAATAAAAAAATTTCGTAACATCTTCACTTCTGACTACTCCCCCTCTCGCTCAAACTTCCGTCAATATTACTGCGCCAGAGGTCGAAGTGCTGCATACTAAGTGCTCTTCCGCCATACAATATAGTTCTCATTTTTAACCGCTTAAAAAATCGCCACTTTTATTTTGTGCCACCATACGTACTTGTGTAACTACTCATGTAACAGTCTTTAAATAGGGAAAACATGGAAGTGTTTGGTGGCTTCCAAATTCATCCCTGTTTGGATCCTAAGGAATGAACGGGGCTAGGCCAAATGCCAACACATTCACGATGTGCTGTACAAAGATTAAGGGCACGTATGTAATAATTCGTTGAGGTAAGAACATAGTAAAATATTGAAAATGGTGGTGTTTTCCTTTAGGTAAAGTAACAAAGGCTAGGTCTCATTATAAACTGATATTATGAAGTGATTATGAAACATTAGACATTAGTCAGAATCGATGTTTCCAATGAAACAAAGAAAGAGTTCAAGGGAACAATACATTTGCAGTGATAACACTTCATAGAAAGTGTTACTGTGTTTGGTTTTATTTATTTTTTATTTAATTTATTTTTGGGCTATGGTTAGACATCTATTAAATTTGATATATTTATATCAATGCATTAAGATCAACATGCATGATTCATTTAAAAAACAGATTGTGTCATTTTTTGAGGCGTGTTATTAGATTAGACATTATTATTACTGCCATGAAAAGAAAATTGGATTTATAGATCCAATTTGGATTTAATAGAAATCTGTTCTTTTTATATTTGATGATTTCCTGTCTTTGACTCATTTCGCGTGTTGATTAGACAAAGGTTCGTTTGAAAGTTTAGTGGACCATGAGCTACCCTAACAAATACAATAACTGTCAACTGCCTCCACAGTCTTATTGCTCTACAGAGAGAGCTCATGCAGTTTGCTCTTTAAGATCCTGATCAGGACCAGACTAGATAAGGCTTGTTCTAGCTGGGTATCCAGAGATAGAGGTCTTACCTGGGAGTCATTTTCAGCATGATCGCCCTTATCTAAGCTGAGCTCTTTCAGTCTTATAGTCTCTGTTTAACTGCGGCCCTCGCTTCGCCACGCCACCAAACACCCGTCAGCTTTCAGCCAAACATGCTTGTTTGCAAGGGATTATGGTCTTTTTTGCTTCTGTAGCTCCAAATATGCACCATGCCATTGTTGTGAAAAATGTAACCCATTGCAATCACTTTTAATCAACAGAGCCAAACGCCAAAGCATATTAGCACATGCAAACCTGTGCAAACCGGGAAATGTGGCCATGTGGGTAACCACACACAGAGGATTGGGGAAATACATTCGAGGTCATCGTATTTTCTATGCAAACGTACGCTATGGGAGAGAGAGAGATGGGGAAAATAAATTGATAGGAAAAAAATGATAGCTTTGAGAGTTCTGTTGCTGGGATGGTTCTGGAAATGAAAGGAACAATGAATCTTTTAGGCAATTACTTCATTAGATTGAGAGCAGAGCTTTATAATTTATCGGGCTGTCGAGATTAAAGTAATCCACAATACAGAAACTCAAGAGCTGATATTATAATGGATATTTTAATCATGTCCCTTAAAATATGTGGAGCCTATTAACTTCCAATTTCAATTTATAAATAAAGAAATGATTTTGCACCTTTTTGAAATTACCAAGGCATCCCACCAGACACGTAAGTGGATTATAATGGTGCTTTAAATACACTGAACAAAAAGCACTTTGAAAAATATGCATGACATTCACCTCATAAACAATATTTTGCTCGCATTTGTTTGTGCCGTTCATTGTTGCACGCGAAAATGATCACTGCTGGTGGTAGAGTAGGTCGTGGGTTCGATCCTAGGGAACATATATATTGATAAAAAAATGATATCTTAAATTCACTGTAAGGATAAAAGCGTAAATGTAAAATGTCAGGCAGCACAAGTTAAAGATATTTAAGATGGCAAACGTATTTGGAAATGATTTTATTATCCTAGCCCAGAAATTGGAAAGCACGTTGGGGGACGCAATAAGGTTAAAAGTCTGGTGAGAATAGTTTCTATGGCAACGATACAAGTTTATCAAGTATATTTACAACCTCCTCTCCTGAGAGGGGCATTAATGTTGAACTGAGTCCCCGAACGCAAAACCGAAGAAATACGATCTCTAATCTTCACTACGAGCTTGCTACCATCAAACTTGCAATTAAATACCTACATTCACAGCGGTGGGTGAAAACAAGTCTTAATGGTAGTTGAACAGACTCATCACCGTCTCCTTTAAAAGGCTGATACCATCGAGCCTGATTCAGCTTTTAAGAGCGGCCAATACTGTGCCTGTAATCCATCGCTCTCAATTGAAGCGCATTATCACTCAAATAGCCCGAATTAGTGAGTCTATGTTCACCCAAACAGTCAGATGAGAGAAAAACAAACAACAGCGGGGTGGGAATAGACCGAACCGGGCCCCTCGGTGGCTCTCTTCAGGGTCCCTCAGTGGAGAATCTCTATAGTTACAATGCTAAACATCACTGCAGGGACACTCGTGGCTAAACTACACCAGGGATACTTCCAATATAGCAACATTGAAAAAACCTCCATTATTTCTCCTAGGCATCAATGAGATTAAATGAAGGGCAAATGCAAGCTTTTGTTTAAATGTCCTGTTTCTCAGATATTGTATTTCTCCTGAATGAAAGATCCATTTATAAAGCGTGCATATGCACAGATTTGATCGTAAAGTGCACATACGTAAAAATCCACGGCAAAGTCCATATTTATAAATCTTTGACGTGAAAAAAAGTGCTTAGCGCCATGTCAGGGTCTGAGCAGACGTACGCACTTTTGCTTGTCCAATTGCTGCAGGTTTTTGGCAATATAAGCCATTCTTGCTGCTCGAAATTGGGTTTAAACATTGACAAGCGCTCTTTTATATGTCTATGACATTAATAAGGTATTGTTTAAAGGTGGAGATTTGAAACTGCCCAGCTGCATATAAGTTCAAGATTATTTGCGATTTATACATTTCAAATCTGAAAGAAAGGGGTTTGCGCGCTTTCTGTGCGTACGTTAGGCTTATGAATCGCATGTACACATTTTTTTATAAATGTAGGACGGTTTCTATGCAGCATTTTATAAATGAGGCCCCAGAAACCTTGAAAATGTCTCCATTAGAGATCTCAGCAATGTCACAGACTGATCTCAGATTTGTTAAGTTTGCAATTAAAGGTCAGGCTGTGAAATCCAGGCTAAAATCTCATAATCTAATTATCAGATTATCAAACTAGTCAAAGTTGGCTTCCTATTGATTTCATTCTTTGATATGATCTTATTCAGTGAATATTAAATAAATCAAGGTTATATTTTCACAGAATATTCCTTACATTATGTAGGATGATTTTGTGTAGGAAACAGTAAATCCCCACAAAAAATGACTGGATCACAAATAATTGAAGATTTCAATGTTTCTTATCAAATTTACCTACCACACTGCAAAAAAGGATGCAAAAAATTCTTAGTATTTTTGTCTTGTTTTCAGGTATAATATCTAAAAATTCTTAAATTAAAATGCTTTTTCTTGATTTGCAAAATGACCCAAGAAAATAAATCTAGTTTATAGACCATTTTTTTTTAAGTGATTTTGGGCATAAATCAAGAAAAAATCTGCCAATGAGGTAAGCTATTTTTTTCTTGAATTTTTCTTCACTGTAAAAAAAATTCCGTAGAAATTGCAGCTGGGTTGCCGGTAACTTACCGTAGATTTAAAATTGTTATTTACTGGCAACATTTTAATCAAAGTTAAATGAACACCAAACACTCACAAGTCTTTGTCTTTACCGAGTAAAACTAAAAAAACAGCATCAAGCAAAACATTCTGGGAAACAAAATCTGAAGCAAAAAACAGGAAAAAGTTTGATGATGATTTCTGGTTCCCAGAATGCTTTGTATGAGGCTGTTATTGTATAGTTAATATGTACTTGTTAATATTTAAAATTTATTTAACTTTGAACAAACTCCTGCCAGCAAACAACACAAATTCAAATCTACGGTAAATTACCGGCAACCCAGCTGCAATAACATTGTAATTTCTACGGATTTTTTTACAGTGTTCAATTTAGTGTTTAAAGATGCAGTGTGTACTAAAAGTATCTCTTGACAGAAATCCAAAGTAATATACAAAACTATATTATAAGAGGTGTATGAAGACTTTTTTATAATATACTTTTATGTTTTATTACCTTAAAATGAGACGTTTTTATCTACATACACTGAGGGTCCCCTTACATAGAAGTTGCCATTTTGTGCCGCCATGTTTCTACAGAAGCCCTTAACGGACAAACTATTTTACTAAGTTGTGTCCGACGGTTACGTTTTCCGGTGGCGGCTACCGTAGCTTCTCTATGCGTTTCAAAACAAGAGGTGAGCAGTGGACTGAGCCGTTGGTTGCAATTCACAACCTCACCACTAGATGCCGCTAAAATGTACACACTGCACCTTTAAGAAAAATTGTCAAGATTTTTTTGCTTACCCCATGTTTTATGCAGAAAATCACTTAAATTTGATATTTTTGGTCTAAAAACCAGACTTATTTCCTTGGGTCGTTTTGCTCATCAAGAAAAAGCATTTTAATTTAAGAATTTTTAGATATTTTTCTGAAAACAAGACAACAATACTACAATAAGTTTACAGCTCTGTACTCTGGTCTTTTAACAGTTGTCTCAATGTTTTTTTATTTCTCCTAAGCTATTTTAGGAGATACGTCCAAGACTTCATTGGAATGAAACACATTGTAAATGAAACACAACTGAGATCGCCATAGAAACTTGAGCTACAAAAAGAGCAAACTCTAAGCAACAAAATGTTTCTCTTGATAACCTTCAGAAAGTAAACTCTGAAAAAAATATCTCACTTGTAAAATGCCCCGATTTAGGAAATCAAAATTGCTTTTGGACCACTAATTGCACCAAGATTGGTGTCCTTTCATCTTACAACAACATTAGTTGAACTTATTATCAGTCTAAACTAAAACATTTTTAATTGAGTTTTTAATTGTGAAACGTTCCTTTTTCCTTTGTATAGGGAAGAATTTTATTATGAAGATTGCACAAGACCATCCACAGAACAGCTCTTTACTGTTCACAGGTACGAATATGACATCATTCAGATAACATCCTCTTCAAAAAGTGAAAAAAAATAAGCAACAACTCAAAAGCTCTTATCTTCAACTAAGGATAGTTTTCATCACAGCAAGTATATTCTTAACCCTGTATACTGATAAAGCTACTAAAAACGAAACACATTGTGTGGGTTTGAAAGGAAAAGATGGGTGAGGTTATAGCTGGTCAGTGCTGTATCGAGGTATGAACGAATAGATCAGGTCTTTAAAAGGCTATTGTGAATTCATATCGGAGACAATAGCCACATTATCATATAGCTGCTCTGTGGTTTTGAAGTAAAAGTCATATCCGCTGATGATTGGCTTGGTGGAATGCCTGATGGAAAGGTAGAGCCCATCGCATCCCCATCATCTCCAGCTCGCATCGCATTGGCATATGCGGCTCAGTGAACCCTAGTTTTGGCCAAAATTGAAGAGCTTACACAGAGGAAAATAAATAGCCGGTTGAATAGCAATCGCCCATGCCCCGGCACTTTTTATCAGTGGAAATCTAACAGCCGTGCTGTTTGAGAATTTCAGTTTAGCTTCCGATTAAGGTATGTCCTGGCATTTTATTCCCTACATCTCTATGCTTCACAGCTCCCAAAGACTTCTGGGTAACTGCCTATTATCCGACAGTTCCACTCCACTGACCCTGCCAATAAAACTTTTCATATCCCAATAAATGAACTCGATTGCAGCGTTCTAAACATTTACACTGCGCTAACAGATCATCTCCAGACCTTGGAATTGGCTAAATTCCCTTTTCCTGATGAATATATAGAAGGAGATTAGAGATATGATAGCTTTTCAGATTGCTGCACCCAGAGAAATTAGTTTAGCGAGCGTTTACAGAGCCTAAATTGGAACCATTAAATAGCGGATTGAATTGATGGCACATTCATTGTCTCTCCATCGGTATCACTGTAAAATCAATTAGCCGTCACTTTTCCATTCCAATAAAGTATGATTGTCAGCCACGGATGGCTACGGAAAGCCTGACAGCCACTCGGAGCGAAAACAAATTTGCGCGCTGGGTGCCTGCTTGTAAATGTGAACTGTAATTTTGAGGGGTAGCGCAGTAGTCTTCATCAAAAAGCCAAATGTGCATGGTATGGATTATTAGTCAGAAATACTGCTCCGGCCATCTGGAGAGAGAAGCTCATGAATTGTTTAACATGTTGCGATGTTTAGACAAGACAAAAAATGTTTATTGATTTTTTGGTTTGATATATGCAGTATGTACATCATATGAATTATGCAGCATGACTATTTTTATATCTAAAGACAGTTAGCGAGGTGGCCACTATTTTTGATAATCAACTCCTCAATAAATTACATGTAACCATGGAAATAACAGGGATACTGTGAACAAAATGCATGGAAACTGGAACCACAATAATGTTAGGTGGGCGTTAAAATAAATCCTACACAAATACCAGAGTTTGAGCGTCACTAATGTACATCATCCATAAATCACTCAGATTATTCTGCACGAACCTTCTCAATAAAGCTTCAAAGATAGCAGTATGCAAAACCAACCATGAACAATTTCATTAGATATCATTTAATCAATACATAATTTAAAAGTTTTTAAAAAAGTTGATGTAAGAAAATGCAGCCCGAAGTTAAAACAACTTGGTTATGCCAATTCAACCTACTATTTAAGTTTTTAAAGGGGACATATCACAAGACTTTTTTAAGATGTAAAATAAATCTTTGGTGTCCCCAAAGTGCTTAAAAATACCATATAGATATTTTATAAAACATGTTAAAATTGCCACTTTGTAGGAGAGCAAATTTGCTGCTTTGGGTGTGTCCTGCAATGAGCTGATCTCTAAATGGCAGTGCTGTGGTTGGATAGTGCAGATTAAGGGGCGGTATTATCCTCTTTTGACATCACAAGGGGAGCTAAATTTCAATTTCTTATTTTTTCACATGCTTGCAGAGAATGGTTTACCAAAACTAAGTTACTGGGTTGATCTTTTTCACATTTTTAGATTGATAGAAGCACTGGGGACCCAATTATGGCACTTAAACATGGGAAAAGTCAGATTTTCATGATATGTCCCTTTTAACTTATAAAAACAAGTTGAAATTGGTTAACTTGATTTGTTAAATTAAAGTAACATAAATGTTGATTTGATATATAAACATGTATATCAATATATATAACATATAGATACAAACATATATGTTGATTTGATATATTTTTTACAGTGTGGTAGATCATTAGAAACATAAAATGTCAATCCAGACAAACACAAATATTGATTAAATGTATAGCATAAATGCATTTTAAAGGGATAGTTCACCCAGAAATGAAAATTCTGTCATAATTTTCTCATTCTAATATTGTTCTAAACCTGTATGAATTAATTTTCTGATGAACACAAAAGAAGATACTTTGATAAATGAGTATACAGTGATTGGATTGACTTCCATAGTAGGAAAAAAATATGATGGAATTCAATGGATAATGTCAACCATGTGCGTACTATCATTTATCGAAATATCTTCTTCATCATTTATCACAATACTTCCATAATATTTGTTTTTCTACTATGGAAGTCAGTGGTTACATTCAGCTGCGTGCTTACCATCATTTATTAAAATATATCTTTTGTGTTCATCAGAAAAAAGAAATTCATACAGGTTTAAAACATCATGAGGATGAGAAAATGATGACGGTATTTATAATTATGCCAGATAGCATAAATGTAAAAAGTAAATGTTGTTTAGCTGTATACAAAATATTAAGTAGACCTCACACACTGGACCATGCATTTCTATTTTATTTTTGTTAGATAAGCAGTTTGGCTATTAGTTCAATAACTGTGTTTAAATTAAACACATCAATATAACATGTAATGTCTTCCAACAAAATACAAAAATAAAAAACACAAACACATTATGAAAAACAAACAAGCAAATTTTGCAAAAAACAGAAAACTCTAGGCATTTCACTTATTCGTTTAATCATTATCGTTCACCAGGTTGGAGGCATCATCTGTTTTCCGGTATCGTGAACGCATTAGTATCAGAGAGACAAATTCAGTCTGGTCAGCTGTCTGTATATCAGAAACAAATCAAACCGCATAATGCCTGTCAATTTGCCAAAGGCGTTACTTGAATGTCCTCTGAGATCAAGACTCTCATTTTGCCTTCTAATAAAATCAAATGGGAGTCCTGCATTCCCTTTCCTTTGTGCATGGAATCCTATTATCTTTGCATCGAATGAGCTTTGTTACCAGATTGTTCAGCCTAATGCCACCATTTCTGTAAGCAACACATTAGGATGTGCCAATGCTATGAGTGGCTACAGTATCACATATGTTGTGAAATTATGATGGGGGAGGCACGGATTTCATTAACCGGGCCAACAACAGATGAAGACCCAGGGAGGACCAATGCATCCAACACCAGCAAACACAGTCTGGATGAGGATGGAGGTTATTAATTGGGGTTACTCAAACATTTGTGTAAAGAGTTGCCAGGACACAGTCTGTAGTAGCGCGTGTCCGTCCGCACTAATGCTAACGACTCGTGCATGTCTCTTACTTTTTAGTATCCATGAGAACTACAAAGTTTGATTAAAGCCAACAAACATTATTGCATTATATAAACTTTATTGCTGTTAAATGAAGGCATTGAGATTGTTGTCTGCTTGGAGCAGGGTCCAAAATGAACATTAAAATGCAATTGAAATGCAAACAGTAAACATATTATTAATTAAAAGTATAATTTAACATATTAAAATATAAATTAGCAAGTTATTCGGCTGATAACTTTTTTTTAAATGATTCAAATTGAATTTTAGGAATGATAATTTGACTCGCTGTTCCAATTCGTCAGCAAAGATTTTTTTAATTGCTTTGGAGAGACATTTTACCCAAAACAAAAAGATAAGGAACAAAACCAAAATGGGTCAGACTTACTGTATGTGACTTTTTCAGACTTACTAGTGTATAACCCAACGGTTTGTAATTATTTGTCACGGGACAGAATGAAAACTGGTAAATTAATCATTTGTTAAAAATAAAAAAAAATATGTAAAAATATTCAAACAAAAGCATGCAAAATATAGTTTCATGGGTGGTAAATAAATATAGTTATTAAATGTACCAAATGTTCATGGCCAGTCAAAGAAAAGAAACCACACAAAATGAGAAAATTATTGAATATATTGTATGTAGAAAATACAGTATTATTGCAAATATTATTGTCCTTATAAATAGATTTTAATAAAACAGTATATACTTTTTTCAACTATCAAACATTTAGTCAGTTAATATGATAAATAGCATGTATCTTATCTTACATAGGAATGGCCTTTAAAAGAAGAAATATATAAAAAACAGGAGTATGACACTACCTACCCAGTCTCACAAAGTTTCGTGATATAGTCACGTATTTTTTTAAATTCTTTTTTCGTGCTATTATCACGAAATTTCGTGTTTTTTCGTGATCGTATAACAAATTAATGTTTTAATGTTTTCGTGTGATTATCACGTATTTGTTACTCAACTACTTTTTCCCATTCTTAAACCATTGTCGCTTCGGTTTAGGGTTAGTGCTTGCATTAGAATGTCACTTTATATATTGGTTTATACCATTTTTTCTGATTTTTTTTATATGTCGCCTGGCGTTAGGGTTAGAGTTGGGTTTGGTTAGGGATGTCATTTTATGTAAATCTAACCCTAAACCGAAACGTCAATGGTAGGAAAATAGGACAAAACAGTTGAGTAACAAATACGTGATAATCACACGAAAACACTAATTCGTTATACGATCACGAAAAAACACGAAATTTCGTGATAATAGCACGAAAAAAGAATAAAAAAATACGTGACTATATAACAAAACTTAAAGCAACACTAAAGACTTATTGCTCTTTGCTCCCCCTACGGGTTAAAAGCGTAATTGTTCATTACCACTGTCGTAAATGCTGCAGCTGGCTCTGATTGGATTGTAGGTCTGCCGTAAAGCAAGTTTTTGTAGTTTTCACTCGAACTACAGGACCACTACCCGACGGTTGATTTTGGCCGATAGAGGGCTGCAAAGCGAATGTGAAAGTGCCATTCACCCTGTTTTGAGTGGATGAACGACTGAAACTTTTTTGGAAACGTTATTTTAAGGTAAAAAAACTCTTTGGTGTTGCTTTAAGGACTTTGCAATAATACCATGAACAGCAGTATAGAAAATTACAGTATAGCAAGAGTTATATATAAGAGTTATATAAAAACAGCCTTATGCAAAGCATTATGGGAGTCAGAAATCCTCATAAACCTTTTTCTGTTTTTCCTTCAGATTTTGGTTCCCAGAATGCTTTGTTATTTTTTTGTTTTATTCTCTAAAGATGCAGACTTGTTAATGATTAATGTTCATTAAACTTTGAACAAACTGTTGCCAGTAAATAATATCAATTTAATTCTACAGTAAGTTACTGGCAAACAGCTGCCAGTATTACTGTAATTTCTACAGAAATTTTTAACAGTTTAGCTGCCATTGGGGCAGTACCCTTTTCAAAAATACACCTACTGGTACCAAAGAATGCGTATTAATATCTCAAAGGTACATGTTGGTACTAAATGTATACATATCTATACCTAATTGGTACATAAATCTTAGCTATGAGGAATTGATGAAGACAGCTTTTGAAAGAATTGCTTTGTTTTTACTGCCAGGTCAAGCACTTCTTGTGGGCATCGGGTTGCGTGTGAGATTGACAGGGGGTCGGGGTTATGGTCAGGTTGCCCCTGGGTCACGGGACGTCCAGGCAGATAGTCATTCTAGTACCAGCTGAGGAAGCGTTTAAAGTGCAAGAGGCAAAAGAAGGTGAGAAGGTCTACAGGAACGTTTTCTCATGATCCTGTTTGACCCAGGGCGGCGCTTTCCGTGGCACAGCCAGCGTCAACTTTGAGAGGGAGGCAGGGTGGATCCGGGCCCACAGGTGCTGCACAGATGCCTCCAGAGCTCGGCGGGATGGCGCGAGAAGCTCTGGGACGAGGAACCAAGCACAGCAGACAGGGGGAGGCTCGTGGGCTCCGTCTTCTAAACGAAACCTCACATCTGCTTCACCATTCTCCTGCAGTAATTACCACTCACACCCACTGTGCAGATGACTTTCTCCACGCCGGTCACACCCCAGCACTTCTTCAACCAAGTGGATTTGAACGGGGATGGATTATGAAAACAAATAAATCTAAAACATTTCTTTTTTTTAAGTAGCGCCAAATTGAACAAAATCGAAAGGATCTATTGTTTTAAGGCAGTCGACCAACCAATGACTGATGTCCTTTTATGTCGCTCTCGAGTTGACTATAATTACGGCGCCCCGCACTATCAGATATACAGAGAGCGAGATAAAGCTCAGAAGCTGGTAATGGAAATCTGTTTGGAGAGGTGTGGATTCTAATATCTAATTTTGCCTAATAAACTATAACCGATTTAATCTCCACCTTATCAGGCCAAGATTTCAACACTTTCCTTTTTAATTGGCTATTTTGTAATCCTGATTCCCAGTGGAGCTGATGGTCTGTCTCTCCCTCCAGAGGGCTTGCATGAAATCAGTTTGAAACGGTGTGTCAATCTCATTCAGAAGTGACCATCTGGCCGGCATACAGGAGTCGGGATGGCATGTCGGACCCCGGGGTCTTGGGGAGGCAATCAGCACCGGCTTTACACAATGTGTTAATGCAAATTTATTAGAGATTTCCTATTGGTCGCTTTAATCTGCTTTGTGTCGTCTTCAGACATGAGCTAAGGACCTGGCGGAGGCCAGAACGCACATGCGGCACATGCACACAGTGTGTGAACACACATACACAGATCACAACAGGGCCGCGGGCATGTCAGTACCCTTGCTTCCAGCGCGTGAGCTAATTTCTTTGGGGATGAATAAAACATTAAAAACAACAATAAGCTTGATCTGAATATTGGGCTCAGTGTTCACATATGCTTTTGCAATAAAGCCGATTCCCTTCCCGGCCCCCCCAACTCGTCCCTGAAATTCATATGTGTACATCTCATGTTGACCTATTCTGTTTTAAAGCGTATGAGTGTCTTATATTATAATACTGCGTTGAAGTCCAGTCTTGGGGTTATTGAATAAAAAGGATAAAAATAGAGAGAGGATTGTTTGTTTGTACAGCAAATAAAACAATACAGCTTCAAAATGGTTCGGATGAAAACAAACCGACCATATTACACACTTTCAAGATTATTTATCATAATAATAACAGTTGGGCGGTCGTGCGAAAAAGCTGCACTTGTTGTGTTGTCTGTTTTTATTATGATAACCGCACGCAAAAGTTTAATTTGTTCAATTTTCGCCGGGCTATTGAGATGGGAATGTAATACTATCAGTCTCACTTCATTTTGAAGTAATTAAACATATGTGGAGGCCAGCGGTATTCTTAAAGTTACATTATCATATCTGTGCAAGACAGGAAGAGGGATTTGTGAAAGTATGGGCACTGAACAGGACTTCTATGCAAACCTATGATTTCATTTTAACCTTGAAATGTTCCTTAACAAAAGCGGAGAAGTGGGAGATAAAGAAATGGAGAAAAATACATTCCCATTATTTTTAATTGGACAAGCACTTTCGCTTGACACTGTGGAGAGAGCCTTTAAAAGATAAGTTAAGTGAGTTGTTCCACAGAGACGGAAAAAAATAACTATTTCTAATTTAGTTCAAAAGGCTAGAGCTTTCGAGTTTTTTTTCTTTTTCTGGACAATGGGACAGAGTCGCTGTAAACAATTGACTTTCTTTGCAAAGGAGCTTGTTCATTTGCGCCTTAGCGCGCTTGTGTGCATCTTATCTGGCGGGGAACCTCAACGCCGACCCTGAAAACATTACGAGAAACAAACTGTGTGACATTTATCAGCACGAGTGACGTTTTAAATGGCGTACAGTTACAATCTGGTCATCATCGGTGAGTGACATCTGAGCAAACGTGTTCGTTCTGTATCGTGTGAGAATAATGGGAAAAGCCCTTGCATTATTGCCAACTCTTCCTGGAAGCTATAGAGCCTGTCATTAATCCCAACTGTCTGTAAAATTGAAGCAATAAAAACCTGTACGCTGTACGTCAAATATCTCAGCAGTGATGCTCAGGAAAAAATATAGATCCGCAGACAAATAAAGAGATTTATCCCTGATTGTTTCAGTTAAGATTCCTGGGCTCCCCACGTTCCCTTTGTTGTACAAGAGAGAGACATTACACCCATGGCAGCCCGTGACCTCATTTGCCGAGAAGAAATTTAATTAACAAGGCAAACATTGTCTGTGACAATGCCTCTGCTGAGACTCCAGCAGATAGCAGCTACTGCCCAAACCGGTATTGTAACAGTATGACGGTCGGCCTTAAAATAATACACATCGACGCGCTAACTCACAAACACGGGCGCTATTAAACTGCCGCTATGCGCAGCGTGCTTTTTTCAAACGCCGGGGCCAATAAGAAAATAAACACGCCACTGTAATTGCTCCAGACCCCTCGCAGCAGTCTGCCGTCCAGTCGCTCATGAAAAAAAGATGCGTGGAGTTTCGGCTGCGGATGCCAGCTGAGCTGACAATATGCTCTTGGTACTCAGCCACGTGAAGAGAGGGTGGGACCCTTCGTCCTTTTGCATCATAAAGCCATTCAAATCTCTCTGTAGCCGCTCTAAAGTGTTTGAACAGAAAGGGAGGGCACAGATTTGGCAGCACATGGCGAAGAAAGTAGGCATCAGACGGCTGTCATTCATGAGGAGTGTCTGTACCTCTCTGTGTAAATGCTCTGGGGATGCTTGCTAGTCATTTAGCCCAGGGAGGCTGATTACAGCGATGTGTTGGCTGAGATCATTTGGACAGAATGGGCACAAAATAGAAATCAGTGGGCAGTGGATGCCTGGGCCTTGTTCGCTCCGTACTGCTGTGACACAATAAACACCCCAATCGTTTAGCTATGAGTCTACGTGTCACCTTCACTAGATAACATCTGATGTCATGCTGGTAGATTTTAGTCAAGGAAGTCTACAATACCCGATGACATTTGCCATCATTGCTCATGTGTGCTCAGTTTGTTTTGAGGCTGAGCCATTGATGCAAAGTTGAGAGTCACAGAAAATTGATGTCATAACAATGCTGAATGGCCAATAGGACCATACACTGTTAGAAAAAAATGTCAAAATATGTACCCCCGCTGCCACTGGGGTAGTAACTTTTAAAAGGTCCCAATACAACCCTGTATCACGAAATTATGTACCTATAGTCACGTAATTTTGTGAGTGTTTTCCGTGACACTGACACGTTTTCCCGCCTTTTTGCGTGAACATGTCACGTATTTCTGTTTATGTGTCACTGTCACTGTTTTATCCTATTTTCAAACCATTGATACTTCGGTTTAGGGTTAGATTTGGTGTTTGCGTTAGGATATCACTTTAAGTATTGGTTTATACTTTTTTTTCATGATTTATTTTTTATAATTTTTGATTTTTAAACCATTGTCGCCTTGCATTAGGGTTAGAGTTTGTTTGGGTAAGAATGTAAGTTTAACCGAAGCGACAATGGTAAGAAAATAGGACAAAACAGTTGAGTAACAAATACGTGACAGTGACATGTTCACAGAAATACATGACATGTTCGCGCAAAAAGGCGGAGAACTTCAGTGTCACAGAAAAATCACAAAATTACGTGACTAGGTACGTAATTTCATGATAATGGGTTGACTAATATGTATCCTTAGGTATAGATAGGCATATATTTGGTATCAATATGTATCTTTGAGATACTATATGATTTTCGGTGCAAAGCTGTACTTTTTGAAAGGGTGACAGCTGGGGTACAACCATTTTTTTAAGACACACACAGTTATATATATGTACAACCTCCATAGACTTAAAAATTTAAAATAAACTGACATATAATGGCAAAAGCCACTATGTCACCATTAGATTTATTGTTTTTTAAATGGTATAGATGGTTTCATCGGACGCACGTGCGCTGACGCGATACACTTCTGGATCCGAACTTTACTTCCGGTTGCGGTTTTTTTATGGTCTGACTAGTTGCTAAACTGATCTCTTGAACAAATGCCTCGTCGAAAATAACAAATGTTTTGGTTTCCTGGGTAATCAATGTGTTGTTTTTTTGCTTGTTAAATAAATAAACTACGTTTAAAGAACTTTGTTGTTATTTATTCTTAGCGCAGTTTACTGGAAGTTACTTGCGGACCACGACAGCCGCTTGTTTATGTTGTTACTGCAGAAATTGTCTATAATGACCATATATAATTGTTTCTCAGACACTTTTACTATTAGAATACACCCAGAAAATACTATCTTAAATCGAAATGAAATGAAACCCAAATTTCTAATTCCAATCTATTGATTTAGGACCTCAGTCTCCTCCAAAGGGTTTAAGATGTGCTTAATGCCAAGAGAGGTCACACTAAATACTGATTTTTGTCAAAAGAAGCCATTTTGTTTTTTATTAATTTTTTACTTTTTGTTGTATCTTAATAAGAAGAGTAAAAAAAATGTTCATGGTCGTTAAAATTGTTGATAAAACAACAAAGCTGGTGGTGGCTTAAAACGTTTACACAATACTATATATTGAAAAATAAAACAAAAAATGTAAGGAATGTAAGGAAACGATAAAGGAAAAATGACTCAGTCCTTGGAAAAAAGGCAGCCTACATAGCAGATTTAAAATATAAAGTTTCATTTTTAAATTTTATGTTTGTATGAGCCCATCAAAGTCAAGAGGACTGATATAACTTCTACTGTAATGTAATATTTAAAGGTTTCTTGTTAAAAGTGCAAGCCTGTCTGTCAATACAGAAAGATGCTTTTCTCTGTCAGATGGTGTAGTTACTTCATCTACCAGCAGGGGCCAACGGGGCCACGCTAACCGACCAAACCTTGACCTCTTGATTTCAGCAGGACATTTTGTTGAAAGACAACCATACAAAACAAGACACAAAAATCCAGAGACTGTTGACCTGCAGTCTGACTGCCTTTATCTTTGTATCCTTCTTGAGACCCATTCAAGGGGCTTGGATAAATTGGATAGTTAACCCATGTCTTCATGTGATGCCTTTCGTGCATTGTGCATGCATTCCCTTAATGTACACACAGGTTTTTTTCACCCATTATTGTAAGAGCAATGCCTGAACAAGCCGAACAATAACAGAGCTAGTGTGCTCCATTACCCCAGCTTCCATTCATGCTAATGATGTGCACCATTACTCTTCCACTTGCTTTGGCTCCTGTGCTATTTCCCTGACTTATGGTGCCATATATAACGACCGGAATCATACAGGATGTAGAGGTTCTTTATGATGATGTAGGGCGCGAGCGGAACGTCGCACATCCGAATCCGCGCCAAAATAACGCCAAGGTGTCGCTAGTCCTTGTTTCCCTTCCTTGGGATTATTCAGTATGAAAGCATGTAATTGGGTCTGTGATGATATTAAACTCATAGCTAAAGAGGCTGCGTCAAAAGCAAAAAGCACGGCAAAACAATTTTAAGCCTAATTTGGTATGAGACATGACTGGCCCAGTGGCGACACGCAACAGAGTCATTAATGATAAGGATTAAGCTTGCGCAATCAAAAGATGGAACAAGATAATGTGGCGAGATACATTCGAAACACAAGCAATTAATGGAGGAAGCATGACACGGGGCTGCTAAAGATGAAGGAGGAGAAGTGCTCTCAGCACTTCATCATTATTAATGACAAAGACGCTCACGTCCTGCCCGTCTCCGGGCGCCTGCCGCTGCGGAGAAAGGGAGAAGCTGCCGTATGGTTTGGGGAAGCCAGACGGAGCTGTCAGAGGCCCGTCCGGGCACCGTGGCTGCTGTCTATTACTCATGTGACTAGTGAACCCACCAGGCAGAAAATGACTGGGTTCACAAGGTGATTAATGAGCTCTCGACCGCCGCACGTCAAAATATGACGCCGATTGTTAAGCTGCCGGCCCTCTCCCAGGACGGGCCTTATAACACGCTTTCATTGAAAATCAATTTGGTGTTTCCCTCAAAACGGGAATCACGGTGTCTTTATTCATTAACACAGTGACATTATGTTTAAACTGTGCAGCGTGCCTTGGTCCCATAGGCAGGATATGCAATTGTTTTTCATCTTACTTAGGACTTCCAGCCAGAGGAGGTACAGCCAGACGTTTCCTATATTGCTGAAAGAGCATATAGAGATGCAT
Source organism: Misgurnus anguillicaudatus (assembly GCF_027580225.2). Taxonomy (NCBI): domain Eukaryota; kingdom Metazoa; phylum Chordata; class Actinopteri; order Cypriniformes; family Cobitidae; genus Misgurnus; species Misgurnus anguillicaudatus. The sequence goes on from NC_073355.2 coordinate 17,166,760, forward strand.
TCGTACTGCAGGGTGTTAAAAGACATTTCCCTGTTGAATAGACCAGCATAAACCAACACAGACATTCGCTATGGTCTTCTCAGCGGGGTTCTTGGGACGTAATGCACGAACGTCCTATCTTAGGATCGGCAGAGCGCAATGTCCTAAATGGGATCCCAGTTGAAATCGCCATGGTTACTAAACAGATAAGATAGGATTGTGAGTTAGGATATTTCTACATTACGGCCCCGGGAGTCTTCAGAGAGTATTTCCCGGGAAAGGAGAAGCGTGATGTACAGTAGCGCATGGAATGGACATTCAATTGAGGGTCTACCGAAGGGAAAACGTAACGACACATTAAATGAATTAGTTTTCCAATAGGGCTGCAATAAAAACCAATGATCCAACAATCACCTTGTGCTAATATTAGAAGATGAGAGAGAAATGTCATGGCTATGAGACCATCATTCAACTGCTATGGGGGAAATGACCTCTCATCTAATGTTGCCTGTATTTTCCCCGCACTTACAACACAAACACGGCGCGCTAGCTAGGCCATTCGGAGATCAGCGGGTTAGCGCACGAGAGACTTCGCTGGAGATGGAGACGCGCATTTGATCTGCGCATCACGGACGAGGAAGCGAACGTGATGGAGCAAGGGGTGCTTGATAAACAGACGCTATCTAGGGCACGCACCTCCGAAGAAGCCTCTCTGGGGGAAGCCTAAAACCCAAGGTGTAACAAAGCAACCCAAAGCAAATTACCCTGACACGAAACAATAGCAAATTGGACAAATGATATAATGTAAGTCCTACTGTCGCCAGCAGAGCGTGCTTGTTTGAGGCGCTCAGAGGGAATTGAAAATAAGAATAGGCTTTGATGGTAAAGGTCAGGCAAGACAGTAGCTCTCAGCATGGCCTCCTCATCGAAACATCTCGCATACAGTCCCACAGAAACAATCTCTTACCCGGTGTGCCCATCGTAATGTTGTTGTTAATAATGCATTGTATATAAAAGGACCCAGTTTTTATTTCTCAAGAGAGCAGCTTGTGTGCTCCTGGCTTGTAAGGGAAGATTTGAGGAACAATTGCGAGACATTGCTGACAAGCTCATGGATGGATTTTTCTAAACTCAATAAATCAAAGTGTTGGTATTTCACTGTCATAAAGCTCTCGGTGGCTCTGTGATAAATAGCCTCTGTGTTAGACAACTCCTGCAAATGAGTCCATGCCATAGAGGATAACTATTACGAGTGGTGAGAGGCCAAGCGCCTGGTTTTATGACCCGCCTGTGCCATTTAATATATTCTGACAAATTCCCATTAAAAATGTATTCATTATTGTCTCTACATGCGAGGGGAGTGCAGAGGTTGTTTAAGCTGTTCTCAGTACAGTGATAAGGCAAATACAAGTCACACTTTTAAGAGTAAGATTGAAGCTCTTTATATTAGTGAGCTGTATTTAGCCCATCCTACTAGCCAAGACAATCTCCTGCTTAGAGCAATAACTAACCTTTCAAACTACCAATGATTATTGATCATTGAAATTTCTAACTAATGACACTACAATGTAATTTATATATTACAATTCTTTTGTGATTTTAGGATATATATATATATAGTAAATAAAGCAGTTATTTTTTTATCCTGCACATCCCTGAGTACCATTTAGAGGTCCTAATGCTACCAATATGTACCTGTAAGGTATATATATCTTCGGTGTACTAATCCCCTTGTTAAATCTGACGTCATATGGCACCACTTCCAGATCCAAGTGCTCAGATGCTTAAGCAAACAACAAAAATACTAATATTTACTCACACTGTGGTTTAAAACTACAGAAAAAATCACGATCTTAACCTCTATCTTCATAATTAAATTCCAGATGACCTTTATGAATCGGTAAAATATTGAAGTCTGGGATGCTGTGAGCCTGAAGAATGTAGTGTACTCCACGAGTTTATAAAAGCTTAGCTTAAATACATAAAATGAGTCTCAGTTGAAATGAGCATAGGCTTGGACCCGGAAACGGTACTCCTTATAACGTACATGCAAATATGTACACCTTTTTTTCTGAGAGCACAATCAGTACAGTAATTTAATTCATGTTTGAATGTAAACTAGCTTTGATTTTGGAAAATTGATTTGAAAAGTATTACTATTAAAGGGAAAACCTACAGTGTAGGTTTGGATGTTAATGAAAACAACATTATGTTGAACATCAAAACATTTCACACTGATGGAAAAATGACACATTAAAACAATAAAATCTGGCATCAGCCCTGAGTAATTACTCAACATGGTTATATCTCATATTACTCCATTTGTCATGGATGACACTATAAAAAAAATCCACGATGAAATGTCCATGAAAATCTGTTTTTGCAGTACTTATGCTTGAAACTGACATTTTCCTTTCTGATACTGTAAGAGTTACCAAAGAAAGTAGTGGTCAGAAACTACATCAACATAATAAATGTTTAGCTTAATAGTTTAATAACTAATACTACTTAAAATTCAAAATAATGAGAATGATAAACTGGAATCTATGACTATGTGACCACTATCTGAAACAGTCAGACTGATCTCATGGAAAGTCGTGTTATAGTCAAAAAAAATTTGATTAATATATTCAAGTCCATGACACGAAATTTTTTTTTTTTTGTGCCTTAAGCACGAATGTCTTTTTCGCGTCACTCTCTCGAATTTCTATAAATAGTCTTTCACGTCTGTGGCACAACTTTTTTTTTCATTTTATGCATTGTTTTCTTATATTTTTTTACCATTGTCGCATGGGGTTGAGGTCAGAATCACTTTCTGTTACATTTTTAGACATCATAACCCAACCCCCATCTCTAACCCCAACTCCAGGCGAGAATAATTTTAAAACCGGAAGAAAAACATGTAGAAACCGATACATAAAAATACATCCTAACCCAAACCCCAAATCTTACCCCAACCCCAAGCGACAATGATTTAATAATAGGGGGAAATTTTGAAAACAATACATAAAATGCATTTGTGCTCAAGGCATGAAAAAAACGCTAAATTTCGTGCCATGAACACAAATAAATTATTACAATTTTTGCGTGACTATAACATGACTTTCCATGAGATCATGTTGCAAACAGAAGAATATAAGCCATAAGCCATAAGTTCATATGACATGCCTTTGTGTTCCTTATCAAGGAACTTAAGAAAAGTAGATGCACAGCAATGAATTTCACAGCAACTTTTTAACTGTGATGTTAATAGAAAAAATGTTTACGACCTAAAAGATTACTAAGAAAAGTAGAAGTTTGCTCAAAGGAAATCCTAACATTGCTGTTTTTCTTTAGAATCACACCTTTATGAAAAATAAAAGCAACACTTAATTTACAATTTTTTAAGTACTCTCTAATTTAGATAATGTAGATAAACTGGGACTTCCAGAAAGTCTATAAACTTCCACAGAAATTGTACAGTGTAATTGGCTGATATTAGAAAGCATCCTGGTTACAGTTTTAGCTTTGCATTTATTCTACTGCTAATTAAACAACATACAGCCATGTATGGTCTAAAATAACAACTTGTATAAGAATATTTCAGTTCACCTAAGTCTATACAAAAGAGAAAAATGAGGTTTACATTAACAGTATAGTCAGATGAATCAAATGAAAACATATCATTCCTCTTAGTTTTTACAGTAATCTACAATGATAATCTAAGTGTTGTGTTACTGCCTAGACCTTACTGATCTCAGTATCAGTAAAAGATCTGGAGTGCTGCAAGTAAAAGCAAGAGTGCAGCAGTAAAACTGATGGGGGAAACTTGTGATGATTGTGATGATTGTGATGATTGTGATGATTGTGATGATTGTGATGACTGTGAGGATTGTGAGGATTGTGATGATTGTGAGGATTGTGAGGATTGTGAGGATTGTGAGGATTGTGATGATTGTGATGATGTGCTGGCTAGAAAGAAAACAAAGAGTGCATTACCAAATTTGGTGTTGCCAAGTAATATTGCATTTATCCTTACTTCTTATGGGGTTGTAAAACGAGCAAATAAGCATTCTACTGTTTCTATTTTTGCTAAAACTTTTTCCTAAAATGTAATCCAGCACATACTCAAAAAAGCTGGATTGAAGTATAAGTTGCTGTAGAATACATTATTTCATTATAGAGAAGACTCAAATGAATCTTACCTAAAGTACTTGATATAATGGGACAACTCGTACCCAAGTCACCATCAGTACCATTGGAGGTGAATGTAATGAAACCTGGCTGGTTGGTGGTGATCTGCTGGTTGATCCAACTTTGGTACTGAGAAACTCGGGTATATACACCAGTACAATTGGGTAAAACACACCCATTACCAAAGCTCACAATGCCAGACTGGATCCAGACTGAGCCCTGTTTGCTGACCATAGGTCCACCAGAATAACCCTGTATTACAAAATACAAGTTAAGGTTGTTCTTGACAAAATATATATATAAATAATTGACAACATACAAGCAATTTAACCTACTCTACACCTGTACTACACAACTCTTTTTTCTTATTACCTGGCAGAAGCCACCTTGTAATGGTCCAGCACAGATCATGTTGTTTGTGATGTTACTGTTTCCAGCATAAAGACATTTACACTTTCTGTTCCCAATAACAGGCACTTGTACTTCCTGTAGAGTTTGTGATGCAGCCAGAGAAACTAAGAAACACATTGAATAATAAAACTTGTTAAGTACAGCAAAAGTCGATTATGTTGAAGCAAATCAAAGTTAGTAAATTTCATTAAATTCTTACCTCCAGAGACAGTATCTCCCCATCCAGTGACCCAGCTCATTGTGCCGTTGAAGAAGCTGCTGCCTGTTGCCGCCAGGCAGACCGGTATTATATAGTCAGTAAAATTCACAGGTGAAGACAAATGCAGAAGAGCAATGTCATCGCCATCAGTTAATCTACTGTAGTTTGGATGAATGATGATTTGGGAGACAGTTCTGTTCACCTCATTTGGATTTGATCCTGACTGTGTCTGTCGGCCCAGATACACAGTCAGGCCAGTGGTTAAAGTACTGTAATTAGTTTGAATAACAAATGTTAACAATAAACACATTCATTGAATAAACTGTATTGTTTTATTAGCGTAGGGTCTGCTATTTGCTGATGGTTACGTGGTTACCTGGAAAAGCAGTGAGCTGCTGTCAGTACCCATTCATTGTTGATGAGTGATCCACCACAGAAATGTCCAGAGCTCCCATGAAGACTGACCTGCCACGGCCAAGCACCAGCTGAAGCATTCTGTCCTTCAACTATTGGGAATGAAGGTCTGCCACATACTGACAATGAGGAAAATAAAAATCATGTTTGAGCTTTATAATCAAAAGCAAACATTTTGAATCACAACCTATAAAAGCTAATTTCCCAATAACTCAAAAAAGCAATTTGTATACACTGTCAAAATATAAAAAAATTAATTAAAAGTTCAAAAATGGTCCCAAGCTGTCACTTGGGCAGTACCCTTTAAAAAGGTCATACTATGTACCATTTAGGCATAGATATGTTTACATTTGGTACCAATACAGTCCCCTCCACTAATTTTGGAACACTTGTTAAATATGAGCAAAGAAAGCTGTCAAAAAAGTGTTTTTAACAATTTTGAGCATGGCATGGTTGTTTGTGCAAGACGGGCCGGTCTGAGTATTTCACAATCTGCTCACTTACTGGGATTTTCATGCACAACCATTTCTAGGGCTTAAAAAGAATGGGGTGAAAAGGGAAAAACATCCAGTATGCGGCAGTCCTGTGGGAGAAAATGCCTGATTGATACTAGAGGTCAGAGGAGAATGGGCTGACTGATTCAAGCTGATAGAAGAGCAACTTTGACTGAAATAACCACTCGTTACAACTGAGGTATGTAGCAAAGCATTTGTGTAGTCACAACACACACAACCTTGAGGCAGATGGGCTACAACAGCAGAAGACCCCACCGGGTACCACTCATCTCCACTACAAATAGGAAAAAGAGGCTACAATTTGCACAAGCTCACCAAAATTGGACAGTTGAAGACTGGAAAAATGTTGCCTGGTCTGATGAGTCTCGATTTCTGTTGAGACATAAGCACAGTATTAGTATGGTGTTCCTAATAATCCTTTAGGTGAGTGTATATACAGCAGGGAAAATAAGTATTTGACACACCCACATTTTTATCAGTAAGGGGAATTCTAAGTGGGCTATTCACACAAAATTTCCACCAGATGAAGTCATCAAGCCAAATATTGAATTCATGCAAACAAACCAGAACATTTAAGCATACAAGTTGAGTCATAATAAATAAAGTGAAATGACAGAGGGAATAAGTATTGAACACATTAAGAGAACAAGGTGCAAAATGGCATAGAAAGCCAGGAGATCACCTGAAATATGTCTGTATTGAGAGAGAAACCCTGCCCCCTATCAGTACTAATTGATATCAGCTGCTTTAATCCTAATTGATGGCCTATAAAGGCTTCTCATTACCCAGGAGGCACACGGGAAAGACTTCATGAGGGGTAAAAGCAAATAACTCTCTCAAGATCTTTGTAATCTATCATTGAATGGGGGAATGGTTACATGTTCCTGTGAGCACTGTGGGGGGCCATTATCCGGAAATGGAAAGAGCATCACTTCTCCATAAACCGGTCATGATCAGGTGCTCCATGTAAGATCCCTGTCCGAGGAGTCCAAAGAATAATCAGGAGAGTTCTCCAAGAGTAAAGAACCACTCGGGCAGAACTTCAAGAAGACCTTGCATCAGCAGGTACTGTTGTTTCAAAGAAAACTATAAGCAATGCACTGAACCGCCATGGCATCCATACATGCTCACCATGCAAGACTCCACTGCTGAACAAAAAGCATGTTGAGGCTCGGTTAAAGTTTGCGAAAGAGCATTTGGAGAAGCCTGTGGATTATTGGGAGACTATAGTATGGTCAGATGAAAGCAAAATCGACCTTTTTGGCAGTCATTATACACACCATGTTTGGAGAAGAAATGGCACTGCCACCACCCCAAGAACACCATTCCAACAGTTAAGTTTGGGGGTGGAAGCATCATGGTTTGGGGCTGCTTTTCAGCAAGGGGTACTGGCAGAGTTCATATTACTGAAGGCAAGAAAAAATATACTGGAAAAAAAATCTGCTTCCATCTACCAGAAAGCTGAAAATGAAAAGAGGGTGGACAAACACAAGGCCAAGGAAACAATGAAGTGGTTAAAAGAAAGAAAATCAAGTTGCTTGAATGGCCCAGTCAATCACCTGACCTAAATCCCACAGAAAATTTATGAAGAGAACTGAAGATTAAAGTTCGTAAAAGAGGCCCAAGGAACCTTCAAAATTTAAAGACCATTTGTGTGGAAGAATGGGCCAGAATCACTCCTGAACAATGCAGATGACTGGTCTCTCTATACAAGAGGCGTCTAGAAGCTGTGATCACCAACAAAGGCTTTTCTACAAAGTATTCAAATAAAGTGTGTTCAATACTTATTCCCTGTGTCATTTCACCCCACTTACCATGACCCAACCTGCATACCCAAATGTTCTGACTTCCCTGCATGAATTCAATACTTGGCTTGATGGCTTCATCTGGTATGAAGCTTTATTTCTGAAAAAATGAACAAAGTAAAAGCTGAGTTGGAAAATTTGTTCTTAAGAAGTTTTCAGATATAGGCAATGAAACAATTTTCGAAAGTCACAACGCTATTTTATTGCTTTATGTAGCCTAAGATTATAAAAGTACAGATGAACACTGTAGAATGTACTACACCACCCCATTTAATACAATTGAAATTTGCAGTCTCAATAAAAGATCTGGAGTGCTGTAAGTTAAAACAATAGAGCAGCAGTAAAACTGGTGGAGAAAATTTGTGATGATTGTGATGAATGAATGACCAAATTTGTTAATGCTAAGTAATACTGCATATATTATTTCTTCTTTTGGGTTGGTAAAAAACAGGTCTTTATACGCAATGTTCAGTTTCTAATTTTACTAAATCTTTGCACATACTGAGAAAAATGTTTAGGTTTACTGCAGTATAATTTGCTTTGACAGTCAATAATGATGTCACTTATTGCCAAATCAATTCATTCTAGATAACCAAAATTAATCTTACGTGCACTGGTTGTTGTAGTAGTAGTATTAGTAGTAGAAGTAGTAGTAGTAGTAATAGTAGTAGTAATAGTAGTTGAAGTAGTAATGTTAGTGGCGGTGGGGATGGTTGTTGTAATATTTGAAGGGACAGCAGTTGATGTAATGGCAGGTACACTGGCACAGCCCACGCTTGAGTCACCATCAGTACCATTGGAGGTGAATGTAATGAAACCTGGCTGGTTGGTGGTGATCTGCTGGTTGATCCAACTTTGGTACTGAGAAACTCTGGTATACACACCAGGAACATTGGGCAAAACACACCCATTACCAAAGCTCACAATGCCAGACTGGATCCAGACTGAGCCCTGATTGCTGACCATAGGTCCACCAGAATCGCCCTGTATCACAAAATACAGGTTAAGGTTTTTCTTGGCTATATATATATATATATATATATATATATATATATATATATATATATATATATATATATACAAATAATTGACAACATACAAGCAATTTAACCTGCTCTACACCTGTACTACACAACTCTTTTTTTCTTATTACCTGGCAGAAGCCGCCTTGTAATGGTCCAGCACAGATCATGTTGTCTGTGATGTTACCGTATTCAGCATAAAGACATTTACAATTTTTGTTCCCAATGACAGGCACTTGCACTTCTTGTAGAGTTTGTGATGCAACCAGAGAAACTAAGAAACACATTGAATAATAAAACATGTGTCAGGTACAGCAAAAGTCGATTATGTTGATGCCAATCAAAGTTGGTAATTTCATTAAATTCTTACCTCCAGAGACAGTATCTCCCCATCCAGTGACCCAGCTCATTGTGCCGTTGAAGAAGCTGCTGTCTGCTGCCGCCAGGCAGACCGGTAATATATAGTCAGTAAAATCCACAGGTGAAGACAAACGCAGAAGAGCAATGTCATTGTCACCAGTCAATATACTGTAGTTTGGATGAATGATGATTTGGGAGACAGTTCTGTTCACCTCATTTGGATTTGATCCTGACTGTGTCTGTCGGCCCAAGTACACAGTCAGGCCAGTGGTTGAATAACTGTTATTGGTTTGAAGAACAAATGTTAACAATGAACACATTCATTGAATAAACTGTATTGTTTTATTAGCGTAGGGTCTGCTCTGTGATTGGCTGATGGTTATGTGGTTACCTGGACAAGCAGTAAGCTGCTGTCATTACCCATTCATTGTTGATGAGTGATCCACCACAGAAATGTCCAGAGCTCCCATGAAGACTGACCTGCCACGGCCAAGCACCAGCTGAAGCATTCTGTCCTTCAACTATTGGAAATGAAGGTCTGCCACATACTGACAATGAGGAAAATAAAAATCATGTTTGAGTTTCATAATCAAAAGCAAACATTTTGATTCACAACCTGTAAAAGCTAATTTCCCAACAACTCAAGAAAGCAATTTGTATACAGTGTCAAAAAATAAATAAAAGGTTCAAAAACGGTCCCAAGCTATCACTTGGGCAGTACCCTTTAAAAGGGTCCTACTATGTACCATTTAGGAATAGATATGTATACATTTGGTACCAATACAGTCCTCTCCACTAATACTGGCACAATTGTTAAATGTGAGCAAAGAAATCTGTGAAATAAATGTCTGTATTGTTTAACATTTTGATCTCTGCTCAATATATATAAAAACCTCTGCTCTCAATAAACTTTTGTCAATCCCGACTGAATTTAATCTGATTGCAGGTTACAGTATCATTTACATGCACCCTAAACTTTGTAATCTGTTTAAAATGTTTGTTTACATGTACATTATATATTTATTATCTGAACCAAACATCTGCGCAAGCGCACAGCCAGGGTTGCCAGATTCGCATATCAAAACCATCCCAATTGACATTCAAAACTAGCCCAAAAGCATCCCAATGACTATGCACAACCCAAATGCCAATAACTAACAAACAAAACAAACCCTTCAACTCGAAAAAAGCAGAAGACTCGGCAACACTGCACACAGGATCTCTCGTCGAGTTCACGTTTTATTTCTGAATAAATGAACAATGTCGAACTGAGTTGGATAAAGTTGTTCAGAACTTCATTGTATGAAGTTTTAAGATATACGCAATGAAAAAAATTTTGAAAGTCACGACGCTATTTTATTGCTTTATGTAGCCTAAGATTATAAAAGTACAGATAAATGCTGTAGAATGAACAGCGCATGGCCCATTACCTAAATAATTGCATGCTTCTGTGACGTGACTCATGTGATGCGTAAATAAGAGGTAAATATAAGACGTGAACTTAAACACAGTTCTTCAGAGCGTGTGCAGGGGCGTTGCAAAAGATCTCGCGCCCTATGCATAGGCAGTCCTGATGGGCCCCCATGAACCACCCCCATAATATATTCCAGACTTTTCAAGGGCCTTCTCTTCCTTTGGAGCCCTGGTAATCAGAACTGGTTTTACCCCCAGTCTGATGCCCCTGCGCGTGTGCACAAGGTATTTCTGCATCCGATTGAGAAAATAATATGATTCACGTGTTTACATGCATTCTTTTCTCCTGATGATCGGATCACAGATTGGACTACACCACACATTTCAATACGATTGATATTTGCATCCGATCGCCCTTAATCGTATTGATTAAGATGTTTACATGAAGGCTTTTCAATCCGATTGAGCCTTTCTTAGTACACCTGGGTGAAACATGCGTCACAATGGATAAAACCAAAGAAGATAGTTGTGATGTGCAACAAAAAGTTGTGATGTGTCTTGAGTAGCTATAAGAAAACAATAAAAACACTGAAAATGCCATTTTCCACCATCAAGGCAATAATTAAGAAATTCCAGTCAAATGGAATTATTTTGAATCAGCCTGAAAAAGGACGTCTGTCTATCTTGTCCCAATGCACTGTCAGGAGTATGGTTCGAGGGGCCAAAAAAATCGTTAAGAATCACAGCTGGAGAACTGCAGAAATTAGTTGGGTCTTGGGGCCAGAAAGTCTCCAAAATCTACAATCTGATTTCACCTACAGTACGTCACCACAACTGTCTGGAAGGGTTTCAATAAAAAAGCCTCAATCTCATTCAGAAATCAACTCAAGTGTCTTTAGTTTGTCAGACATAGAGGTAGCCAAATGGAAAAATACCTCATGCCCACAATTAAATATGGTGGTGGGTTTTTAATGTTTCGGGGCTGTTTTTCTTCCAAATGATTTGGGCATTTTGTTAGGACACATAAAATCATGGACTCTATCAAATATTAAACAAACACCTGATTGCCTCTGCCAAAAAAGCTTAAAATGAGCCATGGTTGGATCTTGCAGCAGGACAATGATCCAAAATAAACCTCAAATTCAACATAACAATGGCTTACTGACCACAAAATCAAGGTTATGGCCTGGCCATCCCACACTCCATTGACTTAGAAAATCTGTGGGGTGAACTGAAGAGGAGAGTCTACCAGCATGGACCTCAAAATCTGAAGAGATTCTCTATGGAGGAATCAGATCCCTTGCCATGTATTCTCCAACCTCATCAGTCATTATAGGAGAAGACTAAGTGCTGTTATCTTGGAAAATGAGGGCAACAAAAACTATTGACCAAAAGGGTCCAACAATTGTGGCAATTGTTTTTTTTTTTCAATTTCATTATTTTGAGCAAGCGATCAAGAGGTTAAACTATAAAGATTTTTTTTTACACTTTGCTCATTTTTACCAGGAGTACCAATATTAGTGGAGGGCACTGTATGTACCTTTGATCTTCTATATAAACTCTTTTTTTGCAAACTTTGTACTTTTTGAAAGGGAGCCACCCCATAGCTAGAGACCATTTTTGGATCAATTTAAAAATATTTCAGGTCACTTCTCTCATATCTTCTCTCAAGTCTAGTACAAAAGAAAAAAAGATCACCAGCTTAGTCAGATGAATCAAATGAAAACATATATTTCTTCTTAGTTTTTAAAGTCAAAAACAATGTTAACCTAAAATGAATGTGTCAATAATTGCTGCATCAATTTATTATAGAAGTAACCAAAATTAATCTTACGTGCAGTGGTTGTTGTAGTAGTAGTAGTAGTAGTAGTAGTAGTAGTAGTAGTAGTAGTAGTAGTAGTAGTAGTAGAAGTAGTAGTAGTAGTAGTGGTGGTGGGGATGGTTGTTGTAGTATTTGAAGAGACAGCAGCTAATGTAGTGGCAGGTACACTGGCACAGCCCACGCTTGAGTCACCATCAGTACCATTGGAGGTGAATGTAATGAAACCTGGCTGGTTGGTGGTGATCTGCTGGTTGATCCAACTCTGGTACTGAGAAACTCTGGTATACACACCAGGAAAACCGGGTAATGCACACCCGTTATCAAAGCTCACAATGCCAGACTGGATCCAGATTGAGCCCTGTTTGCTGACCATAGGTCCACCAGAATCTGCCTGTATTAAAAAGTACAGGTTAAGGTTGTTCTTGACAAAATACATCTACAAATAACTGGCAATATAAAGGCCATTTAACTAGCTCTACATATGTAGTTTTCCTATTTACCTGGCAGTCATTCCTGTCTTGTAATGGTCCAGCACAGATCATGTTGTTTGTGATTTTACTGTTTCCAGCATAAAGACAATTACACATTATGTTCCCAATGACAGGCACTTGCACTTCCTGTAGAGTTTGTGATGCAGCCAGAGAAACTAAGAAACACATTGAATAATAAAACATGTGTCAGCTACTGCAAAAGTAGATTATGTTGAAGCCAATCAAAGTTTCGTTAACTTCTTACACTCAGAGTCCGTATCTCCCCATCCAGTGACCCAGCTTATTGTGCCATTGAAGAAGCTGCTGTCTGTTGCCGCCAGGCAGACTGGTTTTATATAGTCAGTAAAATGCACAGGTGAAGACAAATGCAGAAGAGCAATGTCATTGTCACCAGTCAATACACTGTAGTTTGGATGAATGATGATTTGGGAGACAGTTCTGTTCACCTCATTTGAATTTGATCCTGACTGTGACTGTCGGCCCAGATACACAGTCAGGCCAGTGGTTAAAGTACTGTAATTGGTTTGAATAACAAATGTTAACAATGAACACATTCATTGAATAAACTGTATTGTTTAATTAGCGTAGGGTCTGCTCTGTGATTGGCTGATGGTTATGTGCTTACCTGGAAAAGCATTGAGCAGCCGTCAGGACCCATTCATTGTTGATGAGTGATCCACCACAGAAATGTGAAGAGCGATCATGAAGACTGACCTGCCACGGCCAAGCACCAGCTGAAGCATTCTGTCCTTCAACTATTGGGAAAGAAGGTCTGCCACATACTGACAATGAGGAAAATAAAAATCATGTTTGAGCTTCATAAACAAAAGCAACAATTAAGGATCACAACCTGTAAAAGCTAATTTCCTAAAAACACACACAAAAAATACTGTATATGCAATACAGTCTAAAACATTGTTGTGTAACAAAAATTAAAAATTTCTGAAATTTATTAGGGTGTCTATGTTGCCACAGCACAGGTTTACATCTACAAAAGCAAAGATTTAGCAAAATTTGACAGACTCCTAAGAAATTAACCCTAACCCTACAAAGTTAAAAAAAAAATTAACAGTATGCGTGTTCCCTGGGTTTAAACCCATGACCTTTTGCATAGCTGTAGAGGAGTGCATTCATATACAACATGCCTTGTGCTTTTCCCCAGAAACTTAAGATAAAAGAGATGCAATGCAATGACTTTCACAACAACTTTTTTATTGTAAATAAAACTAAAAATGTTTTCAACTTACAAACAAAAAAATGGAAAGTTGCATATAAATTCGACAACACAAATTGTACAATGTAATGTGTATACAATCAACTGATATTGGCAAACACCAAGTCAAAACCACTTTATTTTACAGTATGTGTACGTACCTTGTACATATATGATAATTATGTTGTACTTACAGATAAATGCGTTGTACTTACTTTTGAGTATCCACATGGTATTTAAATAGTAAACGATTATTTTTCATATGTAACAAAAATCGTGTATGTTCATGTAACAACTCCTTTATGCAACCACGTAAACACATTGTAATACATAGTGTAAGTTTCATTTAAAAACATCAAAATAGACCTGCCGTGAACTGTTAAATGAAAAACACAATGTAGCCTACAAAAATATGCCACCAGCTGTGACACCTGGCCGTCAAGTGTTTCATCGCATTGGTTGAGATAGTCATCTAAACCAGGAAAAAAACTGGCAGAGGATTTCGAAAAGACAAGAAGATATTGAGTTATCCCTATCTGTAGCTAAAACAACGCACGGTTCTCGCGAAAGTCAATTATCACTGGATTTTACGCATTGCTATGCATAATGCACATTGGTGCAACCAGAAGCTAGTTATTATAGTTTTGAGGGTCAGTAAAGGCTGAGTGTGATTAAATCATGGAGTCATTTTTATTTTTCGCTGAACTATCATTTTAAAGGAATCTAACCTGCAGCAGTTGATGTAATGGCAGGTACACGGGCACAGCTTACGCTTAAGTCACCATCAGTACCATTGGAGGTGAATTTAATGAAACCGGGTTTGTTGGTGGTGATACACTTGTTGATCCAACTCTGGTACCGAGAAACTCGGGTAGACACACCTGGAAAATTGGATAAAGCACACCCTCTACCGAAACTTACAATCCCAGACTGTATCCAGACTGAGCCATGTTTGATGACGACAGGTCCACCAGAGTCACCCTGTATTGCAAAAGACAGGTTAAGGTTGTTCTTGCTAAAACATATGTAAAAATAACTGACAACATACAAGCCATTTAATCTGCTATTATTAATAATAATATTTTTCTTATTACCTGGCAGGAGCCGTTTCCGCATTGTAATGGTTCAGCACAGATCATATTGTTTGTGATACCAAATGGAGCATAAAGACATTTACACTTTCTGTTTCCAATGACAAGCATTTGCACTTCCTGTAGAGTTTGTGGTGCAGCCAGAGAAACTGTGTAACACATTGAATAATAAAACATGTGTCAGGTACTGCAAAAGTAGATTATGTTAACTCCAAGCAGAATTAGTAAATTACATTAAATTCTTACCACCAGAGTCAGTATCTCCCCATCCAGTGGCCCAGCTCAATGTGCCGTTGAAGAAGCTGCTGCCTGCTGATGCCAGGCAGACCGGTATTATATAGTCAGTAAAATCCACAGGTGAAGACAAATGCACAAGAGCAATGTCATTGTCACCAGTGAATTTATTATAGTTTGGATTAATGATGATTTTGGAGACAGTTCTGATCACCTCATTAGGATTTGATCCTGACTGTGTCTGCCGGCCCAGGTACACAGTCAGGCTAGTGGTTGAATAACTGTAACTGGTTTGGAGAACCAATATTAACAATGAACACATTAATTGAATAAAATGTATTGTTTTATTAGTGTAGGATCTGTTGATATGATTTGCTGATGGTTATGTGGTTACCTGGAAAAGCAGTGAGCTGCTGTCATTACCCATTCATTATTGATGAGTGATCCACCACAGAAATGTCTATAGCTGCTGTGAAGACTGACCTGCCACGGCCAAGCACCAGTGGAAGCATTCTGTCCTCCAACTATTGAAGGTGAAGGTCTGCCACATACTGACAATGAGAAAATAAACATCATGTTTGAGTTTCCTAATCAATGGCAACAATTTTAAAAAGATTTTGTCTCAGGTTACATATGTAACCATTGTTCCCTAAGAAGGGAACGAGGCACTGCATCATCAAAGCTGCACTATGGTAACGCCTTTGGCATAATTGCAGGTGACGTAGGAACCAGGAAGCTATACTGCCCTACAAAGGCTAAGTGCAGTAACTATGCAAACACTGAAACAGAGAAAATGCCCTTAAAGTTTTTCACCAGCCAGTCAAACATGTTACTGCAATTTTGGCACAAACGTTTCTTAGAAATGGGTCTAAACTGAACCAGGATACTTTGTCACAAGACACAACAGATCTCACAAAGCCCATTTCAACCCTTAACTCAATTTTGACCAAATGCGTATTTACTGCACTTTGGCTTTGTAGGGCAGTATAAATAGAGCATCCGGCAAAGCCGATGTCAGCTAAAAAGTGTCAAAGCAAGACGTGACAGGGATGCAGGGTCACGTTTTTAGAGAACAATGGTTACATACATAACCTGAGATGTTCCCTCACCGAAGCTACTATATGGGAATGATGTACCAAGCACCATGCTACCAAATTCCTGTCTGTGTGTAGCATCACATCCTAAACTGAAGCCCCTAGCCCCAAGGCCTTAAAGGCTGCCATACCCAGAGTAGAATGAGCTCTGACAACAATGGTTGAGCCCATGTTTCAGAACTGAAACAGGGACGAACAGAGCCCTAGATAGACCATCCAGGACAAAGGCCAGGTCCCAGGCCTGGATCCTGGCACGACTCACAGGCCTCAGCCTCCGAGTGCCACAAAAGAAGCAAATCATCAGTGGGTCTCTCCCCAGCGATTGCATACTCAAAGGGGCATTGTAAGCTGATATAGCGCTGCATAAATGTTAAGCATAGAAGGAGATAACCCTGCAGTTAATTTTTTCGGTACCAATCGGGCAGTTAACTGGGTCGTACAGGTGCTCTTCCACCTGGTAAGGACCTTGTCCAAAAGAACTCCACCACCTCGGGGTTGGTTCCCACTCCCTGGGCCTCACCCCCTGTCTCGACAGGACAACTGCTCCCTGATTCAGACACCGGGGAATGTATACTGATCTGAGTGAGAGCAGCTTTCCCTATGCCTACTGGAGAATATGCATGCCAACTTGTAAAGTGGACCCAAGCAAAGCTCCTGTGAAAGACCGCCAGCATCTTTAGGCAGTCTATAGTACATAGATTGTGCTTCATGGTCTTCCATAACCATTCCTTATCCTGAGAGGAAGGTATCCATCGTTAGCTTGATGGCACTCAAGGAACCTTATGGTAAAAGGATGGATTTCTCTACAAGAGAATTATTGTCATTATAATCCATACTAGGCTTAAGAAAAGAGGTCCTCGGTACTGTAAAAGGACACTTTCCCTGGCGTTTGGTTAATCGGCTCCTTATGGCTCTAACAGCCTTGCATAACCGTTCCCCAGCCTATGAAAGATGCATCTGTCATAAGCCTAACACTACAACACTGAGTCTCCAACACTAGCCTTTTGGGAAAGGAACCATTGTTACTTTCATAATACAAAAAAATCCATATTACTCCCAGAAAGAGGTCCTCTGCTGGAGAAGCACACTTTCCCTGGCATTTAGCTAATGGGCCTTCTGGCCCTAATGGCCTTCCATAACTGTTCCACAGCCCATGAGGGATCACCTGTTTTAAGCATAATGCAACAACACTTGAGTCCCCAACACCAGCCCCTGGGAAAGGAACCATAGTTTTTCCAACAATGCTAAGGCACAAGGACATTAATCATGAGAAACAGGGTGGTTCCTCTGGAAAAACTCTCAGGTTTTGAGCCACCATTTTCAAAAGAATTCTAGATACCATGGGTGAAAGAAGATATAAGGCCAAACCCATCTCAACTGCCTGGGCAATTCCCATGTCTTTTTGGTTGAATATGCCGCACCGCCTCGGCGGACAAAGTGTCTCGAGCATGTGAACTTTGTATGACTAATTTGTATGAAAGCACTGGGGTGCTCTGCCAACTTGATGGTGTGCTTAGAGACAATGCCAGGATGAGGGAAAGATAGCTCACAAGCATCTGGTCCACCCTAAGCATTGCCAAATATCCGTGCTTACTTGTCCCCACAATATTGGAAGACATGGTGGCATGAGGGGTGTGGGCATGGGGCTTATGACCTCGACAGCTCACTATGGATGTCAGGAAAGAAAGGCATGTTGCGTCGAGCAGGCTAAGGGTTTCATTTTAAAATGCTCGTCCAACATGCTCTGGGGATGCACGCTCTGATTCTTTCCAGGTAAACTAAAACTGTGCCACGGCATATTCACCACCTCCAACAGGTCCTCATAGGTGGGGAATGAATGAGGGAACACCTCAGCATCTACCGTGTTTGCAGATGTAACATCAACTTCCTCGTAGGAAGACAAATAAGGACTGATCTTCTGCTCAGGGCGAAAGAAACTGCATCACAGGCTTCCGTTTTCAGAGATGGGCATTGTTGGGCATGTTATTTAAAAAAAGTTATAGTTTGTAACTGCGTTACATCATTATAAAAGTAACTAATTACAAGGGAAAGTAACTATTGTGTTACTTCATATAAATAACTTTGATGCCCCCAATATTAATGGCCAGATTAACTAAATGGGCCAAATAAGTTCAGCTTTTAAATAATTGACGGGTCCGCGTCGGTTCCGGGTCCAACTTTCAAAATAATAGACGGGTCCAGGTTGGCTCAGTGTAGCACATTAATGGGTCTCTTCAGGTTTGGGTACGAATTTTTGGACCCATGTAGACCTCTATAACTAACGCTTAATGCCCTTGATTTCAACACCACGGACATCCCTAACAAAGCCAAAGTACACTGAAAAGAACTGGAGGACAAAAGGATGAAGGTTTATAACACCTGGTATTGTGTGACTTCTCCTAGTGACTCTTTTATTTTATTCTGCAAACAAAAAAATAACATGGCTTGGCAAACAATATTTTTGAATAATATGTTCCTCTGGCATTCCAAATAAACTGATAAATGTTAAAAAAAATCCTTTGCCTTGTACCAAACCCTTTTTGATATCTTTCTTATCAGCAACCATTGCAGCCATTTCAAGCGCAAAATGATTTAAAACATGCTTTTTTGGGGTTAAATAATGGTGCAAATACCAGTAATATTCACACGTTCAAACCAAAAAAAATTTGTTGCATGAATCATAAGACACCTAACATAAGACACATAAAACACAAATGCTCCATGTCCTCGCTCGAGGGAGCGCACTCTATTAGACATATACTGCTCAATTCATTGACCACTGATAAACACATACATGCGCTTGCTGAGGCACAAAAGGCTGAAATCTGCTTTGCCTGATGCTCTATTTATAGCTTCCTGATTCCTACGTCACCCTCCTATAACGTGTTACATGGCCATTGGTTTGATTACACATACATGCTCAGACGCAATCACGCAGAAGGCATTCCCATAGCATAGCAATGGCGAGGCAGTGCGAGTTCCCTCTAAAAGGGAACCCCCATATTCTGTAAAAAAAATTATACCTCCTGAGAGTTTTGCATCGCATCTTAAAATAAAAAACTCCATGTATGCATACTATTTATGCATTATTACATTTTGTTCTTTAAAAGAAAGAAAGTTTTGGTGTACAAGGCCACAATAAATGGTAAGTTATCATTGAGTATGAATTAACTCAAAAAGTGTCTTGATCAGAAGCCTACCGCTCACTAGGAGAGTGACAGCAAATACAACATTTCATACACCCATTATACCCATTCCCCTTATATATGCTCATACTATCTCGTCATATTTAGACATGCCTTTTGAATATAATCCTGTTTGATGTTATTGATATTTACAGAGTAACCTTACTATAGACACAATGTATTTTGCTGCCCTGTTCTATGACCTAAGCCCTTTTCACACAGACATTCCGTAAAATACACGGGAAAGGCATCCAGGATTTTTTGTTCATTCACACTGCCATGATTACCCGGCATCTGATGGTCCCAGAAAGACACGTGACCTATTGAAAGTCCCGCCCTCTCTTCTACGCAGCGTCTGAAGTTTGCATATTATATATTATTTCTCTCTCCAAGAACCACTCGCGTGCATTTTTGTTTATGATAAGATTATAAAGGAGCGCATGACGTGCCGTTCTAATGCTGGTGAATGATCTCAGCTCAGCTTCAGAGTGGATATTTGACAAGCTCCGTGATCTCTGCTTTAATACAGTTTTCAGACATTTCTCATCGTGAATGTTTATATGCATTTAAAACCCGCATTTTGAGGAGCTGAACGATATATCTTGTTGGGATGACGTGCGAGTATATTCGTTTATTATAGCTCAAATTAGCACGTGACGTGATATTCTTTTATGCTGCTGAATGATCTCCGTTTCAACGCAGTAAGTAACGAGCTAACTTACCTGATATCTGCTTCAGTCCAGTTTGCTGACATTTCTCGTAGTGAATGTTGTAAATCCCTCATTTTAAAGAGTTGAACCAACTTCATGTTGCCATGACACACGCGTCCTCACTACGGCATGTGCGTCATTGTTTATGCGGTTCATTTATAATTTCCTGATAACTGCATCAATATAGTTTGCAACGTTTCTCGTGGTGAATGTTAATATGCATGTTATCTCTCATTTTAAGGATCTGAACCATAACTTTTGTTGTGATGATGCGCGCGTCCTCACTACGACACGCCCATTACGGCATTCTTTCGGCTTCTTGTTCACACAGAAGGTTATCCGTGTATCTGACTAGGTCCTCTTTCCGGCAACGATCCCAGAAGATTAACGGGACGAGTTTGTGTTCACACAGAAGCTTGTCTGGATATTTTACGGGTATTTTCTGGGACCAAAGGTCTGTGTGAATGGGGTTATACAGTAAGCAAAGTCATATCACTTTCATGTTCTTCAAATTTAAACCCCTAAAACTGCGTGAACAAAACATTCAGAGATAGATATAAATCAGGCTTGTGCCCCAAATGATTAGTGCTAATGACGCCCAACTAAGTAATGCTGCATTTAAACCTCTTCTTCTTATGGGGTGGTAAAATGTCACAAAATAGGTCTTTGTAAGAATTGTTACTTTTGCTATAGTGTGTTTCAGCATATACTGAATAAATATTTAGCTTGACTGCACTATAAGTAGTTTGGATGTATCAATAATAGCCACATCAATTAATTATAGAAGAAACTTAAAGCAATCTAACCTGCAGCCATTGATATAATAGCAGGTACACTGGCACAGCTCACACTTAAGTCACCATCAGTTCCATTGGAAGTGAATTTAATGAAACCT
The DNA here is from genome assembly GCF_027580225.2 of Misgurnus anguillicaudatus. Classification (NCBI taxonomy): domain Eukaryota; kingdom Metazoa; phylum Chordata; class Actinopteri; order Cypriniformes; family Cobitidae; genus Misgurnus; species Misgurnus anguillicaudatus. The sequence continues at coordinate 17,187,786 of NC_073355.2, forward strand.
GGCTGTATTCCGGTGATATGCCGGTTGATCCAACTCTGGTACTGAGAAACTCTGGTATACACACCAGGAAAATTGGGTAATGCACACCCTCTACAAAAGCTAACAATGCCAGACTGGATCCAGGCTGAGCCCTGTTTGCTGACCATAGGTCCACCAGAATAACCCTGTATTACAAAATACAGTTTAAGGTTGTTATTGACAAAATTTATGTACAAATAATTGACAATAAAGAAGCCATTTAACTAGCTCTTCATATGTACTTTTTCTATTTACCTGGCAGGAGTCTTTCCCATCTTGTAATGGTCCAGCACAGATCATGTTATTTGTGATATCACTGTTTCTAGCATAAAGACATTTACACTTTCTGTTTCCAATTACAGGCACTTGCACTTGTTGATTTTGTGGTGCATCCAGAGAAACTACATAACACATTGAATAATAAAATGTGTTAGATACAGCAAAAGTAAATTATGTTGACTCCAATCAGAGTTCATTAATTTCGTTAAATACTTACCACTAAAGTCAGTATCTCCCCATCCAGTGACCCAGCTCATTGTGCCGTTGAAGAAGCTGCTGCCTGTTGCCGCCAGGCAGACCGGCATTATATAGTCAGTAAAATTCACAGGTGAAGACAAACGCAGAAGAGCAATGTCATTGTCACCAGTGAATCTACTGTAGTTTGAATGAATGATTATTCTGGAGACAGTTCTGTTCACCTCATTTGGATTTGATCCTGACTGTGTCTGTCGGCCCAGGTACACAGTCAGGCCAGTGGTTGTATAACTGTTATTGGTTTGAAGAACAAATGTTAACAATGAACACTTTTATTGAATAAACTTTATTGTTTTATTAGCGTAGGGTCTGCTCTGTGATGGTTATGTGGTTACCTGGAAAAGCAGTGAGCTGCTGTCAGTACCCATTGATTGTTAATGAGCGATCCACCACAGAAATGTCCATAGCTCCAATGAAGACTGACCTGCCACGGCCAAGCACCAGATGAAGCATTTTGTCCTCCATCTAACGAGAATGAAGGTCTGCCACATACTGACAATGAGAAAAATAAAAATCGTGTTAAAAGCCTCATATAGCAACAATTTTTTATAAAGATTTCAGCATATTCTGTGACATTTTTTTCTTACCTCCTGATAGGTTTGCATCACATCCTAAAATTAAAAAAGTCAGTTAATGATTACTCCATATATATCTACTATTTATGCAATATGAAACATTGTTCTTTAAAAAAATAGTTAGGCCACAATAAATGGTAAGTTATCATTGAGTATGAATTAACTTAAGTCTTGATCAGTCATATGAGGCTTACCGCTTACTAGGAGAGTGACAGCAAACACAGCACTCAGTGCATGAAACATCCCCATCGTCTCGAACAAGACCTGTTTCCCATACACCCATTCCCCTTTTATATGCTCATACTATCTCATTATATTTAGACTCGCCTTTTGTCTATAATCCTGTTTGGTGTTATTGTATGCTATTTGCAGAGTAACCTCAATGTAGACACAATGTATTTTGCAGCCACAAACTGCATCATGTGTTGGCATCTCAGTTATGTGCAGTCATGATCTCAGTATGCAAATTGTCAAATTTGAATTATTAGAAATGAAAATGAAACTAAAACACTATAATAATTTATAAGTATGGTGTAGTGCCTCTTTATGCAGCCAATACAGTGTCAGTTCATCTTGGGAATGAAAGATACAAGTCCATGAGGAATCGAGCCATTCCTTTTACAAAACAGATACTGTTTTTTCCTCAAAAGTAGCTAAAAATAATTTTCAGATCTGGGGACTATAAAAGGACATTAACATTACAAACAATGTTTAGCATCAGATCTGCCTTTGACACTGGGGGCTAAGGTGGGTCAGAGCAGGCATCACATAGTCTGGTTTTTATGCTGCCTAATTAACGTACATGGTTAAACGTGAATGTTCCACTAGCTGAATTGGTAGCACGTTGTATTCGCAGCACAAAGGCAGTGGGTTTGAATTCCAGGAAGGACACATACTAATAAAATGTATGCACTGTAAGATGCTTTGAATGCTATTATGCATTTGACCATCTCCAAAAAGACAAAATCACAAACAAATCATTGATTCGATGTTGCCAAATCAATTAGCTTTTTTCAAAAAGCCTCAAAATTTAAGTTATTCCACAGGCCAAAGGCCATCACTGTGTGAGTTCAGCTGTAGCCTTTCCCATGGTGGAGAGGGAAGGCAGCTCCAGTAATCTCAGTCTAGACCGTGTGCTCCACAGCAGCAGGAGGCGACCATTCCCGCTCATTAATCACCCGCCGCCGACACCAGAGACATCCTGCCCTCTCATAAGGACTAAATAACTCCTGCCATCACGAGCAACAGCGCGCCTAAGCACCTGGAAAACTCGCAGAGATGCTGCTTTGAGATGTGAGGCTGTTTTTTGTCTTTGTTTATGTGGCCGCTCATCAGCACGGCGAGAGGCCCGGGTGCCGGGGACAGCCAGCCATTTGGCCAAGATCCCTGCCTCCCTTGACCAGCAGGGTGCCTGCTGTCCGGGCCAGATCAGGCTGAACGGAGAGAGGGGAAGAGATCACCTCTGCTTTGCCTCATTACAGACTCATTCCAACACTCAAGCACTTTAGTAAGGAGGAATATACATTCAGTAGCACTATTCACAAAGCACTGCCATAAAGATCTGCCCGGCCCAGGAGAAGCCACCACATAACGCTACAAAGACAACACGCAGGATTGAATGGAGAGAGCGAATAAGCAGAAGAACGATCCAGGAGGGGGCATTACCATGCATTTGCATCTGTGCTCTCCAGACACGGAGTCAGATTGATTAATGGAGACAGGGCTTGCAAAGTCATAACAGGGCTTCTGCTCAGGTTAAGTGGTGCTTAGATTGTTTTATATTGCCTGTGATTAGAGGATAAAGCTGAAGAGTTTGATCGCTAAGAGTTCACAGTCTTTCTAATCAGCGGAGGCCTTTCGATCCAACCTGACCTGGCAACTTCAATCAGACATGCGTAGCCATTTCCCGGAGTCTGACAGCCCATTCAGGGATAAAAACAATGAAGGGAGAGCGGTAGACAATTGAACATTTAATGTCGACTATCATTTCAACAAAATGAATAGCGGCGGTAATGTATTTATTGTAGTTACAATGACCACGCTGAAATTGGTGGAAGAAACCATTACAGCCCAAAAAACAAACTGTTAGACATGGCGGATCTGCGCATATTCAGATGGATGTGTGAATTATGCATGTTTAAACAGTATTATGTGATTGATACAGTATATTTGCTCAGTGAACCTAGTGTATGCAGAACAAATGTGACTTAAATCTGGTATATTTGAGGCAGGATATTTCTTCTATATCTTCTCTTTTGTTGCAGTTAGAAGTACTACATAAAATCAAATATTTAAGCAAGGATACATTAACATAAGTCTCTGTTTTAAATCTTTTAAATCCACTAACTGTAAACTATCTGTAAACCTGTAAACTAGACTTGAGCAGCTGGCACACATATTCACACACAGGTGTGTTTATTTTCGCAGGTGATGCACATTTAAATTTGTCTCCCAACATTTGGGAGTGTTCTTCCCTTCTAATCCCTATTCTCCCTGTGCAGTTCTCCCAACGATCAAAGCACAATGTTGTTTGATGGACTGTCAACTGCAGGATGTCCTGGTCCTGGCAGCTTATCAAGATCAAAAGAAGACAGTGACAACGCCTAAGTCTATGTTTGTGTAGCAGGCTTGTGTAACATTCTGTAAGATGCCACCAACCGGCAGACTATGAACATGAATGCATCTGTCGTGTTCATGAATAACAGAGAGCAAGCCCACATCGTGTTAACTCGGTTGCTAACTTTTATTTCCCGTTGTCTGTTACACATCACTTCCTTGAACAGTTTTCATTAAACTCCTCCCAGCTGCCTCTCTTAAAGAGCCCATGACAACATATTATAATTACACCACATCCCCGCTTCCAAGAACATTTACAGTAAGCCAATAACATGACTATCAATAAGCCCCATAATTATTTTGAACACAATTCTCAATCAATTACTGATAAATGAACTTAACTCACAGTACAGTATGTGAAAACCCACAGTATCCTATAGGTCTAGTCTCTTTGGCTATATCACAGGTCTACCTGACCTTGTTTTGTATACTCCAGGCGTCTGAACTGTTTGAGATGTTGATGATTCCACAAAGTGCTCCACCTGTTTGAACACCAGTGTTTGAGAAACTTTCAGCACTTGATTCATTATTTGCCATTGGTACAAGATGGCACCTTTTCCTTCTGATGGTGCCTTGAGGGCATTCCACGAAGTAAGAACAAGGAGCTGAATGTTCAGTCTTCGTGTCAGTGAACTCTCTCACCTGAGGAAAGATGACTGAGTTGTCTTGCGCGATGACGCATGTTGTACCTAGCAGCTTGCTTCTCTCTTAGTCCATTTTCTTTTGCGGTTACAGTGGTGTATTCCGGAAGGCTCGGAATTAGAATGGAGTGATGCTGTGGAAGTGGTGTGCGTAGCCTTCTCCCCATGAGGAGCTGAGCAGGGCTGCATCCATTCCACAGAGGTGTCGTTCTATAAGCCAGCAATGCCAAGTAAGAGTCTTTTGCCTTGCTGAGGAGATGTTAGACTGTCTGAACGCTCTGCTTCTCTATTGCTTTGAGCAAATTTAGGGCTGCTGTTGATGACTGAAGCCATACTCTGCTGCAAAGTTGGCAAAAGTCAGACTGGAAAATTAAGGTCCATTGTCTAAGAAAAGAAACTATGGAATTCCATGCTGTGAAAACAGACTTCATGTGTATTATAACATCATCTGATCTCGCAGGGCTCAAATTGGCAATCTCCATGAATCTGGAAAATAGTCCACTACAAATAAATAAGTGTTTCAATAAATAAGTGAACAAATCCGCACCCAGCTTAAGCCACGGTCTGGTTGGAAAATCGGAGGGGATTATCACTTCGGCTGGATTTACTCGTTCTTTAATACATGCTCTGATTTTGCTCTCCTTACGTCGCTCCACTATTACTGAAGTAGTAACTTCTGACACTATGTCGTGTTCGTGAATAACAAAGAGCAGGCCCACATCATGTTAACTCAGTTGCTAACTTTTATTTATATTTCCTGTTGTCTGTTACACATTACTTCTGTTTTCATTAACTCCTCCCAGCTGCCCCTCTTATGGCGCTTTTCCATTGCATAGTACCCCACGGTTTGGTTTAGTTTGGGTCGGGTCAGCTTACTTTTGGGAGCTTTTCCATTAGGTGCAGTACGTGGTACCCGATACTTTTTTTCGTACCACCTCGGTTGGGGTTCCAAGCGACCCGAGCTGATACCAAACGTGACGCGAAAACACTGTAGATCACTGATTGGTCTGAAAGAAACGTCACTAACAGCGTCATCGCTAGCTTTACCTGTGCTAGGCTAGCTTGCGATGTCTCGAGCAAACATGTTGTCATCTGTGCTCTGCTACAAGTTCCCAAACACCCTTTTAGCAACGAAAAACATCCACATGTTGAGAATCAGGCACACCATAACAGTTTTTTCCAGGCTTGCAGTTTGTGGCGGAACATTCGCGACGAGCACGTCAGCATTATATGCTTAAATGCAACTTCAGTGAGGCTCAGCGGAGCGCCGTCGGCTGACGCCGCGGGTGTTTGAAACTGTCATGTGATACAGAGGTAGTGATAAACGCGATGTGCAAACATCTATTTGTGGTGGCCAATTTTAATTTGGTGGCGGACTGAGAAATAAATAAATGTATGGGAATGTACAACAACGCTCTCCTCTCACTTGTATGATGTCACAGCTGTGGGCAGCGCAAATATAACGACACGCCTAAAATCCCTCCCACTGTGAAGTGATACTAAACTCAATGGAAAAGCTAACTACGCCAAAGTGAGGTGAGCTGACCCGACCCAAACTAAACTAAACCGTGGGGTACTATGCAATGGAAAAGCGCCATTAAAGAGCCCATGACAACATAATCACACCACAGCATCCTTTTCAACAAAAATTACTGTTTTTTTCTTAATGCCATTCCAACATCTGGGGCTGCACTCTTATGGAAAAAGTACAAAGGTACAAAAGCTGTCATTAGGGAGGTGCCCTTTTAAAAGCTCCTAATACCGAATCTGATCATATTCAGATGGATGTATGAATTATGTGTGAATTCACATGTACAAATACATACAGATGGATGATAAGGTGCACAAGTATTATGTAAACGTTAAAATAAGATAATTAATTCAATACTATCATTTAAAAACTTTTTTACTTGCATGTTTTTTTATTTGCTTATGCTCGGTTGTTTTAACCCATGGATGGGTCATGAACAACCGTTGGGTTGTAATTTAACCTATGCTGGGTTGTTTGTAACAATGGGTTATTGTTGGGTCAAATATAACCCCCCCCCCCCCCCAAAAAAAGTAATTTTAAACCACAACTTCTCATCTTGCACTAGTCGTGTGACGCGCCATTGTAACTTTACACTCTAATAAATTCTGGATTATATTTCAAAGGGACGAACCCAGCAGCTGGTTTAAAATTATCCCAGAAAATGTTGATATTTTATCCAAAAATGGTTTAAAAAAACCCGGCATTTATTATTGTTTAAAATGGTTTGCAAGTGTGCGTTTCACATACGTAATGGGTGACCTTTCGACATGATTACATAATATGTAAGGTCACATGGCTATTGCAAGATGAGAAGTTGTGGTTTAAAGTTTTTTTTCCAAAAATGACAATCATTTTGCTAGAAAAGATCCTTATGGCTTGGTTGGGATCACCCTTTGAAGCTGCATTAAAACTGCAATTTTAAACTGCATTGAAACTGTTAACTGTTGAGGTCCAAAAAAGTCTATTTTACTGAGAAAAAATTAACAAAGAAAGATATAAACATCATGGATGACATGGGGGTGAGTAAATATCTGGATTTTTTATGAAGTGGAGTTTTCCTTTAAATCTCAAGTTGTTTCAAATTACAACACATGACGGCAGCAAAAATGCCATGACAAGCTGAAACTAGTTTCCTTACCCACAAGTATACAATGCATTATCAAAAATGAAAGTATCTTCCTCGCTGACGCTATTCTCAGTGTGTTGAATGGCACGTGTAAACACTTCTCAGCCCTCATTCTTTGAGCTACTGAGGATCCTAGGCAGCTCATTTGTCAGGGGAGCTTCTCATAGCAGCGCTCCTCTTTCTTTCAAATGCACCGGGTAAGTATTTTAATTAGTTGGCTAATTGTCTAAGTAATTGGTAGACAACTTAGCTCAAACAGTAATCAATCTCAACAGGGCTGCGCTCTATCACATCAAAGGATCTGTAATTAAGACGGCTAACTGTGGGACGGTCTTTAGGCCGATGCTATGGTACGGGGGCGGATGATCCCCGATAAAACTCGGCTGAGCAGATGAGGCCTCCAGTGAGCTCAGGGAAAGTGAGGAAGGCTTATCGCAATGTGAAGAAGAGCATATTCCACAATTCAGAAAAATAAAAGCACCTGAGACGGCGCACGCGATAGGCTGGCGACGAGTGGACAACTTACAGAGTGCTTTATTTTATTTTTACAAACTTCCACGGTGGTGTAATTAGAGCATTGAATCATCTTCACTAAACCCGCCGAAATTCTTCACAGTGCTGAATATTTATTGCCGAAATCTCTTCCTTTGTCACAAATAGGGAACATTGTCTCATTATAAGCATGGAGAAGCAATTTGCAAAATCCATATATTTGCTATATCAGATTTCATTATTGGTTTTGTCTAGCCGCAGCTATCAATATCTTTAATTTACTCTCATTTCACAATGCCTTTGCTCTCGGAGCAGGCAATTATATATTCGGGATGAAAAGACTAATCATTTCTTAAATTCGTCTATTTAGGGAAATTTTAATCTACCCATTGAGAAAAACAAGACCCATAATGAACAATTATACAAACAGTCAATTTCTATGTTGTGCAGACGACTTAATTAAAATTAGTAATGAAAAATGAGCGAGTCTGAGCGCGCCGTACTTATCAATTTTCAAATATGGGAATTGAAATGTTTCGCCTTCCTACTTTAGCAAGGTAATGAAAATGACCTTAGTTGCAATAAAGCGTGATTTATTTACAAATAAATGGAAACATTAAAGGCATTATTAATTATGGAGCCCAGACGGCCAATTTAAATATATCAGAAATGTAAAATGGGTGAAAATGAAAACTATTATTCACTATGCTACACAAACTCCCTCATATGCACTGTAAGTGCTTGCATAAAGTGCTAACCTTACAATATTCAATGATCTTTTCTACCTCTCCATAGTGTTATATCACTCTGTAGAGTTTTATATCCAACACAGGCTTTTCAATATCCACATTATTAGATACTAAAGTAAAGTTGTTGGCTTGACTACTAGTATACTCTACTCTTTGAGACAGCAGAGCACTCGGGTCTTAAAGGCCATTATGTCCGTGTGTGGGCTGAGGATCTCCTCATTTATCCAGATCAATGTGTATTCACTCCACATCACTTTGATTCAACGTGGAAGAAATAGTGTGTACGCCACACAACAACACAGAAAGCTGTTAGGGGCCGTGTCCCTGGAGAGAGCTTTATTTGTAACAACACTGACTGGTCGTATTCGATCATTATGAAAAACTAAATTCTCTTATTGTAAGTTGCATTAAGACATTCTGTATTAGACATATTTAAATACCTCTTTAGCTTTACACCACCATCATGCTTTACATCTAATTTGTAGATTTGTAAAACACCATAGCACCCAAGCTGTTTTACAATATCAGATTACATTGGTTGGAAAAACTGATAGCTAATAGATGCATGTTTCAGTCCAAGTGGCTAATTATGGTCCCATCGCCCTGTGAGACACCTTCGGGCTTCCCTGAGAGGCATCTGAGGAAATTAAAATGGTCCTGCTCTTGTTCTCCTCCACACCGCCTGCAGCAAGGACCAATACACAGAGTGGCACTGACAGATGACAAATAAGGTTAATAAGTACTTTCCACTTCTCCTAAAGGCTAATCAAATATTAATCCTTGCAGTGTGGTCAGCAGAAAAATAACAAACAATTGGTGGAGAGGAATTGATTGAATTGATTTGCCGGCGAGGCTTTTGAAACCAAATTCCCCGAACATCTTTGAAAACATTTGCACATTCAAGGGAAACGCAGTTCAATCTATGAGATTCTCGTGAGCGACTTTAAACTGAAATCACAGAAGATTCATTAAATCGAGACGTATGGAGATATGGTTTCTCGACACTACAGGAGGAGATAAAAACAGTACACATGTTTGTATAGAGAGTATCTCTTGATTACAGTAATATACAGTGGTACCAAAGCATACAGTATATACAGTATATACAGTGTATATATATATATATATATATATATATATTTTTTTTTTTTTTTTAATCTGCACTGTGAATTAGTGATGCGTAGTAATTAGTCTCGTAACCCGCGGGTCCTGCGGGTCAGGTAAAGAAATTGTAACTTTAATGCGAAGCGGGTTGGGGCGGGTCATTAAAAACAAAATAAAAAACAGGTATGCTGCGTCTAACTCCTTGTAGCATATATATATATTAAATATTTGGGAATATATATTTTTATATTTTATTAGGTTCTTTGATAAGGTTAAATTACGTAGGCCTACGCGGAAACGTAACTTCCACCATGTAACTTTCGCAACGTAACTTGATATCCCCAAACCTTTGGCGTCACGTCACGGAAGCGCCAAGTAGCTCCCACTGCCAGCCACAGCAACAAAACAAACGGAGAAATAAAATATGAAAGACGATCTGCGGGAGAAATTAAGGTAGGGAATTTGTGAATATATAATACAAACGCTGCTTTGTAAATGTTGAAAATGTTTATCATTATCCTATCTCTATATTAATATGACCATGCTGGTTTCTATGGTTCATTCGCGTATGTTGTTGCCACTTTACACAGCGATGTAATCTAATGGCTGTTTCCAAGTATTTTAAGGGTGAAATAAAGCCTTTTTTAATTTACATTACAAATGCCTAGTATGTCTATTTTAATGGTCGTGGGAGCGGGGCCGTGCAGGTTGTAAAAATAGATACAGTGGCGCGGGGTGGGCCAAATATTTCATAAAAGCGGGACCCGCAGGTTGAAAACAATGCCGACCCGCGCATCACTACTGTGAATGTCATTTTCATGTGAAAAAACAGTCCACATGTTTGTATAGAGAGTATCTCTTGATTACAGTAATATACAGTAAAATTATATATATATATATATATATATATGAAGAGTTTGGTTCCAAAACGTAATAAATCCATTTTGACAAATTTCGGTAAAAACGTGTTTTCTATACCAAGAAAGTGACAAGATGAAAACCAGTATTTTCTGTTACACACTTTCACATAGCATCTTTAGGTTATAAAAACATAAAAAATTCAAATCCATAACTTGATTTTCAAAGATTTATTATAAAAACTAATTATTTTTTCCACAAAATGCAATAAATCCATGACAGTTTTTTATTTCAAAATGCTATAAATCTATTAAATCAATGTATAAATGTGCATTCATCTTTACCATTTTATATTTATTTAGTTGACTAGTGGTATACAATGATTAAAAAATAAACATTAATGGCATTAACCAAAACACTTACTTTGTTATATGAAGAACACAATGTTTTAGCATGAGAAGCTTGATGCTGTCTGGAGAACAAGCACCCGTCTCCCGAGTGCCTCTCGCGGAAATTATTAGCTGTTGATGGCTTACGTTTCTTTCCCGTCACAGAAAACCATCACAGGTTTGGCAATGCTATTAAAGTATTATTTTGTTTTGTTTGTTGATCACGAAGTACAAAGTAGATGAGGAAAACTAGGACTCCGTGTACTCAGCGCGCCGCCATGTTTGTTTACATTGCGTGAATGGTCCGCTGTAATATCAGAAATGGATTTATTGCGGTCTGTAAAAAAGGAGGAGTGGCGTTTGTCGCATTTTGGGAAAAAAGGGAGAAAAGATGACAGAATAACACAGCGGATATTGGATTTTGCGTAAAATTAATTATTTACTTTTAACTACTGACCTGATATAATACTGATTTTGGCAGTAACTCATTTTTTTCAAAAATGGCGTTTATCGCGTTTTGGAACCAAACTCTTCATATATATATCATTTTCATGTGATTTACTGTATAAATAATAAAAATTCTATAAATCTAAAGACACAACATTAAAATGTTTTTTTTTATATATAAAATATACTACTTTCTGGCTTTTTAATAATAAAGACATTATAAACTTTAAATTTTTGTTTCACACCACGATTATCCTACTACTTAATAAAGCATCATTTCTATTTACAAAAATAAGACTCTAATTACATCCAAGAATAATGATTATTTTTAGCACGTTTAAAGTGCAACTTTAAGGTTACATTTTTTTGTGAGATAAATATATAACCTTGTATGAAAGTACCATATGAAAATTAAATGCGAAAGCAAAAAACATTTACAAAACTCTAAGCGCATAAATTTAATAAAAAAGCTGAAATTTTCTAAGACCGCTCTCAAAATCCCTGTTTTTTTCAACAACGCGTCATATTACGTAGTCAGAGGCGCTGGTCTGACAGGCTTTACATTGGCAGTGCTGCGGTTGTATTCAGCAAAAGCAGTCGCAAATTGATGTGATTCTCCGTAGTTTCAATTTAGCATCGTCATGGTTAATAATTGTGTTAGTGGGGGTTTTTCAAACTCCAGCCTGTCAGGACAATGAGTCCACAGGTTTCTTTTGAAGAATAAAGACCGCGCTATCTTCCGTGTCTGGGTGTGTTTAACGCAGCACGAGGAAAGAGGCGAGAGACGCGACTTCAGTTCAGCATGTGCTTCAGAAAAACGCGGTGGTGTAACTTATAGCGTTCACGTTAGATCGGAGGATTATCATCCCGGCAATATGATGGAGTTAAACATTGGATGCCGAAGCAAGAACCACGTGAGGCCTGTGTTTTTGCCGCCGCGAGAAAACATGAATCGATCACGGTCCGTCTGAGATGCAGCTCGAAGATAACGTGAACTATGAACAGTAAGTCTTGTTTTTTAAACATTTGCTAGCTACTACCAAATCATTAAACATAATGATTTCATTCAAGTTTCTTATAAATATGGAAATCGACTAACTGATAAGCTTAGATTGCAAATAGTATAACCATCAAATCGAGTTACATCTTATTTACTTTGTTTGCATAGCTAATTCGTAATTCGTTTTTTGTCATGTGGTGTGTTCATGTATGTACCTAAGAAGTGACATGCTGTTATACAATTATATAAAGGTAAATCTGTTTTAATTCTAGTTGTCCAGCTACAGATGAAGATGCTTAGTATGATGAATCATCCTATGTTGTCATGGATGAACCTGGCGATGTGTTATGGAGGAGGAAAAAACAAAAAAGACTCATCTGATGAGAAACCACTGCAAGAATCTCATCCTGTTCACACAAGTAAGACTTATTCATGTCTGTCAAAGTCAAAAGTAATGTTTTTCTTTTTATTCAGGGCTGTTGGCAAGTTCATTGTTTGCTAAAGCCAGCTGATGTCTGTTGTACCATAACCTGTATTTTTTGTTTTATATGCTATGGTATAGTAATTTTTTGCTTTTTATATACATCTCTTAGGTCTGTGCAGCATGCATGTATCAGCATTTTTGGTGACCAGTGACTTCTCTTCTGAGGGACGTGAATTCCAAATGTGTGTTTGTTGTGACGTGTGTGTGAACCATGTGCATCATGCCTCTTGTCACAATACGTGCCTGCTGCACACGCATTGAAAAGGTTTATGATAAAAGAAGCACTCATGTTCACAAAATACTCGCAAGACACTAACTTGACACTAAACTGTAATTACACAGGAGATTAAGTGAGTATCAGGCAAACGTGAGCATATCATTTGTCGTGGACCCTTTACATGCGTGTGCAGCAGATTTTGACATCACGTGTGATGCACATAAGTTTACATGACGTGCTGAAAGCATATTTTGAAATGACGAGCCACACACATGACGAGCTCAATGCATGTGACCAGCTTCGCAACGTGCGCCCTCGAAAAAGAAGTCACCGGCCGACACTGACCCAGATCATCAAGATGTTAAAGCTGTTTGGGCTTCAGAGCATCTTGTCAGCACCTTCTTCCACCATGTACACAATTTCTACCATCGTGAAGGCGTGGCAGAATGAGAGATTTGCAGTAAGCGGTTGTTTTTTGTTAAAAGATTGTAAATGTTTGAACAATAGCATTGTATATCGCTTTCAAAAAATAATATAAAGCTGACTCATCACCAAAACCATCAAAACCACTTTGACTATACATTTTTTATCAGAACTGTATTACTTTGGTGTACACTGTTAACAGGGACAAATAAATGTAATCTATTTAAATATTCTGTTCTGGAATACTCCAGGTCACCACAGGCTCTACGAGAATGCAGCACTGTCCTGTCTTCCACTACACCTGCTCCCCTCTCCAGATCCATCCAGAGGATCAACAAGGATGAAGCTGTTGGGATCTATTAATCACATCATTCACAATTTAACACACTTCAACACATTATTATAATACCCTGCACATATGATGGGAAAGATACTGAAAAATTGTTAAATGTTTTTAAATGGGTCAGATTGTATATCTTTTTTTCAATGCTACATAAATAAAACTAAATCGAATTACAAATGCAGATCTACTTGGTATATATCTGATCTAAACTTCATAAACCAGTTTTTATACGGTAAGACAATTTGTGATTATTGTTTATTGATTGTCACAACATGGGGGTATTCAAACCATTTATAAAGTCCTCCTTCCTCTGGAACCTGTTCTTGAATGGCTGACACATGCAGGTAAGGGCGCCTGCACAGAGTTCCTTAGACGCCCAGCGGATAACTTGCCTATGCTGTATTTAGTGGTATTGTCTGGAGATGGGAAAACTATTAATATTGTTAATTTGAATATTGACTAGTGCCAGCAAAAATTGTGACTTAGTCATGACCTATAGGCAACTTGTAATTAAAACAAATTCATTAAGATTGTTTAAAAACAAATTTATTAAGATTGTTTTAACATTCAAATCTTTAGTTTACTGTTCATTTATACATGGATATTAAATAAATTAGTAATAAATAATCTCTGCCATAAACATACTCATTTCTACTGGCCTGGCCTGTAGCACATATGGGTTCAGACAGCTCACCTCTCCTGCGGTGATGAGCAACATCTGTATCACCTAACGTAAGTGTGGATGGATATTAACATAACTTATAAGCATTAAAAAGACATAAAGTATCAATACTATCTTTTATTGCATGATATATGATAATCTGTACAATCTTGTGATCTGGGCACAGTATTACATCTCGCCAGATCACTAATCTCACCCACACATCTGTCCTTTTCTCCTCACATAACACTTCAATTTGTCTCCTCGTACCGTTCTGTTTAATCCTGACCAGTCCCTGCACTCTTGGCTGCATAGCAAACTCATAATTGTATGGCTGTAGTTCGCCATACGAGTATGAATAAACATTTGCTCGTTCCTCAGCGTCCGAAGAACTGTCATTGCGATCCATCGTGCGCCTCTCGTGATGTCACTTCCGGTTTGGCGGTTTTTAGAGGCGGGTCTAAAATTTTCTTACAAAACTGACCCCAGAAGCCTAATTAGTGCATTTAGAAAAATATATATTTTTTAATCTATTTCCTACAATATTTTTCTGTACTTTGAGTGAATGGGTGGTTTAACTTTCAAGTTGCTCTTTAAGTCAATCGAAGGCATAAAGCAGAAATGGCAGATCAATGTAATAACCTCCCGAGGGTAAATACACAAACACAAAGATATCAGACAGCACGACGCAACACAAAAATATACATAGATATTGAAAGGAAATTGGAAATCAAGCTCTCGACACCAATGGGGGAACATTACTGGGACAGCTGATAGCAGATAAGGCAGTTTTACGAGTTCAGATTCTCGAATCTGCCTCACGTTTCTTTTTCCACTCCTTTCACTAATCACAAGCCCCAGGACATCGCTGGGCCTAGTGGACTATGTCTGCAGCCCTACACACACTCACTGATAGGACAAAATTGGATCCAGTGTGAATGCAAAGAAGCTTATCATCCAACATTTCCAGGCTCTGCTCCCTCCTAGAGCATATGTCAACATCATTTATTAGATGTGGCACGGGACTAAATAATGTATGATCACAAAACGAAGGGGAAAAAAATGAATCTCGCCCAGCAGGTGGGTGGAATAATATTTGGAAAGAATATGAAAATTATTAATAGAAGCCCTCGAGGGAGAATTATTTGTTAACATTATCCGGTAAGTCATTGGGGGTGCTTCAAATCTATGATTAATCATATAGAACATTTTCAATAATAACGATATTATGGAGTGAAGGCTTTCTATTTACTGCTGGGTCTAAACAAAGTAGACCATCATTCAGCGAATAAGTGCCTTGATTCCGCTGGTGATTCATACACGTTCCCTGGGCTGATTTTCTCTCTGGATTGAATTCACATGTACGGTTTGTAATGGATCTTTTACCTTGTATAATAATCCATACAAATTTACACATACATTTGCATTTTAAACAAACAAAATGCAGCTGGAATACTGCATAAAACATGATGCATGGAACAACATTACATACTAATTGTAATAAAAATATAGACCTCACAGGAAAATAATGCACAGCCAATGTAATAATGCACCGCGGGTGTGCATTATTATTAAATAATTCAAAAGACCAGAGTCAATTATTCTGCTTATACCACGGTTACCACAGACTTTGGTGTGACAGATCAGGTGTGCGTTTATAGAAAAATAATACATACCTGTTGAACATTTATCAACCAAAATAAAGCATTCAACAGCCCTGTGGTATAATGTCACGTATAAACATCTGAATGTGAGCTTGCATGCTTGTATTGCTCCCCACTGATATGGCCTCCAGCTTACAAACAACAGCTGAGTCTGCACAAGCAGTTTATACATTAATGTATAGAGCTCCAGCTGGGGGTGCGAGGTGTGTGTGATATAACACTTAGGGCACAAGGGAACCTCTTCTCAAGAACACAAACACAACATTTTACAGGGCGGTGCACTTGCTGAGAAGATAAAGAGGGCAATCAGAAGGACTTAACACAGAAATAACACCATAACACTGTAGTGATGCGTTACAATGTAACAACATTGTAATTACAGAGTAATGACTAATGAATGGCATATACTCAATATGTAATTATTTTGCGCACCCCTGCTTATATATATATATATATATATATATATATATATATATATATATATATATATATATATAATATGTGCTGCAGTAGCTCGATTGGTAGAGCACTAGCAAAGTTCATGGGTTTGATCCCACTTTGAATGTGGGTCATTCTACAGAAATGTCAATTTTTCTGTCCCTAACCATTACAGAAACATTACACTTGAAAAACACTTTAGGGTTACTTTTTTTTTATTTTAAAATGAAACAATATGTTATTTGAACAATTACACCTTCTTGAGCCATCAATGTAGCAATATTTGATTTCTATTAATTAATTAGAATCACAAGCACCACAGAAGTGCTCGTCCCCACAGTCATGTGCTTTATTTTGAGATCAAAAACAGTGTTCCTTTCCATTTGAAATACAATAATGTGTCCATAACTATCAAATATATAATGTAGACTACATTAAAAAGCAAAATGCTAATAAATATTATAAAATATATAATAAAAGTAGTCCCTGGAGTTGTCACTGGTGTTACCGTTTAACAAAAAAGCTTTTATTTTTAAATCAAAATCACACTGATGACATCACTTGACTTCCTTCTTTCAATTTCCTGGAGATATATGAAGAGAAGCCCATGGTAAGTCCACTGTCTCTTTTCAGTTATCAGAAATCTTCTCATTTATATCATGATTTCATATGAAGCTTTTAGTTTAAGTCACAGGTATGACCTCATTAACTGTTTAGGAATTGCAAAAGAATAGAATACAAATGGATTAAACTACTTAATTTAGTGATTATACAATGATTGACAACATGTGGTTTGATACTTTGCAGCAGCAATTTTGTAAAATGCAGTTTTCATGAAAATTCTCACTGGTGTTACCTGCCTTATGGGTAACACCAGTAAAGATCAGTAACAGCAGTGACTGGTGATTTGTTGTGTCACTGGTGTTACACTGAAAAAACGAACTTTTTGGTGTAGTGATATTTATTAGATTAACTCTCATAATTTCTACATAATAATATTAACATTTATTGAGAACTAGATTTTCCTAAGTAAAATGATGATAAATACACAATTAATTCATGTAAAAAATGAACTGTGTGGGAATAGTAAGTCTTATTAGATATTTTCTTGTATTATTTAACTGTTTTATAGTCACTACACATAGTCCTAAAATAATTAAGTAAATTTTAAATCCATTTAACTAAAAAATCTAAGTAAAATTTACTTGCATTTATTTGCACATGTTGTAAGGAATACCCACAATTCTTTGCGCCTGAATATTTTTATTTTTTAAGCTTTATCACATAATAAGAACTGATAAGAACTTTAACTACTTAAATATTTGTTAGCAAAATGTCATAAAGGTTTAAGCTCTTATATTATTGATGTTGTTTTGTTGTAAATAATAATTTTGTGAAGTCACCGTTCAGGTGATCAGTGTTTCTTTACATGAAGCCTGTTCAGAACATTGTATTGTAATTCTCTCCACAGTGCTGATAATGCATGTCAGAAACACAGTTTGTGTGCGTTTCTGTTCCGAATCAAGTTTATTCAATGACTGACTTGTTGTCAGTCATAAATTTTGTGTTATAATGCCATTTATAACACTAAAAATAACTAGGTCCATAGAAATATGTAAAGAAAATAACAAACAGAAAATACGATTTATTTAATATTATTAGGACAGCAGTGCTTCAATTTTCAAAAAAAACCTAATAGACTTTACCTAAACGATTAAAATAAATCTAACTCCTAAATAAAATAATTAAGTAACATTTAATTAATTATTTAACATAAGTTTTATTATGCAATTTTAAGTAAATTTTATTTGATTTTAGTAGGTAAGTTTTACTTATAAAAAAGCAGTAAATTTTACTTAAAAAAAGTTCGTGCAAATTGTTACGAGGATTTTTTTAAGTAAATTTTACAAGTTGTTTTTTTCAGTGTACTGTGTTTTTTTTCATATTTGGGTGATTCTCACGAAACCATTGAAACACCACGGCACTAATGATTTTAGCTTTAAAATGTGTAATATAGTAACATTAAAAAGCATCAGAATTAACACAATACTGTGTTCTACCTTGCACAATGTGTGATTTCAACATAAGAATTTATAATTGTAAATTTTATCTCATTTCTGCTGAAATTCTCATTACCGCAATGTGTCCGGCTGTGTTTGAACATGTGTTATGTTGTAATTTAATCAAATTAACACAAAAATATTAAGAAAAAAATAAATGGATGTTTTGCTAGACTACTTTAGACGACAGAAAAAATATTTACTGAATATTCATGTATAATAATAATGAAGAAAACTTAGGAAAATGATGTGTCCATGCCTGATGTTCTCATCCTCCGCAACACTTTTTGAGAACAGTTTAAGCACACATACAGAATTTTAATAAAGTTTGATTTTGAGTGACCAAGCACATGGACCAGTTACTTCAAGATGGCTACCATGTAAGATCATTTTTTACAGTTAATTTGAAATAGTGTCTTGTCAGAATGCTTACACGACATTTTGATTATCATTACCGCAACAGATGCTTATTAAATGTCAATTTAATTAATAGAAGCATAATACTTTGATTTTAAATGCAGGTGCAGAATCTCCAAATTATGTTCTTTCAGGTTTGTCATGTCATTTTGAAAATATGTCAGTGTTGATGTTTTCTGACTGTTGCGGTAATGAGATTTTTTAGGACTAATTTTTTTAATAAGTGTTAAATGATAAGTAACAGTTTTTAAATTAATGTTCCCATTTACTCCAGACTTTGTTTTTCAATGTCTGGTGGGGAAAAAAGTCAATTTAAGCAATTTTTACATTTTCATGCTTGACATGTTTAAAACCAAGTTTTCGTGAGAATCACCCATTTAATAAAATCCTTTACATGTGACGTGATGATAATTTTAAATTCATTAAATTCTGCTACACTTTAAGCTTTAAAGGTGAAAATATTAAAAATAATATTTCATAAACACCTTTAATATTGCTAAAGAAGTAAGGTAACACCAGTGACAAAAAAAACATTGTGTATGCAGTCTTTAAGCATGCACAGAAAAAAAAAAATCATTAAGCTGTCATTTATGTGTACTGCATAAAGTCAAAGAGGAATCTAATAATGTGGTCTAAGTTGAACTGTTAGAAAAGGAAATCAATTTTAAGACATCTTGCCATACCAAAAGTGGACGTTTCTGTAGAATGACCCACGTACCGTAAGTTGCTTTTACTTAAATGCATTTAGCAGATGCTTTTATTCAAAGTAAAAATGTCTAACCAACACACAGTGAAGTGTTAGCGCTATGTTGTGCTTATAGCACAAGCAAAATAGTTTGAAGTTAGGACTTCAAACTGCCATCCCAAGCTCACATATTCAATACTAGTCATAAGTATCTTTATAGCTAGATGAGCAATTCCTCCAAATTCACTCCGGAGATAGAGTGTAATTGACTCCACATCTAACAGTATGGAACAAATCCTACTAGCAGAGGGAAACCACAAATTGCATTAAAAACACTCAATTGGCCTGGGATTGAAGTGAGCCACATGTCCCTGCTTATCCCATTAAACACGGGGCTGCTAAACTTGCTGACGATCACAAAAGCAACCACTTCTAACCTGTTTGTGTAAAATGTAAAACTAAAAATTGTGTAAAACTATAAACAGGCATGTTTGATAATCATCCAGGTCCACATGTGATGTACCAGACTACAACATGTAACAGACCGTTTGATTACATGTAAACAGGTTTTGACATGGGCCTGCTTTAATGTGTAAGACATGCAGAAAATGGGAAGGGGGAAATGCCTGCGCACAAGTGAACCTGTCAACAACCGGTACCTGCTTTAAATCTGTAACCCCCGTTTCAGGCAATCTGTGGGAACCAGGCCTGCGGAGTCTAATCCTGTATTTATCCACGCGCCCCCCCTCTTCTGTATCACACTTTCAATTCCACTTGCCGCCTCCTTTGTGCGATTCCCATTTGATCTTGACTTTAAAATGCACAATCTATTCAAGGTTTTTTAGTTGGTTTCACGCCGCGACCGTGAAGCTCTATTTACGTAGCAGATTTTTGGAATTGCAAATCAAGAACTGTGCGATTTGGAGAAATGCTAGTGCAACATTTCCTTGCGTTCGTCTTTTATGAACGCGTAGATTTAAAATGTTAACACGGGACTTTGAGTGTCCTGATCAGGGCAGTATTAGTCAGTCTTTGGTTGTGCTACAGAGACCCGTTCCGGTTGTTTGGCAGCCGTGCCGTACAGTAGATGTGCTTGTGCTTTAACACAACTCTGATTAATGGCTCAGGTGATGTCTAGACAGCTTGCCAGACATCAATGAGAGCCTGTATTAATATTGAGTGACACAGTGAGTGATGGAGATAGAGTTGTCCTCAGTTAGTAATTAGCACTCGCAAAGGGAGAAATCCCTCCCTGTGTTAAATATTCCCACCTTTGACCAATGCAAGATCTCCTGCCAAACCCAAAACACCCAGCTTGATGTAATATTTAAAACGTTGCATCCACATGAGTCAAGAGCACGATAAATGGCCAGGTTTGGACATATTAGCCATCTTAACCGTTTGGGAAAGGTTTGGAAAACATTCAACTGGTTGGAGCGCGTGGCCCTTGTATTGTTCAGCGAACCGAACAAAAATGAAACTAAACAACCTTTCTCATAACAAATAGATTTGTGAAATGTCAGGATGTATTTCACAGCAGTACAGAGACACTGAACGTAAAACAAGAAAAATACCGCAAATGAGCCCGGCGATGTTTTTTACCCAAGCCCTGTGTCTACACGTAGGAATTAATGGATCTGCTGTAATAATATACTCTTTGCTCAAGCCTTAGCAAGCGATATGAAAAGCTTGCCACTAAGATGCTGAGACACCATTAGCTTGCTTTGCGCTTGGCGGAAAACATCAAATATATATTTTCCTTATTTGTCAAATACTCCGAAGAAAATCTTATCAGGAGAAGGCAAACAAGTTCGTCAATAGGAATATCTATTATGCGACACGCATAAGCGGCAGCCGAGGGCAACGGGAAAGTGGCACGATCCAGTCATTTGCAACGTTGGAAGGCTTTTAATGCCACACAGGAGAAACCAATTGGAAGCAAACAATTTGCATGTGTTAGACAATAGTCATATAAACACAGAAATTATGTTGTTCTGCCTCAGCTCATCTGTCATTATTCCTTTAAGTGGCTGAGGGAAAGGAAAGCCTGTTTGAATGGGAAGAAAGTATATTTTGGCTCGGGGGGTAAAACCCTCGAGTAATATATGCAAAAGAATTCTGTGTTGCTTAAGAGCTTCAGCGTCTCGGCAAACAAACACTGACTTTCTCATATGGGCTATAATGAAATATAATTCCAAAGAGCATAACACACCCTCTTCATTTTAAATAGAGACGCGTATGTCTTCAATAACATATAGAGAAGAAACAAGGGATCATTCTTGAAATGTCACAGAGGAACTTTGCAGAAAGACCGCTGCAAAAACAGCAGTGAATATTGAGAATGCATCTAAACAACCCATACATGTATACATGTACATAACCTCTCTATATATTCATACCAGCCATGGGATTGGTCTCTAAAAAATCCCAGATGAATAATAACAAAGCCCACCAGCTCAGCAAACGCCAGCCCACCCATGTCATGCCTCAACTGTATCCTAACCGACCTGTGCTTGTGCTCACCCCTCAGTGTTGATATTGTCATTGTTGGGAATCACAGTGACATGGATTTGTGCTTATTTTTTAAGACTTTTTAAGATGTGTTGTTGTTGGCCGAGTCACGGTGACAGCGCAAGCGTTGCTAAAGTTGAGTGACCCGAAGAGTTTCGGTTTGTTGTGCGTACAGACACAACACAATAAAAACACTTAATGGGACGCGTGAAACAAGCGCTTGTGAATATCAGGACCTTGCTGTGTGACTACTTTAAATATTAGCTGGATTTGTAAATTACACAATTTCCATAAAATGTACTTGATGGGATAAGCTCTAACCTGCTTTATTATAAAGCCTGTGTATAGGTTAACACTGAAGAGCTTTGTGCCATTAAAATTATGCACAGAAAGATTCATTTGCACATGAATCCCTTTTAATGGATTAGAGGTTTCTTCGTAAATAGCCACCATGTGAGCAAAACGTTTACCTACAGTATGTAAAAAGCTAATAGAGGAAAACTGCAGCAAAATTTCACACATTTTGAAGTATACTGTACATAAATAGCAGAAAATCGCACTGTAAAACACCACTTTCTTAATAATTTTTTAATATCTTGTTTTCTTAACATCCATAAAATACTTTAAGATACATTTACATTACTTCCATTACATTGCAAAGAATATTAAGATGTTTTTAGAAAATAAAGACTGAATGAATTTTATTTGTTTCACCCCTCTGGCAAATGTATTCATCTTGTCTTGTTTTAAGCATAGATCTAACAAAACATAATAATGTTAAGGCTTGCAACAAGAAATAAAAAAAAATTCACAGTGGTAAGAAGAATACGATAAATTCAATATACAGTATATTACCTTAAATAAACTGACACAATATCTTATCAGTTTTGCTTTTCAGGTAGGATCTTGTATTAAAGGAAAACACCACAGTTTTTCAATATTTTACTATGTTCTTACCTCAACTTAGACGAATTAATACATACCTATCTTTTTTCAATTCGTACACTTAATCTTTGTACAGCGTGTCGTGAATGTGTTAGCATTTAGCCTAACCCCATTCATTCCTTAGGATCCAAACAGGGATGAATTTAGAAGCCACCAAACACTTCCATGTTTTCCCTATTTAAAGACATGAATAAGTATGGTAGCACAAAACAAAACGTGGCAATTTTTTTAAGCAGATGAAAAATATGTATGTCGGAAGGGCACTTCGTTTGCAGCACTTCAACCTTAGGCGCAGTAATATTGAGGGAAGTTTGAGCAAGAGGGGGAGTAGTCAGGAGTGATGATGTTACTGCGTGCCAAAGTCGAAGTGCTGCAAAGTAAGTGCTCTTCTGCTATACAATATAGTTTTTATTTTTTATCTGCTTAAAAAAACGGCCCGTTTTATTTTGTGCCACCATACTTCCTTGTGTAACTACTCATGTAAGAGTCTTTAAATAGGGAAAACATGGAAGTGTTTGGTGCCTTCTAAACTAATCCCTGTTTGGATCCTAAGGAATGAATAGGGCTAGGCTAAAACACGTTCACAATAGGTGTTAGCATTAATACATTTCTATCTAACACATTCAAAGATAGGCATGTATTAATTTGTCTTTTAACAAGGTGGTCGTACAAGTCGTATTAACTCGTACGACCACATTCATACATTTTTGTATACCGTAATTCCTCTAATAAAAGCCGTTATTCAAATAAACGCCGGATAGTGGCCAGGGGCGTGGTCATCGCGGACAAATAAAGGCCGGTCTCAAATTAAGGCCGGGGAAAGATGAGTGCGGGGGGGAAATGAGTGAGAGCTTAACGCGTCAACTATACAACTATAAACACCCCGTCCGTTTGGTAAGACGCACGCGCGATCCGCGGAGGCTTGCGTTGCGGACCAAAGCGTGAGTATAAACAAAGCTTAGCTTACGCGCAGTGTGAGCGTATTTGCGCCAGAGCGCGTTTCAAAAGGAGAGACGTCAACTGCGTGAGCACTCACCTTCATCTGCCTTTGTTAAAACCTTTTAATGCGTGCAGCAGGGCTACTGAATATCTACGGTGCACACGCAACAGATCAACTAAGCGATATCATGGGCATCTGAGAGGGCTTCATACGACATAAAAAACAGACTTAACATTACGATGGGTTCCAGTGTTAAGAGAGTGCTTTACATCCTGCTTTGCTCAAAACAAATGCATTCTAATAACGAAAGCGCGCCCCGGCTCAGATTGATAAAAGTACAGTGTGAGTGCGTGCATGGAGTAGGGAGGGGGGACGATCGCACTGGGGCATGATTTGGATAATGTGAGCGCGGTGTTATCTCCTAAATGCATTCAAGTTCATCATAATGCACAGCTGCCAATAGATGGCAGTAGCTACATTGGATGGGTCTCATTTAGTGCTAGTGACGGACTTTTCAACAACCTTGAAAATATATTGTTAAAAAATGAATGATCTCTATCCACTAGAACTCTATCGCTATTAATTTAACAGCTAATTTAAAACAATTATTTATCAAACAGATGGAATTTGAAATAAAGGCCTGTCTCTAATAAAAGCCTGCTTCAAATAAAAGCCTGTTACCTTCGGCAGTTTAGGTAAATAAAGACCCCGGCCTTTATTTGAGGAATTACGGTATTTGCCTTGGCCCCTGTGACGTTAGGGGCGAGGAAACGTTATTGTTCTTTTTTATGATAATTGTACGATTTTACATGACTATGAATTAGCCAACTCGTAAAATATGTACGAATTCTCGTGAGATCAGGTTGGATGTTCATTTTAATACAAATACTCATTAAAAAAATTATTGTATTAGTCCAGCAAGCTCTTAAACTTTAGGCTCACATGAAGCAATATGGTCTGTGATGAAGCACGGTGATATTGCACTGCTGGTTTTTGCGCTTGCTCATAGTTTCATCATGTTGACGTAAATAATGAAACCAGCGAGTTTTGCTGGCATTTATAGGGCTGCAGTGAAGAAGCATCAGAAGCTGGAATGTGAACGAATCTCTGAGGCATTCGAGTCCTCTTTTATCCTTTAGCGGGAGAAGCAACGCAGTAATATGAGCATTTTCTACCTATCAACGGATAATGGATTTGGTATTGGGTTTTCCCATGACATTTAGAGGTTAATTTGCACTGGTTTCATGGTTACTTATTGACGGCTAGCCCGGATATTTGCATTCACTACGCTTTTTATTGACACAAATGATTAATATCCTGCCAATTCAAACAGGATAGCCTGTCAGAGGAGTAGAGTGTGCTTTCACAGAGTTTTTTTCTGGTAAAATATGTTTCGGTTTTAGGACGCATCAGCCAGATTTTTAAAAAATAAATATAATTATTGCAAGGATTACTCAAACCACATCTCTGCCATGTAACTGTCATTGTTTTGTTGCCATCTCTTCGTAGATAGCAACCCGCCCTGCCAAATTCACCGCTACTGTAACTCACAAACCCACTGGAATGTTGTTGTTTTTTTGCAAAGAACACATCCATAAATCTCATTTTCACCCATAAAATCATGACTTTTCATCACGACTGACATATCTGCTGGGCCGTCGCTGTAACTTTGATCCCTTCTATGGCAGTAACTGCGGGAGGAAGAAGGAAGAGAAGATTCTTCACGGCCCACCGTACAACTCTGACCTTGGATTTGTTTTCATCCTCACTAATATGCTGACAGGCTTGAAGAATTAATCATCTTGCGGGTCTTCCTCTTTCTGCACATGCTGTAAATGATTCTTTGCAGCACCCAATATTCAGCAGTGAACCTGCAACCATTTTTAACCTATAACTCTTGAGTCGACTGTATAAAAGTGTAAAGTTATTGGTAGTGCTGGGTTTCGATTCAAATTTCAAGAATCGATTCGATTCCGATTCTTAAGATCTTGAATCGATTATCATTATTCGATTCAATTCAATCCGATCTGATCCGATCTTCGAGATTTAGAGATTAAGTGTTTTTGAAAAAAGCATTTTTTCCAGCTGTTACCTGAATTACAGTTTTCAAAACAGCTGCTTGCTCAAGGGTGTTTTCAGCATTGATAAACATGGGGACCATTAGCCCAGAACATTTTATGTAAATACAGGGATCACTAGCCTAGATCACCCGCTCTAGCTAGCCTAGAACCAATTAAAACGGCTGTGCATGTTTTCTTATACATTTTTTTTTTTTAGAATTGTAATTAAATGATTTTTATTTTTGGGCGAACTATCCCTTTAAAGTGCACTTGAGCTTACTGTTCACATACAGTATTGCAGAACATTTAATGATGAAGGGCAATAAAAATGAATGCATCTCTATTACATTAATTTCAGGAAGCATCTAGTTCTAGGTAACTAAAGCTTCTGGTTGCAAATCTGTTGGAGTTTTTGACTGAATCAATAATAATTTAGCACGAATTTGGCTTTATTGCCCATTTTTAGCTCTCAGTGTCTTGATCAAAGGCAATGATTTTGTCCAGGAATCGTAAATCAAAATTCTTAAAAATGGGTATCTACCTATTCATCGGATCTTGCTCATCCAACTTCCACTCCGTTAAAACCATGTTAGTAACGAATGTGCTTGCAGCGGAATAATATCATTTAAGTTATTTCTTTCTGATTATCTGATAGGATGCATTAATATGTGTTTATGACTTCATGAGGCACTGCAAGAAACGACAAGTGGATGACTTCAGTGTAACGCAAGCGATTTGAAATCAGCATCCTCTGCAAGATTTCTTGCGGCACTCTGATTTCATCTGCTTGTAAGTTTTTGCGGCGCTGTGTAAAAAACTCGAAGCAGCTGAACTCGACAGAACTTTCCTGCGTATGCCTGCGCCTCGTCCATTAATTGTATGTAGCAGGACAATTTATCTCTTACCTCTCAGCGTGACAAATACACGGTGTGGCGTGTGAACTGACTGAAATGAGCCCAGGGTCATGACGGAGTCACGGGGCTTGACTCAAAACATTCTTCAAAATCGGCTGGCGACGCCCCTGCGCTTGCTTAACGTTACTGACCGTCATGTTTGTTGTTTTAATGTCCTTCCACGCATGCGTGAAACCAATGACGTGGCAAGCTTAAGTTATTAATTATTAAATCGATCCTCTAAGTTACGAATCGTTCTTTAAAAATTAATATGATAATCGATTCAGAATCGGTGAATTGATTTTTTCAACACAGCCCTATAGTTATTAGTTAAGTTTTTGATCAGTGTATTGATCTAGATACCGTTCCATAGGTTCTTACAAAAACAAGGAAATTCAAAAATTGTATACACTGTTAGCAATAATGGTCATTAAACAACCTGATCTCACGGATCCGTGTTATAGTCACAGAATATTTTGCTCATTTATTCGTGTCATAGTCATGGATCTCCACTTTTTCCGTGTCTGTACCACAGACTTTCTTTTCCATGTCAGTTTCACGTATTGGTCAATTGTTTTTCCTATTTTCTCACCATTTTCGCCTGGGTTTGGGGTTAGAACGACTTTCTGTAACATAAAATGACATCCTAACCCAAACCCAACTCTAACCCTAACGTCAGGCAACAATTGTTTAAAAATACGGAAAAAATAGTATAAATCAATAGCTAAAGTGACATCCTTACCCAAACCCCAAACCCACGCGAAAATAGTTAAAAAAAAATAGGAAAAACAATTGAGTAACCAATACGTGAAACTGACACAGAAAAGAAAGTCCGTGGTACAGACACGGAAAAAGGCGGAGATCCATGACAATGACACAAAGAACAATTGAGTAACCAATACTTGAAACTGACACAGAAAAGAAAGTCTGTGGTACAGACCCAGAAAAATGTGAAGATCCGTGACAATGACACGGATAAATGAGCAAAATATTCCGTGACTATACCACAGAACTTTATGAGATCATGTTGTCATAAAATGGTCCCAAGCTGTCATTTGGGCAGTGCCCTTTAAAAAGGTCCTATTATTTAATGTGCCATTTAGGTATATTGGATATTTGGTACCAACCTCTTATGTAAAATATGCACTCTTTGGTACCTATATGTACACATGAGGTACTTATATGCACTCAAAGGTATACTTTTTGAAAGGGTGCTGCCCCAGTGACAATTTTTTGAACAGTGTATGGCTTTAGAAGAACTTATTAAACATATCCTTCTTATATTATCTTCCTATAGCATGAGGCTATATTAAACCTTATATGAACATCTATAGGAGTGTAGGACAGAGCTCGATTTAAGGAATTTGTTTTTGACTTGGTTTGACCACACGAGAGATATCTGACAATAGTGAAGTTAGAGTATAAATCAACATAGCACAGGTCAATAGCAAATCATACTATTCCTTTCTCAGACATGACTCTTAACAGGAGTTTGCGTGGTAAGATATCATACGTTTCTGACATATCAATGTGGAAGCTTGCACACCGTGGTGAATCGCATGGCTCTGGATGTTCAGCGAACTCTACAATGCATCTTTGCGGTCTCGCATCTCGCCCCTAATGCCGAGCAGTTGTGCTTAAATGTGTATAATTTTACATCCTCAGATTCACACGGGATGTCAGCAGCTCAGAGTAAAGAACAGTAACGTTCAAAGGACTTGTAATATAGAATGATGGGAGGCCTGCAGGAGCTCAGAGTGGTTGACACACAGCTGTCTTTGCAATAAATCTTGTAAATCCACGGTACAAAAAAGAAAAAAAATGTCTCTCCGGAGGCTTCTTTGTGCAAGCTCTGAACAGCCAGTTGAAACGCTGTAAGACTTCAACTTTCCTCCTTTGCAAATCTCAGCTCTCTGTGGAGGTACATTAATAATTGGTCTGAAGCACTTATAGCCCACTTATAGTGTGGTTGTGGTCAGCTAACTAGCAAAACAAAAAATCCATCTGACCTTACGAACAAAACCATGTTTGGAAATGCATTAAGAAATGAAGAAGAAACGATGCAAATTAAATATGTGAGAGCTAATCTCAAAGGTTAATAAATATGACTGTCTTACTTCATAACATCTTTCATTATCTTGAGGCTGAATGTGAGAAGGTTATGATGTAAAATTGTATTTGTCATCCTAGGTCATGCTTTGGGTCAAGAACAAATTACATCACTTAATATTTAAGCTTTATATTCAGGCTGGGTGGAGAAAAAAATGCAAGTTCACATTTCTGTGTAATGAATCTTACATTATTAATGAAGAAATGGTGAATCAACTCACTTGTCGGCTGTCCGAGTTGTGTGAGCCGAATCCCACATCTTTGCCTGCGGGTTCATTATAGTTTTGCACTGGATATTGCAAACAACGTTATGTACCTTTCTCTTCTGAACCTGTTCAATGAATGTTTGAACGACTTAAATCAACCCTATTTTTTACCGAACTTCCTTGCGAGGCTCCTGCCAGAGATTTCCTTAAGACTCTAAATGCGTGGGAAGTAAGTAAAGTAGTTTTACTAAGGAAGTAAAACTTTGACGACAGACGTAATACACTTTGCAACTTTGCACACAATGCCACGAAGCCGGGAGCCGAGGCGCTCGTCGTCAGAACCGCGAGTTTTTAACCTAACCTTGCTTTATTAGCTTATTTGATTCGCCTTTCTTCCTTTAGTTGATTCAATACATCTTCTATTTGCATAAAACTGGCCGGTAAGATTATCTTCACTTATTCGATCTATCCTAAGAGTCACCTTGTTCTGGATCTTCTGCGAATAATGAGATTTTAAATTGGAAGACACTCGCACAGAGAGGGAGCCATTTACAGTTAATTCATCTCATTGAGGTACATTGCTTAGAGGTATTGGAAGGTTTAGGCTTTCATTCAAGCATCATATTTAACAACGTCTGCCTCCTCTACTTCACTTGCATTCAAATTTAAATGGCTCGAATTTGACTGATCCAATATTCCGTTTGACTGTTGTTATTTTCCTTATAGCAAATATTTTGGCAAAATTCCTTTCTTTGCGAGAAAATTACGTTGGGCGGTGGTTGTGGATGAGAGGAAGAGAGAAAGCATGCGTCTTTTATGTATTTATATATTATCTCATTTTTTCCCACAGGCAACTATTTTCGTCTTTTTTATTCTCTCGAAGAAATGACGACTTACGCGTCCATCAAACTGACACATAAGCGGTGCGAAACAAGCAAGTTTACGCACTAGCTTTGTACTCCTTTCGTAAGTGCACGTTTGTGTGTGTAAGCGAGAATGTGTGAGACTGGGGTTGAAGTTAATTGGCTTTTTATGACTTCAATTATATAACATTATGAACATACAGGCTTAGCAGCTCGTATGTGGCCTCTATTAACAATGTCTTTCGGATTAGCGATCAGGCTTAAGGTTTCCGGCCTCGAGCCTCGGCTCGTCGTAGATTTTAGGAGCACACGGTGCGAAAGGCCTTCGGAAATCTTCCCGAGGACTGTAATCCTAAAAGAGTGATTGCAAACTTGACCACAACAGATAGCAATCAGGACCAACGCCATTATAGCGAGACACATGGCGACATAGATGCTTACAACAAAGCAAGCTCATTGACCCCGTCCATCCTTTCGCACGAAATACAGTTTCGAAGCAAAGCGAAAATTACACTCTCTCATCATTATGGTGTTAGTTTATTCTTAAAAAGCAAATTGTGTGGAGGGAAAACAAGCATGTGCCCGTCCTGAAGCGCAGCTCCTGAGGTGTTAACTAATCTCTGGTGACCAGTCTATGTGCTGCCTTCACTAATTGCTCCCTGTATTTCAGTCTGGTGTGAGAGCAACCATTGTAGCGAGCGCCCGGTTGGCCCCCAGAGGTCTCACACCTTCATTATCACCCTTTATTGCAGAACCTTCCATGGGCACTCAACACCAAACAGCCTGTGCGATAAAAATAGAGCCTTTCCCCTCCTCTCCTTTTGGTGGTTTCAGTTTTAATTACCAACACAGCGCCCGAGCTCCAGTCCTCAGCAGGCTGGGCTTTTTGTTCACTAATTAAAGCAAGGAGGGAGTTTATTGAAGGGACCCCAACTCATGCTCTCATCTATTATTAAGAGGGCAGGACAAATCATTTTCAAATTTAAACGCTGAAACCTGTCCAGGGACGTGGTCGGGTGGGGGTTTGGAGAAACCGTTGAGAGCTAAATGAGAAATGAGAAAGGATGCTTGGCACCCATCATGTATTATGACACTCCTGTCAGGTACAGTCTGGCTGAGACTTTGTTCCCACCCTCTCTTAGCCCACCATCTGTTTGCTACGTCACCTCATTGACGCTTTCTGGGTCAAACAGCGTAGCATCGCCGCTAAACTCCACTAGCAATGATCCACAGCTTGGATCCCACCCTGATTTAATTGGTGTACCCCCTACGTGTGTTTTGGCTAAACAGAGGACGTAAATAGGCAAACAACAGGCAGGTAATAAGCGAGCGGGACAGAAGAATTGATTGATGGTGGGAGTCTCTTTACTAACCTGTCCTGCTTGTAAACAGTGTGACATCCCATATTGGGCTAAATGGGTTTAATATTAACTGCTTAAAAATACTCTAGGAAATACCACAACAGGACTCAAGACCGGGTTTGACATGGCAGTGCGGCTCCTACAATACAATAACAAAAACGCATATCTGATGTTTTTCCAAACGGAACCACTATCTTGGTTTTGCCGGTAGATTTATTTAAATTAGGCTGGTCTGGTTGCTGTAAGTTGACGGGGTGCAGTGAATAGCGAAGAGAGTATAATGAATTTAGCTTGGCTGCAAAGTCTGTGAAACTTCCACTGGCCTAACAAGCACTACGCACACTTTCAGCAATTAGTCACTGTCAAATAGGGGCAAATGTAGCACTCTCTACATGCTTGTTAGGTAAAAATCTACACAGAGGTCAGTGACACCAAGGAAAATACAGAGTTACCCACCGATTCATTGGAAGAACAATACGATTTTTTTCTGACCTAAAGGTTCTAGTTTTTCTTACGGCATGATAATATAGAAATGCATCTAAAACAGAGCCTATAGATTATCCCTATGGAGTTCTGCTGAACACAAAAGAAGATATTTTGATAAATTATGGTAATCACACAGCTAACGGTACCAATTGACTTTAATAGTATGAAAAACAAATACGGTACTATGGAAGTCAATGGTTACCGTAACCTGTATGTTTTCCATCATTTATCAAAATATGTTCTTTTGTGTTGAACGGAATAAAGAAACTCAAACAGGTTTAGACCAACATGAGAGTGAGTAAATGATGTCAGAAATTGCTTTTAGGTGAACTATCTCTTTAGGTAAAAACTATATGGGAGGAAATGAAGAGTTTGGTTCCAAAACGCTATAAATCCATTTTAACTAATTTTGGTAAAAACGTGTTTTCTATAACAAGAAAGTGACCAGATGAAAACCACTATTTTCTGTTACAAACTTTCACATAGCATCTTTAGGTTATAATAACATTAAAAATTCAAATCCATAATTTAGATTTATTATAAAAACTGATTATTTTTTCCACAAAATGCAATAAATCCAACTTTTTTTCAAAATGCTATAAATCTATTCAATCAATATATAAATGTGCATTCGTCTTTGCCATGTTATATCCATTTAGTTGACTAATGATATACACTGATAAATAAATAAACAACAATGTCATTAATCAAAACACTTACTTTGTCATATTAAGAACGCTGTCATTGCTGCTGTACTTGGGACGTCGTCGCTGAAATTTTGACAGCGATCAGCTGTAAAATGTTTTGGTTTTGTTGACTTTGAGTAAAATAATGGAAAGTTTTTCATCAGATCTCCTGGGGTCAATGTGTTAGCATGACAGAAGCTTAATGCTGTCGTGTGAGAACAAGCAACACCCGGCATTTTTCCTTCGCCCGAGTGGCTTACGTTTCTTCCCAGCCACAGAAAACCACCACAGGTTTTTCAATGGCATCAAAATTATTATTTTGTTTTTGTTTGTTTGTTGAACACGAAGTACAAAGTAGATGAGGAAATTCCGTGTGTATTCAACCGCCACCATTATTGTTAACAATGCGTGGAATGGTGCGCTGTAATTCGTTGAGTGGATTTATTGGATTTTGCAGAGAAGGTGGACTGGCGTTTATCGCGTTTTGGGAAAAAAGGGAGAAAAGATGACAGAATAACATGGCGGATATCAGATTTTGCATAAAATTAAGAATTAACCTTTTAATATTGACCTGATACAATACAGATTTTGGTGGTAACTATTTTTTAATGCCGTTTATCGCGTTTTCGAACCAAACTCTTCAAATATTTTTGGGTTGGTGCGCATGCTGTTGTATTCAAATAAGCATTTTAAACTTGGAGAGGCATTGCTTTTTGTAGATTTGTAGGACGCTTGACAGTCTGATGGCTTTGTTGTACAAAGCAAATGATATAAATCTATTTAATATAGTTTACTCTCATGACCCTTCAAGAAAACAGGGGCTTATTTCCACACATGAAGCCTCTGTTCGCTCTCTTTTTTTGAAAATCAACTTCACAAGTATGCCGGTCCAAAATAAATGTCACTGCCTTTCGCAATACAGCTCTGCTCACTTTGAAATATAGATTTTTCAATTACCTACAGAGAACCTCGGAGCTTCTACATTTTGGTATCTGACACCCCACCAAGATCTCGATCATGCAAGTGTTTTTTAACCTTTTATTTTGTTATGAGCGAGTTATAATCTAATGTTAAATATCTGAGATTTTTAAAACACTTTGCTTTATATCTAATATATATATTTATATACCACAAAGGGTGCAAATGACATTTTAATGCATTTATTGGTTTTTTATCTGAAATGAACACATTTAGGAAGCTGTGACGTAAAATGCTTTTTTCTTCTGTTTTCTTTGTGTAAAATTATTTAATTTCAGGAAATGCATTTTAAAAGGTACATTTCCCTCTTGGAAGGATTTTTCCAATATATAGAAAGACGGATATATAGGTCAGAGACCCTAACGCCTTATCAGAAATTCACCATTGCCTGGTTATTAAGGACAGCTTAGGTGGAGAAGGCTGAAGTACCACGAGGGGTTAAGGTGAATTGATTGCCTGTGGCCATGTTAAACATGACCCTGTCAGGCCTGCACTCCACTCCTAAAATGCGTCAACCTGTGCACCTCCCTGCAAGTAATCAGCTGTAGAAAGGGTTTAATAAAATTCGGAGGGCCCGGGAACCGGCCCCAGGGGGTGTTTTCGACCAACTTGAAAATAATCAAAACCCGCGGCAAGAGACATTTGCGGTGTGTTATCGTAGAGAGCATAGTAAATGCCTCACCATATCAGAGCCCTTTAAAATATAAATAAAATTGCCGCCTGGCCGCTTCGTTCGTACCAAAGCATGTTGAAACACACGAGCTTGCATTGCGAGCCGCGCGGACGGGAACACAACAATGGTGCTGGGTGTTGGGTAAATGCTCAGCGCACTCGTAGGCACCAGCTTGCGGCACGGGGGCAATGAGAGGATAATTACGGGGGTAACTTGGGCTCAATCTGTCTGTGTGTCCCCTCCCCCTTCGAGGGGTGTTTCCCTTGATTAGCCCAACTCGGGGTGCAGCCCCCTCTGCGGATAGCAGATTGAAGTTCATCACAGGGGTCTCAGCTGCCAGTGTGTAGCGATGAATTGCCTGCTGTAAGAAGGTGTTGACAGGAGCAGCTGGACATCAGAGAGTGATGAAAAGAAAGGGAAATTCATTGAGGCCCACGACAGAACGGTCCGCTGGGGAGCGAGAGGGAGAAAGACCTCGGAGAGAGAACGTGGCATCTGCTGGACGACCACTGAACTGCAGCTGGTCCTTAAAGAGTCATGAAAATCAGTGGAGGCAGTGTCTTCCCTTCTGTCATCAGAATATCATTTGTTTTAATAATATTTGAAGTTTTTTTCAAAATATGTTAAACAAAATTATTTAGCAACAACAAAGCAATAATCATAATTTAACAATAACATTGCATAATTATACTATTATTAACAACGCACTACAATGTGTTTTAAATAATACAATAATAATACACAAATATAAATATTATTAATAATAATAATAATAATAATAATAATAATTATTATTATTATTATTATTATTATTATCATATTGTCATTGTTAATATATTATTATTATTATTATTATTATTATTATTATTATTATTATTATTATTATTATTATTATTATTATTGTATTCATTGTTGTTGTTGTTGTTGTTATTGTTGTTGTTGTTATTGTTGTTGTTATAGTTATTATAACTATTATCATCATTATTACTACTACTATCATTATTGTTATTATTATTATGATTATTATTATTGTATTTGTCATCGTTATTATTATTATTATTATTATTATTATTATTGGTGTTACTATTATTATTATTATTATTATTATTATTATTATTATTATTATTATTATTATTATTATTATTATCATTATTTTTAATAATATTAACATTAATACTAATAATA
This sequence comes from Misgurnus anguillicaudatus, assembly GCF_027580225.2. Lineage (NCBI taxonomy): Eukaryota > Metazoa > Chordata > Actinopteri > Cypriniformes > Cobitidae > Misgurnus > Misgurnus anguillicaudatus. Next base: position 17,223,154 of record NC_073355.2, read on the forward strand.
TTAACATTAATACTAATAATATTAACATTAATACTAATATTATTGTTGTTGTTTTTTGTTATTATTATTATTATTATTATTGCATCTTTAACAATAAACATTACATTAAACTAATGTAATTTGCTCTTATTATTAACACTAATTAGATGCATTATTGTTCCTGTGCTCCGGTATAGCTCATTGTCAGCAATGCAAAAGGTCATGGGTTCAAACCCACACATAAGTTAAGTTATATTAATATGTAAGTCTCCGTCTGCTAAATGCATCAATTTAAGTGACTGTTGGTGTAATGTATATAATATTACAGTATATAATGTAAAGTATCCTTCCTAGTAATTAAATAATCTTAAATATATTCATAAAAAGCCAAAGATGTGGCATTTAATTTTTTATTCCCATAAAAACGGCTAAGGATCTATTTAATTCCTCTAGGCTAAGTGGTGTAAAATCTCCTGCGGTTTCGTTCGCCCACCACAAAACTGTCAGAACGTCAACAAAGTTATCATGCAAATGGTGTGTGAAAAATAATGACTAATGTCTCAAACCGAAGCTGCTCACATGCGAGTAAACAGTAAAACAAATACCCCGGCTAGTTGTGATTCCCAGTGTAAATGAGGTATGATGGTGAGTGAGCTGGCACGCTGAATATCGGCCTCTGCCAGTGCCCTGGGGTTACACTTGGCTCTATTGGTGTGATTTCACTATCCCTTGCATTAATGAACTGCCTACCCGTGCAAATGAGCTTTTAATGGGTGTTACTCTGCTAGTGCGGTCCTACCTCACACAAAAGATATTTTATGCACCAACACCACCCTCTCAATTTTGCTCAAGTAATTGTGGGTTGCAATCACACCGGCACTCCAATAAAATGCTAAACAAGGTCATTTGCGTACTCCCTGGAATAAGATCACCTATTTGCTCTTTCTAAGGGATACAGACCATGTTCTCCCATTTTCTCTGTTACTGCAAAGTACTACCATTAGTAATTGTGGACGATGCTCTTTCTCATGCCTAATTTGAACTGTAGCAAAATGACTTTATGGAAGGGCATTCAAGGTGAATACTACTATCTTTGATTACAGGAACGAAGTAGTTCACAAAATATATTTCTGTATATCCAGAACTATATGCTGTTATTTAGACATGAGCTTCAGGTGAGGTCAAGATTTTTAGTAAATATTATCTTACAATTTAGGTCTGTTCCTCAAAAAGTTCATATATAACTTATACAGACTTTGACAATAATGCATAGAAATCAGATTTGCACTTTTCTATTAAAGAATAAAGTTTTATAAAGAAAGCATGCATAATGCCATAAAAGCCTGAAAAAAATTCCTTTCTTACTATAAAAAAAGGTTATTTTAGGAACCTTTGACTGAATGGTTAAGAAATGACAGAATGTTTTCTTTTTGGGTGAGCTATTCCTTTATGCATGTACGAAACGTATTGTGGTTGCCCAACAATGCCCTGTGGAAACAGAAAGATGATGAAAGCCCACTCTGTTCATACTCATGTTTGCTGGAGTGGCTTCACAGCTATGATAAGGAAGTCTCACATCTACTGTATGCTGACACCCGCTACTGCTTAATTAGCCCGAATCAGCCGGCCCTGTAGGTGAACGAGAGAGACAGAAAGACTAATGATTAATGATAAAACTCCATTTAAGAACAACCGCTGACACAACACCGCATGTCACAGGGTGCTCGGCAGAGTCCACGTGTAGTACGAGGATTACTCTATTTTTATATGTTGCATTAAGCCTATAATGGCGGGTCGGCACACCGCTCTGGTATATGACACCTCTTTTAAAGCTCTAAGTGTATTGCTAAATCAATTGGTCTATTGATCTGGGACTAATTAGGGCAGGATAAATGGTTGAAGTACACAAATATCGGTCCACTGATGAGCCCACAGACTGCAAACAGCATAAATTCAGCAATAGATGGAGAGGTGTCAGACAGGCGTTTCAAGACTTGTTAGCACGCGCACTAAACTAAATTAAATGGCTTATGAGGGCATCTGTCAGCTAAATGCTCTCATTGAGAATTTACTTGATTTTCTGGAAGCTTGCATAAGAGAGATTTATATGCCGTAGTTAAATGAGAGCGCCATTTGGTGCTAGTCAATTTAATTGTGTCTATTTATTCAAGATCCATCAATATATCGCATTCGATGATTGTTTAGACATACACTTCTTTGGCAGTGCCTGTTTCTGCATGCACAAGGGAATAACAGGTGAAGTAGACACTTAATGTTTATCATTACTTGTAAATTATTTTATTTCTGAAAACGTAAAGAAGTACATCCAACATTTTCTCAATATTTAATCACCCCCATTCCAACACAGATGTGTGAGACTTCCTTTCTGTAGTATCATTTTATATTGGGCTCAAGATGATAAAGCTCTAAAACCACATCCAAATGACACAAATGGGTTAATATGTGTCTTCTTAAAATAAAACAAATAATATTTTTAGCTTATTTTTAACCTGGGCCTGTCGTAAGGGTCAAATAAAAAGCTTTCTATTGTATGGTAGGTTAGGATAGGAAAACATTTGGCAGAGATACAACTATTTAAAAATCTGCAAATTGAGGGTGCAAAAAATATAAATATTGAGAAAATTGTCCAAATAAAGTTAAAGTTTTGATATATTTACGGTAAATAATTTACAAAATATCTTCATGAAACCTGATCTCTACATAATATCCTAATAATTTTTGGCATAAAAGTAAAATTTATATTTTTGACTCATACAGATTATATTTGGCTTTTGCTACAAATATACGCGTGCTACTTGTGGTCCAGGGTCACATTTAGCAATCAATACATCACATATCCATGAAAACATTTAGATAAGCTTGGTAAATTCAAATATGGCAGCATGTCGATAACATTGATTCTCATTAGTTGTGTCTGATTGTCACAACTTTATTAAATTCCTTAATTTTTTAGTTATGGAGCAATAAATGTGAAATACTAAATATGCTTAAGGTAATATCCAATTTTCTGTCAATTTTCAATTTCTCTTGCTTGTAAGCAGCTTGGTGTTGTCCTTTAATATTACTTTACACAGACTGATCTCACGGCATCAAGTCGTGTTATTGTCAAGAAAAAAATTATTAATATATTCGTGTCCGTGGCACAAAATTCAGCTTTTTTGTGCCTTTTTTTTCGTGTCAGTTGCACAACTTTCTATAAATAGTTTTTCATGTCCGTGGCACGACTTTCTTTATCGTGGCATTTTATGTATTGTTTTCTTAATGTTTTTTTACTATTTTCTTACCATTCTTACTTGGGGTTGGGGTTAGAATCACTTTGTTACATTTTTTTAGATATCCAAACCCCAACTCCAGGCGAGAATAGTTTTAAAAGCAAAAGAAAAACATGTAGAAACCAATACATCCTAACCCCAACCCCAAATCTAACCGCAACCCCAACCCCAAGCAACAATAATTTAAAAATAGGAAAAAATTTGAAAGAATACATAAAATGACATGAAAAACAAAATCGTGCCTTGGACACAAAAAACTATTTTCATAAGTTCGTGCTGAATATATGAGCACAAAAAAGCTGAATTTTATGCCATGGACATGAATTAATTCATAATTTTTTGTGACTATAAGACGAATTTCCGTGAGATCATGTTGACTTTACAGCAGGGGTCTCCAACCTTTTGGTGAGCAAGGGCTACCACAATGGATTAAACAATCTGGAGGGCTATATTTTGGATATAGTCTACTCATTGTTTAAAATGTTAACATACATAAAAGAAGCCAAGCTAATATAGAAGTATGAAATAAATAAATATTAAAATTGATGCTGGTAATAAAATATGCTTTGGTGGGCAACTCACAGACTCCGTGCGGGCAACCATGGGCACCATGTTTGAGACCACTGCTTTACAGCATTTGACACATTCCTTATTTTCATTTACGTCTCCGCATGGCTCGCGTGTCCTGAGAGACTGCAAATTTAGTCATTAGACGGTGTTCTGGTCACACGTCATCAAACTCTAATTAGTTTCAGCTGACAGGGCGTGTCCTTCAGGTCAAAGGTCGGGAGCGGTCGATGATGGTTAGGAGAAGGGTCGTGGCACAGCTCAGGGATCAGAATCCTCATTACAGGGATACGCTTGTCCTTAAATCAACCTGGCAAGCGAGCTCAGACATTCGAGCTTGTCTCCCACACCCCTGTGTTTGTCATACACACATAGAGCCGTTCCCAGACATCCTCTCTTTCATCGTTGCTTGTTTGTCCGTTCCTTATTCCCGATGCCCCCGGTGCTAATGTCAAAACAACAGTTGATGTTATTTCTCCAGGGGTGAGGGGACTCCACCGCGCCCTCTGCAGGCCGACCGGGCCGCGCAACGCACACGGCTGAGTCATTAACCCAGAAAACATTGTCATAACAGATGTTACAGAACTACTTCCCCCAAAAGCTTAAAATCTGGAATACGTATTAAATTAATAAGCACCCTCCGCCCTTCAGTTACTCAGTCAATGCTAAGTGCCCTTGTTGACTCAATTGGATTAGCACTAATATGTAAACACAGGAGGTAAAATGTAATCCTCTGGTGAAAGCGAAAAACAGGAGATAAATAAATCAAAAAGCCATGGCTTCTACTTTATAACAATAAGCGTCATACGAACAGAGAATCGACCGAATGAGGGTTGATATCACAGACCTTGAGACGTTTGAGACGCCGGGTGTTTTGACCATCCAGCGGCGGAGTAATTAGTCGTTCGTAACTCAGTTGGATAATAGGAAGCGAACCTTTGGGGGATAAGACACGGAGTTGTTAATTATTAAACGCTTGCATCAGCCAAGCGCTAGAGAGTTGCAATTATTAATGTTGTTGTTCTTGTTTGTGCTTAAACACAACTGCTGCTGTTAATATCCTCATTAACCAAAATGAATGATTTTATTACTCTTGATTTGGTCTGGGGTTTGCTAATGCATCTGGGTTGTGTAGTCGGTGCGAATTGAGAGATAAACATTAGCATCGGATGCACCACATAGATGACTTCGAGGGGGGCTTGTTTGTTTTCCCCATCTTCTCTTAGGGTACGGAGTCAGAGATCCAACACATAAGAAGAATATTCAAACAGAACAGTCAAACGTGCTGCTCGGCTCTAAAAATATACCGTCATTGGATTTGCACGATCATTGGAACTTGCCTGAATGATAGCGCAAAAAAAGACGAAAGAAAAATACTTGGGATTAAACGGAAAACGTTGAGATGGAGGCGTGTCATTTTAATGCCTCGTCTAAAACGGTCGGAGATGCTCGACTTTCTACCCCACCCTGGAAACGCGGCAAGGTGTCCTCAAAACGTCTTGTTGCATTAGTGCAAGTCACCGTTATTAACATCTGAAATGCCTCGGCTTTAGAAATCACTTTACAAGGCAAAAATATTAAAAAGTTGAATTAATGAGCATCACCTTGGATTATAAAGAATAACTGACTATTAATTACATCCAACATATCAAGAATATTTATAAGCCCAGGGATCAAAGGGACATTTGACAGTTATATAAAGTGGGTCCTTATATAGCGTTTTGAGCACCACATGCTATTTAAAAATATTAATATCCCCCAGAAAATGAAGTTTTATTCAATGTTTCAATCATTCAATGTTTTCAGGAAAGGCATAAAGGCATGCAGGGGGAATGCAAACTGTAGAGGATATTCACAGCTCCCCACAGGGCTGACACACAGCTCCATAGTATTTACTATTTCAATAACATTCAGAAAGATTGGCCAATCACTAGATTAAACCAGTTATAACTCTCAGCAACACAGTCTCTCCTAGGTCCTACAAGTGGCGACAAAGGACTTACTTCATTCCCATTGCTCCTTAAGAGGATATTTTGATTAGCCATTTGCCATTTCTTGGCCTTTTCAGTAAAGAGAAAGATTTTTCTTAAATATTCATACACCTTTGCCTGTACTTCTCTTCCCTGTATTTAGTGTAAAGCTGCTTTAATACAATGCATATTGTAAAAAGCGGTATAGGAATTAATTTAGATTGAAACTTGAATTAAACCCCAGTCAAAAAATCTACAAGTAATAGTAGACCTCTCCTCAACAATCTCACAATTTAATCATGTTTGTAACACCAATAATGCAAGAAACAGCATCACCTAAAAGTAAATATGTTCCGAAACTAAAACATTATCTTTTTACATACTTCGGCAAGTGCTTAGAATAGTCTTAATAACATAACAATAACAATACAAAAGGAGTCATGGGTCAGTTATATGCACATTGCCAGTCTGTGGTCTTCGGGGTCCTTTTCTCTCTTAGTGAACATTTCCCTTTTCTCCATAACAAGCAACGTGCAAGACGTGATAAATATATACATCCAGCATATACGTACACACACCCACACAGATACCAGTAATAAAGATCTCGAAATTGTTTTACAAAGCAAACTATAGGAAAACCAAATAAGGCCATTTATGGGGCTAAGTTGCTCTTGTGTAATCTGAAGCATATGCAATTTTAAAGGGTGTTTCTCTTGCTAATGGGCCCCAAGGGGCTGGGAGGTTAATTGATGCAGCTGTTGATAGCTTTTACACATGACACAGGGTTCGTCCCCCCTGTGACTCTTATTCTAAGGCACTTTTTAATGAAGTGTTAGACAGAAGGCTTTTACAGTAGGTTTATATCTTGGCGGATGCTTTAAAACGAACCTAAAAAAAGGGCTTTTAAGAAAAAGCTTGGTGAATGACCATTGATTTATGTGTTAAATAAGAGTGTTTTTACCACAGCATCACATTGTTGATTTGTGATGGAGGATCTACAGAAAGTCAATCACACCTTATGTGTCGTTTCTAGTTGTTCTAGTATGCACTGTACTGTAAAGCATGCTAAAATGCAACAAATTTACATTTACATTTATGCAAGTGATGCTTTCATCCAAAGTGACTTTTTATGACATTTTATCATTATGTGTGTTCAACGTGATCTCATAAGCAAATGTGTGTATTTTTACATAACGTGTGGCTGTACCACACACATACAATTACTTAGTTTTCCTACACACTGAAACGTATAATATTTACGTGTTGACAGGACTAATACGTTTATTATTTACGTATTAACAGGTTTACAGACATACAGATTTGTACGTATTCCTATACATAAATATTAAAATGGCAGGCATTACTCATATTAATGCTTCAGTCGTATTCTGACTTATACACTCCACTTTTTTTTTTTAAATGTTCATTTTCCAGCTTCCTTAGAGTTAAACATTTGAGTAGTTTTGAAATCCATTCAGATGATCTCCGGGTCTGGCGATACCACTTTTAGCATAGCTTAGCATAATCCATTGAATTTGATTAGACCATTAGCATTGTGCTCAAAAATAACCAAAGAGCTTTGATATTTTTTCTATTTAAAACTTAATATGGCTGCAGGAGGCGCAATGATATCACGCAGTGCCCGAAAATAGTCCCTTGCTATTGAAAGTTACCAAGGGGACTATTTTCGGCTGCTGCGTAATATCATTGTGCCTCCTGCAGCCATGTAACAGCAGCAAAGTCCTTGATTATTACGCCAGAATGAGAGTATAGTTCCTAGCCATATCTGCCTAAAAAATCGCAACTTTTAATTTTCCGTCGGTCTTAGTACACAATGTAACTACAGAAGAGTCAAGTTTTAAATAGGAAAAATATCCAAACTCTTTGGTTAGTTTTTAGCACAATGCTAATGGTCTAATCAGATTCAATGGATTGTGCTAAGCTATGCTAAAACCGGTAGCGCCAGACCCGGAGATCAGCTGAATGGATTTCAAAATGGTAAAAATCAAATGTTTAACTCTAGGGGAGCTGGAAAATTAGCATATTTTAAAAAAGTGGAGTGTCCCTTTAAGAGTTTATTCAGTTACCTAAGGAAATGTTCATGACCTTCAGAGAATTGCATAATATTAAACAAACCTTAAAATAAATATTAAAATAATAACATTTCTGTAACCATTTTGTTGGCACACACAAACAGGTTTTCTCCTATGCAGTCTTCTACTATGCAACAATTATTACACCAAAACACAACATAAATTTACAAAAGATGTTCATTTAATTCATTCGCTGTAATCCACATCTTTCTCATCAGCGACCGTAAACGTCAAATCTTGAGTTCTTTATGAATTTAAATTTAAATATTGTGCTTCAAGAAGCTTTACGACACATTGCTTTAAGACAGTGTTATAAAAAGCTCATTGGCTATTGCGTGCTACGTCACAGATTTGCGACATTGTCGTCTTTCAGTCGATGTACTTTTGAAATTTCAAATGTGCGCCTTGACAAAAAGAAGTAGGATTAACTTTACCTTGGATGAATCACTTTAATACTTCTCTGTACTTCATAAACTCCAGAGAGGACCGCAGCTGCAGCACATCATCATTTTAACTACTTTTTATAATGCTTTTGAAATTTCGCAATAAGTAAGTTATTGTGATTACACTTGTCTGTCTGTTATGCTTTTTTGGGTAGCACTTTATTAGCGGCTTAAAATATATTTTAAATACTATATTGTTACAAAAGATTTTCTACGCATTTCTGTCCATAACATGGCATACTCTAATATAAAAAGAATACATTAAATATTACATTTTTTGGTATAAAAGGGTTTGGGTTTAGGGTAAAGTTTGGGGTAGGTTTAGGGTGGTAACCTGGTCGATAAAATGGTTAAAGGGAAATAATACAGCAATCTTGGTATAAAAACGTAATAACGCTATGATTAAATGTTGCAAAAATTTGTACATTGTAAGCTTCAGCCTCTATTTAAACGTACAAAAAATATGTAATATGTGAAAATTACATATTAATACTACGTAGTGAGACCAAGTTGGTGTGTTCCTAGGATCCCATACAGCAGACAACTCCAGACCAGAGCCGCACCAGGGGCCTCATTTATAAAATGCTGCGTAAAAACCATCCTACATTTGATATTACGATCATTTAACAAAAATTTGTACGTGTGATTCATAAACCGAACGTACGCGCAGAAAACGCGCGTACCCCTTTCAAATCTATAAATCGCAAATGAACATGAACTTGTGCGTGCAGCCGAGCAGTTTCAGATCTCTGCCTTTAAACAATGCGCAATTAATGTCAGACATATAAAAGAGCGCTTATCAATGTTTAAACCCAAATTCAAACAGCAAGAATGGCTTATATTTCCAAAAACCTGCAGCAATCGGACAAGCAAAAGTGCGTACGTCTGCTCAGACCCTGACGTGGCGCTAAGCACTTTTCCACGTCAAAGACAGTTTTTATAAAAATTTACTTTGCCGTGGATTTTTGCCTACGCACACTTTACGGTCAAATCTGTGCGTACGCACCCTTTATAAATGAGGCCCCAGATCTGCTGATTTTGGCCGGGATCCAGTGTCGATCTGGCCCGCAGTCATCTGCTGCCTGTCTGGGATTGAACTTGCAACCTTTTGCAAAAGCTGCTAACGCAATGCTTTACCACTGAGCTGCAGGAACACATCTAATGTGCCTCGTGAAGGCATACTTTGCATATTTGTAAAAAGACGTAAGTTGCCTTTGCTGTTGTTTAATGCATGAACACAATTCAAGAATGATAAATTGAAATATTAGTTTTTATTTTTACGCACATGTGTTAGCACCTAAAAGCTTGTGATTCATATTACAAGACTCGTAATCATTCCAGCTGTTTTCCAACACATTAAATGATAAACATGAGCAACACAACTACCATTCACAGTCACGAAGACAGCTACTTAATCTCACATCAGTGGGTTGAGAGGGACGAGTTCACTTTTTATTTCATAATCTCCACCAGATTTTAATTAAACAGTCATTGGCAAACTTATTTCATTCCTCTGAAGGCCAAGCCTCATCGGGAGCTGAAAATGAATGGGTGTCCTCGCAGCTAAAGAGGCTTCTTTACAGAGCAAACATTTACAGACATTTGAGCATTGAAAATTAAATACAAATACATAGCTAAATTTATTTGATCCGAGGCTGTGGAAATGAGCGTGGATCGCGGTGACAGTGTGATGAACTGGATATCAGACTCGCCCCGAGGATTTTACTCCCACAGTCACTAAATTCTGCTCATTAAAGTGACAAACCCAAACACAAAGCCAGTCGAGCGTGAGATTCAGCTGTGTACAGCATCTGGCCCGTACCGGCAACCCCCGGCACCAGCCATCTCCGAGGCAAAAGCGCACACGAATGCGAGGCCCTGTCAAATCTAAAACAATCAACTTTCCTTTCATTTCCAATTTAGCGGCCTGCCACAAAGCCCTATTAGTGTCCATAATCATACACTGCTGGTGATTTACAAACGAGCACGGGGGAGTTCCTGTCCTTCTAGAGTCTTCCGATTCTTCCCGCTTTTCTTTCTCAGCCTCTCGCGATCCGTCAGCCTCCTCCATCCTGATTATCTGGAGACGCCAATTTCAAAGAGACATCTTAATGGTGATGTCAACGTATTAATTAGAAGTGTTAATGAGCTAAAAGCAACCCAAATTAAATTAATGCTGCAATAGACACAGAGAGCGAAATTAGCTTCAATTTCTGTAAATGATTCTGAAGTGTGCACAACATATCAGCCTGCCTGAACGTTCCCATCCCCCAAAGCTAATCAAGAACTACATTGCAATTAGCTGCTTAATTAAAGAAACACTCGGCTCGGAAAATCCGGCACAATTAAGTAATGGCTGTTATAGCATGAAGACGGGCCGCGTTTGTCTTCGGGTAAGGCACAAAATACACACGCGCACGCAGACAAAACATATTATATTTCCAGTGGCCCGCGGGGACCGAAGACGGCCAAGATCTGTCGAGATGGAGAAGGTTTGGATTGTTTGGAGCTGGAAACGGCAAAACTATGCGACAGAACGCCAGATCGTTCTCCCTAGCCTGAGGTTTCATATGGACTGCCGAATTGGCTCAGACTCAGACGAGCGAGGCCTAATCGCCACTTTCCGTGTTGTCACCTCAACAGCTTCCAGTTGGACACGGATAGCCGCAGACGGTTGGAGGATCCTTCGCGGTTTCAGTCTTGGTGACCTTCCAATCCACAGATTGCCGAATTTGCAACTCGAAAGAGTTAACGCTTACGTTCGTGCGAACCTCACGCAGATGTTTCCCAAAGCTGCGTCCAGGTGGAAGCGCCTCCTGTTGCGGGGTATTTAGTTTATTTACTAGTCTGAGAGTGTGCGAGCAAGGGGCTGAGCTGTGATTAACACCCAGGTTTGTCTGGGCCGCCGTGGGACGAGGGTGTGAGCGCCATCCTTCAGCAGGTGTGGGCCACTGCAGAGCATATGCCGTCAGGCTGTAAGGAGACGGTTCCTCCGGCGTTTCCCGGGGCTCTGATCAACTGGGAACAGACATCACTCACAAACACCATCTGTCAGGTACCTGCTAGGAGCATTTAACTGAAAGGGAAAAGTTCTGCTCTTCACTTAGATGGTGTTCACAGCTAAATGCAAAGGGGGAACGTGAGGAAGAACGTGCAAAGTTGGCAGGGTTCTCACATCTCCTTGATCAGTCGTGTAAACATCAAACAGAGACAAAAGAGCTCATGCGATGCTCCAGGACAGATTTCTCTCTTCGAAAGGAGAGAAGAGCAAAGACACCTGAAGTGTTTGACGCTAAATTAGGTTTTCAAAGGCAATAATTAGACTTCCTTCCCTAAAGGTAAATTACCTGCTTCCCAATTGATCTGCATTCTAATTATAGCAATTTGCCTCGGAGCCATCGTCGGAAGCTCACTGTCTTCTCCGAGTAGATGTTAAACATATGAAAAGGCATGTAGATATATGTGAACTGCTGTAATCGGTTTAATATGCATTCTGCACCATAACTGCAGGAAATTAATCAACAGTTTTGAGCACCTTTGAGGCTGATAAATTAAATGAATATTAGCCAAATATTAGGAGAGCAGAAAGCAAGATCCTTCTCCCTTGTTATTGTGTCATTTAATGATACACAATACAGCCTGAATGAAAGCAATTTCTCAATCTGAAAAGCTCTAATCTGATTGGCTGAATGCAACTTCAAGTAGTAAGTAGGTTATAAAATATATATTATCTCAGAAAAAAAGGTACAGGAAGGTACACAAGTTGTCACTGGGTGGGGTGATACCTAAAAGGTGTAATTGGTACCTCATAGGTGCAGGCACATTTCACTTCACATACTGGTACATGTGGATATCTGTACCAAAATGCTACATATTAGGACCTTTTAAAAAGGTACCATCCCAGTGACAACATTTGTACCTTTGGATGTTGACGTTCCTGAGTGCTAAGTTTGTGTGTTTTTTTCTTTATGGACCTGCAAAACGTAACTGTAACATCAATGGTAGAACTTCAGCCTAAACACTAGCATATAGCATTAACTAGCATATTGCGCTAACTCAGCAGCACAAATTTGTTTTAAGCATTGTACCAACATTTTAATTAATGTAATGTGTAATTACGTAGATCATGACTGTAACTTCACAGTCGATGTTATGCTGAGACTGGCCTGTTTTCCAGCTGTCTTTTGCACAATGTTTACATTAGAATGAGGAAAAAATAGTGTTTGAGCTAGAGGTCTTCACTTAGATCCAAAAACCCATGGCCCGACCCGAGACCCGATGCGCCTCGGACACGGGTTAGGTACAATAATAGTGGCATCGGGTCTCAGGTAATTTAAAATGAATGTGTTTTTGCTGAACGGACCCGAGAAGACCCGAACTCTCTCGCGTGTGTGCGTCAATGTGCGTCAATTCGGGTCTGGCTCGGGTCTAATTTTTTTGGGTTTGTCTCCGGTCGTGTCTTTTAAAAAAAAAATATTTATGCAAGTCGGGTTCGGGTATAAAGTGATTCGGGTCATTTCGGGTCGGGTACATTTCTTTGGACCCAAGAAGTTTGAGGCTCACTATATTTTTTCATCTATGCCTATAAATACAGTTTTGCATTCTACGGCACATTTAAGCAGCTTTGATTTCTACTTGCAGCAAAATAAAAGTACTAATGCAGCAAAATAAAAGTACTAATGAAAATGAAAATAATTTTGCTTCAATTATGTGTGTATTTTCTCTTACACTGAAAGTGCCTAAAGTGCCAAAAACTTGTCATATAGCTTTACAAATAGGTTTCTTCAGGTGTCTTGGTGACATTGCCACAGTTTTTTTGGATTTAATCTATCTCAGTTTCTTCTTTATTTTCATGTAATAATAGGCAGACTTGATAATAGTGAGACAAGAACTGTGTGGCACAGTGGCTTTTCCATACAAAAATCTTACTGGATATTCCATATAATGGAAAAATTAATGTTTGGAAATGTGAATTAACATTTAACTTTATAGCAAAAGATATAAATAACTGACCATTTTTAATTTTTAATTTTTTGGGGGGGGGGGGGTAAAACTTCAATCTGACTGCTTTAGCAAATGGAATGATTTTTGGTGACAAATATTTACACATACTTTAAGAAAATGCTTTGAAATTTTGCAAAATCTCAACAATATACTCAACAAATACAATATATTTTTTGCACAGGCCTACTAAAGGGTTAATGGTGCCACATGGTGATCAACAGTAAAAATGGCAAATTTTACCTCTTTGCAAAAGGAAAAACCACAAAGAATCAAAAACTAAACCAAACCGTGGGGTACTATGCAATAGAAAAACGCCATAATAGTGGCATCGGGTCTCAGGTAATTTAAAATGAATGTGTTTTTGCTGAACGGACCCGAGAAGACCCGAACTCTCTCGCGTGTGTGCGTCAATTCGGGTCGGACTCGGGTCTAATTTTTTTGAGTTTGTCTCCGGTCGCGTCTTTTAAAAAAAAATTTATATATTTTTTGCACAGGCCTACTAAAGGGTTAATGGTGCCACATGGTGATCAACAGTAAAAATGGCAAATTTTACCTCTTTGCAAAAGGAAAAACCACAAAGAATCAAAAATGCATGATAATAAGGTGCCATGGCTTTGCAATCAAAAAATGTTGTTTTAATGGAAGTCAATGGGGCAAAAATGGCCACAAACAATAAATAAGGGAGAAAAAAATGTAATCTGATGCTGCACAAAAACTAAAAATGCATCAAAGCCAATGTTTTTACTTATCTTTTACATGCCCAAGACTGTGAAAATGGTAAAAGAAAATCCAGTCCACAATCACTTTTTATATTGAAAATCTGTCATTTTGTGTGTGTGTTTTTCCCAAATCAGTGACACCTTATAAACTTGGCAATTAAAGAGTTAAAATCATGGATTTTTTTTGTAAACATTTAGTAGTTTTGATCAGTACTGGGGTTGATTAACAAATTTATGCCCAAAAAATTGGAAAAAATCTGATACATTTTTACAACAGTTTAATTTAGAGGCCATTTTTGTCAGAAAGCTGACTACACACATTACACACAGAGTTGTCAGTTCGGGGGATTTTGGGAATAGCAGCACGTAAAAATGTTTTTTTTTTTGTGCAGACCTATGAACTAAAGAAAGGAGATACAGTGAAAAATCTCTCTCTAAATCTCAGCACCTGCAGGCTTCTCAGCCTCAACTAATGGCAGTCACGACATCAAGTGGTTGAAACGGTGTAACATTTTAAATGCTGTGAAGTGTGAGATGACAGTGATAGTGACAATGAAGGTTTGGTTTTAGTTCAGATCAGATCCAGAGCTCACCTCCATATGGCGGCAGTGTGACTACACACACGGTCCAGGGATCGAGAGCAGATATTTAAATTCAGCCCACAGTACCCAGTGCTAATTAATATGTAAATTTCACATTGTTTGTTAACTCCAATGTCAATTTTTGATGTGAGCAGCCGCCTCTATGTTAACAGAGATTCACTGTAGATTGAACCCGGGTTATTGCCAAACCCCCGCCTGTCCGAAATCGAATCTTTTTTTGGCCGCTAAACCAATATATGTCTCCGAAGCTTATAACTTGGGAGACACGCTAATGATATTTTATTAAGCCCGAGTAATTGAAGGGACCATTTAAATATGTAATTACGCACTTAAGTATAATTATTCAACGCAGTAGGAAACCAAATGAATTAATTATAAAAAAGCCAATACATTCATTTATTTTGTACGTTTCTAATGTAAGATAATTAACATTTTAAGTAATGAGCTTCATTGAGACAGAATGAAGGAATTCCATACAGCATTAGTCTGGAAGTGTAAAAAGTAGCTTGATAGAGGAAGAAACATTAAAAAAATATGAAGACTTTTGGGTAATTTAAGCACACAGAATCACTTAACCAAAATTTTTGGTCAAATTTCCCCTGTACTTTTTATTAAGTCAAAATTATTCAACAGATACTGTTGGATGGAGAAAATCATTTTTTTTATGCATGCTTACAGACTGTATTGACTTCTCCTAAGAAAGGTTCACAGATAGACACACATCTATGCCCCAGCGGAGTCATTTACCTGTCTCCAAGTATTCAAGATATTAATTAAGATAAATTTACCTCAATTCGACAGTTCTGCCATCTGGTTATTTATCCGTATTATGTTAATCATTTCTGTAGGGCAGGAGAATGATTACCCATTTTGCGTCTAATTTATATTAATATTCAGAATTAAATCATTCTGCAACACGGTCCATCTGTTTCGGACGCATATAGAAAGCAGGTACGCGTGGCGAGCACATGCAACATACAACCTCCCTCGCAAACAAACAATATGGCCGCATTAACCCCTGACGCCTGCGTCGACTACTCTGACAAAGTCTTTAATGAAGTTAGCCGTGCAAATCCGAGCACGAGTTTCAAACTAAACAAACCTCTAACACAACGACTTACAAGACTCACCACCTCACATGCTTTTAAATCCTACAGATGATCTCACAACCTCTACGGAGATACTGACACCCTCGGACCAAACAGGCAATTAAGGCCCCTGGTGGCTTTGTGCTTGACTTTGAGTGTAGTTTGTTAGTCAGTCACGTGCGCGCGAGTCTAGCGGAGGGGGCGAGGAGGGACGATATCGCACTCCAACTCAGGCCAGCCACTAATTAGGGTGAAGAGGAGGCCAGCGGACACGCGGTGTGATTAAATTTAGATCTGGAGGGAGATCTTGACCTGGTGTGCCCCTCATCTAAGTGACATTTACCCAGGATAACCACACTGCAGCTGAGGCTTATTAACCTTTTGTGGGCCTGAACACCACTGACTGGCTTAATTGGCAGATGGATTATTAAATAGAGCAACTTCAAGATGATTGAACATCTCATATCTACAACGCACAGGTTAGTCTGTAAAATCTTATTATCACTTAGGCTTCGGGGTACAGTGGCCTACATATATGTACTAGAATGGATCATTTTTGGCATTTTAATAGAAATAATGCACGCAGAGGTTGCTCGTACAACTGAGACATGCAACAATGGACAAATACTTTTATTATTTGTTTCCACCATGATCACGCTAGTCCAAGATAGTACAATCAAACACAAAAGCAGAATGGCACAGTATGTCATTTTCGCCGCTAGAGGTCGCCAAGATAAAAAGACGTAGCTTGATAATGACGCATGGAATGATGGGAAGTGTAGTCTTCACCTCAATTGTGGATAAAAATCAATCCAACGGAAGCCACAAATTATGTTCATGACGTAATAAAAAAAATGGTATCTCACAAATCTTTATTGGCATTTGCTGATCAGTCAACACAGCACAACTAAGGAAGGACTCTACACTGTTTTAAATTTCAAATAAAAAAATATATAATATTGTGAAAGATGAGAAATTCAAAAATCTTTTTAAAAACTTGTTTTAAAAGCATGCATCAGGTATATTTCAATGCGCGTAGTGTATTTATGTTAATTTTATGCAATAAAAAATTACATTTGTACAATTTTTATGAAAGTTAAGACTGAATGGACCTGAAAATGTCAAATGGTGTAACCACCAATTGCGCCAAAGAAAGAGAATTTTTAATATTTAATATTTTATCCACCATGATGGCATGTAAGCGTAATCTTCAAAAATATATATATATATATATATATATATTTTAAAGTATAATTTTATTAGTTCTTTCGTTTATTAGTTAATTCTAAATGTACATTTTAATGCGTTTTTGTATTATTTGTCTGGACAGCTCTGTTTTCTGAATAATCTTTGAAAAATTATGTAAAAATGTATATAAAAAATCATATTACACTAAACTAGAGGATTATATTTTAGTATTTATTATACTTTATTTTATCATTTTTATGAATATATTTATATTTTCATTTAAAAAATACTATTTGTCGGAGCCGATGGTGTAGTGGGCAGCGCTCTGACATGTGGTGCTTTCGCACTTTCGGCGACCCGAGTTCGATTCCCGGCTCGTGGTCATTTGCCGACCCCATACCCTCGCTCCTCTCCTCTATCACTGTTTAATGGCCAAAATGGCCAAAATGGCAAAAATGGCCAAAAAAGTACCTTTAAATAATTACTAGTTACCCCAATTGACATTTTTGCAATTATCCCCCAATTCAAAATTAAATAAAACCAGAAATTTTAGACTTGGTCCTCAAAAAAGTAAACGTATGCAAGTAATCGGCTAATTTGTTTTGAATTTTTAACCCTTTTACATGTAATCTAACCATATGGACACAAAATATTTAACGTCACGTCATTGACCCCCATACAACTGGTGAGGTGTTTAAGTCTGAATTTAAACTGGTTATTAACTAAAAAACTGAAAAGATTTTAGGTGAAATAAACCTGTGTGATCTGTCAAAGGGTCATTGCCAAAATGTGTCTGGTTTTCAGCATTCGCTCTCCTGGAAGGTAAAATCCTGTGTAAATCATAAGTGATGTCAGATCCGCCTAGAACGATTTAATCCATCGCAATCGATTTGAAAGTTTCAAAAATCCGTCTGCTTTACAGAAATCTCTGCGAGCTTTAAAAGAGAACAGTCGACGCTCTGGGCCTTATACAGTACAGCATGTACAGAAACAACCGTTCCCCTGACTCTTACAAAAGAAAACGCTGTACGCTCGTTTTTCTGCATAGCCAAACAGAGCTGCCAGACGTGTGTTTAAGCATGATCCATTCAGCAGGGTTTTCACTGCTCTGCCATGTCAAATCAATGCTTTCAAGGGAAGCACGAGTCAGCCATGTTGGATTCGGTTCTGCTTTGGGAAATAAGTGGATCATATTGGATGCATTACCATACCCGTGTGACTTAGGCGCTCGCTCTCTCATATTCAAAAAGGAGATCATTGCACAGCATGTGATAAATGTCACCTCAGAGCAATGACCCGCATTATGTATTACCCCTGCTGCAGGCGTCCTACTGCACGTCTGTGATCAGCTGTGGCTACTTACCCCCCATGTCGACTTCCTCACACTGTCTATATGGAAAATCAAACCCCTGACACTCGGGAAAAATGAGTATGCGTTTAAAACATAAAAGAGGGCTGGTGTACGCTTTATCTTCTGTAATTGTTAAGCATTCTTTTTCCTAAACGTATAGGCCAAGCCACATATCTAAATTATGTTTGAACGGTTTTGGCAAGCAGAAAGCCTCTAAACTAAAACTGACAATAATCACTCACTCCAAGATACTTTTATTATTTACTCAGCCTCATGTCATTTCAAACCTTATGACTGAATATCCACAAGTGACTTTTTGATTATTGATGACAAACTGGAAGATTTTCAGTGAAAAACAATTTACATTTAATGCTGTTTTTCTTGTAAAGCTATTGTGTGGTCTCAAATTTGAAATACGGTGCATGAGGTGTACACTCTCAGGAAAGGTATACTATCAGAAAAAATTATCCCTAGCTGTAAGTGGTGCGGTACACTTTCAAAAAAATACACCTCAGAGGTACATAGTGGTACCAAAGAGTATAAATTAGTACCTTAAAGGTACATATCTGTACCAATTGTATACATATCTGTACCTAAATGGTAAATATTACGCCGACCCTTTTAAATATCACTGCCCCAGTGACAGATTGGGACAATATTTGGACCCTTTTTTGACAGTGTACAAAAACTGTCACTGGATCGGTACACTGCAAATATTGTATTTTTGAAGTAAAAATATTGAAAATGTCTTAAATCAAGACAGATATACTTGAAAAGCAAAAATGGCCTTAGATATTAAGTCTACTTTTTTGAAAAACAAGAAAATGAAGAGAATTCATACTCAAGTTAAAATAAGAAAAATAAACTTAATTCAAGTTTCAGTTCAAGTGTAATTTTTCTTACCGCACTGGCAAAAATACTTAATTACTTGTTTTATTAAAGTGCACCTATTTCGTTGCTAAAAACAACATTATTTTGTGTATTTGGTATAATGTGTTTGTGTGGTTTATGGTTAAAAAAACACTTTATTTCACATACCGTACATTTTTGTAGCTCCAGATGTACTGCTATCCTTAAACGCATTGATTTTGTGCGAAACTCATCGATTTGAAAAGCTTTGTGTCCCTGATTGGCCAGCTAATCAGTTTGTTGTAATTGGCCGGAACACCTCTGACATCAGCCAAAAATGTGACGCTCTTTACAATGTTTGAAAGATTCGCTCACAATGAAATGCTAACAAGAGTTAACTTACAAGCTGAGTCCGAAGCGTGAGGAATTATGATAATGTCGGTCTTGTCTACATCACCAATCCCAGGAAGTGAACTGTTGCCTACAATCTGTGTGTTTGTTGTAGTCCAAGAAAAGAGATTTATGTTGGAGAGGATAACTTGCGTCATTGTTTACTTTGGGGTTTGTACCTTTTGCATATCGTTAACATGTACTAATACACACCAAAGGAAATGTAAATACG
The DNA here is from genome assembly GCF_027580225.2 of Misgurnus anguillicaudatus. Classification (NCBI taxonomy): domain Eukaryota; kingdom Metazoa; phylum Chordata; class Actinopteri; order Cypriniformes; family Cobitidae; genus Misgurnus; species Misgurnus anguillicaudatus. The sequence goes on from NC_073355.2 coordinate 17,242,922, forward strand.
TGAATCGGACCATAGTTGCTCTTTAAGACATTAATTTTTTTCATACCCTTTCAAAAAGTACACCTTTGTAGCTAAAGTGTGCATATTTGTAGCCTGGCTCCACCCTCCTACGTGCTTCCGCTTAATTTTCTTTTCGCTTCAGCACAACGTCTGGGACTGCTGTGTAGAGTTTCGTTTTCTCCAGGAAAAATCTGCAGGTCCAATCAGCGAACAGAGGGGGGTGGCTAAGAACGATGACGTTGAGGTCGTGCGCCAGACTGGGTGACATACGTTACGATCAAACGTTAGCGATTGGTTATGGCAGATTCAGAGTGACTCTGGGCAGATCCAATAGTTTTAAACTTCAACAGAGGACCCTCTTTAACGGTGTAACGCTTTGCAATGAAGCGTGGCCAGACTCTCTGTACAAATGAAATGAATGTACGAGAGTCTGGTTGGACCACGCTATAGGATATTTGTACCTTAAAGGTAAATGTTGGTGCCTCAAAGGTGCCTATCTGTGTATATAAAGGTCTACGGTCCCAGTGACAGCTTTTGTATGTTTCTCCTGACAGCATATGGGCTACTTTTATGGTATGTCTTTGTAATTTTTAGAGCACAATGTTAATCTCGGCCCGAATACTCCATCTATAATAACATCCTTTGTGTTTTAAAGATGACAGAAAGACGTACAGGTTTGGTATGAGAAAATGACCATTTTCATTTCTGGATTAGCTAGACTAATTATGTGATATACTGCACATTTCCAATCCAGCAAACATTGTCCTCTTCTATTGAAAGGTTAAGCCCTTTTGTAATTATCAGCCACACTAATGTAATGTATGTTAGAATTCATGGCTTTTGAGCAACAAAGGCCGATGGGACTCTTCACAAGTCAAGGCAAATTTATTTTTAAAGCACATTTTAAAAACAACGCACACTGACCAATATGCTGTACAGCGAAACATACTATAGACAGTTTCAGCAGTAACAACATAAACAAGCGGCTGTCGTGGTCCGCACGTAACTTCCTGTAAACTCCGCTAAGAATAAATAACAACAAAGTTCTTTCCACATAGTTTATTTACAGTGGGGCAAAAAAGTATTTAGTCAGCTACCAATTGTTCAAGTTCTCACACTTAAAAAGATGAGAGAGGCCTGTAATTTTTGTCAAAGGTACACGTCAACTATGAGAGACAAAATGAGAAAAAAAAATCCAGAAAATCACATTGTCTGACCCTTCAAGAATTCATCTGCAAATTATGGTGAAAAATAAGTATTTGGTCAATAACAAAAGTTTATGTCAATACTTTGTTATATACCCTTTGTTGGCAATGACAGAGATCAAACGTTTTCTGTAAGTCTCCACAAGGTTTTTACATATTGTTGCTGGTAGTTTGGCCCATTCCTCCATGCAGATCTCCTCTAGAGCAGTGATGTTTTGGGGCTGTCGCTGGGCAACACGGAATTTCAACTCCCTCCAAAGATTTTCTATGGGGTTGAGATCTGGAGACTGGCTAGGCCACTCCAGGACCTTGAAATTATTCTTACGAAACCACTCCTTCTTTGCCCGGGCGGTATGTTTGGGATCACTGCCATACTGAAAGATCCAGCCACGTTTCATCTTCAATGCCCTTGCTGACGAAAGGAGGTTTTGAGTCAAAATCTCACGATACATGGCCCCATTCATTCTTTCCTTAACTCGGATCAGTTGTCCTGGTCCCTTTGCAAAAAAACAGACCCAAAGCATGATGTTTCCACCCCCATGCTTCACAGTAGGTATGGTGTTCTTTGAATGCAACTCAGCATCTTTCTCCTCCAAACACAAGAAGTTGAGTTTCTACCTAAAAGTTATGTTTTGGTTTCATCTGACCATATGACATTCTCCCACTCTTCTTCTGGATCATCCAAATGCTCTCTAGCAAACTTCAGACGGGTCCGGACATGTACTGGCTTAAGCAGGTGGACACATCTGGCACTGCAGGAATTGAGTCCCTGGCTGCATAGTGTGTTACTGATGGTAGCCTTTGTTACTTTGGTCCCAGCTTTCTGCAGGTTATTCACTAGGTCCCCCCGTGTGGTTCTGGGATTTTTGCTCACCATTCTGGTGATAATTTTTACCCTACGGGATGAGATCTTGCGTGGAGCCCCAGATCGAGGGAGATTATCAGTGTTCTTGTATGTCTTACATTTTCTAATAATTGCTCTCACAGTTGATTTCTTCACACCAAGCTGCTTACCTATTGCAGATTCAGTCTTCCCAGCCTGGTGCAGGTCCACAATTTTGTTTCTGGTGTCCTTTGACAGCTCTTTGGTCTTGGCCATAGTTGAGTTTGCATTCTGACTGTTTTAGGTTGTGGACAGGTGTCTTTTATACTGCTAACAAGTTCAAACAGGTGCCATTAATACAGGTAACAAGTGGAGGACAGAGGATCCTCTTAAAGAAGAAGTTACAGGTCTGTGAGAGAAAGAAATCTTGCTTTTTTGTTATTGACCAAATACTTATTTTCCACCACAAACCGCAAATAAACTCTTAAAAAACCAGACAATGCGATTCTCTGGATTCCCTTCCCCATTCTGTCTCTCATAGTTGAAGTGCACCCATGACGAAAATCACAGGCCTCTCCCATCCCTCCAAGCGGGAGAACTTGCACAATTGGCGGTCGACCAAATACTTTTCTGCCCCACTGTATATAACAAGCAAAAAAACAACACATAGATTACCTAGGAAACCAAAACATTTGATATTTTTGACGAGGCATTTGTTCAAGAGATCAGTTTAGCAACTAGTCAGACCATAAAAAAAACGAAACCGGAAGTAAAGTTCGGATCCAGACGTGTATCGCATCAGAGCACGTGCGTCCGATGAAACCGTCTATAGAACAACATAGTATACAAGTAATAATTACAACAGTATACAACAAGTATAAATTAAAACATTAAATCTTATTCAGAAAGCATGGCGCAGCAAACGAGAAAGCTTGCTCACCTTATAACTTTAAGGGGTGGTTTCCCAGACAGGGTTTATCCTAGTCTTAAAGCCCCTTTAATCTAAAATATGCACTTTTAAATGTGTTTACAAGCTGTTGGTGATGCCCTATCAATGTGATGTCACATTGATTACACCCCACCCATAACTGGTCACAGACTTCGCCTTACGAAAGTGTAGTTCAACTTTCTGCCAGAGACACATGTTTTGATGTAGTCCAAAGCACACGTGTAAGCGCTCTTCACCCTACTTTACATACGGGGAGCGGAAACAAAAGCTTTATTTGCATTTAAAGCAACACACACAAAAACTGTGCGTTTTTTATTGCAGCCACAAATGGCCATGTTCAACATCATATAATGAAAGATTTTAAGGTAGTACTACTGTAAATGAGCCAAAAGCCTGAATTACATCTCCAAGTCCTTTGCAGATTAAAGATACCCTACAGATACATGCCAATCATTTTTGATACAGAAGGACCCTTTAACTACAAAATTGACCTGTTTATCAAACTTAAGGGTCGCTGTAAAAAAAAATCACTCCCAAATTTCTGGCATGAGAGCTTATAGACAGAGAAGCCATATTTTTATTGACATGTTTAACAGCAGCTGGTGGTCCAAAAGCTACAATTTCTGTTTTTGAATGATTCAGAAAGTTAGAATTCACTAATACATTTACTATACTAAAATGCTCTTCTACAGTTTTAACCTGTCTTTGTGTTTACATACAAAATAAGAAAAGCAAAAACCAAACAATATGCACGACTTATATCACAACAAACATTACGTGCAATAAACACATCCAATTGATAAAGGTGTAATAGAGTGTTTTGAACTTGAAAGTGTAATTATTCTTCACCTCAAACACAGTTTTGCACATTCACACAAGAACGCATCTAGGAGATGCTCATTGCGATATAATTATGGGCTTTCCAAGTCTCGACTCGCATTCCTTAGCCTATAGGCTCTAATTGCAAATCTTTTCATTCATTAAACAAACACCGCTTCACAGCATTCTTTTCATGATAGACATCTGAACAGAAAACACTTCTCAGTGAGCCATGGCCAATTAAAGTTAATGTACCACAATCGTGTGCGCTGTGTAGCATATTCAGATCAAACTATTTGGACAGCGACTTTGGAAAGCACGCAGCAAATCTTTTTAACACACAATACCAACTCATTCTTTGCCATCCTGTAAGGGCCACCAAACCCAGAGATATTCAAAAGCAGACTATTCAGAAAAGTGACTCGATAGATGTTTTTTGTAACCATTAAAAGCTAGAAACTTGTGCCAAAACACGTACAGACGTGTCTATATATGGGGCTCTAAAGCCATTTCGTGCATTCTGAATTATTAACACTGTTTTAGAGTTGGAAGAGTTGCTAAACATAGGCAAAGTGTCAAAAAAGCAGTTGAACATTTACATAGTATAGACCTTTACCAGGGTTCGTAGTTTGTGAACGTTTTTTTTAAACATTCTTACGTAATAATCTTGCTTTATCTCTTTTAAGGACAATTTCAGGGAGTACAGTGGAAGTCCTTATATGGGCACTTTAACCAAAATAGCGCACACACACCAACCAAGGGCTAACACGAAATCCAACATGATCTCACAAAGTTCCGTGGGATAGTCACGGAATTTTGTGCTCATTTTTCTGTGGCATTCTCACGGATCTCCGCATTTTTCCGTGGCCCTGCTACGGACTGTCTTTTTCCGTGGCATTCTCACGGATTGGTTACTCAACTGCTTTTTCCTATTTTCAAATCATTTTCGCTTCGGTTTAGGGTTAGATTTGGTGTTTGCGTTTGTATGTCACTTTAACTATTGGTTTATACTATTTTTTCTGATTTATTCTTTTATATTATCTAAAGTTTAAACAATTGTCGCCTGGCGTTGGGGTTAGAGTTGGGTTTGGGTAGGAATGTCATTTCATGACGATGCCACGGAAATTTGTGAGATCAGGTTGCGAAATCAATGTCAACAAAGAAGTGTGTTGTTTGTGAGGAAACTTTAAAGGGATAGTTCGGCCTAAAATGATATTAAACCCATGATTTACTCACCCCAAAGCCGTCCGAGATGCATATGTCCATCATTTTTCAGACTAACACATTTTCAGTTATTTTAGAAAATGTTTTAGATCTTTCAGTTAATCAAATGTGAAGTTACGGGGTCCACATCCTTCAAGTCAAAAAAATGTGCATCCATCCCTCACAAAATAAACCCAAATGGCTCCACAATGACAAACAAAGGCCCTCCGAGGGCAATCCGCGCCATCTTGGTGTAGAAATATCCACATTTAAAACTTTATATACGAAAATAACTAGCTTTCGGTAATGCCGGCATCTTAGTCGTGTCCGCATTCAAGATGAGAGCTTGTGCACCTTTAAGCTTGTTTAACTTCCCAAAGAACCCAGCATTATGGAAACAATGGATGTAGTTTGTATATCCAGGGTAGCAGCGGAGTTGTGCGTGTGTTTTTTTAACACTGGATTTCGTTGAAATGGGGCAGTCACAAACGGGTCATGAGTTGCAGGCGGTAAGTAAAACTGCATCAAATGTCTGTGTGTAAGTGCATATAAAAGGCAAACTGCACGAACATGTAGTGAATCATAAGTTATCCAGAGATAGTGAGAATGTTTTGTGTGCGAGTTGCTTGATCGTGACTCGCTCCGCCTGAGGTATGCATCAAGAAGCTCAGGATTATTCGGAAAGAATCAGCTGATCTGTCTTTCATAAATCTGATAAAACTAAAGACTTTTTGGATATATGAAGGATGTAATACTACTCAGGTACTCAAGATTAACATGAGATAAGCAGAAACAGCGCATGTTAACGCCATCATACAGTAATATGTCTGGGAATCCACGTGTGTTAACACAGCTAGATACGCAGAAAGCAAACACTTCAACAGCAGCACACAAATGTCTCAATATATTAACAGCACAAAAACAACCTATTCAATTCCAGGGATTTGCATGAGAAATGTAAGCATTAGCTTGGAAGGATGTGTTCAGCCCTTCAGAACGGTGAAGAGAAGGCTGAGAGAGCCTTACCGTGGTAGAGACGAACACCAATGTTGGCATATCAGTGAATACAATGGCCTAGATTAGCAAAGTGTCAGTACTGAGCCGAAATAAGCTAATTGCTTAATTAGCTGACCCAATTCGATAAGCCTCTTCTAACATATTAACTCGAGCTATGTAACAAATACCTCGGATTCGTATAAAAATACGGCTTTAATTACAACCGCCAGTGCGAAAAACTAAACGAGACGGCGGTGTATGAATGTTATTGTGTCTGAGACTATTAGCATCCGTTAATTTTTTTTAAGCAGAAGAAGAATGGCAGGCCTGCGACAGGATTATTGTGTTCAGACATACGTTACAAAAGCTTTTGTTTCGTTTATACAGTTCGGACTTCGCCGTACCGGCAAGATTTTCCTGCTATTGACAGTCGCACCATGCTTGGTTGAAACAATTATGGAGCGTATCTGTGAAAGTGATGTCAGTGAGCTGTTGGAAATAGAAAAGTCGGGTTAAAGGTAAAACCATTTTCTCATTAGACTGAACGATGAGTGGGACAGATTAATTTACATTTTCCCCTGACATATTTTACATACACAATCTTTTGCTTAGCGCTGGGACTTATGGGCAAGAGAGCTCTATTTGTATAAGATGAAGTCATTTATATGCTAATTCATTGGAATGTAGACCTTCCACATTCGTGTTTACCTATTAGTGCATATAGATGCAAAGGGACATTAGAATATTGGAAATGGGGTTGGGGTGAAGGGGGGTGGTGGGTTATGGGTAACAAAGTATTAGCAGAATGTTTCCTTCTATTAATCTCATATTATGAGCCATTTCGGTTTTATTTAAGCAGACCCCGAGAGCCAAGTTGGAAGCCAATGACCATTTCTATAATGAACTGAGGGCATACAGTATGGCCTAAATGTCAATGCATGACTCGCTTTAGATTTTAACCCTTAACGGTACATTTACATGTATGCATATACTTGTGTTTCCTGGCACTCGAACCAATTGCCTTTGCGTTGCTAGTGCAATGCTTTGTCAGTGGAGATACAGAAATTCCATTTACTTTTGTTGCTTCATGAAAACTTTAAATTTTTTAAATGATCTTATTATAAATGTAAATAGCAAATAGCGAATAGCAAAAATCGTAACTGACCAATTAAAACCAATTGCAGTGAAATCTTATGTTATTTGTAAAAAAACACAATTGTACCCTGTTAATTAGGCAACTAAAGCAGAAAATGCTTTAAGAGCGGGCAGTGTTTGCCAAAACAACAGCATTTGGCTTCAACCACCACTGGCTGTTGGAGAGGTGTGACAGATCATATTACAAGCAAGGCTAAAATGCTAATGTAATTCCACATGAGCCGAGTTTAAAGAGATCCAATCGACCATTCCTGATCCCCGCCGCCGTTGTGCCTAAGATGATGTTCCTTCTCTCATTGTCTCAGTAATTCACCAAAATTGCCACTTAGAGTCGCTCCAAGATGTGCGTTTCATCTCCAAGCTTCCTCTGGTCTCTGCTAGTCAGTTCATTTTTACTTCCTACAAGAGTGCTAGCACTTCATTAACCTTGCCAGGCTCAAGATAAGAGAGGTAGAGCATCAAAGTAGCCATCCTACGGAGAGAAGAGAGTACGGACCGCACCACACAGCGGCCATCAAACAGACCCAAGCATAGACACACGCACACGCATGCAAAACACTCAAGACTCTGCAGCCCTGCAAGGCTATAGAGCCCACTGTCATTATTAGCACTGAAAGAAACATGTACGTTTCTAAGTATATCAATTATACAGAGATCCTAGAATCAGGTTTGCACTGAAAATGCAGTTTGATTTTATCCTACATGTTTACACACTCAGAGCCATGCCATAGAAAAACCTTTTTCTACTAGAACTTTTTGTGAAAGAGTTTTGTTCAGATGTCCCCATGTAGTGAAAATCAAGTTTTTGGTTGTTTATGTGTCTATGGTGCAAACAATGAGTAACAAATCTTGTTGTTTGCACCACTGTGTGCACCACTCAGATGCTGAAACGATTGCGGCACTGCTCCTTCAACTCTAAGTTGATTAACATCAGCACTAAAAACTAGAGACACGCCAATAGCTGATTATTCAGACTTAGAACATTCAAGTTATTGGTATCAGCCACTATACTAACTTGTGTTAACTAAATTGTGAAGATTTCCCCTTTTGAATGTTATTAATTCATATAATGATCATTGAACATTAAACAAGTGTGAAGTGTCTTTACATTTTCTATGCACATTTATTGCATTTTTCTGTTCTCGGGACGTAGTTGAAGCTCAGGTGACTGGTTGCTAAAACACCCCCCGCCTAACTCGACTCTAGTGACAGCAGTGGCAGTTCACCTGCCACTCAAGTGGCCGCGCCCTTAATTATGCAGAACTTTAAGGCTTAATATAATTTAAACGAACGAAAAAAATTCACTCCATCACGGTTGTCATAAAGGGTAAATTAACTACACAGACCAAAAACTGTTTTTGTACCAGACTGTAAACATTTTCTACTTTAAAATTGGCCATTTTAACATGAAGGACTATGGGAATTGACTCTTTTGGAGCCAGCCTCTAGCGGCCAGTCGATAAATTGCAGTTTAAATCACTTCGGTATTGGCTTCATCAGCGAGATCGGAAGGTTGCCCCTCGGTCGTACCAAAGTTTAAACGATCCATATTGCACAGTATGATAAGGTAACAATCTTATAGGAGTGCAAAAATCCTGCAGTTTATCCCACGGGCCCCGTTCGCGTGAATTGAGCGTTGCCGCGTCAAACGCGCGAGTTGAAAAATTTGAACTTGAACGCGCCGCGTTAACCAATCAGGAGCTTGCTCTAGTAGTGACGTGATTACAGGAAGCGAGTGGAATCGCAGAAGCCCCTCCCCATGACGTGAATTTCTGCGTAAATGTCTCCATGACTAGACTTTCACGTGCAGCTTTCACGCACAAATGACGCGAGTAAACTCAAACTGTTCAAGCGGCAAACTATGCGCGGTAGATGCGATTTTGATGCCTTAAACATGGCTGGTGTGAACCTACAGTAAGTAAAGGCAGGGACTAATTGGCATATAGGGCTTATTCGCAAACACCGGAAGTCGCTAGCCGCGGCCATCTTGTTGACATGACATCTGTCCTGCCCCTAGCCGCACGTAGATTTGAGTCGAGGGGAGCAGTAGCCTAATAGCTTAATCTCGTCTGTATTAAGAGAAGACGAGCTTGATTATTGTGGAACAATATCAAATAGACCCAATAGCCTTAAGTAAAGATCCGTCCTTATTGCCAGCCGTAACTTATCCGGATATTTATAACTATATCGTTCATACAGTATCCGCATTCATCATACAAGCACTGAAGCGCCGTTCACATTATAACTATAACGATAACTATATCATCGTCCACATCACCAAACAATACGTTTATGCTATTTCGCTCACGGCACTCGGCAAATCACTTGCCTTTAATATTGCTTGTAATAAAAACTTTTGCAGATGTCCTCAACACGCTGCGTTTCGCGTAACTAACAGTGAATCTAATAGTTTGTGTAATCTCTTACCTTTTGGCATAACAGTTAGTTAATGTAATAGATTAAAAAGCATTACGTAGTCAATTTTCACAGCAACTGGAGGTAATCTAATGTTATAGAGCTCAGCAATGAGCTTCACTGTCATTTTAAGTGGCCGTGCACTTCAGGTTCAAACAGATTTTAATGCTATCAATGGTTTATCCTTCATCTGGTGGGAAAATCGCTCAGAAAGTGATCCCAATGATGTCGTTCATTGTATCTGTATCGTTATAGTTTTGGTGTGAGCTCCGCTATTCTCTTTAATATAAAACGATTTTCAAAACTATGTGAACGGCCCTTAATTCCCTACCTAGTATCAATGCCAGACCTATTATTATGTTCATATAGTTATTAATACTAATTTAATAACTGTCTCAATGTATGGCAGCTTATTTGAAAGAGCAGTTTCAGCCACTGCTTACAGCTAACCATATGTGATCAAATTATGGGGACAGACTTTGCTGTGAGCATATATCCCTAACGTTACCTGTGGTAAAATGATGGGGACAGACTTTGCTGTTGGGAGTCTCTCCTTCGCTGGTTCAACTCCTCTGTCTCCTTTCATGTTTTCTGACAGTCGGTATCGCATAAAAAGTAATTCCGGGGTCTTTTTGCTGTTGTTAGAACATCCGTGTATTACACCACACACCATCGCGCGGTTTAAAAAAATTACACCGATAATACCATGCATAATACCCACGCTGCCTCGCTTGTCAATTGACAGACTGACAGTTTTATGTCAACAATATGGCCGCCGCGAACATTGATGACGTAGATCGAATAAGCCCTATACACAGATTTATGTACAAAATGAGAAAAGGGAATAGAGTTACATTTAAGCCATTTTAAAGCATTTCTGTCACCGAACAAAACTTTTACGAGTTGAGTTTTAAGTGATAAAATTATTGACTACAGTATGACTTTAAAAAGGTAATTTATAGTATTAAGCCATTAAAGATGCAATTTGTATAATCTGCGCCGCTAGAGGGCGCCAGATTAAATCAATAACAATGACGTAGATTAATGATGCTCTGAAGCAGCGTGGACTGATGGGATTTGTTGTCTTTAACTCAAACGCTGATGCCCATCAATCAGACAGGAATGAGAAATCATGTTACACATGAGGTAAAGAAATCAAGTTTTATAAATGTTGTGTTTGATGACATTGTTTTTTTCATTATGTAAGGTTTCATGTAATGTTCAAAACGCAATTGTTAGTCATAGATGTAACAGTATTAGTCCAATACGATGGTTTGTTAACACAGCACAGAATTAAGTGTTCAGATGAACAAACTTACCATAAAAAAGCGAGTGGCCCGACAAACGCTATTACTTCCGCTTTTGTCCACGACACTGTTGTCATGTGGTTTTTACGTCAGTAAAGGCGGTAACAAAGGGTAACGTAGATATTAACGTCATTTACAGCCGACTGCACTACCCCGTGTCACTGTTTAGGGCAGCAATTTTCTCATAATTTACAAGTAGTTGAAAACATTATAGATATTGTTAGTAATCACACTGTAAAAATCCGTAGAAATTGCAGATGGGTTGCCGGTAACTTACCGTAGATTTAAATTTATGTTATTTACTGGCAACATTTTGTTCAAAGTTAAATGAACATTTACAAGTCTTTGTCTTTACAGAGTAAATCTAAAAAAACAGCATCAAGCAAAACATTCTGGGAAACAAAATCTGAAGCAAAAAACTGAAAAAGGTTGATGATGATTTCTGGTTCCCAGAATGCTTTGCATGAGGCTGTTATTGTATAGTTTTATTTTGCAAAGATAAAGACTTGTTAATATTTAAAATGTATTTAACTTTAAACAAACTCTTGCCAGTAAATAACATAAATTTTAATCTACGGTAAATTACCATCAACCCAGCTGCAATAACATTGTAATTTCTACGGATTTTTTTTTAAAGCAGCTGGACAAAATATATAACACCGGACTAGTGGTAGTGGTTTTTGGATATTTTACTGCAAATATCTTACAAATTGTACCTTTAAGCAAAAATTGCATATTGAAGCACCTTTTTTTAAGATAAAATCAATGAGTGCATTTACATGCCGATTATGCTTAATAAACTGATAACATATGGGGTCATGTAAACGCGTAAAACGTTTTTCTTTAATCTGGGAAAGCTCATAAACGGCGTACACAAAAACCAATCGGCACAGGTAGTTTTTTGCTCATTACCCCGATTTCACGTGGCATGTAAACACCTTAACCGGCTTTCTCACGGTTTTGTCCATGTGCACATGTCTCCGCGTGTGAAAGATAAACGTCAGATGCGGAAGTAAGCGCAAAGTAATGCATAAAAGTCTCTGCTCTACTAAAGCAGTTGGCATGGAAACTGCGAAAATAATTCATTGTTATATTTACAGGTTGTGCAGATACGAAAAGAGATAAAACAATATAGCTTAAGACAAATATGCCGTCTGCTTTTTGATCGACTATTATGTACTATAGGCGATGACGTGACTACCTGCAAGAAACCGGACAAATCTCCAAGTCCAAGTTATTGATTTGCACGTAAACGCATGTAAACATACTCAATATCGAATCTCAAAAACTGATTATGAATTAACTTCATAAATGTCATTCGTTAAAAACATTTTCATACTTGTGTCTCAGAAAGTTCCTACATATGAATACAATATACCTTTATTTAAAAGTGTGCAATATCCGCCTTATACGTTTTGATTAACTGAGATGAACGTGAACTTTTTTAAACTCACTGGAACCCCCCCAAAATAAAGAGTCAAGCTAATCCTATCAAAACTCATGGGTTAAAACAGTTTAAGTTAATGATTTCTAAGGGATTTGTGAAGTGCATTTATTTCAAATAAAATGGTAACACTTATGCATCATTTCCATTTTAAAGCAAGACACCACAAGATGTCTAGTGTATGTGCCTATCAAAATTGTACACCTAAAGCATTACAGTGTAAAATATTCTCTTCTAACGCAGCATGTTCCCCCTTAATCTCTCCCCTCATTTTCCTATGAAGAGCACAAAATTATTTTTCTTGGGAGGGAACTGTAAATCCCTGTCTGGGTTCAGTTAAAAGGCTTAAAATGTCACTAAATGACAAAATTAGAAGCTTCCTCTAACGTTTTAAGATGAGATGTTGTGGCATTCCAAAGTTACCTGAAACTGAGGTTAACATGCAGTGAGCATTATTAAACGTTGTCGATAATCTCAAAGTATTATTATAAATCAAAGATCAAAGAACAGCACTTATTTAATTGAATACCATCAAAGCATTCGCTCACTATGTTTAAATGTCACAGAAAGCTACTACCATGCTGAGAATTTTAACTTGATGCATTAACAAATCCCCGCCCCAGGATTCTTACTTCTTATTGGTAAGCTAGTTACAATACTTTAAGGAATACAATAATCTTCAGGCCCATAACCTGCAACTTTTACCACATTCATGTGATACCAGATGAAAATGACACCGTTCTGTTGAGCGCACGACAGTGATATCTCTGTCAGGGAGTTGTGTGCCAAAACCAGGACATCTAGTGAGCCAGCTTAGATGGCGGGTGAAAAGAGACTTTGGCATTTGAGAAGCGTTTCCATATGTATCACTTCTGTTGTTGGGCCTATTTCACTGATCCACAAAACCAGCAGAAAGGATAAAGCGGGAAGTCTGTGTGCCAGTGAGGAGCGGGAGCCCAACGTGTAAAGAAGGAAAAGTTGCCGTGCTGCCGAGCAGAGCCGGGCGCAATCCTGCATTGACGCTGATAACATGCTTGGATTAGTGATGTTTAAGGGTAGAGAAAATTATTCATTTGAGATGGATGAAAAGCTGCACTTGTCAAGTCTCCCAGTCATGCACTTTCCATCTCATTCCCACTAGCCGCTGTGCATATTTTCCCCTCAATGCAAATGTACGCACGGTGAAATCGTGAGCGCATTACCCCCTCTCTTTAAACACGCCAAATGACAAAACAAATTTCCCTGCGAAAAATAAAACAATTCTACGCACAAGTCAGATAGGTGGGAGTGGATAATTGAGGTTTTACCATGTGATCATAATAATGGCTTCTTATATACGCTCACACATTTCGGTGACCCTCTTATTGGGGTTAACAAAGGCGATTGCTGTTAAAGCATGTCTTGTAGAGACGGAAAAGCGGTTTTAGTTTGCGATCCAACGTTTAGCTCTAGATTAAATGTTACGGCAAACACAGTGAATAGTTTTCAAAGCAATTAATGAATCCAGCAGCCTTCCAGCCTGATGATACACTGAATACCTCAGCTTCTCTATACAAATATTATGATCTGTCTGATGAGAGCCATGGCTCTAGTCTGGATGGCTAATAAATTAGAAGCACGTTTCGCGTTTACTCATCAGAGCTAATGAGGCTGATAAAATTACCTTGAGGATCATAATTACAGGGCGAGTGGCAGAAACGCTGGAGCCGAATACAACGCACACATCCCTAGCAGAAACAGAACAAACAGCACAGCACATACTGTAGCGTCTATCACTGGACAAGCAGAGTTTGACCTTTACATGTCTATACACTGTACGTTAGGTAAATATGATGCATGGTTTTATTAAAGTGATGCACCGATACAAAATTTGTGCTAATACTGATATTCAATTAATTAGAATAACATCGAATATAACATAGAATATAACAGTTTGAACAGTATAAAATGCATTGCGTCTATGGAAAGTCCCCATAAACCATGTATGCCTGACTGGGTGTGTGTGTGTGTGTGTGTGTGTGTGTGTGTGTGTGTGTGTGTATGTGTATGTGTATTATACACAGTACACCCACATATTATGTAAACAAAAACTTTTATTCTGGAAACGATTAGTCGCGACTAATCGTGAGGCGGCACTACTATTGTCATCTAATAGGCTTTATGCCCAGCTGCACTACTTCCTGAACTTCAGCCAGCTCCTTATTTTCTGTCTGCCATTATTGGACAAACTGATTAATCCAGGTGTGTCTGATTATTGTTGTTGTGACTTCTGGGGTCAGGCACACCTGGATTAATCAGTTTGTCCAATAATGGCAGACAGGAAACAAGGAGCTGATGTGCTTTTTCACCCCTTTAATTTGCCAGAATACAATCTGCCCTGATCATTGTCTGTTTTTAAACAATCCACTGATGTCTGATAGCGGGAAAAACTGCATTTATCTGCAAATACCGAATGTAGGCCAATATGTGCATGCTTCATTTAAAGGGGACATTTCACTAGACTTTAAGATGTCAAGTCGTTGGTGTCCCCAGAGTACCTATGTGAAGTTCTTGCTCAAAACACTATATAGATTATTTATTATAGCATGCTTAAATTGCCACTTTGTAGGTGGGAGCAAAAATTTGCCGTTTTGGGTGTCCTTTAAAATGTAAATGAGCTGATCTCTGCACTAAAATTGCAGTGCTGTGGTTGGATATTGCAGATTAAGGGGCAGTATTATCCCCTTCTGACATCACAAGGGGAGCCAAATTTCAATGACCTATTTTTTCACACGCTTGCAGAGAATGGTTTACCAAAACAAAGTTACTGGGTTGATCTTTTTCACATTTCCTAGGTTGGTAGAAGCACTCGAGACCCAATTACAGCACTTAAACATGGAAAAAGTCAGATTTCCGTGATGTCCCCTGGATTGAAAGCTCGAGATGCATCGTTTATTCCACGTTTTATCAAAGCAAAAATATACAAACGCTTAGTTCTTCATGTTTAAATACATTGCACATCAATTACTGACCTACGCTTAGATCAAGCAAATATGCCACTCACTTCTGTGAGGTTAGGAGGGCCGCAATCAAGCAGATTTTGAAACACTGTACCAGCTTTGTGACAAACAAACCGTCCTTCAATTTGTCTAGCTCATATGCATCAAGCTCTCGACCAATAATGGCATCTCGTGATGGACACGGGTGGCACGGGCTCACCTCTGAGAATGATTTCATTTCATCAGCCATTCGCAGGACCAATTGTTTTACTTATGAATATTAATGTCTACCTAATTTGAGGCTGTTGTTAATGCTTGTCGCTAGGAGCTCGGCGAATCAGGTCCCATTCCCGTTAAAGCCGTGTATTAGACACCCCCTGACACTAAGCCCTCGCCTTTGATTCTTAATTGCAGGAGCGCGAACGTTTGCGGGAGATGGGGCGCAAAGCTTTAATTAACTCTAATATCACACGTATTCAGTCTCACTGTCACCCGCATCACGCGTGGCGTTCTGCACCAATATCATCCTCGGCTAGAGAGAGAGATGGTGTTCCAAGTTCATGATCACAATTTCATGCATCTTAAATTGGATGGATGGACTAAGCAGTGGCTTGATTTTAAATGCGAGCAAATTATCGCAATGCATTTTTACTAAAACCCACGTTTAAACGATGGCTATGTAAATGGGTGCTTTTAAAGCAAGACTGATGGCCGGGATAACAATTATCATTGCTGCACTATGCATGGTGTAATTAACTGAACTGGACTGCAAATTTGGAACAAACCAAGTATTTTTGGTAACGTACTTGTGCACCTATTGTCTTCATGTAAACACAACTATATAAAAAAAACCAGATCTAAAAGTTCCTGGGACAGGATGCCATTTGTGGGTCACATTTTTAGGTCCATGTCAATGTGTAATTCAGAAAAGGTGTAACTTAAATAATGTGTGCACCAGAGGTGCACAAGTGCCAAGTTTATGAATAAAATTTCAGAAACAGTTTTTAGTATAATATATTAAGAAATTACATAAGTATTTATTGAATAAGTCACTTAAAATTCAAATATACAATAAATACAAGCACATCCATTTGTAAGCATCTCTTAAGAGAACTTTTAAAACATCTTATTCCTTCAGTAGGTTTTTCAAACAGTCAAGTCATCTACTGAGATTTAAACACCAATGTAAAAGACATCTTTGGACAGAGTATAATTCTTAAGTTAAATGAGGTACATATTTAATTGAACTATGTTAGAGGACTTTAAAAAAAAGGAATAAAACCAGCAAACCGTGCATTTCCAGCACCAGATCCTCTCCTGGCTAATCTCCAGCTTGATTTAGCATTTTGAGGAATATAAAATAGTGTTAAAAGGCTATTACACATGCATGTGAGCTCATAGTGCCCCCTTCAGTTCACTGCAAGCACTACAGCATTACCACAACTCTAAACATTACAAGTAGGCACAGAAATGATACAGTCAGCTTTGTTTTGGTGTGGGGGGTTAAATTAAGATGCTCTTGAGATCTCAGTCAATTAACACAATCATGTATTTAAGCTTTGAAAATTGTGTGTCTCTTTTAATGAAACTAAACGGTTTATGTCTGAACAAGTGAGGGTCGGGGGATAAAAAATAAATATTCAACACTAATTATTTAAATTAGTAAATCAAATTAAAAACATTGTATAAGACCTAAACTCAAAGAATATATTAGTTAAATAAATGAAGACATGTAACAAAATCAATATATTTCCAAAAAAATGTAAAACTGACTGAGCATTACGAGACAAAAATGTCATAACTCTAGTCCCACCTCGCTTTAACCATCTGAGGACATTTGGTGGCATCTGGACTTCACCACCACGCAGAACGTCTGCTATTGATGTCTTTACTTCTTCCATCACCCATCACTCTCCCACCGATGCTTTTTTGCTCCGCCTTCTGAATAACTTTGAAAAGGATGACTTTCGCTTGCTTTTAAACTTTCGAAGACCTGTGCACACATATGAATATAGTTATTGGTGTTACATTGTAAGTTCAGAGATAAAAGCAAAATAACACTCACCCAGCCTTTGCATCATCTCATTCAACTGTTGATCTTCTTCTCCCTCCCTTCAAATGTGACATGTTACATATATTTATGTAAATGCAATTGAACATTTGTTAATGTTTTAATTTGTTTGGTAAGAACTGTTTAACGTTTCTAAGGACTCCCTTATCCTGTCCTCCTCAAGACCCTCCACAATGGCGTTCCTGTCATTCACGATCTCCATCAATCTGTTCAACAGCTCGCTCTCCCTCCTCTTCTCATCCAGACTTTTCAGATGCTCTAAGGCCAAATGAAAGCAATTCTTTTATGGTTATTTCCCTTTATGTTTTAAAAAATGCAAAATTATAAATGAGAAGTCTAAACTAATAATAAACTAATCTGGTGTTCAATATTTTTGCCAGCTTTTTTGTTTTATTTGTAATCATTTGGTACTCATGAATCAGAAGATTTTACAGGCCACAATAATATAAGACTTTCTGTAAAAGTGTCTTGGCTGAAAATCATGATTTGCTGTTGTCTGAATTTGTCAGTGTCAATTGTGTCATGTCAAACAATGTTACCAAAATATAGTAACAGTGTTAACAGTAGTGCCGTGGAAAGGTCACGTGTTACATATATGAAATGCACAAAGACATTAATTGGTATCATTCGACATACAACAACGTCAGAACGGTCCCCTTTCTCCACACTTGTAAACACTGGGGAGTAGTTTCGATACGTCATCCGCGACCTCTTGACGGGACGGCGTATTACGTGAGGTCGCGCTGGCGCGCCACATGACCGGAAACAGACGAGAAGTTGTGGTTTAAAAGTAATTTTTTTTATTTTTCTTGTCAAATGACAATCGTTTCGCTAAATAAGACCCTTATGCCTCGTTTGAGATCGTTTAGAGTCCTCGAAACTGCAATTTTAAGCTGCACCAAAAGTGTTACGTGTTGGGGTCCATTAAAATGAGAAAAATCCTGGAATGCTTTCCCCAAAAAAACATTTCTTCTCGACTGAACAAAGAAAGACATCAACATTTTGGATTTAAGAAAATTGACAAATTCTTTAAGAAAGCACAAATGTTATTACAGTCAATAAGAGACAAACTGGTGAAAGTAAAAATACATTTGTTATGCATAACATTTATAAATATACCCTTTTATTTACAATACATAATTAATGTGGATCTGACATCTTATGGTATTGTTTGAATAAGGTTGTTTTCACATATGTTGGTGCGCACCGTGGTGCGGCCTCGGAGCGCACCAAAATACATTGTATCATTTTTCAGTTAGTGCGGTCCGTGTTCACATATATATATTTTTTACTTTACTCGAAATGCCGCACCGTATGCCATGTGACAACGGTCAGCGCTGTCATTGGTCTCTGACAGTTCTTACCGTCTCATGACCACCCCCACGTTTCCATGACAACCAGCCCGACAGGGAGAGCGCAGCCACCAAGACGCGGAGACAAACGACGCACGTCTTTGCGAAGTTTCTTTGCTTTAACGCGAAATTGCGTAGCTGTTCTATTAAAGCCTTTCTCACGGAGCCGTTTGCTAAAAAGCCCGTAATGTCACTATTTGTGTGTGGAGGACAGCCATGCATTCACAAAACCATCAGCTCAAACGCAAAGGAGACAGCGAATCTCCCTGCAACGGACCAGATTGGCTTGTTTGTTGTTAACCCACAATATAACACCCGGCTCACGTCACAACGGAAGCCCAGTGGCTCAAACATGTGGAGAACTTCCTGTATTTGGTTCGGTCCGAGGTCCGGCAGTGTTCACACCACAGGTGGGTCGCCCCAGAGTTCGGCGACAGCCGCTCCGAGACCACCTGTTTAGAGCGGTCTCGGAGCGGCCGTTTAGTGCGCACCCGAGTGCGGCTGTTGTGTTCACACTGACCCAAACGCACCGTACTCGGGCCGACCTAAACAGTGTATATGTGAAAACACCCTAAGTGTGTTGAACTAGTGTGGTGTTGTGTGTGACACAACATAATGTCATGTTAAAAAGTGAATAATGATTGGTTATTTTACTGTCTGTCAGACTTTGGCTTTACACTGAGTGCCTTTTTTCATTGCAAACAGCAAATTTAAGTAATAGAGAAATTTACTGGCCAACTGAAAAAAAATGATCAGCTGATGCCGAAAATAAAAAAGTCCAAATATCGGCCGATATATCGGCCTCTGCAATATATTGTCCTATCACTAGTTAACATTCACCTTCTTACCTGGTTTATTGATCAATCTCCTAAGTTCTCCTTCCACTCCTGGCTGCTGCTCTTCAAGATCTTGTGTCCTTGCTCTTAAAAAAAGATTAAGAAGTCCATGTTTTCTTTCATTATTTCCTTAAATGTTGTATCTGACCATCCAAACATTAAAATATTAATCCAAAAATCAGGGAAATGTTTTTGCCAAGAAGTAAACTTACATGTACATCAACTCTGACTCTCGCCGTATGTAGCTTTGTTTTTTCCGAATCAAGTTAAACCAGTCGACCATCAGAGGATCCATCAGAAGGTCCCCATGACCCTCTGTAAAACAGGCCAATGTCAAAGACACTAGAGGTCGTAACTGCAACTCTCAACATCGACCCCCATACAGGATATGCGAGACGCTCCACCTCGAGCAACATTTTTAAGTGCTCCTGAGACCAGCATCTCAAAATACTAACTTTCAACCTCTATTTGAGCTATGAACAAATTCTATATCTTCCTAATAGAGCGCTGTAATACTGTCTAAAAAACATGTTTTTCATTGACATTGCCTTGAGGTGGTACAAAAACATACAAGTACAATCATACATTTCACACGCAAGCTTGTGTAATTTGATCAAGTGGTGGTCTTGGCTTTGGTGGGACCGAGAGGCAGTTAGGATCTATCAAATCCCACTGGCTGCTAACAGCAAGACAGGTGACTCAAGAAGTGAGTCGAGAGATGATATTACTGTGCCAAGACCACAGTGACCTTGAAAAGAGCCAATCACGTGCCCTTTCCCCGTTCGGATAGCGGCCCGAGTCTCTTCTCCATTTCCTTCCCAGCATCCCACAGGATGATAGGGAGCTTCCCCTGCGCCTTGCCTCATTTGGCCCCGGCTAGTGGAAACGAGAGCCTTTTATTGGCCACAGCCTTCCCCTAAAGGCTACATCGGAAATCCAAGTCCCAGGTGGGCAGACTCGGCTAACAGGTTTGGAATGAGTGCGCGACTCCACGAACCGTGCACATGCCGCTACTTCGTGTCACCTAAAGCGTGATGTTTAAAAGCTGAAAGATTGCTTTTATATTGCACAAGGAGGAGCAGAATTGTTCTAACTGGCTTATCATTGAAAGAATTCAGCTCTTCCGAATAGTTCGAAAAAACATTGTGTATGGTCCACCTCATTCCTTTTGTTGCTTTCCGTAAACTTTAATTTGCAGGAATGTCATTTCATTAAAGGAGTACTTTACCTTCCTCATAAACTCGAAGTCTCCACTCCAACTCTACACCCTCATTCTCCAAATCATTCAGATTGTTCTCAATGTCCTGCAACTCTTTGGTGATCTGATCAGATGGGATGTGGCGAGGTTTGATCTGAGCAAAGACAAACAGGAAGCAGTTTACACAGTGACAAAGTTGAAAAAGCTTTTGACAGCTACTGTATGCGTTTTGTTATTAAATGTTTTTGTGAACTTACAGTGGGTGAACTTGTCTCAGGTGTCATGCCATTTTTGCTGGAATAGGTTTCGTTTTCATAATCTTAATAAAAGAATGACGTGTGGTATTAAAAACATAATATTATAATGTATCACATGCATATATATACTTTTTTTATATACAAGGAACAAACAAAATAGGTTTCACTCTATAAAGAACAATACATCAATACATCTAATATGACATGAGTCCACAGTGGTTAATGCATTATAATATATATAAAGATACAAAATATTTTTCAAGTTTTAGTAGTCACATGCATAGCCATACACACGACAGCATGCAGTGAAATGCTTGGTGCGACTTCTCTCCACAGTTTAGACAACAACAATTTTACAAACGAGGAAAACGTATAAAATAGAAAAGAAATGGAAGAAATTTATAAAAAAGAGAATTCACAATACAGTTCACATATAAATTCCACTGAAATAATATATGAAGAGTTTGGTTCCAAATCGCGATAAATGCCTTTCTTTTTAAATGATTTACCATCAAAATCAGTATTATATCAGGTCAGAATTAAAAAGTAAATTCTTCATTTTACTCAAAATCCAATATCCGCTGTGCTATTCTGTCATCTTTTCTTCCTTTTTCCCCAAAATGCGATAAAAGCCACTCCACCTTCTCTGCAGAATGCAATAAATCCACTCAACCAATCACAACGCACAATTCCACGCATTTTAAACAATAATGGCAGCGCATTGAATACACTCTACTTTGTACTTCGTGATCAACAAACACACAAAAACAAGATAATACTTTGATGGCATTGATAAACCTGTGGTGATTTTCTGTGAGGGGAAGAAACGTAAGCCATTAAAATCTAATAATTTACGCGAGATGCACTCGGGAGAAGGAAAAATGCCGGCTGTTTATTCTCACATGACAGCATCAAGCTTTTGTCATGCTAACACACTGACCCCAGGGGATCTTATGAAAAACTTTACATTATTTTACTCAAACTCAACGAAAATCGAGCAGGACCAAAACACTTTACAGTTGATCGTTGTCAAAAAGGTTCAGCGACAACGTCCCAAGGATGACAGCAGCAATGACAGTGTTCTTAATATGACAAAGTTAGTGTTTTGATTAATGCCATTAATGTTTAATAGGTGTATACCACTAGTTAAGTGAACTAAATGAATAACACAGCAAAGATGAATGCACATTTATATTGATTCAATAGATTTATAGCATTTAGAAAAAAAAACATTATTTCTGTATAAACAAATTTAGTATAAGTTTTTATAATAAATGTTTGAAAAACTAATTATGAATTTGAAATTTGTATGGTTTTATAACCTAAAGATGCTATCTGAAAGTTTATAACAGAAAATAGTGGTTTTCACTTTTTTGGTATAGAAAACACGTTTTTACCTAAATTAGTCAAAATGGATTTATTGTGCTTTGAAACCAAACTCGTCATATGACTGTTTTCTCAACAATTTACTAGGTCCAAATATGTGTATTTGGGCTGTGTATCGACAAAAATATCGCAAAATATTGGGCTAATTCCTATTTTCGGAATATAATAGGATATCATTTTAGGAAAGCTGTCAGAGGACACACCACTTCTGTGCATGCAAACCTTAGCAAAAAGAAATTGTGGCATGCACCCATGTTAGTACTTCCTGTCACTGTTTAAGTTGATAAAAAAGAAGAAAGCTATCTAGTGGTCGGGATGTAAGCTCCAAATGAAACAACTGCCATAAATCTTAAAAGTATGACTTTTATTTTAAAACTATCAATTTAATTTTTTTAGATTCTGTACGGTATTGCCCAACTAAATATTGTGACACTCACGCTCAAATGTTTTTCTTACACCCCAATGCATATATACGAAATGCTTAAAGTCCCTATAAAGTCATTTATATTAAAAGTGTTATTAACCCTTTCCCCACCATTGACGAGTTAACTCTTCAATTAGGAAAAATTGCTTCCCTGCCAGTAACAAGTTTTTCCGGCAATCCATATTTTCACCAGATAGCGCACTTACCCAATTATAAAACCTGGAAGTATCCCCTTAGGGCAAACAGTTCAAAAACGGTGTGTTTTGATCATCACTCTGAATCTGATCTCTATCAAGTCTTTCACAAAAACGCAGTTATCTCAGCTTTTTGCTCAAAAATTGGTATTTTTGAAGAAACCTACCCATATTTAAGAGGTGATAAAAAGTTTTATCCTACCTTCATTTGTTCTCTTTTTTGTTTGAAAGCAGAGGGTCGGTTCTTTCATTCAATATATTTGTATGTTCATATATTTAAAGAAGAAGAACATTTTCTGGAAGGCATTTAACTTTTGTAAAAATCATAAAAGCTGGCAGTGGCTGGCAACTTTTTTTTAAATGCTGGTGGGGAAAGAATTAACCACCCAACCAAATTTGAATGCTGGAATGCCAAGTAAATAAAATAAGTTATCAAAATCTTGGAAAAATAAGCAGCATTCTCTGCCGTCAAGCGGTGTGGAGGTGTCGGCTATTAGCGCTTTTTAAAGAACTTGCTTACCTGAGCTTGCCGACCAGCGGCGAGGTTGTTTTGGAGAAGGTCTGTTAGAGGACTGAGATGATGAGACACACGAAGACACAGAAGAATCACTTTTAAAAGCTGTGGGAAAAAAACAACATTAATGATCTTCAACCAATGTCACCAGGCTAAACTGATGAAGATGGACTTTAAAGACTCACCACCACACGTCTGTCCCAAACATGAAACTTCAGGACTGAATGTCTGGACGGGGGAAGAGTTCATATCCCAACCTGGTGCTGAACAAGCAATATTTTGAGCACTATCTGTAAAACAAAACAAATATTGCTTACGTTTGAAGTTTATAATATCAGCATTACAAATCAAAAGATCCCTTACCACCACGGGTACCCAATTTCTGGGCAACATGGTTGGAGGAATTCATGTTGCTCGATATGGAGGTTGGAGCACATGAAATATTTTGGATCCTCGGTTTATTATGGTTGGAAAAGTCACTTTCATTCATCCCAGGAGTCAGCTGGACATCTTTGACAGAATCTTGAACGCTTGAAGAAAAGTGTAAAGTATAAACGTGAAAATGTTCAATACTTTTGACTTAACCCACTAAAAGTTAAAATAACAAATCTCAAGACAGACGAAACCAAGCAGCAATAGTTACCAAAAATACTTAATCACCACCTAAAGACACAATGCTTAACTATTAAGATAAACACAGAGCCTCACCTTTTAATGGTACAGCAGATGCAAGCAAACAAAGTATGATCAGAGGAAGTTTAAGTAAAAGCAAATCGTTTCAGTAGGGCATTGTTTAAGCGCAGCACTCCTTGGGACTGGTAAGCATTGGGGACATAGTAAGCGAATGCAGTCTGAGACAGTCAAACACTATGGGTGAGGCCGGAGACATCAGCATGCTAAAGGATGAATACATGAAAGGCCCCACGGTCAGTACTCAAGTATCATTGCAACTCACACCCGAGTGACTCTGCCTGCTTCCCCTCGTGTGGATTAGACGCATGTAGGGATAACTATACAGATCAAACTTACTTCAGTCCACGGCCATTTGGTGCCTTTAGCATTGATCTCCGGTCGACCAAGACTTCACTGCTCTGAACGTCTTCAGCTAAGTCGAAACAAGAGGGAAAATTACGTTAAAACATCACCTTATCACATGGTGCCATTTGAAACCATCCAATTAAACAAGGCAGACAGAAAAACATCTTAAAGGAATCCCTACTGAAAAGACCAACCTAAGCAGGTTTTAGCTGGTCTCCCAGCCTGGTTTTAGCTGGTTAAGGGGTGTAGCAGGCTGTTTTAGAAAGTTTGGGACACTTTTTAACTTGTCAGGTTGAAAAAGTCACTTTCATCTTGAACCATCTAAGACAACCCAACCAACTTAGCCAAGCTGGCCATGCTTCCATCCTGGACGAGCATGGATCAGCCTGACCAGCTAAAAATTGTCAAAAACCTTATAAAACCAGCCTAACCAACTTAAACCAGGCTGGGAGACTAGCTAAAACCAGCCAAGCAGGAGTGCGTTTCCCAAAAGCATCGTTAGCCAACTACTGTCGTAAGTTTGTTTGTTACTGACAAAGTTCAACAATTTGGCGTTTCCCGAAAACATAGTTCAAACGAACATTTGCAAACTTGTGTGGTTTGAACGACAACTTTTCACCTGTCGTTAAAAGCATAGTTCCTTGTTATAATATGTAGACTTGCGTTGATCATGCTTTTGAACAAAATAAGCAAAAAACATGTAGTGCATTCTATATCCATCATTCTAAATATATACAAATTTTATTTTATGTCTTTAAGTTTGTAAACAGAATTAAAGCGCTCCATTTGAAAACTGCGCAGTCCTACGAACTTTAAAACCCCGGGGAATTCCTGGGAGGAGTGATGTAAGCGGGAACTTGCAGATAAATTAAATATCTTTAAAAAACAACAGATAACTAAATCATAATAACAAAATCGGTCATCCGGTGCAATATACGATATTTACAGCAGTAATCTGACATAAAATCGATTTGAACGGATTGAAAGTATGCTACCGTACTCCACCTCCCACGTGACATCATCTATGTTGTTGAACCAACATGGTTCAAACGACGAACGTGCGATAAAGTTAATATGTTTTCAGGAAAAAAGTTAGTTAGTTAGTTTCTTCAACTATGCATCGTACTATGGGGGTTCAGCAGCAATTACGTCGTTGTTCGGGAACGCACCCCAGTTTAGGCTGTTTTAGTTTGTATTTTCAGTTGAGATAGTTCACCCATGAAAATTCTCCTAATATGCCAACCCATTTGTGAATCACTTCTTTTCTTCACTTGAGCACACCGAATAATTTTATAATAGCGTGTTGAAGCTCCAAAACGCACAAACATCATCAAAGTAATCCAATTACCACATTTGAGTTCATTTATGTTCATATATCATGAGAAAAAAACAATATTTTGAGTTTATCCTTAAAGGAATAGTCTACTCATTTTCAATATTGAAATGTGTTATTACCTTAACTAAGAATTGTTGATACATCCATCCCTCTATCATCTGTGTGCGTGCACGTAAGCGCTGGAGCGCGCTGCGACGCTTCAATAGCATTAAGCTTAGCCCCATTCATTCAATTGTACCATTTAGAGATAAAGTTAGAAGTGACCAAACACATCAACGTTTTTCCTATTTAAGACGAGTAGTTATACGAGCAAGTTTGGTGGTACAAAATAAAACGTAGCGCTTTTCTAAGCGGATTTAAAAGAGGAACTATATTTTATGGCGTAATAGCACTTTTGGGAGTACTTCGACTCGCCTGAAAAGTCCGCTCCCCTTTTCACTCTCATAATGGGAAAGGGAGGGTGTTACTGCGCCGAGTCGAAGTACTCCCAAAAGTGCTATTACGCCATAAAATATAGTTCCTCTTTTAAATCCGCTTAGAAAAGCGCTACGTTTTATTTTGTAATAAATACTCGTCTTAAATAGGAAAAACGTTGATGTGTTTGGTCACTTCTAACTTTATCTCTAAATGGTACCATTGAATGAATGGGGCTAAGCTAAATGCTATCGAAGCGTCGCAGCGCGCTCCAGCGCTTACGTGCACGCACACAGATGATAGAGGGATGTATCAACAATTCTTAGTTAAGGTAATAACATATTTTAATATTGAAAATGAGTAGACTATTCCTTTAATTTACTTGGTCATTATCATATTTGGTTAACCTATTCCTATAAGAGTTCAACACATTATAGTTAATCAACTAAAACTATTGTATGGGTCAAGTTGTGAAAATGAATGTAGCACCATGGTTTAATTTGACCATTTCCTGCCTCTATTCTCGTCTGCTACATATTGCGTATGTTTATGAGAATATTTCCCATGTGACCTTTAGAAACCATTTTAAAAAGCACAAGCAAAGGTCATCAGGAAGCGAAAGGCACCTTTGGCGGTGGAAAGCAGCAGGGATTGAGGTCGGTTGCGCTCTCTGCTGATGGCACTACGGTAGACGGATTCCTTGGTGCTGAAGCTTCTGCTGATAGCAGAGGAGGACAGAGCGGCCTGATTTAACTTCTTTTCTCCCGAATCTCTGCTGTGTAACTCCTGCCTCCAGCTGGAGGACTCGGCAGAAGGACTGGATCTGATGTTTAGCCTGAGAGAGAGAGATGATACATCTTACATTCGGCATTCCCATTATAACCTTAATCCACTGTATCAACAATAAATTGCTTAAGTAGGAATTTAATTATTCAAATCGCATGCAAGCTTTATTTATCTAATAATTTTTGAATGCTTTAACATTTCCATAACATAATAAAGTCTCTGCAAAGTCAATCTTGAAAATTGCTTCTAAACAAATGTTAGAAATGTATTACTGAAACACACCAAAAAGACAGATCATTAAGTAGTTTTTCACAATTTCTCTGTGTTTTAGCCCATCCCAAATAATCATGAACAATCACGAACATCCATTCAGGTTGTAGCTGTATTTGAAAGCCGAGAGGCAAGTGGGCGTGGTTTCAGCACAGACAGCGGACACGCCCCCACTGCTTTAGAGCAGAGATTTTGATAATTTATTTACTTGCCATTTTTCCAGCATTCAAATTTGATTGGGTGGTAAAAAACGCATTGTTCTGTGGTGTGACAAACTCAGAAAACATTTAAAATCTCACTTTACAGGGACTTTAATGTCTTCATAGTGGGGTGAGTGCTGTAATTGCAGAAGTACAATTTTTAGATACGACTAAAGCCAAGGTTTATATTGGGCGAAATCCTGAAATGTGACAATCCTGGCTTAAAAAAATTGTGTATGTGAAATAGCAAAAAATATTCTAGGATTTCATGAACCCAGAGATAAAAAGTGGGCCTGATAAAAAAAAATATGAACGAGGATGTAAATACTGCACATAACAAACAACTTGTAGACTTACTGCCTTTGTGTTCCTGGGTCAGATTTAAGTGCATTGTTATTATTGCAGTTTCCTTCAGGCAGTTTCCTGCTGATCAGTGCGTTTGTTTTGTCTTTGTCCTCCACCTTCACACTGGTGTCCTGTTTCGTGGAGAGATCTGAAGGCTGTTTTACGGCTGCTGATGGGGCGCTGGACTGGAAGAACTTCTGCCGGGCCGCCTGAGTCTTCTGAGCTGAGGTGGTCCATGACTGCGGTGCTGGACTGGGGTTGGCTGGTCTAGGTACTGCGTTGATAGGCGTTGATAACACGGAGGTGAAACGCTGAGGTGTTGGCTGACCTGCAGTCTCAGATTTGGGTCGTAGCTCAGTAAGCGTAAAGCCGCTGCTCTTAAAAGGCCTCACGGTGGGCTTGAAGGCATTTTGTGTATGTTGGTGAACACTGCAGACCAGTGATCCAGGGTCCGCTCCCAATTTAAATGCCCCAGATTTCAATGTGCCATAGCACACACTGCATCTATTCAGAAAGAACAAAAGACCATTAAGTCATTAACATTCAGCAACAACCCCCCACATGATGTCTATGTTCATCATTAACATTTATAAAACTGTTAATTCCAGTCCTCGATTGTGATTGGTCAGTAGCTGTTGTTTAATTTATGATAAATCACTGCTATGACTGCTGAACCCAACGATTCTGTGCATCATTGCGCAGCACCCTTAACAATGTAAACATTGGGAAACATTGGTGCTGTTCACAGTGGGTCGGGGACTATTTTGTCCAGCGGGAAAGTGGCTTTTTGTTATTTTACTACATGAAAGTTGTGTTAATACATATTTTATGCTTTAATATTTGTATTGTGTGTTTTTTAAAGCAATAAAGGTACTAAAGGGTGTCGTTATGGCTCTATAGACGTACTATAGATGGTTTTGAGCAGTAACAACAAACAAACAGCTAGTTTAAGAGTAGTTTATTTCTGATAACAAGCTAAATAAATAAGAAATAGATTCCCTTAGTTTAAATAATAGCTAAAGTGTATCAAAAACTACACTGTATATATTAATTTTACACAGTAACATTAGCACAATGTTAACTACAGATGGGCTGCCAAATCTCCTATTTTCATAGCGGTGATCAATGATCGTAGTCTCCTCTCGGAAACCAAAACATTTGTTATTTTTGACGAGGTATTTGCTCCAGAGTTAAAGGGGACATATCATAAAAATCTGACCCTTTCATGTTTAAGTGCTATAATTGGGTCCCCATTGCTTTTATCAACATAGAAAATGTGAAAAAGATCAACCCAGAAACTTAATTTTAGTAAACCATTCTCTGCAAGCATGTGAAAAATTAGGTCATTGAAATTTGACTCCCCTTGTGATGTCAGAAGGGGATCTTATTATAATACCGCCCCTTAAAGAAATACTCTACTCATTTTCAATATTAAAATGTTATTACCTTAACTAAGAATTGTTGATACATCCCTCTATCATCTGTGTGCGTGCACGTAAGCGCTGGAGCGCGCTGCGACGCTTTGATAGCATTTAGCTTAGCCCCATTCATTCAATGGTACCATTTAGAGATAAAGTTAGAAGTGGCCAAACACATCAACGTTTTTCCTATTTAAGACGAGTAGTTATACGAGCAAGTTTGGTGGTACAAAATAAAACGTAGCGCTTTTCTAAGCGAATTTAAAAGAGGAACTATATTGTATGGCGTAATAGCACTATTGGGAGTACTTCGACTCGCCTGAAAAGTCCGCTCCCCTTCTCACTCTCATAATGGGAGAGGGAGGGTGTTACTGCACCGAGTCGAGGTACTCCCAGGGGTGCTGTTGCGCCGTGAAATGTGGCTCCTCTTTTGGGTCCGCTTAGAAGGGCGCTACGTTTTGTTTTGTGCCACCAGGCTTGCTCGTTTAACTACTCGTCTTAAATAGGAAAAACGTTGATGTGTTTGGTCACTTCTAACTTTATCTCTAAATGGTACCATTGAATGAATGGGGCTAAGCTAAATGCTATCAAAGCGTCGCAGCGCGCTCCAGCGCTTACGTGCACGCACACAGTAATAGAGGGATGTATCAACAATTCTTAGTTAAGGTAATAACATATTTTAATATTGAAAATGAGTAGACTATTCCTTTAATCTACACCATTCAACCGTGGGACCGCCATTAATGCAGAGAGACAGAAAAAAACAACTTACAACACAACTGAGTTTCAATTTCAACAAACCACCATCATTGTGATCAGTGTTTGCATTTCATCAGCTCATTTACATTTAAAGGACACACCCAAAACGGCACTTTTTGCTCGCACCTACAAAGTGGCAATTTTAACATGGTATAGGCTAATAAATTATCTATATGATATTTTAAGCTAAAACTTTACATATGTACTCTGGGGACACCAAAGATTGATTTAACATCTTATAAAAGTCTTGTGAAATGTCCCCTTTAAGTTTAGCCATTAGTCAGACCATTAAACAAACACAGACCAGAAGTTAAGTTACGCCCAGACACGTAACCGCGACAACAGGCAGATGAAACCGAAGTTATTCACCAAAGCTTAATATGTGACCAAAAATTACAAGCAGCAATAATTACTGCCCGTCTCAGCATGCAACATACTGAAACTCACTTAAAGCAGTTTCGATGGTAAAGTTTTCCATCCACCAGGTGTCTCTGGACCAGATGTACATGATTCCCACATACTGCACAGTCACTTTTCAATGTGCTGCTTTTATTTGAGGTCTCCACCAAAACTGTTTTCTGTGAATGACCAGATAAAAAAAATAAGAAAATCATAACCGTTTCCAAATCATAACTGCAATCAATTTTACCTTTAAATTAGACACATTTCGGCATCTAGCAGATACTAATCTAACACTTTATTCCAACTATTCATCCCTGAATCTGTTTGTGAAAACCTAGCTCAAGTCATTTTTGTGATTTACTGTTTTCTACATAAAATCATCAAACATAACGTAAAGGACATTGTGTGAAAATATAACCTTGATATATTAAATACTGACTGAGTAAGGTCTAAATTAATCTGAAATCAGTGATTGAAATCATATTTGGGTTATAGGCATATCCAAAAATTCAAACCTTGCTAGCACCATGCTCGATATATCCAAATTATTTTTACTAAACCCTACACAGCCGTAATCATACCTTCTCAGCATCTCCATATGGCTTTTGAGATTCTGCTCCGAGTAATGTGGCCGGTGTCTGTACACATTTTGTCCCTGAAGATTTGTGCCATTCTGTGCCAGTTTGCCGTGCTGGAGTGGCTAAAACGTGCTTCTCTGGAGCAATTTTCTGAACATGAAGAGGTGGAGGATGGTTGTCTTTGATATTTTTTGGCATTTCAATTTGTGGAGGACGATTCTCTGTATTTGTTTTAAAATTGTGATTTTTGGCAACCACAGGCAGGTTCTTCTTCTCTGATGGCACCTCCTTGGAGTCCTCCGCATGACGCTTGATACCTCCTACTCCCCCTACTGAGGAAAGTCTGAGTTATGACTACGCTCTAAAGTACAAAATTGTACAAGTGGTACAGCAAAAAAAAATTAAGCATGCACAGAACATGAAGCATTTTTCTATGTGTGAGAAATTACAAAATGTGCATCCCATATCATAGATATGTACACTAGATGTCGTCTTGGCTACGGCAGTTCATTGGACCGAATGCTTCAAACAGAGCTGCCATCTTGAAACAGGGGAACCCCGCATCAGCATCATTGTACGCAATGGTGTAATAGAAATAAAATCACCATAAATCGTCGTGAACACGATTTTCTTGGTTTTCTTTTGGTTCGTTTCAACAGTCAGACATGTATTTAGCATTTAGTCCAGGAAAAAATAAAAGTTTTGATTTTATGAAAATCCACTTTTTCTAACTGTAATGCATAGTGCTAGTAGCCCTAACATCCATACGCAGCACAAAAGTCCGGCATCGTCCATGAATTCGAAGCACAGGCGGAAAAAGCAGCTTTGCCTAGCTACTTCCTATGACAAGACCCCTGTTCTAAGATGGCGGCGGTTTTGACGCATGCTCAGAGCCCCATGGCGACATCTAGTGTATATATCTATGATCCCATATAATGTATCGTTGGCTATTGCTACAAACATACCCATCCTACTTAAACGACACTTCACTTTTGTTGAAAATATGCTAATTTTCCAGCTCCCCTAGAGTTAAACATTTGATTTTTACCGTTTTGTAATCCATTCAGCTGATCTCCAGGTCTGGCTGTAACACTTTTAGCATAGCTTAGCATAATCCATTGAATCTGATTAGACCATTAGCATCGCACTCAAAAATAACCAAAGAGTTTCGACATTTTTCCGATTTAAAACTTGATGCAATGATATTATGCAGCGCCTGAAAAAGTCCTCTTGGTAACTTTCAATAGCTATGGACTATTTTCGGCTGCTGCGTAATATCATTGCATCAAGTTTTAAATAGGAAAAATATCGAAACTCTTTGGTTATTTTTGAGTGCGATGCTAATGGTCTAATCAGATTCAATGGATTATGCTAAGCTATGCTAAAAGTGGTACCGCCAGACCCAGAGATCAGCTGATTGGATTCCAAAAACGGGGTCCAGGGTCACATTTTTAACGTTTGAACACACATAAAACTTAAAAAAAAAATACTTAAAAAAATATAACAAAAACAAGTACATTGTATCTTTGGTACAAAGGTGTCCTTTTTAAAAGGGTACCGCCCCAGTGACAACTTATGTACCTTTATTTTCTGAGAGTAGAGGGAAGAAATCAATATGCAAATGCGTGATTGATGCAATCTTACTTGGCGAGCGACCGTGGAAGTAGTTATAGTATTGTGACACATATGTAAGGATGCTGAGTCTGTCCGGGACATGCAAAGCCACCATGTCCTCCGCATCCAGAAGAGCTGGAATTCCCAGATGTTCCTCAGCCACACGGAATGCCTGGAGAACACCACAAAATAAAGATTGACCGTCAAGTTTACCTCTCCAGCAATGCAGCATAAGTTAGAAGAAACCCTGTGCGGTGCAAAATTGTTAAGAGAGCTCAACAAGCTCTCACACGATTCTTTCAGGGCACCAATATCACGCTGCTGTGATGGTTTTGTAGGGGAAAAGGCACTTGGCCAATTAACCGTAAACACAGACCGGGCACAAAGAAAGGAGTCGTCAAAAATAGAAAAGGCCAGTACACAGCAAGATCTGGCACTACATCAAGTAGATCTGGACAGGGTGTGCATAATGAATAGCACATTTCCTGTGCATACTGTGGCTTGAGAAAGAGAACAGATAGGGGGATACCAGACCATTGTTTAGGATTGACCTGAAAACACTCATTAAACTTTACAGGACAGCCGAGGGGGGGTGCATATCCTCTATGATGCAGACACAGCTGCAACTTCCTTTTTCCTTTGGTCTTACATACACAGCTCAAGAGTTGAGCATCTATTAGAATAAATTAAAATCAACTGGGTTTGAACAAAGTAAACTAGATAACAAATGGCGACAGGATAAAAATAGCCTTTTTGATTCAAACACACTAATGAACTAACATTTGTAAAGACAGTAGTAGAACAGCAGTAAGTTAATCTTGATGAAGAAGATCAGATGGCCTGACCATCACACTTTTAAATTATGCACAAACCGGAAAGACGCCACATAACTCAGGTTCCAGCTACAACCGAGTACTGTGTACAAAAGTGGTAAGGTTCTGTATCAGATCTCCAAATGTGTGGCCTATAATCTGAAATCTCTAGGGCAGCAAGAGCTCATCATTTAAAAAAATAAAGTCCTGGTTGTGGCGCATCTCATTCTCAACAGAAGCACTTCCTGACAGCCAGGTGAAGGTGGGCTGAAAAAAAAATTAGGTCACCAAGCCTGGTCAGGCATTGCCCGCGGACACATGAAACTCATATAAAATGGCAAAACCTTAAATTTAAGCTTACTTACACAGAACAGTTAGTAAGTATAACAAAAAAATACATGTGTGAAATGCAGCTTTAATTATAAAACGTGCACTTTTTGTGTGTCATTCTTGTGTAGGGAAATAAAACAGTATGCAAGCATTACATTACACTTTAAAACATGCTGGGCTGGGTTTCCCAATAACGATTGAACTTAGCACTTAAGAGCGCTTTTTACGAGCTACTTAACGAAACATTCGTTGTTCATTTACGTGCGTTTCCCAAAGATGCATGTAAAATGATCGCTCGCAGCTGGGTTTTAAGTGCTACTTACGAGTCGCTATCCGTTTGTCAAGTGCTGAAATGTCACCAATAGAATCACTCGAATTTGTAGCAGAAGCTTGTTTAGGCTAATGATCTTCAGCCAATACGTACAAAAATTTTTCATAATATTATTCATTATTGTTCAATGACTTTTTAAATGTTTTAATAATTTGTGCATAATGAAATGTTATTTTCCGTACTTAGTTAGGTCTCGTCCCACTGCGCAATGCCTTCTGCATTTTATATTATAGTTTAGATTATTATTATTCGTTTTTATTATCTATGTTTATTTATTATTAGGGATTATTGCATTGTACATATTTATTTGGTTTCTTTAATCAGATGCCATTTCCCTTCAAAACAATTATTCTTATTGTAGATGAATCATAGCAGCAATTGGTAGGAACCATTTATCAATTTGCTAGTACCAAACTGTACCAAATACGTTTTCCTTCTTTATTAATTTATGTTCAATCATTTAAATTTGATTTCTCATTAGAATGTAAATTCAAGTAATTTAAACAAATAAACAAAGAAGAACCCAATAAATAAATATACATTTAAAACATTACATTATCGTCATTGTAGGAGTGCAATTTGCTGGTTGTCCTGCAGCTGACCTTGTAACTCTGTTGTCTTACGATGCACTTATGAATTAAAGATTACTCCAGAGCACTCGTAGATCTATGATGATTTTCAAGTGATACATAAAGGGATAGTTCGGCCAAAAATGATATTAAACCCATGATTTACTCACCCCGAAGCCGTCCGAGTTGCATATGTCCATCATTTTTCAGACGATGACATTTTCAGTTATTTTAGAAAATGTTTTAGATCTTTCAGTTAATTAAATGTGAAGTTACGGGGTCCACGACCTTCAAGTCCAAAGAATGTGCATCCATCCTTCACAAAATAAATCCAAACGGCTCCATGATGATAAACAAAGGTCTTCTGAGGGTAATCCGCACAGTTTCGTTGTAGAAATATCCACCTTTAAAACTTTATAAACGTAAATAACTCGCATCCGGTAATGCCGCCATCTTGGTCGCGTCAGCATTCAAGATGAGAGCTTACGCATCTTACAGAGGTTTCTCTGGTGCTGCTCTGTGCCCTCCGAATTTGTCATACGTCACTAAGAAAAGTGCGTACACTACGCTAATACTCTCTCCTGAATGCAGAGGAGTTTAAGATGACGGCGCTACCGGAAGGTAGTTATTTTCGTTTACAAAGTTTTAAATATGAATATTTCTACAGCAGCACCACGCAGATTACCCTCAGAAGACCTTATTTATCATCCTGGAGCCATTTGGATTTTTTTTGTGGATGGATGGATGCACATTTTTTGGACTTTAAGGTCGTGGACCTCGTAACTTCACATTTAATTAACTGAAAGATCTAAAACATTTTCTAAAATATCTGAAAATGTCATTGTCTGAAAAATTATGGACGTATGCATCTTGGATGGCTTCGGGGTGAGTAAATCATGGGTTTAATATCATTTTTGGCCGAACTATCCCTTTAAGTTATGAAGCTTTCGGGAAACGGCCCGTAATTCTAAGATGATTCGTACGATCATTTTTACAATCTACTTGGACTTACGATGCTTATGGGAAACCTATGGATACTTTCCTTCTGGTTCTTCCTTTTTTTACCAATATTTTGGGATTGCTGGGAGTGTGCATTGCAGGAAAATTAAAGACATTTCTAACCATGACCCACAGATGGACTGTTTTGCTGAGCAACAAGTTCCATTTAATAGGTCTAAATTAAATCACACGAGTTTCTCTGTGGGAAAAGCTCTCACAAGCTCTCTTATTCATGCCAGGAAAACAATGCATGTATATTTAGACATTCCCTAAACACAACCTTTAAAAAAAATGGAAATGTCACATGAAATATAAACAGTAATTGTTCAAGAATGTGCTGACCGTAAATAATTGTGACTACAGCAGAGCAAAAACAAAGCACATCTCAAAAACAATGAAGTTGAAAACAAGTGTGCGGACAGCTAGGAGTGCAATTTCATGAAACTATAACAAACATATTTATCTTGGACATGGCTTAATTCACAGAGCAGTCAAGTTATGGGTCAAACCGCATCAGAATTTCCTACAATCGGGGCTAAACAGCAAAACTTACCAAATGGTTGTTGTAATACACATTGTCTTTGGAGAGAGACTCAAAGTTTCTGAAAGAATAGAAGGATATGAGTCACCGTACAGACAGATAAAAGCCTTGACAGAGGTGTCACAATGCAAACAGTACACATTAAGCTTAAAGTTCAATAAAAGCACACTTCTATAGGAAACTTTCATGTGCAAATAAAGCGAAGATTTCACAAGTCCACTTTTAAAGGTCACAAGCAAACACAATATTAAAACCATTTAAAATTATTTAAGGGTCTCAAGTCTGTCAAAAGTTGATATGACAGTTCACATCCATGACTGTATTGGTTATTACAACTCAATTTCAGCAGTGGCTCCTGAATGTATTAGGACACTTAATCCACAATATATGAACTTCATACATAATTGCACCAAACAAATAGACCTTTTCTCAGAAATAACGGCACGTCTCTTTAGCCATTTGACATTAGTTTAATCAACTGGCTTCAAGGTTATTTTAGAGTACGCATACAGTATGATGTCACTTCCCCTTAAGTTCACTAAGGTTTAATAAGTAGCTACAGGTGTAGGTCATCATCACATTAAATATTGATATGTTCCAAGAAAGTGTATTGAAAATATGCTTACGGATATAAATTAGTTATATTGTTAAATTAAGTAAATTAGCAGGCCTTAACCCTACATTATCTTTGAAATAAATTTCCTTGTACAGACTTGGTTAAAATACGCCTATGTGTTACTTTAAAACAAATCCCAATTTGTTGCTTTTGTTAATTAATCATTTAGATATTGTTATGAAATGCAATGCAAGACACATTTGTGGCTTTACTGTATTGTAAGAGTAACAATGCAGCCTAATAAAAGTATAGCACACTATAACCTTAGTATACATATTGGACGCTCACACCACAGTATTCTTACCAAAGTTACTTGAAAAATATTAGTTTTTTCATCCCAATTAAAGACAAAGTTATAAACTCTTACATGAGATCTGGCCTGAATTTGTGAATAAGAGCGCAGAAAGCCAGTCCATCTCTGAATGATGTGGTCATGTTGTTGATGGTCACATCTCTGTATCCATCACATTGATTCTTACACCACTGCTGGAGCGCCTTGATCGCCGCCATCCTCACAAAGATACCGCCAAAAACACGGCAGAAAGTTGCTTAAACACGTTTACTCAGAGAAATAACACGGCTCACAGTGAGAAAAAACACGCTGGATGTGTTGTCTGAAGTCTCGATGCGTATAAAAAAGTTAAGCGGATCTGAGGCGTTTCATTGGCGTCCTCACTGCCCGAGCAGCGGCCGCACCTGTTGAATAGAAGAGGCGGGACTTGAAATTATCACTAATTACTTTATTTGTTTGGATGTTTTTTATTTATATATATGTGATGGCTTAGATTATATTTTTGTTTATGGCAAACATGTGTTCTTTGAAAAAAATTGAGAGTTTGAAAAAAATACGAGACTTCAAATGAATTCACAATGAGACCACAAGGGGCTGCAGATCCATCATTTTAAAGGAATGGTAAAGTATAATTTATAATATAACATTTAAATTTAACTAAATCTCAACCTCAGGGCATACGTAGACGACTTATTTTCTTCAACACAAACAAATTTTTTTAAATTAAAATGCTGATATATTTTTCTTAAAATGAAGATCTAAATCACAAATGTTTACAATCGTTTTTACTTCACAGTGGAGTCAGTTAGATTACTCGAAAGATAACATGATGGTGTTTAATAGAAAATTATTGGTAAAACTAGGCTGTATTTGTAGGCTACATTAGTAAATTCATTAGCTAACATAAGCTAACAATGAACGTTATAGTTTTTCAACATTTTTTAAATCTTTGTTAATGTTGGTTAAGGCCAACACAGTTGTTTATGTTAATTTATTGTGCATTATCTAATGTAAACAAACGCAACTAAATTCTGAAATAAACATAAACTACAATAAAAATAATAAATTATGCAGCAAAATTGTTACTCAATTATTAAATGGTGTTATTAAAGAAGTTAAATACATCAGAGATGGCATGAGGGTGAGTCAAATATGAAGTAATTCAATATTTTGAATGTAATTAACTATTCGAATGTTTAAAGGCCTCTAAATGCAGTCAGACTGTTCATCTCATTTGCATATCAAGAAAGACATTATTGTACTTTGAGGCAGAGAGGTTGTTTTACTGATCTACATGAAAA
Source organism: Misgurnus anguillicaudatus (assembly GCF_027580225.2). Taxonomy (NCBI): domain Eukaryota; kingdom Metazoa; phylum Chordata; class Actinopteri; order Cypriniformes; family Cobitidae; genus Misgurnus; species Misgurnus anguillicaudatus. The sequence goes on from NC_073355.2 coordinate 17,281,399, forward strand.
AGTTAACAATAATGAAACAAAATATTTTTTTTAATATTGTGTTTTTGTTTAACTCTTAATAAACAAATTAACATAATCTCTCATTCATATATTTTTTTATTATTTTTTTATTTATTATTAAATCCATTTGTAAAGACGATTTGTATAAACCATATGCTTTTACCAAATGCAGTTCATTTGTCCTAAGGGAGAGAGGGAGAGAGAGAGAGAGAGAGAGAGAGAGAGAGAGAGAGAGAGAGAGAGAGAGAGAGAGAAAGAGAGATTGTTTTCAGTGTAATTTTAGATGACCCACCCTCTATGATGGTTTTAAATTTGAATTAGGTATGGTAAGTATATCAAGTTGTGGAGGGGCGGAGTGTCGGTGGGATTGTTTAAAGCTTGACATTGAATTTCATAAAGACAAAAACCTGATCAACAAAAAGAGGCACTCTGACAATCTGGGCTGCATATCAAAAATAAAAATATCACATATTTTACATGCAAGACCTGCCTATATAATTCTGTTATGGTCCATTATAAATGGTTCCCAAAACAGATAAACCTGTTGTTGCCCAGATGAGGGCACTCTGACTCTACTAAGACAAATATCCTGTAATTCCTGGATTTTCAACTTGAGTTTTAGTGGATAACCAAAGAGTCTAACACACTGATATATTTCTGATACTACCCAAAATACTCTTATTGTTGACCCATAAATTAATTTGATGTGGAACAGGTCCCATCTCCACATGTTTAAATACACCAGCAGGGTACTTAATTCAAAAGTCTTATTTTTCTAATCTGGTAACAAATTATTTTACAGTACGCCTAAGTGTTTTTAAAGCATGCAATTTTCTATAAAAGTGTATAATCGCCTGCAAGAAAAACACAAAACACAAAATAATGATTGCAGAAGAATGCAATAATTATACAAATTCATCAAATTTATCATTTGCACAATCAACTGTTGTGGAAAAATACATTTAGTGTTGTGCAGTCTTTAAAGAGCACATTAGTCAAAAGGGCAGGCACTTTTCTGCCATTTCCTTTGTTTATAGAGGACTTGTGGCAGCTTGCAGACATCCTGTGTTTCTACACAGAGTAACAGGATAGCTGATAGAAGAGATGGCCATCAATGACATCATCAAGTGTTTCCTCTTTGAGTGTCTGATGTTTACTATAGACTTTTACTTTAAAACATTTTGAGCAAACATTTAGACATTTTTATCTTTGTATATATACATTGAAGCTGAAAACTTAAAAATATATGGCTTTGCACAATACATTTTTTAAAGAGTTAAATGCTATTAACATAAAAATATAATGAACACTGTAAAAAGTAAATATGTGCAGTTGTTACAATAGCTATTAAAATAGCTACAATAGCTACAATAGTTGTTACAATAGCTGTTAAAATAGCTATTTTTTCCAAATCATATTAAATGATATTTTTAACCAGCTAGTTTAGATGCTACCACATGAAGGCCATTATTAAGTGAACCGACAAAATTTTTACAGTGTAAAAAAATAAAACACATGAAATATAAACTTGTTTTAACACACAAATGACTAAAATGTTATTTAAAACATTACAAAATGCCTGCATATAGTAATCATACTATTTACATCATACTCGCACCCGACAAATACAATATAGGACAAAAAAAATCACACATGCAGATAACAAATTACATTTGTGAAGATCAATAAACAAACAAACAAAAAAAGTATACAAATCTATTAGCACTTTACTTTTCATGAAAGTATATTTGGGCAAAATAATGTCCATAAATTATATATTTAATGTGATTTGTCCTCTTGTCCCGTGTGATCATGCAGTAATAAACACGTTTGGACACAGGCACATCTGCTTAGTCTTTGTCCAGAACTGTGTCAGATACTTGTGTCTTCAGCTGCCTCTCTCTGCTGGCTTTGGCTACAGTGCTGTGGATCTCTGCTTCATAATCCCTGGCCTTCGCCCTCAGCTTGGCAATGCTACAGCAGCGGAAGTCTTCAGGACTAGACACCTCTGACCCGTCCTGATCTCCCACCCCCTGAAGCATGTTGCTCACGGGGCTGTGGATACCTGATGAGGTGGGTTTGGGCCAACTGGGGCTTCCACTGTCCTGTTTCCTTTCCCAGCATGGACTGCTGCTGCGGAGATCTGGAGCTCTGGGATTTCTGCTGGATGAATCAGCCTGTCTGTTGTCACTGTCATGCCTGCAACACTGCTCACCTGGCTGGCCTTGGAGTTTCATCTGTCTGCGCATCTTAGCCCTGCGGTTTTGGAACCACACCTGATGGACAAAGGAAAATAATATTTGTCATATTTGTGCGCTTTATGTGTATATTATTTTGAATTTGGAATAAAATTACCATTTACAATTTTATATGGTTACTTATATTAAAGCCACATTTTTGCGTTAGCATTTTTATATATACATTTATATCACATACAGTACTGTGCAAAAGTCGTATGCCACCATGCCAGAATTAGATTTGTTGTTTTTGCAATGTTATAGTGATCATATATAATTGTTTCCCAGTCTTTTTAATAAAAATACATCCAGAAAATACAGGAAATGTGTATATAGTATTAAAAACTGTATAAAAATGTAAATGGATGTGTTAGGTTTTTAGGGTAAACTCCCCTTCCACTTAAATAAAATTAAATCCTAATTTTAAAGAAATAAGTCTTTTTACTTCATTCTGCTCAAAAATTGTCAAGATGTGTTTAGTGCCAAGAGACTTCACACTAAACACTGACGATACCTAAAGAAGTCATTTAGTCCCTTTTGTACATATTTCCTGTGTTTTCTGTTTGTATCTTAATAAAATTGATTGAAAAATAAATAAGGATGGACATTAAAACTTCTAAAACAACAAGACTTTTGCACAGTACTATATATACTAATATAATATTTATCAAGTAAATTAAATGACTCCAGTGGGTTAAAATATGTCGTCTGAAGCAAATACATATGGTATCTGTGGTATGTTCAAATACTTAAATGATGTTTAAATACTTTGCTATGTTGACACTGATATAGGGAAATAACATGATAGCATTTACATTAAAAATTATTTGTAGCATGATGGCGAGTAAATTATGCGAGAATTTGGTAACACTTTACAATAAGGCAGCATTTGTTCAAAATTAGTTAAGGCATTAGCTAACATGAACTATCAATCAATTTCTACAGCATTTATTAATCTTAGTTCATGTTAATTCTAGCATTTACTAATATATGATTAAAACACGTTTAAAATAAATGCTGAAAAACTACATTGATTATTGTTTGTTCATGTTAGTTAATGCATTTACTAATGTTTAGTAGCCTAATAAAACCTTATTGTTAAGTGTTACTGAGACTTTTAATATTTTGGTGGTAACACTACAATTTTATTTGTTACCATTAGTTAAAGCATTAGTTAACATGAACTAACAATAAACAATACTCATACAGAATTTATTAATCTCATGTTAATTTCAGAATTTACTAATATATTTTTTGGAACAAAAGTTGTAACTGTACTGTAAAAATTATATCATCAACATATATCACGTATTACACTATTACCGGTATATGTCACTTTAACATAACAACGTAACAAATTAAGTTGTAATTAATTTTGACTTGGCTTATCTGAATTTTTAAGTTATGTCAACTTATCACAAGTCAAAACTTTTGTATTAAGTTCATGCCATTTAATTTATTTATTATTCACACAGTGAATAGCATGAACAATTGTATTGGCATTAACTAACATTGACAAAGATTATTAATGAATGCTGAAAAACTATATTGCTCATTGTTAGTTCATGCTAGCGCCTATATTTATACACCTTTATTGTAACGTGTTAACAATTTGGTAAACAATTCCTCTAATAGCCACTTACGAAAAGCCACAATTTGCGTAGGACAAATGCAGTTTTCTCCCTAAAAAAACTGGTAGCCATGTTGGTAAAACACAGAGCATTTTTTTAAAAAGAAAATAAAACCAAAATAATAATCATAATACCAAGCGTAGTTCACAGAAAATATCCAATATTTATAATAAAGCTCTATAATATTGGAACTATGACAACCTGCACTCTGGCCTCAATCAGGTCCAGTCTAAGAGCCAGTGCTTCTCTCATGAAGACATCGGGGTAGTGTGTGCTCTCAAAGGCCTTCTCCAGTTCCTCCAGCTGCCAGCTGCTGTAGTTGGCCCGAGCTCGCCGCTGCTTCACTGGCCGGGGTTCATCTGGAAGCCACATCACAGTCACCAATTAGACAATTGCCAGAGGCTGACAAGAAACTAATGGCTCGAGATTGGATAATTAGAGCGGCGTTCATTAAGCCCTCTTCAGTAGAGCCCCATAATTGATTGTTAGTTACGAGCTGTTAGCCAATCCTCTGTAAACGTTTAGAATCCTATTAAATACTGTTAAATGCGTATGGATAATTATGAGCGCATACGACTCATAAACGGCCTTCTCTTAATGAACGCTACACGTTGGTTTTATAGAGACCACAATACCTGAATAAATACACAACGGCTTTCTTGGCTGCCTGGCTACGCAAGTATACTCTAGATAGATAGATAGATAGATAGATAGATAGATAGATAGATAGATAGATAGATAGATAGATAGATAGATAGATAGATAGATAGATAGATAGATAGATAGATAGATAGATAGATATTAAAATAATAAAACTATTAAAATGCACCATAAAATAATAAAATAATTAAAAACTTTAAATAACATAAGAAATGTAATACATATTTAACTATTAAATAATTTAATTATATTATTTTTTATCCTAAATGGCTGCTTACCATTAAATAATAAATTATTTATTAATTATTTAGAAGCCATTTAAGATAAAAAATTATCATTACCACAAAATAACTTGCATTGATTATCCCATAATTATTACAAATAGGCCGAGATAGATAGATAGATGGACTAATAGATAGACGGATTCAGTAGATAGATAGATAGACAGACATATCAGATGGTTACAATGTGCTTACCAATATTTTCAGCATGGTGCCCTGAGGACTGAGAGGCCATTAGCAGAGCCTGCTTGCAGGGTTCAGGCTGCAGGTAGCTGCGCAGAAGCTCATAGCTGATCAGAGGTCCGGGGATGAGGATCTGCGGTGAACCTAACCTGCTGGGAAAGGCTGGGAAGAATTGTGCAGCCGAAGAGTGGAGGAATGCAGGAGATAGAGGAGACACCAGATGCCCAGTGCCAAACATGGCCTAGGTTCGGAAAAGGTCCTTCAGTGAAGATGCTGGATAAACTTTAGCGGTAGATCAATATCGAAAGTTGACGTAAATGTTCAATTCTGTGTGTATGAAGCTTTTCCAACTGATCCTTTTTGAGGTGGTGAGTTATTGAAAAATGGAAGAGATCCTGTTAGGAGAACGTAGCATACCAGAATTGTCCAAAGGTGCAAGGCATGAGACCTTACTGTATGATGCTCCACAATACAGACAGCTTTTCTCACCTGAGTCAGGTGTGAGTTCCACTTTCATGGGCGTCCCACCCTCTCACCAAGTCACATGACTCACCTCAGACGGGTTTGAAGAAAGCACCCAATCATAATGGACCACAGACTCCACGGTTCATTTGAGAGAGGCTTCTTACAGCATCACTCTTCAGCAGTTGTCCATAGTGACACCTAATGCCTTCTAATCTACACCTCGGCCGCTCAGAAGGAGCAAATGAGTAACATCCCCCATTTCTATTTGGGGAGGGGTAAAGAAAGGCCCGTCTTACTGAAATGTTCCATAGGCAAGTTCAGACACTCTTCAGCATTCGCTTATTAATATGACAAACCAGACGTTTGGAATTGGAGTGTGGCGAGAAGATATGGCGAAAGCCGGAGACGCTTTCAGAGACACGTACGAACACCGGCGAGACCTGTTTGTGCGCTCTCATTTTGCTGCTGTTATAATCGTCTACAAGTCATTAAAACGCGATGATAAAACAGATGGATATTAAATCATTAAGGGAGAATCAAAAGGTTTCGCAGCTGAGAAACGTTCAATAAGAAACACCCAACACAAACAGAGCTTCGGCTGAAATCTGCGCGGAGAGCGCAAACAAACAGCCTCTGTTTACACAGTAAACACATCACACTAATTGGGCCACATAATTGACATTCATTTACAAGCCCATTCGCGGCATTTGGATGTTTGCATGACATTCATTTGCGATACAACACGACTGAATGAAAAATCCTTTGATGAGTTTTCATAATCAACGTAGGCTACTCGTCTTTGCGTTTAAAATAGGGGATGTGTGCCAACTGGGAATTCTGCTGCATGTCGGATTAAAACCGATACCTTTGTTCCAATAGATGCCTAAGCCTGTTATCTCACTCGAAGCCTTCTTCACATCAGGAATAAGATCACCTGTCCAAACAAGCTGTATTGTTTAGTTGTGAGCTCTGGACAGAGTTCACCAACAATAGATTTGGGTCACGGATCTCTGGCCTTTGAAAACAGATCACTTTCCCGACTAAGACTGCTTTGAGAGGAATGTCGAGCTATTAACTTCAACAGGTTGGAGAAATTGTGAGTGTTTTATAAACATATATTGTGGCACTGAATTATACGAACTTAAAACTGATGGTAGGACGTTGTTGATTAGCATTGAAACGCAGGTCAAAACACAACGATGTTTTAAGAGGAGGTTTGCAGATGATTGATAATCATTCATTTCAGTAACAACAACAGACGCTTTAATATAATTGCGTTTTTAAAAGTGCTGGTCGAAGATTAATCGCGATTAATCGCATACAAAATAAAAGTGATTTTTTTTCATAATATACAGTATGTGTGTACTGTGTGTAATTATTATGTATATTTAACCACACACACATACATATATTCATTTTAGTATTGTTTTAGTTATACATATATTTTTTTAATTTATATATAATATATAAAAATAGAAATAAATATATATATACACATGTAAATGTTTCTTAAATACATACATGAATGTGTATGTGTATGTGTGTCTTTAATATATACATAATTCACACAGCATAAACTCATATATTATGCCAAAAATCACTTTTAATTTGTATGCGATTGATCGTGATTAATCTTTGCCTCAGCACTAGACTTCTCCAGTACAAAGCTAATGGCTAACGCTACCTTAAAATATTTTTAACATTGTTCTTTGCAACATGATCTCACGGAAGTTCGTGTAATCACGCAAAATTTGATACATTTATTCGTGTCTATGGCACGTAGTTCAGCTTTTTTACGTGCCGAGCACAAATGTCTTTTTCGTGACGCTTGAATTTCTATAAATAGTTTCTCGTTGTTTTCTCATTTTTCTTCCACTTTTAAAACTATTCTCGCATGGAGTTGGGGTTTGGATGTCTAAAAATGTAACAGAAAGTGATTCTAACCCCAACCACAAGCGACAATGGTAAGAAAATAAGAGAAAAAAAACTATGAGAAAACAATACATAAAATGTCACGAAAAAGAAAGTCGCGCAACGCACACAAAAAAAATATTTAAAGAAATTTGTGCTAGTGTCACAAAAGACACCCATGCTCAAGGCAAGAAAAAGCCATGGACACAAATAAATTGATCAAATTTTGCGTGACTATAACACAACTTTCCGTGAGATCAGTCTGGTTTTTATTGTGCACACAGATTCACTGTACAAAGTAAAGGTGGATTTTAAAATAATTAGTTGGCAACAATTGGTAACACTTAAAAAAACTTTTATTTACTTTAAGTGAATGAAAATAAAGACGTCTGCACACTTAAATTCTTAGCAGCAGCCTAAGGATTTAAGTGTGCAGACGTCTTTATTTTCATTGACTACTTTATTGTCTGGCACCTTATTGATCGTGAGTGCGGTGTAACTCTTCTTATAATTTACTTTAAGTGAAAAATTTAAGGTGAACAAACTAAAAAAAATTAAATTATTGGTAACACTTAAAAATGTAAGCTTTACCAACATTTGAGTTAAAAAAAATCTGTCATTATTTCCTCCTCCTCATGTTGTTTTTTACTTGTATGAGTTTCTTTATTCTGCTGAACACACAAAAAAGATAGTTTAATATATGATATTAACACAGTTGAACAGACCAATTGACATCCATAGTATTTTTTCTGCTATATATGGAAGTCAATGGGTGCCGTCAAGTGTGTGCTTACAATTATTTATCAAAATCTAATATTATTGTATTCAAAATAATAAAGAAACTCATACAGGTTTACAACAAAATGAGTAAATTATCATTTTATTATTTATTTTTTCTGGGGGGTGAACTATCCCTTTAAGTAGCTTCAGTGTGATTAAAATGGTTAAAAACTATCATAAATAACATACGTGCGTCACTTAATTCTCAGCAACATTTCACCTCACCAACATCTTCACCTGCTCTATTCGTTAATCAGATCAGACTGCAGAGAGATTCAGGAGCTGTCACCAGCATCAGCTAACCGTTAATCCGGCGCTAACTTTGATCAGATCCGAACATTGACGGCACACAGCTGGGCTGATCTGGCCTGGGTGAGTCACTGTCTTCATAGGCCACAAGGACAAAACAGGACAAAAACCCTGAGACATCTGTCAAAACATCAAGGGATCTAAGACCTAACCTGCTTTCCTCATTCCTTTAGAATGATAATTATTTGCCAATGCCTTGGCTTATACTAAATTATTTTTTGACCAACAACGTGGCAGAATTGTTGAACTTTTTGGTTACACTTTATTTTACGGTGTCCATGTTACAGTGTAATTATACATTTAGTACTGAGTAATAATGGTTAACAACATGTACTTACTGTGTATTGTAAAAAAGTTCAACTTCAAATTTTAAGGCAACCAGGTAACTTACTTTTTTGAGTTAATTCAACTTCTTAAAAATGTAGTTTGAGTTCACTAATATTTTTAAGTTGAATTAACTCAAAATAAAAGGCAACCAGGTATCTCACTTGTTTAAGTTGAACCAACACATTTTTTTGCATTAGGATTAGTTGCATATAATTAAGGTATCATGTTATAGAAATGCTTTCCTTAGCAAGCACCATGCAGGCTGATATTACAATTTTCCCATAATTGAAAGAGACACTATGGAACAACGCCAGCAGTTCTTGCAGGTTTATATTGATATTTTAGTCTGACGGTTATATGAGATGGTGTGCAGTCATTTAAATACACAAAAGGATTTGTAACAAGAGTATCAACAGAGGACGATAATGTTTGGCAGAGAAATGTGTCTCTGTTGCATATTAGACAAACTGAGATTTCAATTCTGTGCTCAAAGCGATTAAGAGAGGTAGACAATAAGACAAGAACGTGAAAATACAACAGAGAATGAAGTCACTCATCTCAATTGTTTCAATTCAGAATCATAATTAAAGCGAATCACTGAAAAACAAGACTGGAAATAGACTGGGCCGCAAACAATAAACATAGCACGCTATTTGATATGCTTCTTAACTCGAGGTGCCATTATCCTGCATTTAAATGAGCAGGTGACTTTCATAGTGTGCCATGGGTTTTCTTAACTCATAACTTAGAAGGTTAATAACTTCTGAACGCAATAGAAAATGCTTCTTGCATTTACAACGAAAACACTTCAATGAGACACGAGCAGGTTTAAACAGTGAATCAAGAGTTGTTTACAAATTAAAAAAGGTTTAAATATCTCAAGTCAATCCACGCAGTCTCTGATATTGCCAAATTCTGCTGAGGATACGCCAGCACAGGCTCACGGATGACAGAGACAGGGAACAATGCATAATATCATTAATACTCATCTGAGTGACACTCAGGAATACACGACACCTGAAACAGCAAAGCATGATGGATGAGTGGCCATGAGTCATGGGAAAGTGCTTTAATTTGCAGACAAAATAGTTGTTGTACATTTACAAGTCCAAAGAGCAAGTGAAAATGAAAATCCATTATCACTAATGTTACAACTCACCTAAACCGAAATTCTTCTTCTTCCCAATTTGAAGAAAAAATACTAGTCAGGCCTCCTACCCAACCTAAGATGATAACATAATATAAAACAATGTGATTCTCAATTATAGGGAAATGTAGTTTAAAGATAAGAATCATTAGTGCCCCTTTCCCCCCTTTTAGTAATTGTATCTCTCGAGCGGTAAGCTGATTGGTTTAGTCCTGGATCACTTGCAATGGGATAAACCTGAGAGCCCAGGCAGCTTTTCATGTCAAAACCTTCAAGGAGAACGGCCGCGATCCAAAAGCAATCACACTTTACACTTCAAAGCGTCAGGGAAAAGGAAGGCGAGAGCCGGTCCACATTTTTTCCACGCTAGCCAGGCACAACTCATGCGTGGAGGAAGAGGAGATGATCTAAGGCGAAGGTGCTGTTGAGGAACACAGAGTCGACAGGTGTGCGCGGGCAGGTACTGGCACATCTCCGCCCTTCCCGCAGCGGTTTTAAACTATACAACAATACGTTTACTGTTCAAAATTAAGACGAACTGTACTTGAACACGTTTTAATTGTCAAACTTAGTGGAACAGGACCAAAATTAATGTGATGAACTATAACTTTGTTGCTCTGACTAAAAGAACTTGATGGCCACTGTAAATGCAGACCTTTAGACGAGTTGTTTTTTTAAACATATAAAAAAATTGCAGCTGCCAATGAGATTTCATGACAGTTCAGCTGCAAATAAGTATTTGAACACCCCTCTATCAGCTAAAATTCTGACAATCAAAGATCCAGTAGTCTGCCTTTTAAATGTCCACCTCCACTCCATTTATTATCTAGTGATGGGCGATACCAGTTTTTTTCTTGTCGATCCGATACCAAGTATTTTTAAGACAAGTATCACCGATACCAATACCGATTCCGATACTTCTATGAAATTTTTTATCTATGTAATAAAGTTTATTTAAGTTATTTTATTGGGTCTTTTGATAGCCAACATTAATAATATCAAATAAAATAGACATGACAACTTTTTGCACTGAACATTATTACAAGATTTCTTCCCTTTATACGTTTTGGAGATAAAACAATTAAATGCTGACATTATATTTTTCCTCTTGTGCCTATTTTTTTAAACTGACAAAATCTACTGCTTTTTAAAATAAAACCCTGATAAAAGTCAGTATACTCGAATGCACTGAAAATCAAACCAGGGATGACTGTGAGGCTGATGACTGTGAGGCTCCACTTCGTCGTGCTCTGTAAGATATTTTGCTTTTTGATGCTTTGTCATATTTGTGGTATTACCAAAATGGCGTGTTTTTTGTTGTTGAATGTCACACGAGGCTTCGCATTATTAACTGACCGCAACGATGCACTTAAACCCATTTTTTAAACCTGCTTGCACTGACTGAGTGTGCTGGTAGTGACTGAGCGAATGAACGCAGCGGAAAGAGATGTGACTGAATGAGCGAACGCCGTGATACAGCGGAAGAAGATATAGTTCCCACTGACGTTACGATTTAAGTGTATTTATATACAAAACGCCGTCCAACTATTACTTAAAATTCTAAAATCACTTGTTAAAAAACAAACAAACAAATAGAATCGATACTTGTACTTGAGAATCGATCCTTTTGATACCAAGGCAGGATCGGAAATATCGATACTTTAGGATCGATCCGCCCATCACTATTATTATCCTAAATTAGATGCACCTCTTTGAGGTCGTTAGCTGCATAAAGACACCTGTCCACCACATACAATCAGTAAGAATCCAACTACTAACATGACCAAGACCAAAGAGCTGCCCAAAGACACTAGAGACAAAATTGTATACCCACCACAAGGCTGTAAAGGGCTACGGGGAAATTGCCAAGCAGCTTGGTGAAAAAAGGTCCACTGTTGGAGCAATCTGAAAATGGAAGAAGCTAAACATGACTGTCAATCTCCCTCGGACTGGGGCTCCATGCAAGATCTCACCTCGTGGGGTCTTAATGATCCTAAGATAATAAGGTGAGAAATCAGCCCAGAACTACACGGGACGAGCTGATCAACAATGACCTGAAAAGAGCTGGGACCACCGTTTTCAAGATTACTGTTGGTAATACACTAAGACATGGTTTGAAATCATGCATGGCACAGAAGGTTCCCCTGCTTAAACCAGCACATGCCCAGGCCCGTCTTACGTTTGCCAATGACCATTTGGATGATCCAGAGGAGTCATGGGAGAAAGTCATGTGGTCAGATGAGACCAAAATATAACTTTTTGGTCCACTAAACGTATTTGGAGGAAGAAGAATGATGAGTACCATCCCAAGAACACCATCCCTCCTGTGAAGCATGGGGGTGGTAGCATCATGCTTTGGGAGTGTTTTTCTGCACATGGGACAGGGCAACTGCACTGTATTAAGAAGAGGATGACCGGGGCCATGTATTGCGAGATTTTGGGGAACAACCTCCTTCCCTCAGTTAGAGCGTTGAAGATGGGTCGAGGCTGGGTCTTCCAACATGACAATGACCTGAAGCAAACAGTCGGGATAACCAAGGAGTGGCTCTGTAAGAAGCATATCAAGGTTCTGGCGTGGCCTAGCCAGTCTCCAGACCTAAACCCAATAGAGAATCTTTGGATGTTTCTCAGCGACAAGCCAGAAACCTGACTGATCTAGAGAAGATCTGTGTGGAGGAGTGGGCCAAAATCCCTCCTGCATTGTGTGCAAACCTGGTAAAAAACTACAGGAAACATTGACCTCTGTAATTGCAAACAAAGGCTACTGTACCAAATATTAACTTTCTCAGGTGTTCAAATACTTATTTGCAGCTGCATCATACAAATAAACAGTTAAAAAATCATACATTGTGACCTCTGGATTTTTTTTAGATTATGTCTCTCACAGCGGACACGCACCCACGATGACAATTTCAGACCCCTCCATGATTTCTTAGTGGGAAAACTAAAAAAGCAGGGTGTTCAAATACTTATTTTCCTCACTGTATATCACATAAACACACACGCACGCACGCACACACACATATATATATATAGAAACTCTGTAAAAGTTTGGCCCGTATCATATCTACATTTATGGGTGTTTCCATATTCATTCATTTTTTTCTAGATATACATTTTACATTCAGTGTATTCCCAGTATTCAAAACTACAGATGCACCGATATGTTGGCCGATATATCATATAAAAGCAATTTTTCACACTATTTGTCATATTACTCTCGGGCTGACTGCCAATAAGAGTGCTGGTAGAGGGGTTTTCTTTTTTTTTAAATATTGTCTGAATTGATTGATCGGGCAGATTACCGGTATATCCTAGCAATCAAAATTAGCAGAAAATGAATCAAAACTCATATTGTGTGATTTTTTTGAATTTGGTAACAATGAAAAAAATGCAGTTTGTACGCTCTGCACTTCTGGGATTTTATGACATCATAATTTGAAACAAGAAATAAAAAGCAAAACTATTGGTATCGGTAAAGGTCATTTTAAGTAATCAAATATTGAAATCAGCCCAGAAATCTTGTATCAGTAAATCCCTATTCAAAACCCATGACCTTGCTAGCATATTGATCCACCAATTTATTTATTTATTAAACCATTTATTTATTTAGCTGACGCTTCAGTTTAAAGCAACACAAAGGAAACATCAAAAGCTATACCAGTTAGCTACAGTAGCAGAGAAGCACTAACCTAACCTAAAACGAAATAAAAATGAATGAATACGTAAAAAATGCAGCTGTCTTATGTAGCATGCCTCATGAAAATAATTGCGCTTATCGATGTGTCAGTAACTCATCACAATCACATCTCACTCACACCCCACCAAGTCTGCCCAACCCATGCTGTCACTCATCTCCGTTCCGCCCCAGTGCGAGCCAGCCTATGAACTTTCCTGGGAATCTAACCAAAATCACAGGCGGTTAAAGCATCTGGGGCAAGCCGATGAAACTCCACTAACTGTGCTTTTGAAAGAAATCCCTGTTATGCGAGACACCTTACAGGTGCAATTAAGACTGATCAAGCGCATCCAACACAAGACAAACGATGGTGAAAATTGACTTCTGCCTCTCTGAGGAAATTAGCTAAGCATTTAGTTAGTCACAACACTCGAATAGACAATTAAGCCGTCTACCGTTTACGTGTTAACACAGATCACTGCTTAACCCATACATCAAAAAAGTACAAATTTGATAGAAACTTGAGCTGACAATTAACTGACAGCAAGGTGTTTTTCCCATGAATGACATTTTCTTCGAGATAGAAATTAGAAGCAACAAATCAAAGGAGACACTGTTTAAAACATAGGAAATGACATCCCTGAATTCCACTTATGACATGTTAAAAGGAAAATGCAGAAACTGTGGAAGAAACTGCTTTCATCGGGTGGACTTTGCTGCGCTCGCTGAGAGCTGTCAGTCGCAGCGGAGGACAGCGTTCCTCACCCACCAGTGCAGGCATGTCCGCCGTTTCCCTCGTACAATACACAGAAAACCCGCTTCGACAGACCCCAATGTAACCAGACACCCATACGCTCACTCTTAGCCCTGCTCTAAACAGCCTGCCCCGATGCACCCTTCAGACATAAAGCTTTGGTCTGTGTGATTGAACAATTACCGCCACGGTTAATTTAGCCGAGGCTGAGAGCAATGCTCACCGGCATGCCGGCGCGCTGTTCTTCAATCTCTTTCTATACAGAGGTTTTTAGATGAAATCACTGACACTGGACATGAACAACTTGCACTTTCATGGTAAATAGACTTCAATCACAGCAGTTGTGGCATAGCTCAGATCTGTTAAGGATAAAAAGTGAAGGAAGGGGGGGAAGAAAGTCTCAGCCTCACTCATTTTCAATCAAGCAGGGAAAAGATTACAGCCTTCCCGCATTCTCCTACGTAAAGTTATTTTTAGAAACGGCACCAGTGTTTAAATGTTAAAAAATGAGAAAAGTAATAAAGTATGACACAAAGTAAAAACAAACAATATAAACTAGATTAGATGCATTTATAGACTTATTGTTTTATTATTGAAAGCGATACACAAAAAGACTTATGACAGACATTACTCCCAGCAGATTAATATAACGTTTCATCATCATTTTAATTTGATGCATTCCAAAAAAACTGACGTCCAGTGGTATGCTTAAATACAGATTGTAAGATTTTATCAATGAGTCAAGCGTGCATGACACATCTCATTTAAAACGAAACTTTGTATCAATATGTTTAAAACGGATGTTTATGTTGTAGCTTCCATGCGCAAGATCTTCATGGATTCTGCGATCATGGAACTGGTGTCGATCTGACCGTAGATGCCCACTAAAAACGCTTTGTGGAGCAGAATATCAGCATGCTCTGAAAAAAAGGAAAAGCATAGAAATTGTATTTTTGATAGAGACCAAAACAAACCCACACCATAAAAAAATCTGGTTTCAAGAACACCTGCTGCATGCTCACTTCGTAAAATCAAGCAAAATGTAGTTACAGTAACTGACTTGAAATTCAGAAGCAATCCATTGTACGGGGGTAAATCTTAAAATATGCACATTTTAAAGACCTTAAGCATGCTAACATAAAACCACAGGGTTCCCACACCTTAGTTAACTTCAAATTCGAGCACCTTTCAAGGACTTTCCAGGTCCAATACCCTCAAATTCAAGGACTAAATGTGGGGACACATTTCAAATAAGAGCAAGGTTATATCGTGTTACCTTTTAAGATACCTTGTTACAGTTCCCTTTCGAGGGAACTTGCGCTGCATCACTGCAGTGACACTTCGGGGATGCCTCCAGGGTCTGAATATGTATATCAATTTCAACCAATGGTGAGGCTTAACGACAAAGACAGGGTGACGCGGGGAAGTATATCGCTATCTGAAATATTGCCAAAGACGGTATTACAGGGACGCAAAAGTATGGCAAGGGAGACGCAGTGCCTCATTCCTTCTCAGGGAACAACAGTTTCATTCGTAACCCGAGACGTTTTCATGTGTCAAACACAACTATGCAAAAAAGCATTTTGGTATGAATAACATTTGCATACAGAAGAGACAAGCATTTAAAGTGAACAGTTAAGCATGTGTGCTTAAAACGTCTAGAATTTTTAGGATAGTATCCTACACTACCCAGGGAATGATATGGATTTTTTTCCAGAAAACTTCTTGCATAAAATAGATTCAAGCACGTTCAACGACCGGACACAGTCAAGGATATCATTAAGAGACTGAATATGAGAAGCTCAGAAACGTCTGGCATGATTTGATTAGCATTCTTTATCGGACATTTAACTCTTTCGCCGCCAATGACGAGTTATCTCGTCAATTAAGAGAAAACGCTTCCCTGCCAATGACGAGTATTTCCGGCTTTCCGCAATACCCTTCCCCAACTTTTTAAACCCGGAAGTATTGCCCAATGCAGCTGCATGTCCGTGTCTGTTTTAAAGATCGCTCTGAATGGGATCTCTATGAAAAGTCTGTCACAAAAATGGAATTATCTCAGCTTTTTGCTCAAAATGTGGTGTTTTTGCAGAAACCTACCCATATTCAAGAGCTCATTACAAAAGAACTACTGAAGGTAGGATGAAAGTTTTTTTTGTATGAAAGCAGAGGGTATGTTCTTTCATTTGATATATTGTATGTTTATATATTTAAAGAAGAACATTTTCTGGAAGGCATTAAACCTTTGTGAAAATCATGAAAAACGCTGGCGCTGGCTGGCAACTTTTTTTAAAAACGCTGGCGCTGGCTGGCAACTTTTTTAAAAAATGCTGGGGGCGAAAGAGTTAATGGATTCTGCCTAAAAACAGTATTTCTGAATGGCCTGACGCTGGGATTAAGTACATGTGGAGAGCATTTGTTTACAATCACTCATCTAATTTTTGATGTAGGTGGTGTTTAGCGGCTTTTGCATCTAAACTCTTTATATATCTATTTACAAAGTACAGTCTCCAGAGAAAAATCCATCAACACAATGGTCTTTACACCCGTAAACCATAACCAAAAGTACATCTACCAGAAACAGTAGTTTTACTAAGTAGAATACCTTGACACAGCAGCACATATTCCGGCAGGTTCCTCAGGGCTGTCTGCACCACATCAAAGTTCCCGCTACCCAGACAGTACATGAAGGTTGGCAGGAATTCAGCAGCCATGCTAATGTCACCAAAGATAATAAAGTCAGAATATATTTGTAACAGCATTTGGAGTAGATTTACACTACATAATCTATAAACTTGAGGGAGAATTAACTCACCTGGGGATATTTTGGATACACCGCAGAGCAAGACTAAATGCCATGTTGCGGCACACCTCCTCAGGTGAACTCATCAGTCTTTGAAGATCGTTCTGACAACACATAACAAGTTACATATACCTGTTTAATCTTGCCGTTTTTATGTGTACAATGCTGCCATGTACTTACAACAAAATACTGAATAATTTCTGGATTCCTTTTGGATTTCTCGTCCACTTCAGTCAAACCCTCAAACACATCTACAACAAAAGACACCACAAATAATGCATTTAATATATTTATTTTTAACTATTTAAATTATTGTATATTAATAAATATAACTTTTACTTTCATATTTTAAGCATTTTATACAAAATAACATTAAACAGTTTATATAAAAATCATTGTTCAAGGGGTCAGATTATGAGACTTTTTTAAGATAAAGATAAATGTCCTTGGTGTCCTCAGAGTGTTAATGTTTAGTTTTAACTCAAAATACCCTACAGATAATTTATTATAACATGTTAAAATTGCCACGTTGTAGGTGCGTGCAAAAATGCAAATGAGCTGAAGAAAGCAAACACTGATCACCATAATGGTGGTTTGTTGAAATTGAAACTCAATTGTGCTGTCACAATAATTTTCTCTCTCTCTCTCTCTCTCTCTCTCTCTACACTAAATGGCAGGGCCGTGGTTGGAAAGTGCAGATTAGGGGGTGGTATTATTGTAATAAAACTCGCTACCTACTTCACAAAACATGAATCAATCACCTATTTTTTCACATGGTTGCAGAGAATGATTTACCAAAACAAAGTTACTATGTTGTTCATTTTCATATTTTCTAGTTTGACCGAAGCACTGCGGACATGATTATAGCACTTAAACATGAAAAAGTCCGATTTTTATGCTATGACCCCTTTAAAAGTGATACAAAAAATAACATTAAATGAATTGCACTTTGAAATAGTTTTGTCTATGTCTTTCTGTTAGCAAAAAGAGTAACATCAACACTATTTAATTTATTCTGCAGATCTCCCCCACTATTAGTGCATAAAATATCATTTTTTTTAAATGCCAGCAAATTCTGCTGACTTATGAAGACTGTTATACAAAGTTTTAAAGTTTTAAAAACCTCACCCTCAATAGCTTCTCCTTTAGAGATCTTCTTTAGGCATTTGGTCATGTCGGCTGCAGTAAGAGGCACAGAGGCCGAGATGTTGACCAGGGGGAGGGAACCTGATGACGAATCATCTGCTGAAATTGGGAGGAAAAAGACAAAGACAGGTTTTGATAAAGAACAACTCCAATGTTTACCTGTAATGTGAGGTGTGGGAGTCTTTACCCATGGGCGTCACTGGGGGGCGGGGGTGGTATGACAATTCTAAGACTTTGTTCACAATGCAAACATTAATGCTCAATTCAGATTTTTTGTTCAGATGTGATTTTTTCTTTGACTGTTCACATTATGTGGCTTAAATCAGACAGCTGTGTGAACTGTTCGTTGTCCTGAACTGCATCGCATGTGCAAAAGAACAATACTACGTCACATGCAGCACGCGGTAATACAGAAATAAACACCCAGACTACCGAGCAGGTGTTGTGGACTTCATACAGAGCTGCGCAGACCGATCAGTCGATGTGTTTTATCTCAGTTCCGTGGGAGCGAACGATATGAGCCGAGGCAGTCTGCACCCGGGTCAGTTGCAGGTCCGTCATCTGGACAACGCTTCAGGAAAGTCAAACACACTTATTTGCGTGTTAGGGGCTTTCATGTATGAGGCGATGTGCAACCGAAGCTTAATATTTAATGTCTTAAATGTTTTAAGTGGTTTTGCAAACATGCCGTTGGTGCATATTTCCACAATTGTGACGCACATCCATCTAGAATGGCGTAAAAGTCGCATGAATTCCAATATGACTGTTCAGACTGAGGTCGCATTGCAAAACATCCGACCTGTATCTGATTTAGAACAGAATCAAAAAGATAAGATTCCACGTGGTTTGTGCTGTTCACACGACGTAGTCTAAGAGCCCACACATTATTGGGGTCCACAAAGATTATTTTTATTTTTATTAGTAACATGAATGTGGTAAAGAGGTCCAATCTCATATTCTTTCACAGGACCAAACATTGCTTGTGGCGCCCCTGTCCTTACCATCTCTGTCTTCTGAGGCGCTCTCAGAGGAACAAGACTTCACAGGCAGAGTCAGTCCAGCAAGTAAAGACTTCAGCTGAACCAGGTCAGGATTCTCAGTGGACAGACCCCTGTAAGAGTGAAATCCCCAGAAACCGGTTTATTATTCAAAATCTACAGACTTACAAAGTAAATTAAATTATTATATATTAATAAATTGACAATAAAGAAAGAAAGAAATCTTACTGGAGAACATCAGAGTGTTTCTGTAGGAAGGGCACAGCAGATGCTGCATCATAGGTGATGTATTTCTGAATGAACTGCACAAATTTATTTATGATCGGCAAACGGGATGATCTTCTGAAGTTCTGCAAGAAACATTATTTTGAATACATTACTCATTTTAATTTGAGTCATTTTGGCATTTCTTTTCCGACCCTGGACAACAAAACCAGCCATAAGAGTCTTTAGAGTTTTTAGATTTTTAGTATGAGATTTATACATCATCTGAAAGTTGAATACATAACAAACCATACATCAAATGGAAAGCTTAAGATAAAATACAACTGTTTGAAAATCTGGAATTCAAAGCTGCAAAAAATCTAAATATTGAAAAAATTGCATTTAAAGTTGTCCACATGAAGTCGTTAGCAACTGCATCCACTCACAAAAATAAAGTTTGACATATTTATGTTAGGAAATGTTTATGATGAAATATCATTACATAATATCTTAATGATTTTTGGCATAAATGAAAAATCTATAAAATCTGACCTATACAATGTATTGTTGACTATATTGCTACAGATATACCCGTGCGATTTAAGACTCGTTTTGTGGTCCAGGGTCACATAAATGGTTTTGTTATGAAATGCATTTATAAAAATACCTTTTCCAAGCAGTACAACTGCTAACAGAGCAATAGTCTTTAAAACATACATCAAGA
Organism: Misgurnus anguillicaudatus; assembly: GCF_027580225.2. Taxonomy (NCBI): domain Eukaryota; kingdom Metazoa; phylum Chordata; class Actinopteri; order Cypriniformes; family Cobitidae; genus Misgurnus; species Misgurnus anguillicaudatus. Next base: position 17,301,638 of record NC_073355.2, read on the forward strand.
TAACAATTATGATAAAAACGTATAGTCACAATGCCTTGCTGTACCTGTAAAACTTTGATAAAGGACAGCAGACAATCCTGCAGTGCCCTCTGGTGGTCAAAGTGAAATATCAGCGGCTGCAGCAGCTCCAGGATTGCCAAAACATCACTGAAGAAATTGACGTGGTTCTGTTGCCTGATCTCCTGCATGTTTAGATGGATGCGGCCATGAAGGAGAGCAGCGATCATGGACAAGTGTCTGAAAACACACATCCTTCCATTATCACGCTTGCATTTCAGATAACATGAATTTATTAACCGTTTTGACAAATATTACTTATTGTCTTTTGTACACTATGTTTATGTTTTTATAACCTTTAATCACAATTTAGCAACTTTCTCCATCTCCAAGATGACATTCTGGGGGCAGGGACGATAAAATTGAACAAAAACATCCTATTTATAATCATAGTCATCAATTGATAAGACCTACCATAGTTAGTTCAAATTGTTATATGGGGAAGTAACATGTCATGCACAGGGAATCTGGTATCATGTTGTCTTTAATATCTACAGTAAAGCTGTCCTAAAGCTTTTCTTATTTGTATACTGAACACTGAATAGTTGAATAGGAGTTGTGTGGCAAACCTCAGCAGAAGCACCGGATGGGACACGGCCAGTTTCCTGCAAGCCAGATTCGCATCAGAAGCACGGTTTTCGGCTGATTTCGTGTCTCCTGTGTCAGCTAGCAGGGTGATGAGACGATGCACCAGAACATCCAGCTGAGCACAAACAACACAGACACAATATAATCATCTTCTCAAGCACTGAGCATGATGCTCTCATGTGTCAGATGTCACAGCGGGTACCTTGCAGGTGCTACCATCGGCTGTTGCCTCTCCGCTCAGCGATGCCTCTGGTAGGCGGACGTGTTGGATGACCTCTGGAAAGTGCAGGTAGATCTGCAGTAGCAGCGTCTGACACCTTTTACTCATTATACTGCAAACAAAGCATCACTTTTAAAATAAGATATTGCTAAGTAAATAGAAACATTTATATATCTATTCTGTTAAAACAATGATTTGTTATAAAGACGTATTAAATGTTCTTATTAGCAACACTCAAGGTCACTTAAAACTGCTTGTCCAGTCAAGCGGAGGTCTGCTACTTAACAACACTTTAACTAATTGTGGTTTATGCCTGCTAATCCGCTGTTGTGTTCACAAGCTACACATAGAAACAACTATTTCACCCATCATACATACACAAAATACAAACATCACACAGGCAACACTGCCTGTGAGAGAGCTTAGGTCCGCCTAAAATTGCAATTTTAAAGGGGCCATGTCATAATAAATTTTTAAGGTGTAAAATAAACCTTTGGTGTCCCCAGAATACTCATGTAAAGTTTTAGCTCAAAATACCATATAGATACTTTATTATAACATGTTAAAATTGAAGCTTTGTAGGTGTGATCAAAAATGTGCCGTTTTGGGTGTGTCCTTTAAAATGCAAATGAGCTGATGAAATGCAAACACTGATCACAATGATGGTGGTTTGATGCAATTCAAACTCAATTGTGCCTTCAATTATTTTTTCTCTCTGCACTAAATGGCAGTGCTGTGGTTGGATAGTGCAGATTAAGGGGCGTTATTATTATTATAATAAAAGCTTCTTATGACATCACAAGGAGAGACAAATTTCAATTACCTAATTTTTCATATGCTTGCAGAAAATGGTTCACCAAAACTATTGTTACTGGGTTGTTCTTTTTTTTTAATTTTCTGGGTTGATAAAAGCACTGGGGACCCAATCATAGCACTTAAACATGAAAAAAAGATTGGAGTATAATCATTGGTGGACTGAATTCCCTCCCTAGCAACCAATGAGAATACCTTAGCAACCTTTTTGCAAGATTTTCATGCCATGGCCCCTTTAAGAATAATTTCTGTCTGACCTTGCCCAAAGTGTTTCCCCTCATTAAGGGAGTTTAATAACCAAAGCCATATTCATGAAAGGAGGGGGGCTGCTGCTAGCCTGGCTCCGCCCTCCTACGTGCGTCCGCTTAATTTTTATTTCGCTTCAGTACTACGTCTGGGACTGCTGTGTAGAGTTTCGTTTTCTCCTGCAAAAATCTGCAGGTCCAATCAGCGAACAGAGGGGGGTGGCTAAGAACGATGACGTTGAGGTTGTGCGTCAGTTTGAGTTGTAGTTTAGTAATGGCAGCGGAGAAAGATGTGAGAAAAGCTATTCGGTCCGTTGTTGCAAAACTGCCAAATATACAGAAGTTAAAGCCGGAGCAAGAACAAACTTTGCTAAGTTTTGTTGGTCTGATCATTCGGACTTCTTGTTTCCGTCCGGTTTTGGTGCATGATATATGTCACTCACGACCACACGTTAGCGATTGCCTATAGCAGATCCTGAGTGACTCTGGGCAGAACCAATAGTTTTGAACTTCAACAGAGGACCCTCCTTAACGGAAGTAACGCTTTGCAATGGTTTGTTGTGGTGGTTTTAACAGCACCAAAGAAAGATGCTGTGCTACTGTTTATTTAAAACCTCTTAAACATTGTACCAAGGTGTCTGCAGGACTTTGCTCTTCTGCAGACACACTTTTTCAAAGAACATTAAGAGAATACAATTTAACATCAATTTATTGAAGGTTTTATTTAAAATAACATATAGGCCTTCTTTGTTGGGAATTGTGCCCATGGTGCATTATCTGAGATCATTATGCATGATGACGTTAAAAGTCCCACACAGCGTCTGTAGTCCCATGTAGCAACTTGTTATTAACTGCCCTTTTAAAGAAACTTTGAGGCTTTTAAAAGTCATGAGTTGGGGTATTATTGGTGTGTTTTATCTTGTAGAATAAAACGTGAAAATATCTTGGGCTTGTGTTGACCCAAAATCTTATTTAAGGAGATTTGGCTACAAAGATATGTCATACGTGGACATTCTACACCAGAGCTCCAGCACTTCAAATGACTTTAAAGAAAGTGACTGCTCACTGACCATGTTATGATAACATATCATGTTGTAAAGGATGTATTTCCTAGGAGAACATACCTGTCTCCCCACTTCTTGACACAGCTGATGAGATACTCGGACACTTTCTTGACATTGTCCAGGTCTGAGTGCAGACAGCTGTGCAGCAGAGGCAAACGGGACTGAAGGAGCGAACAGGAGACCTGATCCAGATTGCTCTTGGAGGCCGGTGAGTCACGACAATTCAGTTCTGACTCAGACAGGATGAGGTCCACAAGACTTATTAGCTCTTCAGGGCTCAGCTTTAATACAAACTTCTCTGTGCGTTTCTACGGATACACACATGACCACAAAATGAACCGATGTTAATGTGTGATCACAGTTATAACTTCACTACTATGATAATAAACAAGTAATAATTCACAAACTGTCTGGGTGGACTGAAGAGCATGTTATGAGTATCTTTATGATGATAGTGATTACAATCTTACAATTTTTTTTTACAATTATTATATTATTATTGCTAATCTAACATCTTACGAAAAAAAATGAGCCTATTTTCTTAATAACACTACTAATAAAATGTTTGGATTACAATCCAACAAACAATTATTTTTACAGTTAGCATCACAAAAAAAAAAAAACATTATTGGGATTTAAATTGGGAAGCACTGCCCTAAAGCAAACAGCTCCGAATCTGATCTCGATCAAAAGTCCTTGCTCAAAATTGGATGTTTTTAAAGAAACCTACCCATATTTAAGAGATGTTAAAAGGAAAACTAATGAATTTTTTTTTAAAGCAGTCTGTTCTTTCATTTGATATATTGTATGTTTATATATTTAAAGAATAACATTTCCCGGAAGTCATTAAACTTTTGTGAAAATCATAAAAAATGCTGGCGCTAAAATTTCCATCAGAAATGGCAGAAAATCGCAAACATGAAAAGTTGGCCTTCTAATTGAACAAAACCTTTGTCATCAAGCGAGCCCTATGCTCTTACAACTGTTTCTTCGCTAAAATAAAGTGTGTAGTCATGAAACTAGCTAGATCTTAGTCATAACTTGAGGTTGCATGCACGATTTCAGAAGAGCCACCTAGTGGTCTGAAGATAGAAATTTTTTATTTTTGCTTAAAACAACTGCAAACTTGCAACTAAAATCATGAATCATCATGGATTATTCCTTTCATGGTTTGGAGTATAATCATTGGTGGACTGAATTCCCTCCCTAGCAACCAATGAGAATACCGTAGCAACCTTTTTGCAAGAGCTATATCTCTGCATCAGAACATAGGGGTGGGCTCTTTTGACTCATTAACCTTGTTGTTGTAACATTTTATGTCCCAAGATTTGCCACGCAAGCACCATTCACATTTTTTCTACAGAGATCTAGCGTTTCATAATTCCATGAGAAGGACGTTTGCAGTGAACGAGACAAGAACATAGATTATTTTTGCTGATAACTTTGCATTTTTGTCTGAAATCTTTCCTAGGTTCTTTAAACTGCTCTTCCAAACTCAACTTTACTTCCTTCTGTGTCCTTTTTGTCTTGACTCTGGTATTGCTGCTTGTTATTAAAGTATTATTTATCATTTATTATTATTCATAAAAAAATGATATGCATATTTGCCTAGCAGCACTATAAAATTATTGTAATCATTACAATTCTATTATTTTTACTGCACTACTACTAATATACAAACATTATAAAAAAATGTTATACAGATCATTTATTTATATTTGCTTGCACTACACACTGTCTTTACTGTAAAGCTGCTTTGCTACAATGCAAACACTGTTAAATTCATATTTATGTATGTAGTGATTTTCACAGAGTATTTCTACACAAAACATCAATCAATTTTATTAGCAAGGAAGACAAAACTCTTGCCAAACCTGTGGAGTTTTCTGATCCCGCCCCTGCCAGATCCGAGGAATGTGACTGCAGGCCCATAGAAAATCCAGAGCTGAAGTTGGATCCAGCCTGAAGATAACGTGAAACGAAGTCAAGTACTATGTAGGTAAGATGACAGTGAAAGGAGTGCGGATGATAGGTGGGATTCACTCACTTTTGATCTTTGCGTTTATTAAGCAGAGAGCTGATGCACTGATGGAGAGTGCTCCAGTTAGACTGATGTGTGAGCAGGGCTAACAGATACGGCCTGTAGGACGGAGCCATGTTCACACCACCGCTTTTAAGCTGAGACAGAAAATGAAAAAGTTAGTATTTAATATAATGTCTGGTCTACATTGCAGTTTTTTTGGTCGATGATGTTTAAGAGTGAATGGATGTCCCCCTTATAAAACGCAAAGCTAAATGTACTATACAAGTTCGAGACATGAGATTAAATGGCACAACTATAGCAAACTTTGGCAAAGCCAACAACCGATTCCTCATCTGTGCTCTGAAAACATGACTCAGTTTGAAGATTGGGGTTTTGAGCCATTTTCATGCTCAACGTGCATCAAGGGGTCAGCAAACTGTCAGTGTGTGGTCCTAAAGTAAAACATACTACTTAGCCCGCACCCACTTGCATTCTCACAGTGTAGGAATGTCATTTTTTACCTTGTTTTGAGCAAAAAGCAGTTTGTGCTGAAGATCTGAGCACACAGATGTCACTTCAGGGTCGAGCAGTTCCAGCCAATCCACCAACAGTCCTGAACACGAGCCAGGATTCTTTGACTCAGAGCTGTTAGAGACGACACACACTAGGCTCATACAACACACTACATTCTTATTTAATGTGACTCAGACTGTGAAAGTTATAAAAAACCGTGAAGAGCATTCTTTGAAAATGTCACCTTGATATATTTAATATTGACCGAGTAAGGTCAAAGATTGAAATCAATGTGAAACAATGACTGTTGTTAATATCCAAATTAGATTATATGAGACTTTCACAGACAGGGTCACAAATGTCAGCAAAATATATTACACAACTACAAAAATAGGGATGCTCCGATCAGGATTTTTGCAGTCGATCCCAAGTACCGATTTGTTGTCTTCATGATCGGCTTATACCAATGCCCAGTACTGATTCTTCAAGCTAATATGCAAGCTCTTTGATGACTTTTTAACTAGTACATTTTTTTCTATATAAAGTAATACCACAGATGTTGCCTTTGTTATATTACTGTAATTTAGTAGCCTATATTATTGTTTTAATAGAGAATCAATCAAATAAGCAGAGCAAATATTCCTTCTATAAAACAATTTAATATGCCTTTAAAAAGGCTTATGTCTGTTAAGTAATGAAATTAAATCAGTGTATAAATTAAATATACACATATTTGTATAAAGTACAACAGTTCTTCAGTCAAGAGCAGAGAGTGATTTTATTCAGAGATGTGACGTGAGAGAGATCGCTCTGTACAGGTGCACTGATGACAGACTGTCTCTGTACGCAAGCGTCGGGTACAAAAAAAGTTTAAACTATCAAAACTTTAAAGCGCATGCAAATAATAAACTTTCGGCGTATAGGTGCAATGTCCGCGATTGATATGTGTTGTATACGCTGTTTGATGGGCATGTGAAGATGCATCGCGCTGTTAGGACCGGAGCACACCCTCATAGAAAATAAACATATTTTTGTAAAGGCAGAAATGTTAAGAAAAGTTAAACTAATGGTTAACTAATGTAACTTTACATTTACGTATTTGGCAGACAATTCTATCCACAGAGAAGATCTTTTGATCCAAAATGAGCGGGTGCCTGCGGTCACCCGCGGTTAAGAGTCATCCAAAAATATTTTTAATGATATTCGAGTCGCGGCCGGTCGGGTCGTTTGAGATAAAGATGCAAATTAACTATTTTAAACAATTACTACTTTTAAAAAATGCGTGCCACGAAGTGGGTCGGGTACAATATATATATTTTTATATCACTCCGCCCAAGTAGCAGTGCTTCGCCTTCTGAGAATATAGTTCCCAGTATGTATACTGTTAAAAGATGGCTATGTCTCATATGACCTTGTTATTTGTACACGGTGTGACTATACAAATCACAACATATAAAAAGGAAAATGATTGCGTTATTTTGTCACTTATTGGGAGCAGTATGCTAGCTGGAGCCATTCACAGTCTTTGTGCTAAGCTAAGCTAGCGGGGGCTGCGTCAGACAGAGTTACGGCACGCACGCAGATGAGAAAGGTATGTATGGACTTATCTAACTCTGGGGGATACGGTGAATAAGCTAAATTCCCAAAATGTGGGCATGTTCCTTTAAGCATTTGTAAATGTAATGTCATATATGTTATTAAAAGACATATTTATATTTAATTTTGTGTAATATTAAACTGTACCTGTCAAAATGATTTGCATCATTCAGTTTACTGTGTGTTATTTGTTTTGAGTGCAACCGGTCAATCAGAATCAAGCATTCCAACAAGCAGTGTAATAATTAATATTACTCATTACTTATATTATATAAGTGTAACTAATGTTCAAATATGTATTGGTTTCAATGTGTAGTTAAGACCAATTATTAGGGTGGACAAGGGGTTGCCCTGCTTCAAAAACAACATTTTACAGTAAACACTGACGTGTATATTTCTGTATATATGGCCTTACTATGGTAACTTGTGCTGTTGGACGTGTGAGCGAATAAACATTAACTGATTATACTATGTTCCTTCCCCACCTAGAAACAGTATCATCGGCATACACAGTAAAGAGGTCCATAAAGCGGTACCGTGATGAGCGTGTACTCAGAGAACAGTGACTCATCACACTCACATTTTGGAATCCACCTCTATTTTCACCCCTCGCTCCTCTGTTTCCTGCAGCAGCAGGGAGATCACCATGGCGACGGGGCCAGCTGGGCTTCCTGGGGCTCCGCTCTCCGTACCGACGGTCATAAGCAGGGACAACAGCTCTTCTAGATAAGGGGACTTTATCTCCATCAACCCCTGTAACACTAACACACACATCCAGGGATAAAAAACGACCTGTTGTAGCCAATCCCACATTTTTAAAAGTAAAACAACTCATGTTTTGTTTCTGATAAATCGTCTTTTAGGCCCCCAGCTTCACCACAGTACTGTTCTGATGGGTATACTATATCTTTCAATATCACTGTGGTCATTAGAGCCATCAATAGATGTAAACAAGCTCTGGAGGAGATGAGTGGACCTGCTGCGTGTGGTTGTTTTTGTTTTGAGAAAGTTTTTAGGGCGGAATATAAAGAGAAACACATTCAGCACCGGCGATGCCGGCCATGAGTCAAACGCAGGCTTCCGGAGAGACTGACTAATCCTGGCAACCGCTCCGGGGCTGACACGCAAAGTTTAACTACCTCTGGGTATCTTACCAATTCTCTTCTCGCCTGTCAGATAGATATTTTACCAACAAAACCCCAAACTTTTCTTGGCACAGGTTTTCAACGAATGCGCACTGTGTGGTTCTAAAAGGAGCTATTATTAAAGTTAATAACGCCGTTAGTGCTACATAATGCATTTTATGGGGCAGAATATGTCTTTGCTATGATTCTTTTTTCCATAAGGTCTATTTGCCTTGCGCCAAAACAATCCTAAATGTTGTTTTATGAGCATTTTCCACCATCTCAGGGCTGTTTCACACAGCTCGTGTTATAAAATGATTCAACACTTTGCTAACTTTAACTACTCATTTCCAATGCCAGGATCATCCTGTATAGCATTTTGAGGATTACGTGCCGTAAGCACATCCAGGAACACCTTTGGTGGACTTCACCTCATTTTCTTATGGAGTCTTATCTTTAGGAGTAACAGTTTATACTGTATGTATGATGTGGCCCATCTGTAAAATCCAGCTTAAAGTCTCAATCTAATTTCGAGATTAGGTGCATCAACGTTTGATATAAGTAATTGATTTCTGTCTTTGAATGACTTAAAACTTGGGATACACTGCACAATTTTTGGCTGTCCCAGATGAAGGATTGACATCGTAAAACAATCTTCACGATTTCTGTGATCGTGGCTCTTCATCTGTGGTCCTATGTCGTACAGTGAGAGAGGTTCAAAGATGGCCATTTTCCCGGTCTTGCTTCCAAAGATAACCTACGATAGTTTTTGTCAGAAATTCAGCATGATCAACGCACAGTGTGTTCGCTGCTACGGCCTGCGTACTGGTATTTGTTTACCACTAGCGCATGCTGGTGACATTGTGCTTACATGTGACGCAGCCGTCGAAGCTTCCGTGTCATCATCGTACAGTCTACACGCTTATCGAACCCAAGTTTAAACAATCCATGTCGCACAGTGTGATAAAGTAATGATCTTATAGGAGTGCAAAAATCCTGCATTGTATTCTGGTTTTTACTCAGTCAGTCTTAAAGGGGACATTTTATGAGACGTTTTTAAGATGTAAAATTAGTGTTCGGTGTCCCCAGAGTGTGTATGTGAAGTTTTAAATACCCCATAGATCAGGGGTGGGCATTCCTGGTCCTGTAGGGCCACCGTCATGCAAAGTTTAGCTCGAACCCTAATCAAAGACACCTCAAGGAGTTAACTTTGCAGGACAGTAGCGCTCCAGGACCAGGAATGCCCACCCCTGCCATAGATAATTTATTATAGCATGGTAAAATCGCCACTTTATAGGTGTGAGCAAAAATGTGCCATTTTTTGAGGTGTCCTTTTAAATGCAAATGAGCTGATGACATGCAAACACTGATTACCATTATGGTAGTTTGTTAAAGCAACACTATGTAGTTTTTCAACCTTTAAAAAATGTCTCTAAAATTATTTCAGTGATAGAACAACTCTTAACTGGACAAATTCTACTGCTGCTGCAACCTGAGCAGCCTCCTAGCTGCTACAAGCACACTCTGAAAGTCGAGGTGGAGGGTAGAGGACACAGCCCCGCCCCTCCACCTGCCTGCAAAAGAGGGTCTGATAACAGGCACTGTTGCACTTTTCAACCACATGGGGGATCTGTAAGTCAATTTTTCATGAAAACTACATAGTGTTGCTTTAAAATTTAAACTCAATTGTGCTGTCAATTTTTCTCTCTTTTTCTTTAAGTTTTTTTGTGATTTATGTGGGCAAAATTCCTTGATCTTGCGACACGTTTTCTTGAAAAATGTGATGGAATATGCAGGATATTTATGCAATTTTATGCGATGAAATTGCGTGAACTTGCCAAAATTGCGTAAACTTGCCAAAATTGCGTGAACTTGCCAAAATTGTGTGAACTGTTTGCAGCTTTTCATTGATGTTCATGTCACGTAATTACGTCACTTCCTAACATTGCAGACAACATGGCTGCGCATGTGTGAAGTAAATGCAACATTTTTCAACTTTCTGCTAAGATGTATATGACATTTTGCTATGAAAATGCGGGGATTATGAAATCATGCGATATTTTGCGAGCAGAAATCTGCAATTTATGCGGTGAAAGTGCGGCGTATTTAAAAAATGCGACCCCTGCATAAGTATGTGGATTTTGGCTGATAATGCGATTGCATAATCACGTTTTTCTGTAGGGAGTACTAAATGGCATTGCCATGGTTAGATTAAGTGTGAAGATTAATGGGCGGAGTTAAAGTCCAATTTATAGTCATGCGTAAGGTCAACACCGTAGGTTATCCATAGCCTCTGCGTAGCTCTGCGCAGCCTGACGTGCACTTCGGCAAATTTTTAAAAGTGCGTCAGTTCTTTGCGGACCGCAAGCGCTGTGATTGGTCCACTAGAACCCCTCCCATCAGGTAAAAAACTGCGTCTTTAAATGAAATGAAAACTAGGGCAAATACCTTTTGTTATGAGTTCAGGTTCAGCGTTGCATCTCTCTCCCGCTTTCAGTGATGCAATGATGCCCCTGACTGCCACCTCAGAGTCGCGTCTGTATGCCAGAGCTTCAGCCAAGTGCCGAAACCCTGTACGAACTTAAGACACACAAGGGTCAGAGTCAACTTAAATCTGTTAGTTCTGCGCTGCTAGTTTAAGATGTTAGAATGCAGATTACTTTGGCAAATCTAATAATACAAGGCAATAAAGCCCTGACTTTTTAGAAATCAGGATCAGGATCTACTAACCATCTGTGATGCGATGTTTGTGAGAGTACTGGGCGGCCAGAGATTTCAGCAGACTGTGGAGCGGCCCCGTTTCTACTGCAGAGTTCTCCAGCCAGGTCAACATCTGCACAACAGCGTTAAAGAACAGCGTGCAGAAGCCGACATCTTGAGACACCATTCGCTACAGTAGAGATGGGGGAGAGTGAGCCGGAGAGAAAATGAAAGAACCTGTAATATGTAGTGAATATGTAGGTGGCTTACCTGGTAGAGATGGAGCTGGCGCAATAGAGGGCATGAGATTGTGTGGCTGTGATGCATTGCCAGGACCAGAGCACCAGCGTGGGCAGAACTCAGAAGGGCTGCTATAGCTTGTAGGAGTCGCCCAGCAGCGCCGCCCTGCTGGATGTGACCCTTCCGTGCACGCAGCACCTCTTGGGCCAGAGCCTGCTGCAGAGCCAATGCCAGCGGCCGGACCGGAGGTGGGGGCCAACGTGGATCCACTTTCAGCGGAAAAAGCTTAAGGAGAGAGAATGGAGCCATTTAAACCACATGGACTCTTAAGGCCGGTAACAGACAGGGTTTAGCTTAATCCAGGACTAAACTGGAATTATATTAGGACATGTTTTGCACAAAACAATGCCACTGATATACAGTATTGGACAAATGTCTAAGGCCAGTGGTTCTCAATTCCAGTCCTTGGGACCCCCCTCCAAAAAGGTTTTAGATGTCTCCTTATATGAAACACCTGATTTCACTTTTAATGCTCCGTTATTAACACACTAACAAGCTGATGAACTGACACAGGTGTTTTTATATATGGAGACACCTAAAATGATCTGGGAGGGGGGGTCCCGAGGACTGGAATTGAGAACCGCTGAATTAGGCCACCAAAACCATCTTTTTATTATTAATACATTTCTCCAGTTCCTTTACATTAAAAGCATGTCACCTATACATCATGGAAAATTATGAGGAATAAGCAAACAAGTGCAAAATGCCATACCTGTAGCAGGATCCCAGCGAGATCATCATCTGGGCCAATCACGGGGACCTGACTCACCACTCTCATCTTTACGGAGCCATGTGGTGTTTCTACAGTTACCTTAGCCCTGTTTAACTCTGAACTATCTGTAACAAATAGTATAGATAATCAAAGACATTATTAGTACGTTAACTGATCTCCCTGTGTGGTATAAGCCAAGTAAAACAGATTAATACAGAATCTAAAGGGGTTAGATCCTGACCTCTGCGTGTAGGAATTGAAGCACTGAGTAAACTATGAAACGTGTGACCTCCTGTTGCTCCTCTCTCATGCTGAACCTCCACCAGGTGAGCCATGTAGTCTAAAGAAGAGGCATAGATATGTAAACACATTCATGACAAATTAAAGGGACACTCCACTTTTTTGAAAATATGCTCATTTTCCAGCTCCCCTAGAGTTAAACATTTGATTCTTACCATTTTGGAATCCATTCAGCTGACCTCCGGGTCTGGCGCTACCACTATTAGCATGGCTTAGCATAATCTATTGAATCTGATTAGTACATTAGCATCGCGCTAAAAAATAACCAAAGAGTTTCGATATTTTTCCTATTTAAATCTTGACTCTTCTGTAGTTGCATTGTGTACCAGAAAATTAAAAGTTGTGATTTTCTATGCAGATATGGCTAGGAACTATACTCTCTTACGTCTGGCGTAATAATCAAGGACTTTGCTGCTGTAACATGGCTGCAGCAGGCGCAATGATATTACACAGCAGCCAAAACAGTCCCCTTAGTATCTTTCATTGGAAGGTACTATTTTCAGGCACTACGTAATATCATTGCGCCTTCTGCAGCCATGTTACAGCAACAAAGTCCTTGATTATAACGCCAGAATGAGAGTTTAGTTCCTATCCATATCGGCTTAGAAAATCGCAACTTTAATTTTCTGTCGGCCTTAGTACACGATGTAACTACAGAAGAGTCAAGTTTTAAATAGGAAAAATATAAAAACTCTTTGGTTATTTTTTAGCGTGTTGCTAATGATCTAATCAGATTCAATGGATTATGCTAAGCTATGCTAAAAGTGGTAGCGCCAGTCCCAGAGATCAGCTGAATTGATTCCAAAACGGTAAGAATCAAATGTTACACCCTAGGGGAGCTGGAAAATGAGCATATTTTCAAAAAGAGTGGAGTGTCCCTTTAATTTGGGGATAGTGGAGGCACAAAGTATAAAAAGAAGTCCTCACTTTTGTCCATAATGTTTTGCTCCAGTGACTGAGGATCATGGGACACTGTCTGATCAAGATATTGCAACAGTTTGCTCATGCTGGAGACAGGGATACCGAAAGACTGAACGAACAGCAGCAACTGTTGAGGCTCAAGATCCTGCAGGGCTGCAGAGAGAGTCAGAGAAACCAATGTAGTTACACGAGTTACGAATCTCAATACCAAAACTTCACAGAAGTTCATGAAATATTACAGCTCTAACCAGCTTGGTACTCATACATTATCATCCTTCATACCTGCATCAACTAATCGGGACACCTCAGACCGAATCATTCTCAATTTGAGCCAATCAGGCAATAGAAGAGCCTCCTCGGATGTGTCAACAAGGAAAGCGGTAGGAAGGGGCTTTTTATCAGGAAACCAGATATCCAACAGAGTATAAAACTCACTCTCTCCTAAAAAAAAAAAAAAAAAAAACTCTCACTACACGTCTAATAAAAAGCAAAAACTCTCACTACGCGTCTAATAAAAAGCTATCACTCTACCATTACAAAGGTATAATACCGACCTTTGGGGGGGCCCAATGTGAGCAGGATGACCATGGCATGGACCACCAGAATGTGCATAGTGGCCGTTTCTCCTGAAGTCCATCGTAAGAACACTTGGTCTTGAGACTCTGACTGTTGGGTTACAAAAAAATCACACCTTTCAAATACAAAAAAGCAAAGGGAATCAGTCCATCTCACTTACGTAGATTTTCCTTACCCAGCTGTAAAGGTCCTCTCCATCTTTGGTCTTCCTCATACGTCGGATGTAGGTAGAGAAGATGGAGATCAGAGCAGAGAGAACGGCGTCAGCCTCAGGCCTGCAGGAGTGCTTGGAAAACAGGCTGTTCATTATGGTGGAGCGCTCCACTATCAAACGGGCAACATCCTGTGAGACATGCAGAGGGACGACAGGAAACAGGAGGTCAGACAATAAGCCGTTTAATAGCGGGACCAGTGTTTAAAAACACATTGGGAATTCTTGCAGTGTCAAAACCAATTGGGCTCACCAAGGCCAGGTCATTGTGATGTGACTGCTCCTCCACAGGTGCATGCTGGGAAAGGTATATCAGGTATGCACTGATGGTTTGAGGATCTGTTTCCACATGTATGGCCTGCAAAAAAACAAGCATGAGTTCTGCAAATGAACACCTGATATTTAACATTGAGTCACTGACACATATTGGCTTTAAATAGACTGACCTGTTGCAAGGCGTTAGCGGTGAAGCCTCTTACGCTGTCAAACAGGGGTAGTCTGGGGAGGTCCTGAAGGAGCCATTGGTAGGCGGGCAGTAACTCGGCATCTCTAGAGTCTTCCTCCATGGGCTGATCTCTGTCATCTCCATCCTTCAACCCTCCCTCCGTCAGCACCAATGACAAACCCTGATACAAACATTATGAACTTATTACTTATCACGTATCTTACAAATGTAAACGAACTAGACAGTGGTGAATGATAAATTAGTTGGACTTTTTAAATACCTTCATGGCCAGTACTCTGGAGGCCACCTGAGTAGAACTGAGACGGCGCAGGAAATAGTCCAGAACCTCACATGTGGTCTGTTCATCAGCTTTAGGACCTAACAGCAGGTCCTGCAGTCGCCCGAGCAGCTGCCTCTGCTTCTGCTGTCTCTGTAAAAGAGAAAAACACAATATTAATTTTGTAAGCAATATATTGTATAAAGATGATCTTCCTTCCCAGTGCACCCTGACAATTTGTGAAACGGGTCATTCAGAAACTCAGGTTAAGCTTTACTTGTCTTTTCTTCACTCTCTGCTCTTTGCTTTCTCCTTCCTCCTCATCATCAGCAGATGCAGCATCATCGGCCGCGTCATGGAGGAGGAATTCACAGAGGCACTGAACGGGCAACACGTCCAATGACCCCTCACTGGACTGGACGAGATCAGCAAGCCATGGCATAGACTGAGATGATGCCTAAAATAAGTGTTAACCAGTTAGTCACAGCTGTATATAAAGAATTACCCTGCAAGTTAGTGTCTTAGTATGTGTGTCTCTTTACTTGTCTCTGGATGATATTGAGCAGGAAGTCTGGGCTGCGGCTACGACACAGCAGATGGCCCAGTCTCAAAGACTGGTTTAGGGTCTTCACCTGCTCCAGTATCTGAGGAGGTGGTCTACGTGGAGGTCCCCTGAACATTAAAGACAACCAAACCAGATTGGGTCAGGCTCTGTATGAACACACTTCGCTTTAAGAGAACAAGGGAAGTCATACTTTGGATCAAGACTGGTGAGCTGAGACAGCAGTAGACTGTTGCTCTCTGTAATGGTCTGCTTGGTGGAGGCGGCAGCCAAGTGGCTTTCAAATGCCAGGATCTCCTGCCTCTCCTTCTGAGAGATCTGCAGCTCCCGGTTGATCATCTCAGTTTTGGTCTCCTCGTCAGCCACCGTGCATGGAGGGAATGAGTAGTTACTAAAAAACAAAAAAGCCAGGTTGCTCAAAAAAAAAAACTCTGAAACCACGTGTCTAGCGGATAATGTGGTGAACACTTACTTTGTCATAACCATTTCCATGAGCATTTTCAGGGTGGGGTAACCATCCCAGGCGGCCAAACCTGAACAATCAGTGATAACATCAATATTGCTGCTATGCGGCGCTATTATACAATGCAAAAAGTGCATAATATCTGGCCAAACCGATTTTCTGTGGGTTGAAGGCTGCCACCACAAGTAGCAGGAGCCATGCCTTCCAGTAAAGTGTCGATATGGCCAGATTTGGAGGTTGATACCTAACATTAAACATGAAAGTTATTTCAACACCCCTGAGATAAAGATATCCCACCCAAACAGAGTAAAGGGCGCCAATATCAGTCCAACCACAACTGTCAATGCTAACCATCCATGACACCCAGTAATTATTTGGCAATATAAAGCTGTTGAATCACTGCACAATGAAACACAAATGAGAAACAGAAGCATAATGTGGGTGAAAGGTAAAGGTCCTACCCTGCTGGCAGCTGGATGTTCTCTGGGTGATGGTACGTACAGAGGTTCAGCACAGCGTCGATGAGTTGGATCCTCTCCACACGCAAAACCTGTAGGTCTGCGTTTGACGAAAAAAATTCCCAAGCAACAAGTTTTTTTTTTTTTAAGTTATAATGTTTAAAGTACAAACAAAGCAGCTCTTTGAGCTTTTTTTTAAACAGTGTTTTGAGCCATGGGCATTGCATTTTTAGAAAAGTATGGCAATTGACACACTGCAAAAACAACTGACCAATCAGGTGAGATCAGGGGAAATATTTAGTAAATAGGGGTAAGTGGGACACAAACTAACGTGGGGTTAATTGTAACGTAGATACCAGTGGCGTAGCGTCTGGGCATGCAGGGTATGCACGTGCAAATGGGCCTGGGCCAATAGGGGGCCTGGCCCTGGGCCCGGCCCAGCTTTTAATTAAAAAAGTTTTTTGAATATAATTTGTATTTGTATTTGTGGCCGCAATAAATATATTTTTGTATGCTTATAATGTGTAGTGATTTCTTATTTCTCCGTAATGTCTAATTTCTGCGTAATTTCTTGTTTGTGTGTTTTTTTTTTTTTTTTGCACTCCGTGGCTGCCGTAGACTACTACGCCACAATTTTTTACATGACGCATCGCTGAGCCAAAAAAAAAGAAAACACAGTGTGAGAGGTTACTATAGCGGCTATCTACATGAACATAAAGGATGGACAAATATAAACATAAAAGTGGGGCCTTAAAGAGAAAAGAGAAGGCGGAGAGTTAGTCACGAGTTAAAAACTACCCAAAACATTTCGTTTTTCTTTATTCAAATCTACCCTTTAAAGTAAAAAAGTAATGTAAAAATATTTGACTACCTTATTAAAAGTATATGTTGTTAACAGACCTGCGCGCCAGAGTTAACAGTGGCAACGGGCAAGGTTGGGGGGGCTTTGGCTTAAGGGGGCCCGGTACTGACTTGCTATGCCACTGGTAGCTACTTTATATATTTTTACAGGGCTGATCAATCTGTGCTTATGGTCTTTTTCTCTTACTGTCAGAAGATGATCTCTGGTGAATTTGTGAAAAGTTTTGATGTGTTTTGGTTAATATATTGAACAAAGAGTGTTGTGGAAGCATAAAAGTAAATTTCTTCATCTTAATTTTTTTTCCGATTTCTAAGTTGGGTGTGTAAGTCACCAAAACCAACCTTATATTATTTTAATCACTGTCTTGTTACCTAAAACTTAACACCATTTTAAAACATGTCAGCAACTGAAAGCTTGGATTGAAAACATTTTTTACACAACGGGGTTAGTTTTAACACAATGTTACAACTAAGCCTCCAGTATACAATGTTAATGAAATGAAAATAATGTAAATACTATTTATCAAAATGATAACTATTAATACAATATCACGGGAAATAACTCACAATTATGATTTTTTTTGTCTTAATTACGCAGCCCTTTCAAAAAAATCTGTTAATATGCATTGATTCATAATACAAGGATGGTAAGATGAAGGATCATGGATGGATGAATGTGTGGATATCTATCTATTTTAGACAGATATATAAACAATATCCACCTTTAGTATATAGACAGAATTTTATTGAATTATTTGTTTGTTTATTTTAAACAAACTTTCTAGCAGGTGTTACAACAAACCCTCTATTTGGTACAATTAACCCCACCTATGGGGTAAGTTGTAACATTTGCACTCCTGTCACTTTTGGTGTAATTGTATGATAACGGTAGCAAACTTTAAGGGCTCTATCTTACAACAGGCGCAATGCAGCGCAACGCGCGACGCAAGTGTCTTTTGCTAGTTTGCACCCTGCGCAATTATAATTTTCACGTTTAGCGCCGCGTTGAGGCAACTAAAATAGACTATATGTTTTTTTGTTATTTAAAGAGCGCATTAGTAATATGCGCCTATAAACGGGACGACAACGCGGGTTTGCTTAACACAGACATGAATGCGCAGCAGCACAAAAACGCTTTTAAATACGAAAGATTAAAGGATTGAATGTAAAAGATTATTATTAAGTCTTTTGGACATAAATGAGGACTAATTATGAGACGTTAGAAGGTACAAAGAGCTGCTTCACCTGTAGCCTGGTAAGTAAATAAATGCTTTGCTTTAAACAAATGCATCTGTTTTTAAATGTTTTTTTAAAATGCTACCTCACGGATTTATTGTATATGATGACTCTGTACCTGCGGATATGGTGAGATGAGAAACATTTTTAAGTAATGCTTAAAAAAAACTGACGCTGTCCAAGTGCTGAAATGTGTAGAGAGACGTTTGTAAATTCTTTATCTCATGTTTGTTACAAATAAAGTATTTTTAAAGTACAAACCTTTTCTTACATACTTGTAAATTATTTTTTGATGATATTGGATAGCCATACATTTAAAGTAATTAAAAGCCTGCTTTTTTACTTCCATGACTAAAAGAAAACGGGTTTTAATTTTAAAAATTACAAATTCAATACAAGTGAAAAACAACACAATTATTTAACATTAATCTTAAACTGGGGATCTTCTTCCTCCGCTTAGTTTTTCAGTTTACAAAGTCCGTCATCTAAATAGGTATTAGACATAGCACCAGCGCAACAGGCTTTTAAAGGGGATGAGAGCTGAGACTCTCATTGGTTTATTGCACGTTACACCCAAAATACTCCCATTAATCATTAAAAAAATAGGACCAACCCTTTTCGACCATGCGCTTGGCGCACAAACCATTTTTCCCGTCATTAAATTAGCAAAAGTGGATTCGGACACGCCCATTTAGACGTTACACTGTGTGCTTTAGAAAATGCTCTTAGATTGTTAAAATAGGGCCCTTAGGGTTTATTTGTAGCAGAGATGTGTTTTTGAATGATAGAGCCAATGCCAAAAAGTGTTAGGTTGTGCCCCGCTCTCCCCTATTAGCAATTTGCTGTTCTGTTGGATTCTGTTATATGTGTCCCATACTCAGGACAGGAGTGTTATCTCACCATCAGACTGAACTCCAGCAGCCCTCTTTACCAGGTGATCAGCCAGCTCCATGGCATCAGCAGGGCCCAGGGGCAAATCTCGTGACAGACCAATCACCAAGATGCGCATCAGTGTGTCCTCCAACAGAGGAACCTCGGAGCACAGCCGGAGAAAAAAACTAATAAAGAAAGAAAACATCTGAGCTTAGATCTAAGACATACTGTATACGTAAGGAATAACTGATGATGGGCCGTTAAATTATTTGAAAATAATGCAAACCCAAGTTGGTAATGCAGCACAACGCCAAGTGTGCTGTACACCGCAAGTGTGCATTATTTTCAAAGAATTCAAAGGTCAATAATTCTGCTTATACCACGGTTACCACAGACGTTGCTCTGGTGGTTATTTTAAGACATTAGACAGGACAGGTGTGCGTTTAGCGAAAAATAATGCATACCGGTGGAACATTTCTCAACCAATCAAAATAAAGCATTCAACAGTCAAATTTTACTATTTACTAAATATTACTCTTTCCTAAGTACAGTAAAGCAGAAGATGTCTTACTTTCTGTCACTCTCAGGTGGCCAGTTATCCCACTTGTAATATGTCTCAGGCTGCTCTGTAAAAAGCACCTTGTGGAGGCTGTTAAGACAAAAACAAATCAATGCAATGCTGTGATAGGTTCAAACCTACAAATTTCTACTACCAGCTCAGACAGTAAAAATCTACACCCGTAATGTGTGATGCTACCAGCCAATACACATACCAGTGCACATAGTCTTTAGGTCCTACTTTACTGATGGTAGGAACCACAGAGTGCAGCCACCACACAGCATCTCTCTGGATGGCAGCGATCTGGTTCTGAAAGGACCTTAGAGACTCCAGGTCTGAAACACATACACATATGGATCCTTGTTACCATCAACGCATTAAATAGATCAGAACGTGAGGTGATAAGACTAAGAGATCATACTCTTCTTCTCTCCTTTGTCCCATGCGATGCCGGCCTCTTTCACCTGAGCTGTGATCCCCAACATCATGGACACCGTCAACAGATCAGTCACTTGGATAACAAAGCGCTCCTAAGAAAACAAATAAAACGTAAACGTCATTGTCTGAATAAATAATATTATCATAAAGCGCAGAAGAAGAGTCCTCACTTTAAACTCCATGTCAGTGTAAGTGGCCTCCTTCCTCTCTTGCATGAGGCCCAGACAGAAAGACTGGAAGTTGATCTCGTGTTTGGTTTGCTTAATGATTTCTCTGAGCAGGGCCCGAGATGCCCGCAAGTAATCGTCTTTATTGGTTAACAGGTCCTGAAATACCATGGCCAAAAACTAGAAGGGAAAAACAAAGCAATGTCATATAATGCATAATAAGTCAATATGGGAAGGAGCTGTAAGTCAAACTGTCAAACTCTTCTATTGGGTTTTAAAAAATCTATTTGCAAAAAGACATTAAGGTACATCGGATTAAGATTTTGTTCTCATTAAGTAGGCAAATAAGAAAGATAACGAAGACATGATTAAAACAAGGAGAAAAGTCACCTTGGGTGCCTGCTCCGGGCTGTGCTGCAGAACTGTATGAAGCACTTGCATATTATTAGGGTTTCTGGCATTTGACAGCTCATTAAAGATCACAAACTTCACCATGGTGCCCAGATTATCTCTATGAGCATTCAGAAGCTCCCTGTAGAGAGAAAGAAATAGTAAATACGATTTAAATAGTATATAAAGTAAAAATTGTGGTCTAAAAGCTACTTAATGACACAGAACTGAAAACGTGATGCTCACCTGACACACAGCATGTAGTGGTTGAGGAGGACTTTGGGTTTAAGGCGGATCTTGATGAGGTTTGAGATGACCTCCATATCATCTGAGCCATGTGTGTTACAGTTCATACACAGAGACATGAGAAGATCCTGTGCTGGCCGAGTCAGCTGAACAAACACAACGTCAAACAAAACCATGAGATCTGTGGTATACAAATTAGACTTATGCTTGGTACACACCAAAAGATAATCAGGCTGATTTTGGGCCAATATCCCCCCTTCCGACAATCCTAGCTATGTCCCCATTATCTTGATGGTTTTACAGATTATCTTATCAGATTTTCCCTTGGTGTGAGGTCTGTTAAGAGAGTTTGAACCTGATCGGAAGAATGTCGGAGCCGCCCCGATCGCTAATCGTAAATATTTACGATCAGAAATCCTGATGTGAAGGTCAAACCGCGCGCGTGCTCTTGAGATTATCACGTGACACGAAACAATATCCAATCAGAAAGTGAGAATGTTAGACAGAAGCAGTCATGGCACAGAACAAAGTGAAGTTGATGTGGACAGCAGAGATGGACCATGTTTCCGCTGTCTCCGGGACTTCACCCAAACCCTTTTTATTTCTTGAATTTTCTATGAAAATCAGTCCAAACAATATCATTGAAATTTCTTCCTGCATATCGTCCGCCATACTTATTCTGAAGTCTTGCAAGATTTTGCAAGATTTCCTGTGTTCACAGTCGAGACTCTGGTTGAAAATCTGTTTGTTTGAGGTGTGCTGTCTTTGACACATTATGGCACACCACACACCACAGGAGCAAAACAGTTAAATCTAGGATTTTTTATCCTCATGTTTGTGGTCTACCACATTTTGAAAATCTTATAAGATGTAAAAAACCTTTTGGTGTGTACCCAGCATAAATAAACTAGCCAATGATGATACTTCAACCAATCACGATTACAGATGGATTTCGACACTGGACCAAGCATGAATAAGAATCAAGTGATGTCAATATGCTCAAAATGGACAGATATCTCTTATTATAAATAACATTAGAAAGTTTAGCATGTTATTGTACCTTTGGATTCTGTAGCCACATCTCAAGTCTCTGCACAGCCATCAGTCGAACCTCTTTATAGCCACAGGTGGCGGTCAAAAGGCGCAAGAGGTTCCTGGACACGTTGTCCATAGGCTGTCGGCGGTTCAGTTGGTCCCTCAAAACTTCCAACACGTACTCCTCCACACTTTCAGCCAGCTCATCGTACCTGCAGCAAAAAAAACAAAAATCCTCAAACACCAGCACTGGATCCAAAACTTTTTCTTTACTCTTAATAACTTGAATATACCTGGGCATGACCTGTCCATCATCCTCTGGGCTGAGTTTTTCCTCTGCAATCAAAAGCTCAGTTTGACCTTCATCTTCATCCGGTGTGGAAGGATGAGGGCTGTTTCCTAAAATCCAGAACGTATATTAGCATAAACATTTTTTTTCTTTGACAAAGACACAGAGGTCCCAAGTCACCAACCTGCACTGAGGTCTCCGCCAGATCTCCCAGTTTCTGTCTGGAGCAGCATACTCTTAGGAGGCATCTTGGTTGTGAAGGCGGTCTGGATGTTGTCAACAAAAGTTTTACAGTGTGAACTGTCCACCCAGATACGTTCACCGAGAGAGTCCTCAATGTAGACCTGGAAAACAACACAATGAAAGTAAATCTATTTCATGATTACTGTTTATCAATCCATGTCAAACCAAGCATTGACCCTCACCTTGACAAATATCTCAGGCCAGTTTTCATCCTCCTCGTAAGCGGCCATTAACAGGTTGCAGGCCAGAACGGACACCAGGTTGTTTCCCTTAGCCTTGAAGTTAATGGAGGCATCACGGCGGAGCAAACTGCAGAGAGCCTAAACAGAGACGCAAACCTTTTAGTTATGCACCTGACAGATGATTTAATCCAAGGCAATTTAAATAGCATCCTTCCTCTACTAGTTAATATACAGGGACACAATAGGAAAGAATTTAAATAATTTAAGAGCAGAAGAAATGCTTTATACCTCTATGACACCCTCAGTTGCAAAAACATTGGGCTTGATTTTGGCCAGGAACATGAGGCTGAGGTAGAGCGTCATGTCAGGCTTGGCCCGGTTCATCTTAAGTTGTTTGACCGCCCCACACAGAACGCCCTCAATGCGGTCATCGTTACCCTCAGCCTCTGCTGCCTCAATCTCATCCAGAAGAACAGCAGGGGATACTGCAACACAAGCAAACATGTTATCTGAATGAAACAATACTATTAACTGGCAACAAGTACTTTTGTAGTTTTGCTTGTAATTAGTTTTTTTCATCTTTCTTTTATTACATGAGTGCAATTAAACTTTATGTATATTCCACGTTATTACAATGTTGCATTGCCTTAAAGCAGCTTCATATGAAAAAACAAAAAAAGGAAATTTTTTTATATATATATATATATATATATATATATATATATATATATATATATATATATATATATATACAGTAATTCAGTGTTTATTGGTTTTGACAAAGCATATAGCACATTTTGCAAAGTTACAAATAGAAAGTATTAGACCATTATTATACCTATTCCCTCCCCCCTTCCCTCCATATATATATTTACATATAGACCGTTTCAGCAGTAACAACATTAACAAGTGGCTGTCGCGGTCCGCACGAACTTCCGGTAAACTCCGCTAATAATAAATAACAAAAAAGTTCTTTAAACGTAGTTTATTTATTTAACAAGCAAAAAAACAACACATAGATTACCTAGGAAACCAAAACATTTGTTATTTTCGATGAGGCATTTGTTCAAGAGATCAGTTTAGCAACTAGTCAGACCATTAAATAAACGAAACCGGAAGTAAGGTTCGGATCCAGACGTGTATCACGTGCCTCCGATGAAACCGTCTATATATATAATCGTGTACATACTTCCTCAATTTGGCCTCATCATTTACTAATACAATTTAAATTACTTCACAGAATTTACTGGACCAAAGCGAAATTGTCCAAATAATGATCCTACGTGTGACCTATGTCGACAAGCTCCGGCTACTCTTTATCATACTTTTTGGCTGTGCCCAGCATTGATTTCTCTCTGGACACTAATTTTTAAGTAAATTTTTGATGTTTTTATTTTAGATACTGAACCAAGTCCCTTAGTAGCACTATTTAGTCTTAATCCCACAAATGTATCCTTGACATCTTTACAGTCGAACGCTCTTGCTTTTTTGTTTAATTATTGCTAAGAGAGTTATACTAACAAACTGGAAAAATCTCTCCCCAGCTAATTATTATCATCGGACGCAGAAAAATTTAGATTTATAATGCTTGGTAGAACAGAAAATATTTAACACAATTTGGCAACCTTTCTTGATGTACCTTAAAAAAAGAATAATCTTTTTTCAGATTAAATTTATAAGTAACCCCTCCCTCTGTATTGACTATTTGCAGTTCCCTGTAATTCCTGATCAAGAAACAAAGCGCAAAATAAAAAAAAATATTAGTTATTATTTTCCCCAAGTGACAATTATTGTTTCTATAGGATGTTATATAGGTTTTTATATATGTAGCAAGAATATATTGTATTATATTTGACTTGTGAATTCTGTGGCATACTTATCACCCTTTTTTCTTCTCCTTTTTGTTTATTTTGTTAATTATTGTTTTTATAACTGAATAAGAGAGAAAGAAGTATTTTGATTCAACCTCA
Organism: Misgurnus anguillicaudatus; assembly: GCF_027580225.2. Taxonomy (NCBI): domain Eukaryota; kingdom Metazoa; phylum Chordata; class Actinopteri; order Cypriniformes; family Cobitidae; genus Misgurnus; species Misgurnus anguillicaudatus. Next base: position 17,326,295 of record NC_073355.2, read on the forward strand.
TTTTGATTTATTTATTGTTTATGTTGAAACAATGCTAGGTTGTCCCTTGTTTTGTAACTCTGATTAGAAAAACGTGAATAAAAAGATATAAGCTAGAATATATATATATATATATATATATATATATATATATATATATATATATATATATATATATATATATATATATATATATATATATATATATATATATATATATATATATATATAGAATAAAAAAATAAGTGGTATTACTGCAAATTTTATATCAAAAATATATAAATGGACTATATAATACCATGTATTCTACTGAATAATTCTATTGTTTATGTAATCATTTATAAACAAATAATTTATTATTTATTTAGGAAATAACTAAAGGTTACTACAATTATAATAAAAATTATATTTTACTTTTTAAATAACAGACTTGTGTTGTTACTTTTTGACAAGAACAGGCTTGTTCTTGTTAAACTAGAACAAGAATTGAAAAGTTTCACTTCTAAATATTTTGTATTGTATTGTATAGAAAAACACAGTTCTGCATTATTCTCACCCTCAATGGGAACTACAGATGGCTCTTTGATAGAAGGTGATATTGATCTTTTGTCAACAGCAGCCACCTCAGCAAGGCGAGAGAGGGCACTGGGTGGAGTAGTAGAGTGCTTTGGTCGTTTGGATAGGCTGGATAGACTAGAGGATGAAGGCAGAGATGAGGGTGCCTCTCTCTTGCGGTCCGGAGGCAAACCTGTAGATGCTGGTTTTAGGAGAGCTGGGTTTGCTTTTGGCTCACCACCCTGACTCTTCGCCCCAAGGGCAATAAAATCGCCAGGTGGTGGGTGGCCTGAGGAACATCACAGGGCAATGACGGTCAGATTGGTGTGCAAGGTTACTATACTTATTATGGCTTTTACACAATCAGAGTTCAAACACTTACCTGATGTTTTGGCACTGCTGGGGCGCCTGATGCTTGTTGGTTTTGGTCTATTCATTGTGACACAATTTCAAGTTCTAGTTTAGTGAACCTGTAAGATAAAAACACAGTGATATAACTATAGCAGTAAAATGTAATGTATTCAAGTAAGTTTCGCGATTAAAGCTACATCTTATGTGAGATTTGGATTCCACAGCAATGACTTTATCAATCATGCTGCCCATAATGATCATAAAACGAAATATAGTATTTACATAAAGTACTTACATTAATTCAATGATCTAGATTTTTAAGCGTGAAGTGTAAATAGATGGTCTTTAAATCATCTTGGCAGCTAATGTTTTATCGAGACAACAATAAAACATTAACGAAACAACTTTTTAGCTAATAAAGAAAACCCTTTTCATGTGGGGATTATCACTATAATACACACAAGACAACGCTATAAAAGTTAAATATATAGATAGTTTTTAAAACGATTATTTTTTTTACCTCAGTCTCTGCTACATGATTAGCCGTGTACTATGTTTCTTCTTCAGCTGCATTGAGACTTTCTGCGCTCCACTGCGCCACCTGCAGCATTGGAATCAGCATCACACACACAAGGAAAGGTTATACGGGGTTATGATAAAAGGGTAACAAAAAGGTTTTAGGATAACAAATGGACCCGGAACTTTTAAACTTTCAAACGTGCATCCGATTTATTTTCATTTTTAGCATAAATTGTATGTTTTTGGGTATTCGTGGTAATATTTAAGAAATAAGTTATTTTGACTGGTTTTTTTTCAGATTCTGGTAACTTTACAATAAGGTTTGTTAACATTAGTTAAATTCATGAATTAACACAAAATGAACAATACATTTATGGTAGCCTAGCCCAGTGGTTCTCAAACTTTTTTGGCGTGTGCCCTCCTGTGTACAGTGCATCCCTTCATGCCCCTCCCAAAGAAACATAAACATTCCAAAACTTTTTTATTAAATAAAACATATTATATCATACAATATCGTGTTGTTGGTTAGTAGCCTCATTTTTCGGTGGTTTAATTACACAGAATTTATGATAAATTAAATACATATTTTTTTAAATGTCATTAAACTGACAGCCCCTCCCATGGCACCATCTTAGGGCCCCCCAGGGAGCCACGGTCCCCAGTTTGAGAATCACTGAATTTGATAATGTAGTGCTTTTGGTTAGTAGCCTCATTTTTATGAAGTTTAATTACACAGAGTTTATGATAAATTAATGTATTTTATAAAATGTCATTAAACTGGGGCCCCCTGGCACCATCTCAGGGCCCCCCAGGGGGCCACAGCCCCCAGTTTCAGAACCACTGCCCTAGCCTATTTAAAGGTGCAGTGTGTAATTTTTTAGAAGGATCTCTTGACAGAAATGCAAAATAATATACAAAACTATATGATCAGGGGTGTATAAAGACCTTTTATAATGAACCGTTATGCTTTTATTACCTTAGAATGAGATGTTTTTATCTACATACACAGAGAGTCCCCTTACATGGAAGTCGCCATTTTGTGCAGCCATGTTTCTACGGAAGCCCTTAACGGACAAACTTTTTTATTATGGCATGTTTGTCCCGTGGCGGCTAACGTAGCTTCTCTATGCGTTTCAAAAGTGATGGGTAAGCAGTGGACTGAGCCGTTGGTTGCAATGCGCAACCTCACCACTAGATGCCACAAAAATTTAAACATGCACAGCACCTTTAATAATCTTATTGCATGTTAATTTCAATGTTTCCTAATACATATATCAGCTGAAGTAGTTGTTAATATTATTAAATGTATAACTAACATGAATGACCAATAAACAATTCGTTTTTGACTAAATTAAACAAATGTTAATAAATGCTGCAAAATATACATTAAACAGTATGGTAAAGTGTTGCCACAATTCTTTAAAGGGATAGTTCACCCAAAAATGAAAATTCTGTCATCATTTACTCACTCTCAGGTTGTTACAAACCCGAACACATTCCTTTGCTCTGATAAACACAAAAGAAGATACCTTGATAAATGCTTGTAATTAAACCATTCGGGGACCCCATTCACTTTCACAGTAGAAAAAATATACTATGGAAGTAAATGGGGTCCACGAACAAACATTCCTCAAAATATCTTCCTTTGTGTTCATCAGAACAAATACATTTATACAGGTTTGTAACAACATGAGAGTGAGTGAATGGTGACAGAATTTTATATTTATTTATTGTTTTTACCATGGCAATCTTCACATGAGCTATTTATAAATCTTTTTCATGTTTAAGCCATATTGACCCGTGCATTTTTAAGATAACACCTCGGCATGTAAACAATCTCCCAATTGTCTGAAAATCTCCTTTGTCTTACAAACACATACTCACGGTTATTAGATGTCCATGGGTGGCACTGTTTCTTTGCAGCCCATGGGGAGCAGAAGGATCAAAGTTTCCAAGAATCCTCACTTTGTGAATGATGTCAGACACGGAGACAGACATTACTCTGCCAGTCAGTCAGCCAAAAGAAAACACAACTTTCACCCAGAAAAGAAAACCACAGAGCACACACTGTATGGTACTCAGCAAAAACAACATGTGCTTGTAATCTAACCTCTTCAGAGAAAATACGCATATGTGCCTGGTTACAGTTGCTGTATATTGTTAAAAATGTATTCCTCTGACAGTGAACTAGCTACTTCTGAAAGCCATCCAGTTATTCTATAAAAAATGAATGCCTCTCCTAAAATGCTGTGAATGGAACAAAATATGTCATGTTGTTTCCCTACCAACTTAGTGCGTGCAATACAGATTTGCTAAATATTTTAGTTGGTCTTTAGTATGTATTTTAGTAGACTTTATCCATTTCTTAGCTCATCAATTTTATCCAAGCCAGCAAGCAGGATTTACTATTTGTTCGCAACACAAACTGCCCACTTGTTACATTTTGGGGTGGTTTCCTTGATGGGGATTAGCTTAAGCCAGGACTCGGCCTGAGTTAAATTAGGAAATATAACTAGTTTAAACAAACATGCCTAACTAAAAACATCACTGGCATGCATTTTGAGGCAAAACAAAGGGCACTGATGTTTTTTAAGATATGTCAGTGCAAGTTGTTTTTAGTTTGGACAGCTCTTACAATTATTTTAGTCTAGGATTAGTCTTGTCCCTGTCCAGGAAAACGCCCCAAAGTGTTTTTCATATTAAACATATTTTGATGATGTCAGTCTAAATATACATTTATTGTCATAGTGGTTTAAAACCTGCAGAAGTATTTTACATTTATGCTTTTTCGTTTTGCAGATGCTGTTAATTAAAGTACAACTTAAAAAATTTTTAGAAACTGATTTTCCCATTAAACAATTTTGAATTCTGCTACTGTGGAATTTTATTCAGCAAAACTAGATATATTTTAATGATAAAAATTATACATGAACAAACTGTTATTAAAGTCTTTAAATGTGTCAGGAAGAATAGAGCAGGCCTGTCTAAAGTTTTGTTTAAGCTGACAAACTGATCTTGAGAATATGGGGATGTGTTTCCACTTACAAAGATTTTTCTTTTTATACTTCCACACGGTCGTTTCCCACAAGTCCCACGGGATACCATGAAAAGCAGAATGCCACCTTTATGTGTCATTTGAGCTTGATTTTTTGTGTGTGTGTGTGTTTTAGGTGTGTATGAATGGTTGTAATGCTTTGCTGCTTTAAGAAAGGTCCAAAGATCAGGTGTGGTTTTTCGTAATATGATATTGTTCAACTTTCATAAAAACTTCAAACATAGCATCCACATACAAATTTATGCGCGCGCACAAGCATAAGTGTCTATAAAGATTCCATATAAACAAAAAGCATGATGATTTCACTTTTCAGATGTTATATTGTATAATAGCCTGCACTCGGTTGGACTCACTCGGTGATACAGATCTGGAAATTTAATAAAAAGCCACCCAAAACTTGGCATGAAAGAATGAAGAATGCAAAACGACTAAACTTGTATCATTAAACCCATATGCTTTTACAGAAGAAAATATTTTTGTTTTGAGTCACCCCCTGGCAGAGACAAAAAGGGAATGAACAATATACCATAAAGGACTAAACCTGCCATCTTAAAAAACGTAACACAAAACAAGTCTAAATGTAAAATTAAATAAAACGTATAAACAATATGCATATTTTAAAACAATTCATTATTAACTTTATTTTTCATTATGAATAATCATATTTATACACACACAAGTTTATGTATGTTTTTGTGCATTTACATATTTAGCAATGTGTGCCTTATTAAATAATCATTTGAACAGCTTTTAAAATCAGTGACTATAAAACAATATTATTCAAAACACCCAGAATGACAAGCTTACTGTCTCAGTTTGACACAGCAGTTGATTTCCATGTGGTATTAAATGAGGTGTGACCATAGCAGGTGTTTGCAACTGCTTCGTAAGCTTATTTTCATCTGTAAAACAGTTTCTGAAAGACAGGGGGCGCTTTCATTCTTGCCCTTTGCATACCATACATAAATTTGATAAACACATATATTTACAGAAGGACAATATGAATGGGCGTAGATAAAATCTGATAACAGACCGGTCATACCACAGATACATTTTGTAAATCTTGTAACATCTACCATAGGCTATTTCTATTCCAGCATCGGCAAAAAATAACTCATTGTCTGATGTTGCTAACATGTACTAATTTGACCTTTACATTCTGATAATTTCTCGTTTTTAGCTGTTATTATACGTTTTTTTTCCCTAAAGTATTCAACAGTTGCGTCTATTTCTGGCCTCCCTTGGTTTCCCGCCTGGCTGACGTCAGCATAAAGTTATTTTCATGAATGGAGGGGGCGGTCACGAGGAGCCGGTGACGTCAGTGCTTGCGGAAGCACAGAGTGGAATGTTGATACATTGTTGTTGTTTTGTAGTTAATTTAGTTCAGGGAAACACATCGCGTCGATTGCAGGACGCGTACTCCGACCGAGACCGGACTCGAGCCGTCGATCCCAGGACACTTCACTGACATTCTACGCATTCCCGACAAAAATTCCGCGTTCACAAGGTAAAGTGTGCGAGCTTTTCTGGGAGATGTTTTGAAATTCCTGTTGAAATTGCTGATGTTCTCACGGTGACCGATAAGACTTCAGGCTGAACGTAACATTCATGTTGTCGATCTAAGCGCAATTTAAATACACTTTTCTTTAATATGATAAAGTTTAATATTAAACTTTACTTGATGTGGGAAAGAAGTATACGCGTTATGTAGTAATCCGCGGAGCATTTGATTGTAAAAACAATGTATCGCGCGGACACGTGTTAAATTTTTCAACTTGACAACAGGATTATTACAAACACCGAATCTTGTTTTCTGCTTGTGTATAAATTGTAACTTTCATGTGTACACATGTAGCCCATATAATAAAGTTTAAAACAATTTTATTTTAAATTGAAGTTTGATACATTTTAAAGGGGAAACGTAGGCAGGTCGATGGTTGACAGGACACTTTCAAACAAGTAAACTGCGGCGCCTCGTCTTATTTTTAGAGACGTTTAGCAATACGATTTTAACCTTTTAACGTTTTTTTAACTGGGGGTAATTTCAAAAGAATTAATATTACGACATGAAGAAAACACGTGGTGTGCATTTGGGAATTCTGGGACAAAGGGCACTGTGTGTGCGGTGAAAGAAACGCCAGGACATCTAACAACTATATTAAAATCCCGACTCATCCCAGCCGCGCGGAAAGAATCAGATACTCGCGCTCTTTAATCAACATGCGGGTTCAAGAATAATGTGACGTTATGTCAAATCCTCCGCGCACGGTGCCGTGAACGCGCACTGTGTTGTGAATACAACCGTGTGTCTTTGTAGAAGGCGCACCTACTCTGTGAAGTTTTTGTTACGCTACTGCAAAAGTGATTAGAGCTCAAAATAAAATATTGTAATTATATAGCAAAAGCCTTAATCTCTACCAAACCCTACGATAAATAAGACTTTATTATTTATGTAAACTCAAGAATACAATACAACTGTTTCCTATTGTTTTATGAAGAGCAATTAAAAATGACAGGGAATGCGATGTATATTACTTTGTGTTGTGTAGGTGATTAGAAATATTTAAGAAGTGAACAATGATTTTGTCCACTATATTCTGGCAGGTTAACACTACAGCTACGCCCTCACAGGAACAATGAGTCATAACTGGATAATGTGATTCATTTCCACAATGGATGATCAAATAACTGTCCTGAACCAATATAAAGTGATAAAACTAAATTAAACCGAAGCCTTTGCATTATTAGAGGAGTCCAATTTAGTTTAGTATCTTTAAAGAGAATTTAAATTAAACAATATTTGGTATGAATCGTAAACATCTAAGGCAGTGGTTCTCAAACTGGGGCCCGGGGCGGCCAGGGGGGCCGCAAGATGGTGCCAGGGGGGCCCCAGTTTTATGACATTTTTATAAAATACACTACTTTGTATAATTTAATGTTTTGTTTAATTAAAATGAAAAGTTTTAGAACTGTTTTTGTCATAAATTTTCTTTGGGGGGCCGCGAAGGAATGCACTTTACACAAAGGGGGTCGCACGCTGAAAAGTTTGAGAACCACTGATCTAAGGTAAGTATTAAAAAGCCTGCCATCCATTTGTGAGGGGCCAGTTTAGACCACTTAGTAAGTTGGCTTTGTTTTTTAAGAGTCAGCAGAAGATCGAGTGTTGATGCTGTCTGCTAGATCAGCAGCAGGCTTTGACTTGGAACAGACTGAGGGTAACTGTATTGGTTGGAATGCCTGTCAATGCTCAGCCAGTTGCTCGGTCGAAATAAAATCGGGTCTCCATTTGATTTTAGTCTGAATAACTTCTTTCTGCATGTCTGAGGTGAGATATGCATTCTCTCATGACCTTTGTCCCATGGCTTGGAAAATTTCGAAGGTGGGCAACTTTATCATGCGTCTTTATTTATACTGTATGTGGGGTTGTTTGACCTTGTCTGAGGACTTGTCTGACTCAGATTTGCTGAGGTATCTGTGGTGATAGCCTCCTACAACTAGTACGTTGTCTATTTGCTCCATTTAGAAATCCAGGGGAAGTGCACGCACTGCACTGTCATAAGACACACTCGTGGGATGGTCACTAGTAGGAGCAGGCATTTGTGCCCTGTCACTAAGCAATGCCCTGTGAGTAAACATACTTAGATCAGCAGTGTTGGTGTTTCGCTAGTCACATGTCAGGGTTACATCTGGTTTCCGAAGCTTATCATGGTAGTATCAAGTAACTTGCACCTCTAAACATAGCATAATACAAACTCAGTGGCAAATAAAGCAACGGTTTGAATGGCGTATTTGGAGAAGTGGAACTCTTACAGTACTCTTTGTGGTTAGATCAGTGGGTCTTGAAAGTGAATGAGACAGGGGTAGTTTGTGAGTTTGACTCAAAATGAAACGCGGGGGAACTCCAAACCCAACTCTTGCGACAAGCGCGCCTGCTTTGTTCTGTTTAAGCATCACATTTTTACCTAGGTTGTGATAATTTCACCAGTCTTCATTAAAGGATTAGTCCATTTTCTTAAAAAAATCCAAACAATTTACTCACCACCGTGTCATCCAAAATGTTGATGTCTTTCTTTGTTCAGTCGAGAAGAAATTATGTTTTTTGAAGAAAACATTCCAGGATTTTTCTAATTTTAATGGACTTTAATGGACCCCAACACGTAACAGTTTAAAATTGCATTTTCAACGGAGTTTCAAAGGACTCAAAATGATCCCAAACGAGGCATAAGGGTCCTACAAATAGCGAAACGATTGTCACTTTTGACAAGAAAAATAAAAAATATGCACTTTTAAACTACAACTTTTCGCTATCTCCGGTCCTGTGACGCACCAGCGCAACCTCACGTAATTGCATATTGCCGAGTAAGGTAATATGTTACATATATGAAGCGCACATTTGCGGACCATTTTAAAACAATAAACTGACACAAAGACATTAATTGGTATCATTCGACAAACAACAACGTCAGAACGGTCCTCTTTCTCCACACTTAGTTTCGCATACGTCATCCGTGACGCGTCACAGGACCGGAGATAGACGAGAAGTTGCAGTCTAAAAGTACACATTTTTTATTATCCTTATTCCTCTGAAACTCCGTTAAAACTGCAATTTCAAACTGCATTAAAACTGTTAAGTGTTGGGGTCCATCAAAGTCCACTAAAACGAGAAAAATCCTGGAATGCCTTCCCCAAAAAACACAATTTCCTCCAGACCGAACAAAGACATCAACATTTTGGATGACATTGTGGTGAGTAAATTATCTGAATCTTATTTTTTTAAGAAAATCGACTAATCCTTTAAAGTCTTATTGATTCAAAGTGGTCTTCAAATAAAACATTATGATGTCTATCTACGTATACATTACAATTTTGAACACTGTGAAAACCCAGCTAAAGTCATATTTTAGTGATTTACTGTTTTCTACATGATATCATCTAGGTATGCATAACGATTAATCGCTATTAATCTATAGCAGAATAAAAGTTTTTGTTTACATCATATATGTGTGTGTGAACTGTGTATAATAAATATGTATTTATAAAAATACACACATGCATGTATAATTTTAAAAATATATATTAATACTTATATATAATATAAATTATACATAAATATACAAATGTATGTAAACATTTCTCAAATATATACATGCATGTGTGTGCATTTATCTATACAAAGGTATTAAACACAGTTCACACACACATATATGATGTAAACAAAACGTTTATTTTGCTATAGATTAATCGTGATTAATTGTTATGCATCCCTAATATCATCATGTAATATAAGAACATTATGTGAAAGAATAACCTTGATATCTTAAATATTGACTTAATGTCAAAGTTTGAAATTAATGTAAAATGACTTTAGCCTGGATTTCACAGACAGGGTCAAACATAGTAAAAACTTGTTGTTATTGTTGTATATTGTATAAGCATAAGCCTTAGTAAAAGCTTATGGGGTGTCTGCACCACAAAACTGCACCCTGCCCTTTTTCTACTGCCCTTCGCTGGTTTCTGAAATGTAGAGGAGTGACCTCACCGCACTGTCGTCAGGTCTGTGGAAGAGCTGTCTGGTACTTATTTCTCAAGAGCTCATTTGGATGTTTTGATTCTGTGTTGCACAATCCTCATGTCTGTCATGTTTGATGAAGACTATTAGTTAAACTTTAAATGTTTGATCACGTAAGGGTGGAGTAAGCAAAGCCGATTTTACATCAGAGATGTGTAAAAATGAGGGCTGGGTGATCACATTTATTTCAGAATAATTGTACCTCTGTACTTATTAACCACGTTGCAGTTCTTGTCATAAGAACTGGATGGGTTTGCCTTTGCTTAGCGCATACTTGACATTCCTCCGAATCCCTGTGTCCCCAGGTGGAAAGCAGCTTCACAGTTATAGCTGCAGTCCGCAGAACGTTCCGGCGGTTCCGCTAACCGTTCCCAAGGTTCCACATACTTTTCCTTCCGCCCCACGGAACAACAGGATTTTCCAGGAAACGTCAGTTCGGGAGGGCGTGATTCCCTACCGATCGTTTTCGCTCTTACCAGTAAACAGCATGACTCACGGCTCTGCTATGCTCTCCATTTCCTTTACATAATATCCCTGTGAAAGAGACATTACGCTCTGGAATACAGTGGGCTGGGACCAAAGGGGAAGGAGCTCTCCATCTCCCTGTGGAAAAACAGAGCCGAGTCTCTGAACGAAGCTTTCTGTGGCTCACGTAGCGGCTGGCCGTGAAGTGGCACGTTTGTTATGTGCTGAGCCCAAACTGTTTAACCAGTGGAGTAAAAGAAGAAAACAAACAACACGGATAACCCAATGCTCCGTTTTGAAACGCAAGAAAGCTCGGCTTTGAAGTGTTGTTTGGGTTTGCAAACACCCTTGGCCTTGACTAAATTAACAACTTTACAAGGGGTAAAACAAGGGAATCTCACATTCTCACATGTGCTAACATGGCAACGGTGGCGTCAAATTCCGTAAGATGGGAGGTACTTTGTGGGTTGTTTCTCAGAAAGTTTACAATCTCAAGGTTCAAATATGCAGTAACCCTGTCGTATTGCTCAGGGAGCCTAAAAAGAACGTCATCCCCTTAAGTGCTGAAGCCCGCAGTACTTAGTAAACATAATTTGTGCGTGCCAGAGGTTTGGTAATGATCCGCCTTGGTTGTTTTATTGGGATCAGATGTTACGTAAGCTATTACTTGTAATGTAAGTGATATGACGCTAAGACTTGTTGTAGTTTGCATCATGGTTTGTAATAAATGGAAAACTTCACAATATTTGGCTGAACAACTTGACGGGACAATCCTTTCCGCTTTACTCAAAAGGCCAATTTATTGAATTTACAGCTGATCAGTTTCAGTGTTTCCCAACTCCTCACGTATCCCCACCCAGCATGTTTTAGATGTCTTGTATAAAACTCTTATCAGCCTCTAAAATATGTGTTTTCGTGGCGTCGTACAGGCTTACAGGTGTATGACATCAAAGGACTGCAAGAGCGATTTATGATTTCTTGAGTCGCTCTCGCGGCTTTGATGTCATCCGTCTGACGGTTCTTATGGCACTGCATGAAGTCAAGCACAATTAATGTCTCACTATTAAACAGACTAACAATCTGATGAGCTGAATCAGGTGTTTTACTGTATATAGGGAGACGTCTAAACATTCTGGGATGAGTACGCAAGGACTGGAGTTGGGAAAACATTGATCTATTTTATGAAAGAAGATGTAAAGGTTAAAGTTGATACTATGTGTGGGTTTAGCAACATCACCAACATCTCTATGATACCACTGGCATGTCTGAACAGCCTCAGCTGGGGATTACATGAATACTTTCAGTTCTTCTTGCGCTCACACACTTTCAATACAGCAGTGTTAATCAGGGATAAAGTTGTGTAAACCAAGCCATGGTAAATGTTTATTCAGTCTGTGAATATGTTTAAGAACTAGGCAACATTGCCTCAGGCAAAGGTTTGTAGTTTTTCACAGTATTGTTATTGTTGAGTCTTAGCTTGGCCGGATAAAGGAACCTTTATCTCTGTCTTATGAGGTAATCATACATCTCGCCTCACCACCACATAGCATTTACAAGCACATTTATCACGCTCAGCATAAAGTACAAAGCTTGTAGGACAAAAAGGAGAGCTCGCTATAATAAGCATCTAGTGAATGAATGAACTTTGTCAAAAAGTAGGCCTACACACACTTTTTTGTTGCTGCGTTTTTCTAAATGTACTCTGTCAAGTTGCTATGAATTAATGTATTCAACATCCTTATGAACGCTTAAGCCTACGGTATACTGGGGCTATCCGCGTATGTGCGCCGTACGCATGACGTCATTTTCGTCATCAGGAGGGTCCGGGTTAATCTGCGCGCACTAGTGTTGGGCCCCATTGTGAGATCGTCCTATCGTCAGCCTGTGAGATTGCCGGTACACAATAGTATCGGGGGGCGGGGCAGTAGTTTACTCATTTATTTATTTGTTTATTTTTACTTTTTATGACAAGTCACTTGATTGATGGACAAAAATGAAGCAAGGGCAACAGTGTCATGACCGCAACCTTCTTAAAACTGATGCCATTAATTCGAAATTTCCTGTGTGCCAGGGAGTGGGAACAACAAACTCACTGGTTTTAACCCTCTGCGCGCTAACAACCTCTGTAGTTCAAGGAAATGTCACAGCCACGCGTATTACAAGTTTAGGTGCTAGGAGGAGTCCATGTCACGCGCATTCAGGTCCGAGCATTGAGTCCATGTGCATGCGAGAAGGAATCAGCGTGCATAACAAGCTCTCTCGCGCAAAGTGAAGCCCACTAACCCTCTCATGCGAGGAAAAGTACGCAATGCACAAGTTAATGTGAAACTATGATGATGATAACCATCAGCAACTATGGTCATGAAAGCCCCCTTTAAGCGATATGTCTGACGATCGTCAATACACGATGCTATCGTTTATCGACGCAACGCTAGCGTGCACCGTCCGCTTGCAGCCCAAAATTTTTGACCGTTTGGACAGTATGCGTACAACAGCGCATGCAGAAATTTAAAAAAACATTTGAACAGGAGAGTCCACTAGGTGCCAATATACACAGTAGGCTACAATACAATTATCCAAGAAGAGTGTGGACGATTGATACCAATAAGTAGCCTGGGTGCCAGCCGATCTTAGCCCCGCCCACAAGAATGTGAAAACGGGAAGATCGGTCTGGCGTTTCTCCGTTGAGGAGCTACTATGCTTGGACAAATGCTGGTCGAACCAATCAAATTGTGCGGGCGGGCTTTATACGATGATGGACAGATAATCAACAGTAACGTAATGAACCACGTCACCAAAGAGCGCGTGTGTTGAATGGCTGCCGCTGTAGAGTTCAGATGTGTGGATTCTGACATTGAGTCTGTTCTAAAAGCTATCGACAGAGCATTGATTTTAAAAGAGGAACAGAGAAACGCGAGCAGGGCATTTGTTGATGTTTTTGCCGTCCTTCCTATTCGGCAAAAGTTGGTCGCAACTGAAATGGCTAACGTTATCACGGCGATGCAGCTCAGCATGCACGACGAGATGGATATAATTAGCGGTCGTTGCCAGCTTCTTTTCGGAAGCCCGGAATCGTGGTTGCTGAATAAGTGAGGGACATGCTAGGCTCCAATATTTTCAAGCAAACGTAATGGGTATTGTCGTGGATGAAGTTCACCTAACGTACAAATGGTAAGAGATAGTCTTACTCTATGACTTAGTAAATACTTCATGTTGTGATATAAACGAAATGTTGTAAACATAATAGGTGTTGATGTACATTCGCTAACTCGGTGTAATCACAATGTTAGTGTCATTGTTGCGAAATAACTAGCAGTTCGGTCAGGCTGTAAAAGACGTAACGTACGTCACACACTCCGTTGCTCTGATTGGTCGTAGGGCTATCCAATTGAGTGCAGAGGCATTTTTCGGTTGAGACACGCCTCATAATTATAGCTCAATGGAGCGGTATCAGACTCAAATTCTGACTAGAATTGAGTATGACAACGTCAGGCTAACCAATAAGCCCCTTAATCAAAGAATCGAAAGAACACAATAGACGGCGAGTTTGCTGAGCGTTTGTGACTGGAGATCCAAAAAAAATCCACATTTCTATAACTCTTGTTTAAGAGAATACAAAGACATATTCCGAGTTGCAAATTCTTGGAAAGAAATAAGCCAGAATCTGGGAAAAGATTCATTGTATTGCCATCAACACTGGAAAAATCTATGGGACAGTTATGTGAAGTCCTCTAAAAAACTGTAGGAAAGGAGCGGTGATCCCAGTGGAATCTTCTGAATGTTGTTTGCAATGCAGTAGCACCTTTTCTTTATTTTCTTCTATCCTGATTTTGTGCATGTCCTGTACACTGACCGACTCTGGGCTGCCCTCTGATGGTCAGAAGGGGTATTGCGAAACATTTGAACTGCACATTTTGGAAGCGACGTGGAAAGAAAGTATACCTGGCCCTTTATGGTGTTAGTAGTAGACACTTCTCAATTTATGTCATTGCACTTATTTTACTTATTAAAGTGAATTGTACAAAAACACACAATTAATATAAACAAACAATAAGAAAATCCCACCCCTAATTCAAACGTCACAGGGGCGAAAGCAAATCTTACATAAACGTACGTACAAGTTAAAGTGAGTTAGCCACCTGGTAAAATACATACGAATTGCCATGAGATTGTGTTGCTTTTTGCAATATAGACAGTGGTATTTAAAGGCTCCATGAACCGGATGTCGCAATTGACTTTACTTCCGAGTTGTAATGTATTTCAGAGTGAAACAGAGTATAATGCAAGGAAAATAGTGGGCGTGGCTTGTGTTTTCCACTGTGTTTTATAGAAAACTATGCATTTTATTCAGAACTGGAACTGGCATCAAACTGACAGTTGGAGAGGGCAGAGTTAAAGGATGTCTAAGGGTGCGTGCACACCAAAGCTTTTACGCCCGCTGCCGGGGCATGTTTTCAGTTGATTCCAATGGAAACTGTGTTTTTCAAATAAGCCAGCAGCTAGCGTTTTTTCCGTGCTGAAAACCGGCGCTCGGCGCTGAGCGTCGAGAGTTGAAAGAGATTTAACTTTGGGTGAAAAGCTCCGCTCGTCAATGTCAGTTCTCACACGGCCGTCCAATCACAGTGGAGGCGGGGCGGAACAAGTATAACAACAACCAACCGGCTCACAGCTCAAGTATCACAGCTACCAAAGCGCTCGGCTACAGAAAGCTAGCTGACGTCATCTGAGAATGATCGCCACGAGGGGGCGGAAGGAAATTTTCACATTTTGATTGAAGTTTATGAGGGCACATGAATTGAAAAAAGAACACTGACATGGATAAATAGTTTATAATAAACACTCCAATGTTACATTAAAAAAATAAGTATTGTCAATTTTGATTTCATTGGATCTTTAAGTGAACAGTTGCATTTATTAAGTGTTGTTAATTAGATTTTTCTGTAAAATTTGCCATATAAGTAGCACTAAATATAAAGTAAAGTGAATCTGGTTATATTAAGTTGATTGTAGTCATGATGAATGATCTAGTAGTAAGCACATTATGCGTAGCTCTGTGAATTTAAAGTGGGGCCCCATGCTTTTCTCAGTTTCAGTATGTGTATGGAATGTGGCTTAGTTGTCCACACTTAATGCACTTTCTGTGGCTTTCACGGGGCCCTTCCCTCTTACATAGATTCATTTTTTTTTGGTTTGGCTTCAGACTGTCAAACGTTCAACATCAAAGGCGGCGTTCAATCCAATGACTTGTGCCCAGGAAACCATGAAAACATGGATCTGGCCTTGGGAAATAAGGGTTTTCCTCTCTGTGAGGGCAGAGCAGGAAAGAGGGGCCCCTGTCAGTTCACCCCAGTTCTCTGTGCACATGGGCAGGGGGACCGTCTACTGGAGGAATTTTAAGGAAGTGTGTGTGTATGTGTGTGAAAGAGCTGAAAGGCTGGAGGCCCCATGAATGGAGAGAGAAGGATTTTTTTTACTTGATTCCATGGTCCTCCTTGGAAAGAAAGACAGGGTGTCCCCTGTCACAGCCATTTTAAAACCAGTCGTGCTGAGCAAAAAGCTCTTCTTGTCAGGGTTGGCCTGGTCTTGTTTGTCACACAGCTTAAGATAACACATGGGAACATTGCAGACTCAATATTTAAAGTTGTTTGCATGGATTGGCCAAAATGAAAAGTCATTTAATCTAATGTTGTTACAATAACCAGACATGCATGCTTACAATTAAATACTGTATATGCTTTTGCTATTTTATTTGTGAATGAACATTGCATAGTTAGCAAGTTAGATTAAAACAAAATGAGTTGAGGGATCGTAAGTGTAGCCCTCACATCAAGGGCCAGATGGTATGAATCAAGTCTTGAGTAATTTTCATGGTGGTATTTGGTTTCAAATGCTTAGTACTATACTCTTTTGTCCTGTCATAACCAAAACATTTAAACCAGCAACTGATGCACATCCGATGTGGTTTACTAAGGCCGAATCAAATGAGTGACTCAGAGTTCACCAATCATGCCATGGTCAGTGAATCTGCTCACTTGTCAGTGATACCGTTACCAAAGAATTCCCACTAAAACAAAACGGACACTTAAAATGGCATGCAGAGGGTTTAGGGCCGGATGACTAGAGAGGAGAAATAAGCTGAGCAAGTTGGAACGTGGGCTATCTTAACTACAAAGATATGTGCTCCGAATGGAATGTATTTTTCATTCCGGAATCAAAGATTAAAAGCCCAAAGGAATAATCCTTCACACGAGACGGTTGCAGGTAAAAGCGTAGCTTGCATTAGAGATTCCACAAGTATTTTGCTTTGTAATGAGTTGTTGCTTTTAAATTTCCACTCAAAATTGTGTCACTGGCAACTGAAGGTTTGTGTCAGCATGCTGCGCTAAATATAACAAGCACAGTTAAATAAGGACATGAAATGAGCCAGGAAAGCCTAGTGTAATAGGATCCAGTCTTTCAGTCACAGTTCTAAAGCTGATAAAGAACATTGTCTAAAAGCACAAATATAACAGTGACCGTTTAAGGGAAACTATTCCCGTGTGACAGATTGCCTTCTGGAATGTTCCATTTACTGAACGGCAAAGGCTTGACAACAGCAAAAGTCGATGTTACGTTCTAATTCAAGATGTACGTGTGTGGTCTATACTTTTTATTATGTTTAATGGGAGTAACAATAGTTCAGTAAAATATATTCTCCGTGTTGTTGTGTGTCTTAGTTTCCAATACGGTTATCTGAACATCCTCAAAAGGTATATTTAGTAGCAAGACAATGAAGATTTTGCATAGTCTAAAAAAATTGTTTTTGCTTACAATGAAAAAGCTGTTTTTAACTGGGGTAAGAAAAATGATATAATTCAATATAATGGTATTATAACAAAAGTATTTTTCATAGCCTATTGGAAAATTTTTTAAAGCAAAAACATTACAAAAAAAAATAACAACAACAGAGATTCCGCTTGATATTTCATTTTTTTCTGATTATTGCCCATATTTGGTCTTTTTCCGACGCACCTATTACAAACAGGTGTGCGAGGGTGGTTGTGATTGAAACATCGCTACATTTTGTAAGATTTCTCTAAAATAAACATGGTTATGCCTGTGCTACTTTGTGTTTTAAAGGGGTCATAGCGTGAAAATCAGACTTTTTCCATGTTTAAGTGCTATAATTGGGTTCCCAGTGCTTCTATCAACCTAGAAAATTTGATAAATATCAACTCAGTAACTTTGTTTGGGTTAGCCATTTTCTGCAAGCGTGTGAAAAATTAGGTCTTTCAGATTTTGCCTGTTTTGTGAGGTAGGTAGCAAGGCGAATTACAATAATACCGCCCCCTTTATCTGCATTATCCAACCACAGCACTGAGTGCAGAGAGAAAGAAATAAGTACTTGAAAGCACAATTGAGTTTCAATTACAACAAACCACCATTATTGTGAACAGTGTTTGAATTTCATCCGCTCATTTGCATTTTAAAAGACACCCAAAAACGGCACACTTTTGCTCAGGCCTACAAATTAGCAACTTTAACATGCTATAATAAATTAGCTGTAGAGTATTTTGAGCTAAAACTCCACATACGCACTCTGGGGACACCAAAGATTTATTTTACATCTTTAAAAAAATCTCATAATATGACCCCTTTAAGGCAATATATCTTGTTGTAAGGATAAAACAATAAAAAAGGGCAAGACAACGTTTTTTCAGTATGCAAGTTAGATCACTTTTTAATCATATCAAACTGAAACAGCACCTGACAAGTTTGTGTTTCACTTTTGTTTTCTCAGAAAACTTTTTAGAAACCTAAAAAAAGTTTTTATTCTAGTACGATCTTTTCTATTATAAATATTAATTTGTTTTAATGTTGAGTTTTAATGCTACAGAGGGTCTGCTTTGAGTCTTTGCTAGATTTCATTTTAAAAGCTGTCTCCTTGTGTGCTAAACGTATGAATGAAGCTTGTTTACCATTTTTTTCTGGTCATGTGACACGTTCTTCCCACACCCATGGGTCTCCATAGCAACAGCATCGAGTAGACTTCACGCGTATGCTACCGCTATGGGACGCATGTTGAGTGTGTCTTATGCACCGCAACGGTTTTTTATTTGGCAATGGCGGGAGTCACGAGCTCAAACGTACAGAATGGCTTATATAAATATAGCGCAGCAGCATAAATAGCCTGACGTGAACTCCTCAGAGAGATCAGACAAAGCCTCGTGCTGAGTGTTGTTGACCCGCTGCTATTATTGCGCTCTTGTAACCTGGCGTGGTCAGGTTCGTGCGCTCTGCATACCGATCGGCGTATGTCATCAAAGTACCGCGATAGTGATTCGAGAGCTCATTTTCTGACTAGTTCTCACTTTACTTTGATGTCATAGTGCCGGTGGTCTCATCTGCACCACATAAAGTCGAATATGCCTAGAGTCCAGTTAGCTGCAACGTGAGAACGAGGACAGCCAGTAAACCACCCGACTCTTGTCTGACTCAGTATCGAAGCGCCCTCTGCATGGCATTTCTAGTAACTTCATTTAACTCAGCAGTTTCATTGCAATGTGCATGACACAGTTGAGTATAAAGTATTTTTTTGCAAGTGTAAGGTTTATAAATCTTATATGCTTTTTCTGTCATTTTCTTTTAGGCAGATTTCTGAGGAAGTCTGAAAAGCTGCTTGTATGCAGGGCATGACGACTCATTTTAAAGCGAGCAAACCTTTAAAGGTAAGACCATGTTCATAAATATAATTTTTATCTCTAAATGACACGATCTTCACATCCAGGGGCCCTCAAGATGACTTAAAAGTCTTTAAAAAAGACTATTAGAATAAGATAAAACAACAAAAAATTATTTAAAGTTATTTTTGTAACAAATATCCACCTGTCGATTTATGTCGAGCTCTAGTATACTTTCTGAGTGGGGGGGGGGGGGCTTGTAGTGAAAAACCACTTTGTTAAT
The DNA here is from genome assembly GCF_027580225.2 of Misgurnus anguillicaudatus. NCBI lineage: Eukaryota > Metazoa > Chordata > Actinopteri > Cypriniformes > Cobitidae > Misgurnus > Misgurnus anguillicaudatus. Next base: position 17,345,731 of record NC_073355.2, read on the forward strand.
ACATTTTCACACAAAGAGTACGGAAAATGCATCCCGTATCGTTTGATTTTTGGTTCATTCACACTGCTAGTGATTTTCTGGGGTCTCCACATGCATTCACACACATACTGTAAAGATCCAATAAAGACACCTGACGTATTTTTTCCATAGCATCTGAAGTTTGCCAATTATCTGTGATTTCTCTCTCGAGAAACCAAACGTGCGCATTTTAGTTTATGACAAGATCATAATGCTGGTGAATAATCTCAGCTTCAGCGCAGATAATGATGAGCTCTGTGATCTCTGCTTCAGTCCATTTCTCGTCGTGAATGTTGATCTGCATTTAAATTCCTGTGTCAAAGAACCAAAGCACACAGTGAGGGAAATAAGCATTTGAACACCCTGCTATTTTGCAAGTTCTCCCACTAAGAAATCATGGAGGGGTCTGAAATTGTAAAAAAATAGCAGGGTGTTCAAATACTTATTTTCCTCACTGTAACTTCTGTTTGCAATGACACGGGCGTCCTCACTACGACACGCCTCTTACAGCATTGTTTCTGCGTTATGTTACGGCAATGTTACTAGGTCCGCTTTAAACGAGCGATCCCAGAACATTTATGAGACGTGTTTGCGTTCACACAGAAGCCTCTCAATTTCACGGAAAGTGTCTGTGAATGAGGTTTTAGATGATTGCATGGTTGATTGTGTATAATGTTGTTTCACTCTGTTTGAATTGACTTTTTTGCATTTTCTACTACGCAGCTAAAGAAGGAGGCGGGTGAGAATGCTCCGGCACTCAGCGATGACGAGCTGGTGGCCATGTCGGTACGGGAGCTCAACCAGCACCTGCGCGGGTTGACCAAGGAAGACGTGGTCCGACTGAAACAGCGCCGTCGCACGCTCAAGAACCGCGGCTACGCCGCCAGCTGCCGCATCAAACGCGTCACCCAGAAGGAAGAGCTCGAACGGCAAAAAATAGAGCTGCAACACGAAGTGGACAAGCTGGCCCGTGAAAATGCCAGCATGCGCCTAGAGCTCGAAGCGCTCCGTGCGAAGTACGAGGCCCTGCAATGCTTTGCCAGGACTGTCACCCGAGGGCCTCCTGGTAAGGTGGCCACCACAAGCGTCATCACTATCGTTAAATCTGCCAATCACAGCCCCAGCTCCGCCCCCTTCTCGGCACATTCGTAGTGATGATTGACGGTGCCCACATCACATCCGGCTTTGGACCTAGACTGGCTCCTGACCTACACTGAGGGGCAGTTTAGTGATCAGACAAAAGGGAGGGTGAAGGACTACAACAGGCTGCATCCATTTTTTTCTATTTCTCACTCAAAAAAAAAACACCCATCCAAAACCTTATCTATATTGTCTGTGCACTGTGCTATAAACTCCCGGCACCGGCAGGGCACACCGTCCGTTTTGTCCGCTTCACCTTAGGCTGAGACTTAGCAGAGATGAGCACTTGTTAAAGTGTGACATAGTACTTGATTTAACCTGCCACGGCAGCACTTGTTTCGACAGTTTGGGTGCTTGTGGCATATTGTATGTATATCAGAAACTGGATAACAATATATTGTATCATTATAGCACAGGAACATTGTAATATTGCTAATGATAAGTCCCGAATTAAGTCATGATTTCATCAAGTTAGTTGTTACTATAAAATTACATCAGAGCAGTAAAATGCATCCTGGTCTAAAACTAGAACCAAGGTTCAGAATGGTGATACATGTGCATCAAGAAGCGTTGTATGTTTTTTGATAAATAGAAGGAAATTAACCATCGGAAAATGAGACAATCCTGTCTTAGTGAGCAGTTCATAGGATTTTCAAATAGGAAAAAGGCACTTATTTTACTGTTGAAATACAGTAATACAATGAAGCACTTGCAAAGCAGACTGACGTCGTATGTAAATATTCTAGACGGAAAACGCAAAGTGATCGAGTTTTGAGGGCACTTGATAGTGTTTTTTATATTTTTTACGAGAGGTTGATGATAACGTCCGTTATCTCAAAGATATACCGTTTTTTCTGACCTGTCTCTATACGACACCATAAAATGGTAGGTAATCCATATTGGATATAGCGATAACAGGAGCTGTCTTGGCCAATAAATGCAGTTCAATTATAACCTGTATATTACAGAACTGAGACACAGCCTTAAGAAATAACGTCAGATTTAAGCTCCCGAAAATTCCGTCCAATCAGAAAGCATTCCTACTGCTAAGTCACTCAAGGTGCCACTGCCGGTGTTGGTAACCCTGACTAAATGTATTTTTATTCATTGCAAATATGTTGACTCTTGGGTAAGAACAATCCTGATGCCTTTTATATCTCCATTTAAACAGTGCATCAATTCCAAAAATGTTTCACTAAACTGATCTGTCATAAGAATTAAGATGTCTAAAATCAGGATTGTGTCTTGCGTAAGTGGCTATGACTGTTCCACCACAGCAGAAACAAACAAACAAACCATTAGGGGTCCTGCTATTCTCTTAGCACACTTTTTTATATGTCCACAAGTGTTATACATGACTTTTTATCCCCAATTGCTATCTAGAGCAATGTTTTGCATCAGATTTTCTATGTAGGCCTATGCAGGACATGAAATACATTCAGAGTGGTGTGACCTGAACTGATTTAACTGATTAAGTTTAATGTAATCGTCATTCTGCGGAAAGACACGCATTCGCCCTGAAATCCCCTCTTTCAATTCCTCTATCTCAGTACATAAACTGGGCACACTATGAGTGTTTACAATGAATGGTAGTGTTGGCTCGTAGAGAGGCTATTGTGGATTCTTATTTCGGGATTTTAAAAGCATATAATTTCAGTATTCATCATTTCTACGGCATTGTTTTTGACGATTTGAACGGTCAAACCTCCAGTCAGCATTTCAAACCACGACAAGAACACGTCCTTTTACAGTTACGCGTGATGTGGAGTTCTTTTTAAATGTGACCACATATCCTCTTTTGTTGGATGTAATGGGTTTATAATTGAAGTCCTCGCTTTCCCTTCAGGCCACAAATGCTTTAAAGAGGAGGTAAAAAGCCCAGAAATTTCCCATTTGTCACACTGTGGCCAAATTTTCTGTTCTGCTTGGTTACATTCTTCATTACATAATATTACAATTCTTTGGAATTCTGTTTTTCCCCTTGAAAGGAAGTGTTACCTATCACTTCTTCTTCTTTTTTTATGGAAGTTGTGCGCATTTTCTATTTTCTGTGCAACAAAACGGCTTATTTTGTGCTTTACACTGACATCTTGTGGTGATGTTGTGGCGTTTCTTTATTTGTCAAAAAGCTGATGACAGACACGAGAGCCGCTCTCTCTCTCTTCTATTTCGCTTTACCGTATTAGCTGCCACCAAAGCCATAACCCATGTATGTGCTTTCTGTTAAATCCACTTCATTTATTCCTTTAATTTATATTGTAAATGAAATGACCTCTGGTAGTCAGATCACAATGCCTTAATTCAGACTAATGTAAAGGATGCTTGTTGTTACAGTAATGCCAGTGTTAATTTGGCCAGTTGTAAATGTAATTCTCGAGAAGCAAGATTAGTATTGAAAGAAGGCATTGCTTGTGTCTCTATACCAATATCATCATCATCATCTCATGATCGGCTTGACTGAGGCCTGTTGACATTTCTTTATTTCTAAACAGTACAGTGTGGTAAACGTTCCTCCTAATACAGTTGGATGGTAAAGGTGGTTTCTAAATTAAGTGGGTACTTTTTTCTGTCTTTATTCTGTGTATGCTGTATGTGGCCTTTTGGGCTGAATAGGATAAATTATTCTATATTTTACACATGAATATATATATATAAATATATTTTTCAAAGTATATAATATGCGCTCAGTCAGTCCTTAAAAGCTATCTACCATGAACGCACATAGGAATGTTAACCGATGCTCTTTAAAACACACTTGCCTATTAAAAGTCTCCATGACGTATAAAGTATGCTGCTCCAAATTATTACTTTATATTTGTCAATGTTAAGATGAAACTGTAAGGGGGAAGTAGTACTCATGTTGGTTGTAGTAAAAATAGTGCCTTTAACATTGAGCTTTGTAAGTACTGTATGAATGGGCGTGGTTGTTTTGTTTAACCTAATTTCCATTTGCGACCACGTTTGCCTGTTTGATAGGCCTCTTAGCTGTAATTGTAAATATGGACAACATCAAAAGGCAGCGAAACACATAGGGTTGGATTCATCGTATTCATGATTCTCATTAATCTGCTCGTACTACATTGAACTTTTGATATTTATTTTGATTTTTTTTAACGTCTAAATTATTTTTTATTTACATTTCTTTTGTTTTCTTTCAATGAACTACCCTCATGTACAAATAAAATCATTCTGTTTTTTCCATTCTGGCTGAATATAAGGTGGTAAATTATTCCTGTACAAAGTCTGCAGTGTTTGTTTTGTACTTTTAAATAAAGCTTTTTCTCATGTAATCTGGTTTCGTTCACAAATCATTTTTCAAATAAGGTTTAATAAACAAACTAGAGATGCAAACTAGAAATTTTTCCACACGATTTTCAGTCTGCCGATACCGATAGTTTGGTGGTTATATTAAAGAGCACCACTGGTCTGATTCACCATTTTATATTTCCTTTGGTGTGTAAGTGTTGTATTAGTACATGTTAACGATATGCAAAAGGTACAAACCCCAAAGTACTCGATGACGCGAGTTATAGTCTCCAACTTAAATCTCTTTTATTGGACTGCAACAAACACACGGATTGTAGGCAACAGTTTAATTCCTGGGATTGGTGATGTAGACAAGACCGACATTATCATAACACCTCCCGCTTCGGACTCAGCCGGGTGATTCTCGCGAAATTAGACTTATGAGGTATCATGAAACATTTTGATAAAAAAGTAAGAGTATCAAAGAAGCATACATTTACAAACATCTTTTCATGTACTATTTTGCACATGATTTCAAATGACATAAAAACCAATTTTTTTTCCACATTTAAGGGGAACATTTTTATTACCGTGACTGGATTTTGGTTGTTTGACATGGAAATATTTATAATTAAAAAATCTAAGAAGTAAAAAGCTCCAGTGCATGTTATACTATAAACATTTACAGTAAAGAAAAATGTGGTGATCATTGGTAAATGTAGAGACAATAATAAGGAATATAAATGTCCAAAAAAAAATTCTTATCCTTCCTCAACAATTTAAAATCATTGTTTAAGCCCTGAAAGAACTAAAATTTTCAAAAAAAAAAAAAAAAAATTGTTGGAAGGGACATAATTGACTGTGACACCCAAGATGGCTACCAGGTAAGCAGTTCTTATTTTTTCTCTCCAGATAAAAGTTGAAATTTTGTTTGTCATAGTAGACAACTTTTTAGTTCTCATTACCGAAACATGAGTTTGTAAATGCAAATTTTTAATGTAATATCATGATGCGGTAATGATAATTGATAAATGTAAATAATTTTATAGGAAATATGTTTTAAATCCTCTAAAAATAATGGTTATAGTAAGTTCAGACCTTAATCTTATATGTGCAAAAAAGGCTTCAAGGGCTTTTAAAAATTCTGATGCTGGACATGGATTTCGTAAGAATCACCCAGCCTGTTAGTTAACTCCTGTTAGCATTGCATTGTGAGCAAATCTTTTAATCATGGTAAGGAGCGTCAAATTCCCAGCTGACGTCAGGGCAATCACAATGTACATATTGGCTGGCCAATCAGGGACTCAGAGCTTTTCAAATCCGCACGTTTCATTTTTTTTAAACATAAACCACGCAAACACATTGTATTATACCAAATACACAAAATAACATTGTTTTTTAGCAATGAAATAGGTGCTCTTTACCTAAATTCTGAAGATTATTAAATCATCTTTGGAAACACAGTTTAAGATATTTTACATTTAGTCTGAGAGCCTGTTGACCCCCCATCGAAAATCCACGCACGATACACGGTCCATGTCCAAAAAAGGCAACAAAAACATCATCAAAGTAGTCCATGTGACATCAGTGGCTCAGTTAGAATGTGTTGAAGCATCAAAAATACACTGGGGCAACATGTTTGAGAAGTTTTTTTTTCAAACTTACAGCATGCGTCTCCCTCAGACTGAAAGCGAAGCCCAGGCCCACAAAAAAAAAACAGCTGGGGCGCACCTGATAACACGTCAGCCGTGTCACTGCAGTCACATGACTTTAGTCTCGCACATGCGCTTCACAACAGACACAGAAGAGAAGACAATGCTGAATAAAGTCTTAATTTTTGTTATTTTTGGACCAAAGTGTATTTTCAATGCTTCAACACATTCCAACTTTGACCCACTGATGTCGCATGGACTACTTTGATGATGTTTTTATTACCTTTCTGAACATGGACAGTGTACCGTACATAGATTTTCAATGAAGAGTCAACAAGCCCCCAGACCAAATACAAAACATCCCAAACCGTGTCCAAAAGACGAACGGAGGTCCCACGAGCTCGGAACAACATGCGGGCGAGTATGCACTCTAAAAAATTTGCTGTAATTTTGCAGCTGGTTGCCAGTAACCTACCGTAGAAGATAAAGTCAAAAAATGTTTCATGTTCATTTAACTTTGAACAAACTGTTGCCAGTAAATAACATAAATGTAAAATCTACAGTAAGTTACTGGCAGCCAGTTGCCAGTAATACCTATTAATACTGTAATTTCTACAGACATTTTTTACAGTGTGACATTATTTTCATTTTTGGGTGAACTATCCCTTTAATATCTCTATAATTTACACAGAGTAAGACCATGTCAAAGATAGAAATAAATGACTTAAACATTAATGCTCCAAATCCCACAATTAGATGATAAGAATTTAGCCTGGATTTCACAGACAGGGTCATGTTTGACAGGTGACAGTTGAAGACATCATACATACAGTACTAGACTTTATTACAATCCTTCTTCCACACTTGTAAGGCAGCAGTCATTGGCACAACTCATACTTGTTAGCCTGAGCAGTCACATAATGTCACCCCTTAACAAAGAAGAGGATATACATGGCTCCTTCATAAGTCTAATAGGGTGGGTTGCCGCATTACATACTGTAAGTCCGAATCTTTACAGACATCGAAAGAATATAAACAATTCTGTATCCATACAAACCCATAATCCAGAGGTCGGCTTATTTTAAAATTTCAGAAGGTTTCAAAGACATTATTTGAAAGCACTGAACAGTACGTACGCTTTGTAAAAAGTAGTAAATACATAACCATTTCAATAACTCTGTATGATACTTGACTAAATACATCATTTTGACAACCATTAAAGGTGCAATGTGGGACTTTTAGAAGATCTCTTACCAGACATGCAATATCATATACATAACTATATTTTTAGTGGTGTGTAAAGACCTTACATAATGAACAGTATTTTTCTTTATTAAAGGTGCAGTGTGTAATTTTTAGAAGGATCTCTTGACAGAAATGCAAAATAATATACAAAACTATATTACATATACCTTTCATAATGAACCGTTATGTGTTTATTACCTTAGAACGAGACCTTTTTATCTACATACACCAAGGGTCCCCTTACGTGGAAGTCACCATTTTGTGCCGCCATTTTTCTACAGAAGCCCTTAACGGACAAATTTTTTACTAAGTTGTCTCCGATGATGACATGTTTGTCTGGTTGCGGCTATTGTAGCTTTTCTATGTTTTCAAAATCGAGGGGTGAGCAGTGGACTAAGCCGTTGGTTGCAATTCGCAACCTCACCACTAGAAGAAAATTTACACACTGCACCTTTAACTTCGAATGAGCCGTATTTATCTACATACACCGCCTATCTCCTTATATGAAAGTTGCTGTCATGTTTCTACAGTAGCCCTAAATGGACAAACTGTTCTACAGAGTGAATTTCGGCCCTGTTTGTCTCAGAAGACGACATGTTTGTCCTGTGGCAGCTACTGTAGCTTCTCTACGCGTTTTGAAATTGAGGTTGGTTGCAATTCGCAATCTCACCACTAGAAAGCCCACATTGCACCTTTAAATGTGGTGAAAAGCCCATTGTACCATAAACATATTGCAAGTTAGCTTTTCACGTAATGTGATGTGATAATCTGTAAATTCCCAAAATTTAAATATTCCCCGGTAAACCTGTACAATTATAAACCTATAAGTTAAAGCTTTAACCAGCTGAACAATGGCTCAATACAAATGATTTGCAATTTAAATACATGCGAGTCTCGCATTGGTTATATCAGATCCAACACACTTTAAAGGCCTGGTGTGAAAATTAACGAATCTCCAAATCAATCAGTTCGAAGTCGGTCAGGTCTCCACTTTGTGGCACGACTTCTACAAAGGATTCAAAGAGCTCCCGACAACAGTTTGAAGTGTAAGTTCCAAAACCAGTGAAAGTCAGTTCGATTCGGTGTGAGACCCAGCAAAGGGCTGCTGAGCAAATACTTCAAACGGACAGACGCAAGAGCAGCTTTCAAAATCGTTATGCCGTCTGAACGACTCCTGATGCTTTGTGCTTATCAGACGTGCATCAAAAGATTGCTTTGGAACGAGAGGGGAAGCTATATTACAGGCCCGGATCATACAGACGATGAGCCGAGAGTAAAAAAACATTAACCCGTCAGGAAAGCGTTTGAGGTTTTTTATAAAAATCATAAGATAAACATTATTAGTGTCTTTGTTAAAGTTACAATCAGTGGTTTGGATTAAATACAGAGAACTAGAACTCATCATCTGTGTCGATAAGCATGACTTTGTCGGATTTCTTTTTTGAGGTTTTGGTGGTGCCGACTGCCGCCTTGCCATTTGTGTTTGGCTGCACTACCTCCTGTGTGGACTGCTGGGTGTACTGTTGGTAGGCCGGTGAGAAGTTGTGGATTGCATCTTGAACCATGTCTCCAGGGTTCATGGTTTCCTTCAGGCCACTGGAGATGCTGTGCATGGGTGCTACATTTTCTGCAAACACAAAACAATAGATGAAGCTTCAGGTTAGCATACCTTCAATAATATCTAACACTCTGAATGTATAAATGCGAATAGATACCAAAGGAATGTGAAACTTAAGAGGAAATCGGTTTTAGGAGATGTAACTTAAACACTTCACAAAGGAAACAACATCGTTTCACACAGTCTCACTTATAAACCCACAACATTAGTATAGAATGAGGTCACCTATCCATCAATGAACAGAAAGACCAATTCAACAGAAAGATGATGCACGTTACCTGACTTCATGGGAACATTTGCCTTAATAAACAATAAGCAACACAAGCCATATCATATCATTTGCTCATCTTCAAACCTGTATGACTTTTCTTCTGCAGAACACAAAAGAAGATATTTTGAAGAATGTTGGTAACCAAACAACATTGACCCTGATTGTATAAACACAAAACCACAGAGATATAAAATATCTTCTTGTGTGTTTCACAGAAGGAAGAGTCAATATGAAGGTCAATTAATGTATTATGCCTATATTTGTAAGCATGTCACCATTTGCAGATAGAAACAGGAATGACAATAGTACTAGCAATCCGCTTCTGCCCCACTGTCACCAAAAAGCGGATTCATTTATCTTAACAAGGATTTTGGCCAGCGCGCAAGAAAAAATTCATGTTCCCATGAGCTCCCAGGTTTTTCTTAGCTGTGGATGTATTAAATGAGGTTACAGAGTATAGACTGATACACTGCAATATGAGTTCCAGCAAACTGCATATATCCTGTGGTTGATGGATGAGAACTGGGGCAGAGGTGATGGCAGGCTGCCACAAGAGGCACCAGAGTTTCCAACCTCCTGCTTAAGAAGCTGAACCGTGCTTGTAGGGATTCGCCTGGCCTGAGAACTGTGGGATTGCTCTGTTAAAGGGATAGATCACTGAAAAACCATTTACTTACGCTTAAGTTGTTCCAAACTGGTATCAATTTCTTTGTTCTGCTGAATACCAAGATATTTTGAAGAAGGTTTGTAACCAAGCAGATCTGGGGCACCATTGACTTCCACAGTAGTGATGGGAGATAATTTTCTTGCAATATATTAATACACTTTAAACATCAGTACTCGTCAGTAAATCCGGTTCCTTGATTAGAAGTCACTGACAATCGTGGCAATTTCGCATTATTTATCGCGGACGTATCGCCTATGCGATATGGCCCAGCTTGTCAGTGAACTACAGCTTTTTGTAGTGAATGCCGCTCCATCTGAAAGCAGCTGATGGCGATTTACTTCTAATCATGGAACCGGCTTCACTGACGAGATGCACAATGACAATCACATGCAAATTAACGCCCATAGTAAAAAAATACTGTGTAAGTGAATGGTGCCCCAGATCTGTTTGGTTATTAATTTTTGAATATTATAATTTGTGTTCAGCAACACAAAGAAATTAATACAGGTTTGTAACAACTTGAGGGCGAGTAAATGATGACAGAATTGTAGTTTTTTGGTGAACTATCCCTTTAAGCCTGTCACATTGATTAAATAACCGCCTGTCGCGATCTCAGATCACCGCAATGATTGCACATCCTTCTAAAAACACAAGGGGGAGCTGCAGTGCCTGTATAAATGAGACAGTATCAGATTGCGCTCCTTCACCGACAGTGTAACGCGATACATTGCAAAGCCATTCAATACAGTGCAAAAAACAGCATTTAAAGAAATGCCGCAAAACTTCGATAATGCAGTATGAACTAGGCGGTAAAACATATATTTTCAAAACAGCAATTCCAAATTTAGGGAAGTGAAGGATGCTATGGATCTGTAAGGAATACATTTTTTTGCAGCCATTACAGACATGTGGTCAAGTATTAATATGACTTGTTTTGGTATAGTCAATTTATTTTGATTGCATTTTTATTTTCATTTATTTTTCAGACACTTAATTGTATTTATATATAAATGTTTTTGAAAGATATATTCATTAAATAATTACTTTTTAATACGTTTAATGTGTATTAATATTTACTGCCAGGTAAACTTTGCAAAAGATTTCATTTAAATAGTCACAACAATGTGTGTAAATTATTTCATGAACAAACAAAAAAAAAAAACAATGTATGAGAAAGCAATAAAACAGACAATTAATCGTCATAATTGCCAAAGCCCTAAAACAGGAAATTATTTAGACAAATTATTAGATAATTAACTGTCAGACAAATTTCATAATCATGACAGCCCTACATGCAAGGTGAAGGGTAAACATTTTGAATCAGCATATTGTCCCTGATGTTGTCTTTGAAGCTGGTTTGAATACTATACAGGAGGCAGAAAAGTGGCAAACCTGTAATCTTAAGGGTCCCCATGTGAACAATAGGGCTGGATCAGAATATTTGATTATTCGTTCGGTGGGTTGGCATTCGATTTTCAATTTAGAGATTCAACTATTCTTTTTTTCAACATTATTGGCATTAATGCAGAGGTGGTGGACTGTTCTATAGATGGTGGCATGGCGCCGAGAGACGGGTTTGCAACAGCCACCGAACACCACAAGAAGATGACGCTTATGTTTGGCTAGAGAGACTTGGCAGAGGTTCTGCATTAATGGTAATAATGTTGTCAATAACGTTACATTTCTTGCAAAAAACAGATCGATTTGCTTCACAAGACATCAATTTGTCACCAGGAGTTATGGGGATTACTTTTGTATTGGATATATCTGCTTTTGAGGTGTGGATCTGTTGACTTGCATTAAATGACAGAGCATTGGGATTTCTGCTAATTATTTTCTTCAATGTTCTACTGAAGAGAAAGTGTAACCAACATATCAGATGGCCTGATGGTCAGTAAATAAACTTTGTATTGATAGTATGCTACCATGTCTATATTTATTACAGTTCGTGAACTTCATTTATTTTTTGTTCGTCTTTTATTTAAATAGCCTACCAGTGTAAGTAATCAACATGTTGCTTATTTCTAATTTGCGAGTGATTTGTTTGTTAGAAAAAGTGTTAGGCTAACGTTAGGCTAAGTATTGCTCTGTAAAGTACAGACCTTTGTGTTTTGTATCACCAGTGCAGTTCTCGGAGCACATAACGCCTTGCCCGCGTGAGGTGCACCACTTCCTTCCTTCCTTCTGTTTGTGTGGTTCTATAGTTTATTGAAGTTTATTAATTCTGAACGTGCTGCATGTCCATATTGAACCGAAATGTGACACTGCACTCCCTTGGCTCCGCAGCAACACACCCACTACAGGTGAAGCTGATAGGATGAATGGTTCTTAACATTAAAAATGCAAACAGACAGACAGACAGAGATCCCTGCCTTTATTAGAGAGAAGAATAACTTCAGCCCCCTCCCTCCGAAGCTTTGAATATTCGTAAGATGAAGCTGTACCCATAACTTCTTATATCATACACAATTATTTGTATTAGGGATAAAATAGCATTAGCTAATGGAGACTACAGTGTTGTTTCGGGCAAATCACGGCAAATTTTTGGCAAATCGGGATTCCAAGCAGCCCACAAATAAATCTACTTTTAGATTGAATTATATTGTAACTGGCCCATAATGCTGCGACTGCAGAGGTTTCGGGGACGCTGTGTACCCCAGTCGAGGCTGTCCCAGAGGAGTGCTCTGTCAAACATGCTTCAGCTGACCACACACTCCTGACCTTTTATCAACAATGAAAGGTTATAAAGCCAGCAGTGGCTTCACCGTTTTGAGCAAAGCTTTAAAACAAAAGATCGCCATGCCATCGTATGCCAGCAGGTGGGCACAGAAGGTTTTTTGAAGGCCAATTATGATTCGCTCACACATTCACCTGTAAATGTCAAGTAGTATGCATCTATATTACAAACTGTAAAAAGACCTCAGACTGAGAAAGAAGATAAACAATTCAATATGTTAATCCCTACAGTGTAAAGCCAAATACACATCATGCCAACAGTCCACCCTCATGCAGGTTTTGAGCATCACAGACTGAAAAAATTATTCATTCAATTTACAAATTTTTTAAGGTAAGTGGTTGCAATCAATTTAATTAAGCTACATTTAAACAAAAGTATTTTTTTTTCTTTTTTTTGTTAAAATGTAGCTTAAATAAATTAATTGCAACCACTTACACTGAAAAAAAATATTCATTCAATTTACTCAATTTATTTAATTTTAAGGTAGTGGCATGGAGAGTTGAATCATTCTGATTGGCTGTTCGACATATTCCGAATCAGTCTGTTGTGAACGAGATTTGTATGAAATTGGTGAGCAATTGCTGCTTTGTTTTTGTTTTGTAACACTGCATTTACGAGATATTCAAAGTGTAATGTGTTTTTAGCAGCATTTAGTGGTGAGATTGCAAATTGCAACCAACCTCAATTTTGAAACGCAATGAGAAGCTACGGTAGCTACTAGTGATGCGCGGGTCATCTCGTAACCTGCAGGCCACGCGGGTCAGGTTGGGGCGGGTAAAGAAATTGTAACTTTATTGTGGGGCGGGTCATTAAAAACAAAATATAAACACATGTGTATGTTGCATCTTGTAGCATATATTAAATATTATATTTTCATATATTATTAGGTTCTTTGATAAGGTTAAATTATGTAGGCCTACGTGGCAACGTAACTTTCGCAACGTAACTTGATATCCCCAAACCTTTGGCGTCACTTCACCAAAGCGCGAAGTTGCTCCCGCTGCCAGCCACAACAACAAAACAAACAGAGAATTAAAAGATGAAAGACGATTTGTGAACAGATATTACAATGCTGCTTTGTAAATATTGAAAATGTTTATCATTATCCTATCTCTATATTAATATGACCATGCTGGTTTCTATGGTTTATTCGTGTATGTTGTTGCCAGTTTACAGGGCGATGTAATCTAATGGCTGTTTCCGAGCACATTTAGACTGAAATAAAGCCCCTTTTATTTACAGTACAAATGCCTATTATGTCTATTTTAATGGTCGCGGACTCCGGGCGGTGCGGGTTGTAAAAATAGATACAGTGGTGCGGGGCGGGCCAAATATTTCATAAAAGCGGGACCCGCGGGTTGGAAAAAACGCTGACCCGCGCATCACTCGTAGCTACCATAGGACAAACATGTCGTCACTTGAGACAACGTAGGGAAGAAACGCACTCTGTAGAGCAATTTGTCCATTTAGGGCTACTTACTACAGAAACGTGGTGGCGACTTCCATGTAAGGGCACCCGCGGTGTATATAGATAAAAACGGCTCATTCAAAGGTAATAAAAACAATACAGTTCATTATGTAAGGCCTTTATACACCTCTGATAATATAGTTCTGTCAAGGGATCCTTTCTAAAAGTCCCACACTGCACCTTTAATACATTAATACAGACTACTGCCACCTGCAGGTACGGAAAGTCACGCAGGCACAAAATGGATGTGCTTCTTTGGTGCAAACTGTTTGTTGCATCAGGGCAACTTTAGACCCAGTCGCAGTCAGCATGGGGGAAATGTGAGTTGACCTCACGGTCTGCATTATGTTGGAATCGGTTTGGTGTCCCTACCCTTACAGTGACATCAATTGGTGATAATGGAAATAGAACTGATCTTCACCACCTTAAACACAGAGACAACAGTGTGATATGAATAATAGATGTGGAGGTGTGTTCGTAGTCCGCAGGCTATGTTCAAAATAAAGTTTACTGGACAGTACGCACAGTAAACCGCCTACTATTTTGTGTGTTGTTTCATATTGTGAGCTACAAGGACAAAAAGCCAAATGTTTACATAGTTCTTTTCTATGTAATGGAAACATCAGTAGCCACGGGCTATGGGACAATGAAAGTAACCTAGGTGACATTTTAAAACTTCTAAAGCCAGATGATAACTTTGTGATGGACTCAATTCAGCACACAGAAAGTTTAACTGTAAGAGAAATACCAGTTTGTTTGTTTTTCAAATGAAATTGCATCATTTGACCTGCCACCGGTCTGAGTTTCTCAGGACTTCTGATGTTTTGTACATGTTAAGCTTTCCAGCAGAGCTTTGAGTCATAACTCTCTGGAGAAAGACAACTTTCAGTTGCCTCATAAAGGCCCACTGAGATGTGCTTTCCTCTGAAAAACAAGTGAAAAAGTTTTTAAGCATCCTAACCTGGTGCTTGACTCTTCTTCTCTTGGTACACGCTGGAGGTAAAAGCGTAGCGGAGGGCGATGGCGCCAAAGAACATTTCAATGCAGATGATGAAGTTCTGCCAGCCGGCCGCCACGGTGCCAGCAGCCACCTCGTGTCCATCTATGACCAGAGCTTCTGGGATCACTCCACATCGCTCGAGAATAGCCAGTACCATACCTAAAAAACATAAATGCAAAAAATATTTGCATTCGAGTATTTTTAAAAAGGTTTCATTAACACTTCCCCATCTCCCATTGGTAACAGAGAGCTCCGCCCCAGATTTGTCAATGTAGTTATGTAGTAAAACCAGTTTGACTGCTCTAGGACAATTAACCTACAAATGTCTTACAGGTGTAAGATGTGCAAGATCACACTGATACGTATATTTTGGTCTGCTGCGTGACTTACCTTGCCAGAATGAGAGGAAGATGACGGATTTGATGGTGAGGAACTTAAGCACGGGTTCATAAGGTCTCAAGAGGTCACTCGTGGCAAAGTAGAAGAGGAAAAGGGCGTAAAGAGCCAAACTGACAGAGAAGTTGTAGATGATGGTGATGTAGAGGTAACCTCCGTTTACACTATACAAAGACAAACATCGCAAGTCAATACTCATTCATAAGTAAAGCTTAAAGGAATGCTACTTTGTGAGGTTGATATGGGATGAAATGAATGAAAGGGACGCTCACTTAAAATCTCCATCGTGATATTTGCCGAAGGCCTGGAGGAGGATGGTGATGACGGCCATCATGGGTTTCACCACACAAAACTGAAGGGTGGCCTATATGATGACATTAGTAATTGAAGCAAATGTGTCTTAAAAACCTCAGGCAATCAAAATAAGAATGTGTGACTATATTGTCTCATGTTGCACTAAAAGAATAACCAAATCATCATTTCAATGAGAATGTCCCTCCCTTTAATAAAACCAAAATCACAATCACCTTAAGCCAATAGCATATTAAAAAAAAGTAGAATTAAAAAAAAATGTGAAAAAATCGTCTTAGCACGATTGTTTGACCTCATCGCAATGATTTCAGATCACCGCAATGATTGCACATCTCTCTACAAAACACAAGGGGGAGCTGCAGTGCCTGTAGAAACGAGACCGTATCAGATTACTTTTAATTATGTGTTATGTATATTAATATTCACTGTCAGGTAAACCTTGCAAAATATTTAATTTAAATGTGTAAAAATTATTTCATAAACAAAAAAAAAAAATGTATGTCAATTAATCGTCACAATTTATTAGACAATTAACCGTCAGCCAAATTTCATAACCGTGACAGCCCTACATGGCACAACCCAACGCTTCTCGTCTGGTGTGTGACTTCCTTTAATGTCCCACCTCAGACAACACAGGACAAAATGGCGCTCAAGTGATTTGTTTCTCCCACTGCAAATATATATATCTAAGACAATGTAGTGACAAAACTCGCTCTGTATAGCAATTTGTCCATTTAGGGTTACTGTAAAAACATGATGGCGACTTTTATGTAAGGGGACCCGCAGTGTACGTAGATAAAAAGGGCTCATTCTTAGGTAATAAAAACAATACTTTTTATTATGTAAGGTCTTTATACACCACTGATAATATAGTTGGGTGATTCTCACGAAACCATTGAAACACCACGGCACTAATGATTTTAGCTTTAAAATGTGTAATATAGTAACATTAAAAAGCATCAGAATTAACACAATACTGTGTTCTACCTTGCACAATGTGTGATTTCAACATAAGAATTTATAATTGGAAATTTTATCTCATTTTCTGCTGAAATTCTCATTACCGCAATGTGTCCGGCTGTGTTTGAACATGCGTTATGTTGTAATTTAATCAAATTAACACAAAAATATCAAGAAAAAAAATAAATGGATGTTTTGCTAGACTACTTTAGATGACAGAAAAAATATTTACTGAATATTCATGTATAATAATAATGAAGAAAAATTAGGAAAATGATGTGTCCATGCCTGATGTTCTCATCCTCCGCAACACTTTTTGAGAACAGTTTAAGCACACATACAGAATTTTAATAAAGTTTGATTTTGAGTGACCAAGCACATGGACCAGTTACTTCAAGATGGCTACCAGGTAAGATCATTTTTTTACAGTTAATTTGAAATATTGTCTTTTCAGAATGCTTACACGACATTTTGATGATCATTACCGCAACAGATGCTTATTAAATGTTAATTTAATTAATAGAAGCATAATACTTTGATTTAAAATGCATGTGCAGAATCTCCAAATTATGTTCTTTCAGGTTTGTCATGTCATTTTGAAAATATGTCAGGGTTGATGTTTTCTGACTGTTGCGGTAATGAGATTTTTTAGGACTAATTTTTTAAATTATGTTACAAAAAGTGTTAAATGATAAGTAAAAGTTTTTAAATTAATGTTCCCATTTACTCCAGACTTTGTTTTTCAATGTCTGGTGGGAAAAAAAGTAAATTCAAGCAATTTTTACATTTTCATGCTTAACATGTTTAAAACCAAGTTTTCGTGAGAATCACCCAGTTATGTATATTATATTGGATTTCTGTCTTGAGATCCTCCTCATATTTACACATTGCACCTTTAACATAAGGCCTCTATTGTTTGTGTGAAAGAGGTCTTGTCCTCATTTTTATTAAAATGGTAATGCAGCACACTTATTTGTGACAGGAAGTTCTTATTTCTTATATAATCAACACCATTTTTGAAATGACTGACAAATCCACTCATTGAGGATAGCGCAGAAGAGACTTCTCCCAACTTCATTCAATGCAAGAATCAGCTGCTTAAACCATCAATGTGGAATTCAAGTTTCAAAATCAAAGGCGTTTGTCTGAAAACTCATCTCAAAATAATCAAAGTAACTTTTGTCTCGCTACAGTCTAAAATATTGCAAGATGACGCTTTGAAAATCCCACACACAGGCATCCGATCGGACAGAATCGTGAGTTCTGAAATTCAACTTTCTATATTAAAAAAAGGTTCACATTCTTTTCAGGCTTTATAGGATTGGGCTCTCAAATCCAATTTCCATCAGTATTATTCTCAAAGTGCGAATGGGTTTCTCAGCTGCCGTGCAGACAGCGTAGGGCTGGCGGCAACAGCTATTTTTACGTTTATTATCGAACCAATTGCACCTGCTTCCAACTGTTTTTAATCCTGCTTTACCCGCTGAAGCTTCTCAGGAAAGCACAAGTTACAATGATAACACTTCGCAACAGTTCAGGTAGAAAAGGTAGGTCAAAGTCCAGGAAAAAGGAGTCAGGTAAATTTATACCCTCTCCTATTGCCATGTATACTGTACGTGCTATTTTCATTAAACTGCTTGTCCTAATACCACTTTAGCAGATGGATTTTAAAGACAAATAAAAGGAACAAACCTGCTTGCAAAACCTTAGGAACCCAATAGAGTAACTCATTCCTCCCAGGCAGCACGTGCCATATAGACAACTGGACCTGGAAAGGAAAAGGAGGACTTCAAAGGCTGATCTTAAAGGGACACTTCACTCATTTGCATTAAGCTTTGTATAGTTAGAACCCCAGTCATGTTTTTGAATGGTCGTGCATCATTTTCTCAGTTGCCACTGAGACAGGAGAAATACAGATTTCAGTGTTGCACTTCCTTCTTTTAATGATGTAAAAATCATAATTTTGCATCATTGAAAGCAGGAAGTCCAATATCTTTGTTGAGGGGGTGAGACTACAAACACCCCTTTTCTTTGTCAAATAGGCACCAAATTCGAAATGTATGTTACATTTCCAGTACAAATATGACACACTTTCAATAAAGATTAATGTTTCTACTGGTGAAATGCTTCTTTAAAGGAAAACACCACCCTTTTCAATACTCTACTATGTTCCCACCTCAACTTAGACAAATGAATACATACCTATCTATTTTCAATGCGTGCACTTAGTCTTTGTACAGTGCGTCATGACTGTGTTAGCATTTAGCCTAGCCCCACTCATTCCCCAGGATCCAAACGGGACGAACCCAGAAGCCACCAAACACTTCCATGTTTTCTCCATTTAAAAACTAAGAGTAAGTATGGGGGCACAAAACCAAACGTGGTAATTTTTTAAGCGACCTCGGGTGCAGTAATATTGACAAAAGTTTGAGCAAAAGGGGAGTAATCAAGAGTGATGATTACTGTGCCCAAGGTCAAAGTGCTGCAAACTAGGTGCTCTTCCGCCATACAATATAGTTCTCATTTTTACCACATTTTATTTTGTGCCACCATACTTACTAGTGTAACTCCTCATGTAACAGTCTTTAAATAGGGAAAACATGGAAGTGTTTGGTGGCTTCTAAATTCATCCCTGTTTGGATCCTAAGGAATGAATGGGGCTAGGCTAAATGCTAACACATTCACGACTCGCCGTACAAAGATTAAGTGCACACATTGAAAAAAGATTGGCATGTATTAATCCGTCTAAGTTGAGGTAAGAACATAATAAAATATTGAAAAACGGTGGTGATTTCCTTTAAACTTGTTGGTGATGTTTTCGAACTTGCCAAGGACACCCAAATATGATGAACCCATTTTTTATTCATGTATTTATATGCACACATAGCAATTTACATATTTTTATGGATAACGAATATACAGTTGGCTACACATAGCACAAAGCTGGATGTATAAACCTGAAGATGTTTTTGAAACATGATAAGAGGCACTCTAATAAGGAAAACATACTAGAAAGATACCAAGCAAATACGGTAGGTATGTAGCAAGAAATAAGAGATAAATACCAATTTTCCCCCTTTTTATCTGAAATTTTCTGGGGACCCATAGAACCACTGATAGGCCACTGTGAAAACCCCACTGTCTTAACATACACTTTGTGCAAATACTGAAATAATAGACAATTACCTGTGGCACTTATGATCTAACTAAGCTATGATGTTTATGTGGTTGACACAATTTTAAATTTGGCTTGTAACAGTTCCCAATTCACCCCTCTATTTCCTGTATTCTCTTCTTTAACTAGAAGTAAATGCTGAAAATATGCTAGGGGTGTCAAAATTAGGCTCATTTTGTCAATGTTTTGACACCATGGAGACATCTGAAATATGTATGTCCAATGTACATTTATGGGCACTTTAATGTTGTCATAACAATTACACAATGAAGAGAACAAAGAAAGATGGTAGTCCTCATACACTTACAGAAGTGTGACCTGATTTTGTTGTCTTAAAAATAGATGCAAAGACACTCACTGAATGGGCTTCCCTCTTATTTCCGTCATAATGGCGCTCTCTCCTCCGAGGTACTCAAAGGACAGACTGAGGAAGTTGTAGATCACAAATGCTATTAACACAAAAGAAAAGTCAACATGAGTCAATCATGTACGACAGCTGAACTTACTGTTGCATTTACAGTTACAGGTTCAAACAAAGCCTTTTTGGGACAATGGGCCAAGACTGACAGGATCTATTTTTGGCTACATTTACACCGTAAGGCCTAATGCACAGAACTGACATTTTGATGTATAGCTTCTGTCTGTTTACATTTACTGTAAACCACAAACCTACAGTGTTTACATGAATGATTCACAAAAACACCTTGCAGTTAATGCCAATTTTTCCGTAATGAATAGTCTTAAAAAATGTAAACATAAACTACATTGTGAGCAATGGGTGCCAACACTGACTACACATACATCACCATTTAGGGTGTTTTCACATATAGTTCATTTTAAAAGAACCAATCCCAGTTCACTTAAAGTGAACCAGAAAAGGAACTAGCCGAATGTGACCTCAGTCCTTTTGGTGTTCACAATATATTGGACTCAAAAAAGGACCCAGTTCTTTTTTGGTCCTCTTCAGAACTGAAGTGATCTCAGACCCCAGCTTTCTGTGCAGCAGTTGATTTTGACACAATGTCAAAACGAGACGCGAAATAGACCGAGACCTTATTGATTTCACATGTCAAAAAGAAATTGAACCACAAAAGAACCCAAAAGCGAACCATACTCAGACCACCTCACTTTTGGTTCCTTTTAGGGGGGTCTGAGATCACTTATTTTTTTCACATATATACCCTGAACTGCTCTGAGAGCGTTTGGAGGGCTTAAACGAACCAGGTGTGAAAACACCCTTAAAGGGTTAAAGGAATATTCCATTTTCTTAAAAGAAAAATCCAGATAATTTACTCACCACCATGTCATCCAAAGTGTTGATGTCTTTCTTTGTTCAGTCCAGAAGAAATTATGTTTTTTTTGAGGAAAACATTGCAGAATTTTTCTCATTTTAATGGACTTTAATGGACACCAACACTTAACACTCAATACGTAACAGTTTTTTTCAACAGAGTTTCAAAGGACTATAAACGATCCCAAACGAGTCATAAGGGTCTTATCTAGTGAAACGATTGTCATTTTTGACAATAAAATAACAAATGTACACTTTTAAACCACAATTTCTCGTCTAGGTGAAAGCGTCAGCGTGACCTCACGCAATACGTTATGATGTCAAGAGGTCACAGAGGACGAACGCGAAACTCCGCCCCAGTGTTTACAAGTGTGTTGAAAGAGGACCGTTCTGACGTTGTTGTATGTCGAATGATACTAATTAATGTCTTTGTGGCAGTTTATTGTTTAAAATGGTCTGCAAATGTGCGTTTTATATATGTAACACGTGACCTCCCTACGTCACTACGCATTTATGTTAGGTCGCGCTGGACCGGTCTGGACCTAGACGAAATGTTGTGGTTTAAAAGTGCATTTTTTTTTCTTGTCAAAAATGACAATCGTTTCGCTAGATAAGACCCTTATGCCTCGTTTGGGATTGTTTATAGACCTTTGAAACTCCGTTGAAAAAAACTGTTACATGTTGAGTTAAGTGTTAAGTGTTGGTGTCCATTAAAGCCCATTAAAATGAGAAAAATCCTGGAATGTTTTCCTCAAAAAACATAATTCTTCTCGACTGAACAAAGACATCAACATTTTGGATGACATGGTGGTGAGTAAATTATCTGGATTTTTCTTTTAAGAAAATTTACTATTCCTTGAAAGGGCATATTATCTTATATGTTTTATTCTTAATACCAAAACAAAGTTTTATTGCTTATTACAATATAGTTTTTACCAAGGATGTTGACATATTAATACATATTATATTTATTAATTATGATTATTAATACTGATACACTAATTTGGGCAAAAAAGCACTAATGACTTGTTTAAGACTTGAAGCTTAAAGTTGATGACTTGCAACTCGACTTGGACTTGCCTGTCTTGACTCGGGACTTGTCGAGACTTGAATGCAAAGACTCGAGACTTACTTGTGACTTGCAAAACAATGACTTGGTCCCTCTGGTTATTACTAATAAATCTAGCATGATTGTTATTTTCTGGCTATTCACAGCTATTAATATATTTTATTTATTTATTTTACTCTAATTACAAAATTTATAGGGGACATACCATGAAAATTTGTCTTTTTCTATGTTTATGTGCTATAATTGGGGTCCCAGTGCTTATATCAACCTAGAAAATGTAAATAAGTTCAACCCAGTAACTTAGTTTTGGTAAAACACTCTCTACAAGCATGTGAAAAAATAGGTAATTGAAATTTGGCTCCCCTGGTGATGTCAGAAGGGGATAATACCGCCACTTAATATGCCCTATCCAACCACAGCACTGCCATTTAGTGCAAAGATCAGCTCATTTGCATGTTAAAAGACACCCCCAAAATGACTAATTTTTGCACACACCTACAAAGTGACAATTTTAACATGCTATAATAAATTATCTATAGGATATTTTGAGCGATAACTTCACATATTTACTTTGGGGATACCAAAGATTTATTTGACATCTTTAAGTCTTGTGAAATGTCCCCTTAAGATTTTTTGCAAAACCTGCTTTTATATTTATTTACGAACATTGCTGCTAAAGTTGAAGACAAACAAGCAATGAAGTCATAATGAAATGAGCATCCTGTAATTCCAGATTTAGTTTGTTTGTACATGCACACATATAAAGGAATATTTCTTTAAAAATCTTAATTGCGTTCAATAAATTATTCACAGATATTGTGAATAAAATGTGTTGACGTTGTAAATGCAGCCTTTCCATTCAGCAAATCCATCCTAATCTTATGCTGCTATTTAAAGACATCTTAATGAAGGTTAGATCTCACGGTCTTCGAGTGTTTACAACAGAAGACCAGCTTGTGGAATAAGAAATTACAATATAAATATAGTTCCTCTGCTCTCTCTCAACTCATTTATTAAAAGTAACTACAATTTACCACCACACTCAGTTATATTTCTTAAACTCTGGTGATGATGAAGATGTATAAAGTATAATTTACATATTAATTTGATTAAACTGGCAAGATCAAAGACATTTTAGGTGACACAATGATATGCCCATACACTGTATGTAGCATAAATAACAAAAGTAAAACATCTTAAGAATAATGGGATAGGCATTACAGTAAAAATAATAACAGAGACATTTCCCCCGCCTTCTTTCATCAAAATAGTTAACTGCAACAACAGGTTTGTTAGGTTACAATGACCCTGTATCTGTTTCCTTTTTTGAAACCTGCCACCCAACATCTATAAAGCAGGTCTCTCCTCCCTCACTGCAGGCCAGACTTCCAAACAAAAGCTCACGTCATCCCAACAGCATGATATTGGGGCTGAGTAATATTACAGCCATTGGGGAAGCATTCGGTGTAATGTGTATAGCAGGGCGGCAACAATTCACCCTACCTTCATAGCAGTCCCGAACAGAGTCGAAGTAGACGTAATACTGGTCATTACTGATGAACAGGAGACTGAGCCAGGAGTCAAAGGCGTAGATGGGGACGATGAAGAGTATGCGGATGATGTAGCGCTGCTCGTTGGGTACCGTGTAAGACCTTAAGTGTGAGTAGATCTGAAAGAGAAAGATTTGGTTAAAACAGACGAAAAAGGCCTTTTTGGCATTTCATAAATAAATTGACAAGTCTTTTTGCTTATTCAACTGGGGCAAAAAGCTGCACAGGAAGTCAAAAGGTGCCAAAAAAAAACTTTCATATCATTGGGTATTTGTGTACATTGTATATAATTAGGTATGATAGCAAGTGTTTACACACGAAATGAGTTTGATGAGAGGAACCGGTAGGTTGCAGTCCAATAAAGTTGGATGATAATTTATGGATGTACATTATTACAAAGCAAGTTAAGTACACTAATATGACCGGATATTAACTATTACACATACTACAATTAACTTTAATGTCACACTTCATTTGTTTTTACCTTATCTAATAACAGAGGCAATAAAGACCAGGAAAAAAAACGCCAGAGGTAATAATACAAATTATCATGTTGGCATTTCTGATCATTGAAAAAGCATTTATAAACAAGTATTTATAATTAAAACAGAAACCGATTTTAACATTTTTCCAGCAAGCAACATACTTTAAAGGTGCACTGTTTTAGCGGCATCTAGCAGTGAGGTTGCGAATTACACCACTCACCTTCCTTTCGAGACACATATGGCACTTTTCCATTGCATTGTACCCCACGGTTTGGTTTAGTTTGGGTCGGGTCAGCTTACTTTTGGGAGCCTTTCCATTGGGTGCAGTACGTAGTACCCGATACTTTTTTCGTACCACCTCGGTTGGGGTTCCAAGTGACCTGAGCTGATACCAAACGTGACGCGAAAACACTGTAGATCACTGATTGGTCTGAGAGAATCGTCACTACCAGCGTAATCGCTATAATGTAAAAGATTAGCTTTACCTTAAGTGCTAGCTTGTGCTGTCGCAAGCAAACATGTTGTCATCTGTGCTCTGCTAAAAGTTCCCAAACTCCCTTTTAGCGATGAAAAACATCCACAGCTTGAGAATCAGGGACACCATAACAGTTTTTTCCAGACTTGCAGTTTGTGGCGGAACATTCGCGATGAGCACGTCAGCATTATATATGCTTAAATATAACTTCAATGAGGCTCAGCGGAGCGCCGTCGACTGATGCCACGGTGTGCGAACAGAAACTGTCATGTGAGACAGATGTAGTGATAAACGCGATGTGCTGTGTTAGCCAATTTTAATTTTGTGGCGGAATGAGAAATAAATAATGTATGGGAATGTACAACAACACTCTCACTTGTATGATGTCACAGCAGTAGGCAGCGCAAATATAACGACACGCCTATAATCCCTCCCACTGCAAGGTGATACTAAACTCGATGAAAAAGCTAACAAAGTGAGGTGAGCTGACCCGACCCAAACTAAACTAAACCGTGGGGTACTATGCAACGGAAAAGCGCCAATAGAGAAGCCATGGTAACCGCCACATGTCATCGTCTGAGACAACACAGGGGCAGTTTACACTTGGTATTAAGATGTTTTCGTCGATCGGATCATAAGTGGCTGAGAGAGACACATCACGTTTACACCTGGTATTTAAATCCGCCTCTTTTGTCCACTTTTGACCGCTTCTGTCCTGAATACTTTGAGGGGGTGGTCTGTCGAGACTGTGGGCGAGTCTCTCTGCTGTCATTTAAACGCGAGCAGGAGTAATGACGAGTTTATATGGACCTGAACTAATATTATGTCGGAGTCCGCTGCTTGTGTAGTAAGTAAACATGCTGCACAGTGTTTTATACAAGGGGTGGTGTATGTAGATAAAAATGGTTCATTCTATGGTAATAAAAACATACTGGTTCATTACATAAGGTCTACACCACTGAAAACAAGTTAAGTATATTATATTGCATTTCTGTCAATAGATCCTCCTAAAATGTACACATTGCACCCTTAAAGGGACACTCCACTTTTAAAAAAAATATAGGCTCATTTTACAGCTCCCCTAAAACATTTAAACATTTGATTTTTACCATTTTGGAATCCATTCAGCCGATCTCCGGGTCTGGCAGTACCACTTTTAGCATAGCTTAGCATAATCCATTGAATCCGATTAGACCATTAGCATCGTGCTCAAAAATAACCAAAGATATTCAATATTTTTTCTATTTAAAACATCAAGGACTTTACTGCCGTACCATGGCTGCAGCAGGCGCAATGATATTATGCAGTGCCCAAAAATAGTCCCCTGCTATTGAAAGTAACCAAGGGGACTATTTTCGGGTGCTGCGTAATATCATTGCACCTGCCGGAATGAGAGTATAGTTCTTAACCATTTCGGCCTAGAAAATCGCAACTTTTATTTTTCTGTCGGTCTTAGTACATGATGTAACTACAGAAGAGTCAAGTTTTAAATAGAAAAAATATTGAAACTCTTTGGTCACTTTTGAGTGCAATGCTAATGGTCTAATCAGATTTAATGGATTATGGTAAGCTATGCTAAAAGTGGTACCGCCAGACCCGAAGATTGGCTGAATGGATTCCAAAAACGGTAAAAATCAAATGTTTCACACTAGGGTAGCTGGAAATGGGCATGTTGTCCCTTTAAGAACCGTATGCTGTTTTTTGCCAAGCACATTAATTCATTCAACCAACCGTGTACAATACATCTTATTTACAACAGCTTTAAAAACAGCTAATCCAATCAGATTTCATAGTCAGAACTAACCATTTTTCAATTCACTTTTGAATTCACTATGGGGTGCCCCCTCGTAACCTCAGTCTCTTCAAACTGTCCATTAACAGTGAGTGAGGCTCAATAGTCTGTGACTTTTCGACAATCGGTCATTTAAAATCAGATTATTTCCGTTCACAGGTGGAAGCGTGATATATTTGTGGGCCCTTAAAAAAACAAAGGGAGTTGGTCTCTGAACTGATGTCCTCTATTTCACCCAGCCTGCAGGGGAAATAAGTTCATGGTGTCCCAGACTCTATAATGTGAGATGGATCAGCACTTGCGAGTAATGGCTTTGCCATCGACTGTCCGCTGGCTCTCGAAGAGACCCAGTCAAAGCTCATTACAGAGAGGAACTGTTGGTGCTTTGAGGGTCCCAAAACGAAGTGCTAGTGAATCAAAAGGTGTAGCTCCAAAGTGAACGCTCGTAAAAACCAGCGTTGAGAAAAGCCACTGGCACCTTGTCAATGCAATGTATAACAATTCGCTTCAATTTAAGAAAGGGCAGGCCCAGGAGGTAGTTATGTACTAATAGCTGGTCTTCAAAGACTCCTTTGATAGTCCCTGACACTGATGGGACAGTTTTCCAGGCAAATCAGTAACTTCAAAACAGCGCGTTTAAGAAACCCAATCTCAATTTCTGCATTTAGTATTCAAAACGAATGAAAAACTCCACCGGGAGAATCTTCTGTAGCATATCTGAGAAAAGCACTGAAATACTAAAACAATCCTGAGGGCTTCTTTAATCTCTTCAGGATTTACATATGTTGCTCCACGCAACCCTTCACCAATCCTCTGCAGGCTGCATTTTGCAAAACCACAGAGGAGGTGGCGGTGGATGAGTCGTATTGCTGTAATGCTAAGGGACACAAAGCACAGTTTTGATTTGATTATGGCTCAAAGAGGAAAACCACTACACAGGGACTCTTTTTCAGTCGGCGTACACAATTCCAGCATTCTTTGGCTGCTTAAAAAGCATCAGATTGTACTGGCTTTGGTACGCCACGCAAACCGCTTTGAGGCGCAATCGAATCAAAGTCATCTTAGCACACCTCTCAGAGCCGAAAGAAATATCGCTTCTGACCCCTGCTCCCTATCACTAAAATCCCAGTAGTTCAATTACATAACAAATGCGTGAGAAACACATCCCTATATTAAAATTTCTTCATGGGTCATATAGGCTGCGATGAAAATGATTCAAAACGTAGCAGCGAGGGTGCGGAAATTAGATTTCAGCCTTGCCTGAAACTGAACAATGCTGGCCAATATAATTGGTAATTCGATACACAAGATGAGTATATTCATACTGCGCCCGTGCGCCGGCACTTTACCTGACAATTACTTTTTACACAACAAAACTCTCCAACACCACCACAAACTGATTTCATTTTCACCTTATAATAAGAAGTAAAAAGCAATGCCTAGTGCCGTAGGCAACACAGCTTGTTAACAGAAATGGATATTCGGGTATAATAAATGAAATAAATTCCCTGGGCAAATTTAAGCACTTCATAATCCATCAGCACGTTTATGATCTAACCTCAGCACCTCAACTGTATACTAAATAGTCAGGCACCTTAAAACGCTGCCCATATCTCTTTTACAGGCCCAGCTGGTGTAAAGGTTAGTGAACGATGCTCTTTCATCAGCCACCAAATAACTTCCTGTATAAACAAGGGTTGGGCGTACAAATGTTGGCTGTAGCTAAAGCTGTTCTTCACACTTCAAACGTGTGAACACATACGACTTCTTTGCGCCTATCATTTTTAAAGCACAACCAAGGATTGCACCAAAGCCAAATTTGGGGTTATTTTAACTAGACCTGTTTAATAAGTATACACATTGACTTTACGTACACATTACTGCCACTTGGAAAGAACTTTCGGTTGATAGAGCAAAAGCTAAAGGGCACATGACAGAACAGTTGCGTGTCTCCGGCGACCACCAAATCCATATCCTGTGTGTACACTGTGCTCTTATCAGCACCAGTCGGTACTGTGGTTACTTTAGGTTAGTCAAGGACAACTAACAGCTCTATGAAAGGATAATTGAACATTTAGAGCCACGGAAAACAAGCATGGCTGCTTAATGCAAACAGGCAGGTATTTATTGATCTCTGATCAATGATAACAAGTCAGGGAGTGGAGTGTTAGATACAGTGCTTCTGCTGGCTTTTTATGACTTTATGGCATTGATATTTAATAAAATAACATGGCATTATCTTGATCTGCATTTAATAATAAACCCATGGACAGGTATGAGGGTGGAGACAGCTTGTATTTCCCCCGCCTGCCTGATTTGCTTTTCTTTGCGTGTACTGAATAAACCAAAGCTATTAGTGCCTCAAGCTTTTCCTATGTTACAATGCAACTCTGTTTAATGCTGAGATTTGGGTTTTTTTTAGCCTACACAGGCTTGCACACGTTTCTGCTTGCACTGGTTGAAAAGCAGCAGTGCACAGATTTACTGTACTTTGCTACTGTAGCTGTGTGGCCATTTGTAAGACAAATATGTTAGTGACAATAACTGCTAAATTATCCTACCTGATGACAGGTGATGATGAGTGCCGACCATACGAAGATTCCCGATAAAGCTTGAGCAGTGGGGGTGTTGAGGAACATCTGGTCATCCCCCACGACTTCAGTCCGGTTACCTGTTCTGATGACCGTCAGGTTAGACATGTCGGTTAAGTTAGTCGCCAGCATTGAGTATGACAACCGAGAGACTGAATCGTTCAAGTTTTTATTAAAATCCACAGGAAGAGAGCCGATGGCCTCCCTTGAATCATTCATCTGTGGAGGATAAACAAAATAAAATATTTTATTATTGAATTTAGAGAAATAAAAAAAACATTTTAAGAGTAAGTTATTGTGTCGTTTATTATTATACCGTATTATAAGGTTAATATATCAGAGGACAAGAGGGAAACCTTTAGGCTATGTATCTGTATGTAATTAAGAAGATCAACCAGAAAACCAATATCTCGTACCCACAACAAATTACCATGGTAAGCTAACAACAAACTAAAGTTGCAGTTACTTCAGAATTGCTACCTAAATAAATCTATAACTTGGTATGGTCATCACTGCCAAACTAAATAAATAAACACAAATCGAACAAAATATATACCTAAATCTCATAATGTAGTAATGTATATATTATGTATGAGTTTTTGATACCATGGTAAATGTTTCAATTTTTTACCAATTTGGAACAATATGTATATTTTATTTAGAAATAATTCCCTCTTTATTTTTGAATGGTGGGAAAGGGCTATATGGTCTGTTGTTTACAAGCTAAATAAATAAGGCCAGTTTATGAATCACAGGTGTTTTTGTGAAAACTATACATTTAAATGTGAGCGCAAGAAGTATGATATAGTATTTAACAGTATTCCCAGGCATTTGTTATGTTAGTCAGAAATTCATTGTCTGATTTAAATGTGGTTCCTCATCTACCCTCCTTAAAAATAAATCAGCAGGATTTTATTAGAAGTAGTTCATTAAATAAATTAATAGGTACTTTGTTAACTGAAGAGAAATTTTCAATTAAAATAAATCAAAATAATGTTATTTCAAATGTTTTCCAAGCTAAGGATTAAAACAACAGTACATTTGTTTTTGACCGTTCATATAGTAATGCTATATGATATGTATATTATAGCATTAGTGTCTTAAAGTTACAATTGTTTTGATATGTCAGTTATCTGAAAAACAAATTTAATATCTATTGAATAATTTGTTTATAATGGGGAAAATAAAACCAATGTTTTCTGTTTTTCAAAAAGAATATTGGTTTTCCTGTATTTTTTTAAGTAGAGTAAAATTGCAAGTGGAATAAGGTTATTTTACCCGTTTTATTTTAACTTCGTTTATTTTATGTATTTAATTTTTTATTTACTATTTTCTTAAAGCTGTGCTTTGTTCGTTTAGATTGTTACTTTACTTTAAATTATGTTTTTGCCTTATTGTAATTGTCTGTTCATACACAGTAAAAAACATGGTAAATGTTTTGTAAGGGTAAATAAACCTGTGAGACGGACACTACCATATTTTTTAATAAATAACATTTTCTTTAAACTTTTAAAACCGCTTTATTTGATAACGTAGTTGATATTAGATAAACTGCTCATCGTTTGAAGGGATTAAAGTCTATACTGCTTTAACAGAAAGCGAGATACATTGATAAGACTTGACTTACCCTGATACTGTGTCAACACCTGTGAGTTAGGTCCTCCGGCGGTCAAATACAGTACAACTCAAATGACTTGATCAAAAATAGCAGTTAATTCTTAACACCGCTCTAATACATAATATATAAATACACAGCAAATATTACTCGTAAAGAAAGATCAATAAAAGTCATGTAGCCATTGGTAGAGACGGCCGCGCGACTACACCGATGAGTCTCTCTCACTTCCTAGTTTTGATCGACAGGTCTGATCAACGTCTGGTCAGGTTAATCCACTGTAAACCGCCTGAAAACTAACCAATAAATCCCAAGAGAAATTTAAATCCACTGTTATTAAAAAAAAAACAATAACTTTACCTAACAACAAATTCGTTTTTCCGTTTCAAAATAAACAGGTGTACGTACGTCTCACAATAGCACACCCAGGTCATGTGACCTTTAGACGGTTTTTGTCACGTGACGCGAAAAGAATAAAAAAGCACCTGTCGAGGAAAGGTACTGCATGCAGTACACTTTGGTTGGCTGTTATAGGGTCACTTACTTCATATAATATTTCCCCACATTTTACAATAAAAGAAATATCTTTAAAACCATGAAATGACAGATGGAACCATTATGTTGGTTTATGTAAAAAAAAAAAATACTTTTTAATCACCGTCAAAATTGAAAATGGTTTACAACATGCCTTCCAGGAACACAACAGATTGCGACCCTGTCTGTAAAAACCAGTCTAAAGTCCAAAATCGAATTCTTAGATAACAAGCACCTAAGTTTGATTTCACCTAGTTAATGTCATTATGATTTTAATCTGTGACATGGCTTTATATCAAGGTTATATTTTCACAAAATGTTCTGTGTTTAACA
The DNA here is from genome assembly GCF_027580225.2 of Misgurnus anguillicaudatus. NCBI lineage: Eukaryota > Metazoa > Chordata > Actinopteri > Cypriniformes > Cobitidae > Misgurnus > Misgurnus anguillicaudatus. The sequence continues at coordinate 17,377,371 of NC_073355.2, forward strand.
TAGGATGATTTTATGTAGAAAATAGAAAATAAAAAAAACTTTATCTGTGTTTCCACCTTTTTTTACTTTTGTTTTTCACAGGCAGGGTCACGCATGTGTACAGGAAAAAGCACACGTGACGTCAGAAAAGATAAGCGTTGTGAGGCCGGTGTGTGCAGTTTAACCAGACCAAAGAAAATAAGAAAATGAAGTAAGAAAATAAAACTTTAATCAGATAAATATGACAGTTCAAATACACACCACAAAGACAGGCAAAGGAGTGTCCTCACAATATGCTTTCAAACTCCATAAGCATTTAGTGTGCAATAAATCGTAACACTGTCAAGAAGTATTTACGTAATAAAAACAAGAACAATCAATTGCACATATTTGTTGTCACTTGTGCTCGTCTAAAAATAGTGTGCACTGGCAACCTCCACAGAAATCCTGTTTACCACACTTGACAGCTTTTGATCATATCTTTAATAGTTTTCATAGTTTCAGCACTGTTGTCTTTAAGTGAAAGGCCCAACATAACCGGCCGGTTCCCTGATTCCTGTGAGACGAATGTTACCACATTTTTTGCGTAGACGTGTGTAAAAGGCTGCAAGAAAACACAAACGGACATGGGTTAAAATGACTTCATTTCACATATTGGTAATCCAACAAAAGTCCATCCGCTGCTTGTAATGAATTACCTCATCCTTTCCCAGGAGTACTCTGGACGTGAACATTGGCACGCTGATGTCACCAGACCTCGTGTCAGGCGTTACAGACACGAGTGTACCGATTTTTCCATACTGTGTCAGGACGATGAAAATGTAGTTGCTGAACTCTGTGCAGACAACTTGAGTTGAATTTCCATTTATTGTTTTTTCTGCTTGTCTTGATTTGATGAGAGGTTGAGGAGCCATTGTTTATATTAACCTGTAAACAATAAAAACTAAGTTAGAAATTTCGCCAACTGTTAAAAAAATGTATCTGTATAAACTGTATAAAGTTACGAAAGAAGAGAGTGAAGCATGTCTAGCATTTAGCTATCCTAGGCTGTTTTACACATATTAGCTCTGTGTGCTAATGCTAAGCACGGAGCAGTTGGGTCCGCATGCTGTCACTGACGCCTGGCTTCTGAAAAGCGGCCAGGAGATAAAGGAAACACCGATGCTTTAAAGGCCCAAGCGGAGAAATGCTTGATATAACACACGCAGCACAAACAGAGACTGTATAAGAGCATATGAATGGTAAGAATAAATAGACACTTACTTACTTACTGGATTAGAGGCGTTATTTTCTTAAGACCGAACTAGAGCACGTTTAACATTACATAGGCAGAGCCGGAAAAAGATGCTGCGTCTGCGCACAAGACAGAGAGATTGAGCTGTGAAGAAACTAATGTTTCAAATCTGTTTATTTTATTTTTTAGTAAAGTTTTACGTTTACTTTGAAGCTACTTAAGAACGTTCAAACACAACGTTTGAATGGAACAACACTATTTTTCCCCTGTAATTTGTCTGTAATTCTGACATTTGCTGAGTCTCTGAAATTAAAATGATACCGAACGGCACATGACATCACATTACCGCGAGAACTATTTAAACGCACAGCGTTTGACTCACTCTCGCGGTAGTCTGATGTTATAGGCTGATCGGTCTGCGCATCACGTTGTTAAGGTGCATCATGTTCATAATGTTCTCTATCCATAAGTTATACAATATCACAACAGTTTTATATAACACTAAGGCTCTTACAGTGTGTGTTTTGAATTTAGATATGAGGCATACAGGCTGCTTAGTGTGTTGTTTCTGGACTGTAAAAAATATGATTATGAACCTTAGTAGATTTAATGAATTAAAATGAATAAACTTAATTTAAAATATATATATTTATTGTTTTTAACCAAATTTTAAGTTAAAATAACATAAAAAAGTTTGGAATGAAATCTATTTTTTGTTTTTAAATATAATAATAATATTTTTTGAGTAATTCTAAAGGAACACATTATTGGGTTAATTGAACTTAATTTTATCATGTTAAATACACTTAAATTTATAAGAAGAACGTTAACTTATTTTATTTTTGTTGCAACAACATGAATGATTTTGGTAAGCATAACTATCTAGGCAGTGGATTTGTTTCCCAGCATGCTTTGCATCCTTTTTGCATTTGGAGAGTAAAATTGAACGTTATTTTATGTGTGTTCACTAAAAAGTAAGACTATAAGTGTTGAAAGGGATAGTTCTCCCAAAAAAGAAAATTCTGTCATCATTTTCTCACTCTTATATTGTTACAAACCTGTATAAATGTCATTGTTTTGATGAACACGGAACAAGATATTTTAAAGATACAATTTGTATTTATGCGCCGCAAGATGGCGCCAGATCAAACAAAAACAATGATGTTGTTTACTGACGCTCTGAAGCAGCGTGGAATTATGGGATTTGTAGTCTTTAACTCAACTGCTGATGGCCATCAATCAGACGAGAACGAGAAATCACGTTGATGGATAAGGTAATCAAGTCTTATAAATGTTGCGTTTGATGACACGTTTATTTCATTATGTAAGTTTATATATGATGTTCAAAACGAAATTGTTAGTCATATTGATATTACAGTATTAGTCCAAATTCGATGGCAAACACAGCACAGAATTAAGTTTTCAACTTACAATCTACAATGATTTTTCACATAATGTATTGACAGTACAAATCTTATTGTAAAGTGACTTAAAAAGACCATTTATATTGCTGTACAACACCTTTTGATGTGCATATCGTCCGCGGGAATACGCGCTGATTACAATCTACACACTAATGTTGTGATCAATATAATAGCATACGTTTTTTGAAGGGTTACGAATCAAAACAACTCACCCATCGCGTAAAACATAAGCAGGATCAGAATCTCGGTCTAGTTAAATGTTGTCGTGAAGCTCTCTCCATCCAGATAATGCAACAATAAATTGATCCTCCCTCGTTTTGTTCCAAACTCTTCTTGGGTCGTTTGGTTGGCCCGTACGCTTACAGGAGCTGACACAACCAGCGGCAGACGGTAAAGAGTTATCCATAAGTCCATAAGCAAGCGCGTAGCCCGACAGGCGCTATCGCATAGTTCTGCATTTGTCCACAACACTGGCTGCGTCCGAAAACTCAAGGCAGTGAGGACTGTGAGGACTTGTTGCCTCGCTGCCTCCTGAGGAAATGACTTCGGCCTCGGGGGTCTGAAGGCCGCTCAGAGAAAGGCTTTCCGACGCACTTCAAAGGCAGCGTGTTTGAAATATAAACAGAGAGCGCCTTTGTGATAACAAATCACATATTTGAAAACTACAATACTAATTTCTCGCTAGAAATGCAATTTAAATGCTTAAAAGGTGAAAATATACGTTTATTTTCACTAAATTTGTGCTCCAGCCGCTTCCTTGGCCGCCATTTTATTTTTTCGAGCTCGACCACTGTTGTCATATGGTTTACGCAGTAAAGGCGGTGACAAAGGGTCACAGGGATATTAACGTCATTGACAGGAGACTGCACTGCCCTGTGTCAATGTTTTGAATGGAAATTTTCTCTCGATTTACAAGTTGAAAACATTACAGATATTGATAGTAATCAGCTGGACAAAATATATAACACTGGCCTAGTGGTTTTTGGAGATTTTACTGCAAATATCTTACAAATTGCACCTTTAAGTAATGTTTGTAACCAAACCATTCATGAGCCCCATTTACTTCCATAGTAAGTTGAGGTATTTGCTCCAGAGTTCATTTTAGCCACTAGTCAGACCATTAAACAAACAGAAACCGGAAGTAAAGTTCAACCAGACGCGTAATCGCGACAACACATGTGCGTCTGATGAAACTGTCTATAATGGTGCTACTACAGTACAGAGACCAGTCTCTTCTTACATGCTCATCATATTGTGGTATATAATAGATAAAAATGCTAAGTAAAAGCAGCAAACTTTACGTTAACAGCTTGTGATCTGTTCCTGCAATTTTATTTTGTACAGTAGATGTAACATAATATTTTATGCTATATAATCTTATCTTACACCAAGCTACAGTATATCACTGAGTTGTCACACAAAGCAGTGAGACTGCTTAGATCCAGGTTCTTAGGAATGCTATATGTCCCTTGGTCCAGATGAAAGAACCTGCTTTTAAATGTAGGCTTAAATCCCACCTCTTGGAGCGATTGTCAATTGATTTGGGTTTACTTTTTCTTTTGTGTTTTTCTGTTTGTGATTATTTTTAAAATATAAATGGTTGTTTATTGAAATGTATGTTTAGGACTTCCCTCTGTCAAAATGTGCTATATATAAAACAAATATGGTGTAGGTTTAATTAATTTCACATTTTAGGAAATTGGTCATGATTAAATCAGGATTCTGTCTTAAAACTAATCAAAAATATTATGTGTAATATTGTTACCAAAAATTTTTTAAGTAGATATCACTTGTTTAATACATTGTGTACACACTTGTTGTCACTGTACACACTAAAACACTATGCAAAGCGTGTTCTTAGATTATGAAACAACGGGCAGGGAATGGTGTCAGACATTTCCAAATGTTCATTATTGCTCTTTCTATCCACCTTCAAGAGCTTGACTGCATGTGGTGTGTCTGGGTAACTTTATCCTCTGCTTGTCTCGCCCCATCAGTGTTTTTTTGTGTGGATGTGTCATAGTTTTGCTGAGTCTAGTGCATTTGACAATGTGTGCCATGTTCACTGACTGTTCAGCTCTCTTTGTACCAGACTGGAGTTACTCTTGCAGAGTGCTTGAGCTTTACATCAATCTAAAAGAAGTTGCCATATTTGCACTTTTGTCGAGGTTGACTAAAAGTGGCAAGTTTTTGTTCTCTCTCTCTCCCTCTTTCTCGCTCATACTCTCCCTCTCGCTTTCAAAGACCACCAGAATATAGACTGTGACTGAATGATTAGTTCTGTTAATACCAGAACAAAGAGCAATTCCAGTTCCCCCTAAATCCGAGAGGAAATGATAAAAGCGTTTCTCTGATTTTTATTTTCAGTTTGGCCCATAGATGAGAGAATGTTCAGTTGTTCTGTCATAACACATAAGGTCTTGTGCAATGAAAGATGATGGCCCCACAAAATGAAACTCTTTTGCCAAAGCAAATCTCAAACGTGGCATTTCCATGAAATGCACCATTAAGTAATCATTCTCACAGCTCTTAGCATTAGGTAAAATGGGCATGCGTGCAATAAACATGCTGAGAGGTGATTTGCTCTTCAAAGTGCTATAAAGAGGCAACAATCTTAAACTTTATGGGTTTTGGGTGCTCTGGAGGCAAAGGGAGTGATGAGGTAGGAGCAAAGCGTATCATGGCCAATATAAAAGAGAAAAACAACCACATTCATTGTTTATGAAATCCTCCCACAGAAGAGGCCTATCATTTTAATATCTCTTTAATGTTCTGCTGGAATTATGCTTGTCGTTTGGGTTCTTTTTGTTCCCACAGCAGGAAGATCGGTCAGATAGGCTGACAGGATTTCATTAAAATTACATTTTATTCTTCTCAACATTAGTTACACATTTTGCCACATACCTGCACTCTTTTGTTCAGACTCTTTCATTTATGGTTTCTAATGAAGTGAGGATTATACAGACATGATGAACATCTATATTATTCTGCTTAGGAGACGGGACTTTAAGTTTTTGTTTCATTTATGTCGTAAAGTGTTCACGCTGTTTTGTCACGAACAAGACTGGAAAAACATCAAAGTGCCAAGTATTTCTCCTTACTTCCTGTATCCTCTTCCTTCCAAACACCTGTTATACAATTATTACCTATGGATTTTAGTGTGGTACAATGGGTTACAAATGTTGATCTATAATTAAATGAGGAGATCACATGCAAAGGCCGCTAAACGCCACCTCTGTAAAAATGTTATAATGATATTAACAGAATGCACTCAGCACGTATTATAAATCCATATTTTTTGCAAAGTCCTCTAAGTGCACTAAAGATAAACTGGATGAACGCAGCGTGCAAAACGACCATGGATCACATTCAAACGTGTGTCCCTTGTGAGTACTTGGACCTGAATATGACATGGATTACAGCGCCCCCTAATGTGTGGTTAAGTTAATTATTACATTTTTACATCAATTTTTAATGTTTCTAGTTGCATCGTAAGTGATTTTGCTACTGTTTACTATAGCTGTGTTTCCATTACAAAGTTGCACAAAACTCATGCAATATTTTCTAAATGTCGGTAAAAATCTTTTGTGAAATGGCATTGGCTTTTTCTCAATATGCGTTCTTCAGCGATCTTGCGCATCGTGTTCTCGCTTTACGTCATCATTAACCATCGAAGTTGAATTCCAATTCCCAAAGACGCAAGTACAGTGGACGCATAAAAATACCTGGATGTGTTCTTGATTTCGAGGATGCATCGATTGTAGACCTGCGCGCTGAAATCGTTTTACGCCCCAGAAGTTATTACGGCAAAACAATGGTGGAGGTCAGGTGACCAAAAGGGAGATTGCACACATCTCAATTCTCACAAGTGCGTTCTGTGTTCTCGCAACCTTCTGAGTTCAGTCTTCCAAGGTCGCCTGCACTGTAAAAAATACTTTGCTGCCTTAAAATTTTTTGTTGAATCAACTCGTTGAGAAAAGTCAACTTAATTTTATAAGTTGTGACAACTCATCTCTGTTGACATGACTTGTAAATCTTAGTTGATTTAACAAAAAATTTTAAGGCACCAAAGTTTTTTTTACAGTGCAAGACGGATCTCCACAAGAACGCAAGTCCATTCTTTGTGTTCTTGGAATTGAGAAACAGCCAGTGTTTCCACTAATCGATGATATGCGACTAAAACATAGTTTTTCCTCTCGCAATAAGTAATTTCAAACATCATGTCGAAGGATATTTGTTATTTTAGGCCATTAATTTAATAAAATGTCATCTACATACATCAGTTGACCTGAAAATGCGAATAAACAGTTTCCATTACAGTTTTGCGAAAACACCTTTTCCGAAATGCCCGATAAACCACCTCATGTGATTGTGAAAAGGTTTTTGCGATACATGGAAAATTGATGTGTTCCATTGCCCGTATTTTTAATTTGCAATGTAAATTTGCACAATTTAAAGTGTAAAAGAAACGCAGCTTATGTCTTGTCCAAAAACGTGGATTTTGTTTCATGAGTTCACACTTACAAATAATTCAGAACAGAGTTATTAATATGCGTATTTGGCGTGCTGTCCGAGGAGAGGGCAACGAGCTCGTTAATGGACTGAGCCCGGAGCGCTTCCTGGCGGGGAGAGGGTTCCGGGCTCAGCCTTAGGCCCGAACCCAGAACAATCCCCCCTGTTCTGGTTAGTAAGGTTACTTAGGCAATCGTGCGGAGAAGGGGAGGTGGAGGGATGCTGAAACTATCGAGGAATGAGGGTGAGTTGGTTTCCAGTCTATATAGGTTCTGTTGATGCCAATCAGGTGGATACCTGATTACTGATTGTCAACAGCTGGTCGTAGTTGAGGTGATTAGGTTGATTATTTGAACGTGTTCCTCCCGAACTTTGTTAATAAAAACATCATTTTAGAAGTGGAGGTTTTTCCAAAAAAGCTTGTGCACTTAGATGGTTTTGCAGCGAAAGACAGTGACATTTGTTAAATACCTATGAAATGACTAAAGCGACATTTGTAAAAATAAGGCATTTCGGTTACTGACTAAGCAAAATTACTGAACCTAAACAAAAGAGCCTGATAAAAAAAATCATCATTTACAAGAAAACATGTCAGACACACTTAAAGGATTTTGCATCTGAACCCCTAATATGGTCTTGCTGAACCAATGCATGTTTTGTGTACGTGTGAGTTTTCTATTTTAAAATGGAGACGGCTGCTGCTATGGTGGGTTGTCATATTAGTGGAGCAAAAAGTAATCTGTGAGGCAACCGACTCATGGCAGCTCTCATTAACCCCTGGTGAGAGCACTCCACCAGTAATGTTAGGTTTGCACTACGCTGTAAGACCATACTCAGATTTTTTGATTGTCACAACATCATTCTGACAGGAAGCTGGACTTGATATGTAACACATATTCTGACACCAAGAAAAAACTAGTCAGTTATTTGTGCTGTTTGGTTCAGATAACAGTAAAACAGAGTAAATCAGATATACAGTCTGAGTCTTTTTTAATTTTGTGTGCAGGTTGCATCCGTGGATGTGCCATCAGAGGCTAAAGACAAGCCAACTTTAATATTAAACTCCCTAAAGTGAAGCTCTGTTGTTGTTCTGTATTGGCAGCAGAGGCGACTCGTGACTGCTCATCCGAGGGGCGCAAATTCAAAATAAGTGTTTGGAGCGTCATGTGTGTTGCTTGCGTTTTCAAAATATGTGTTGCATCATGTGAACAATGTGTATCATGTGTTTTGTCAAAATAAGTACCTGCTGCACATGCATTAAAACCGTTTATGATAAAAGAAATGCTCATGTTCACAAAATACACGCAAGACACTCCCTTAACACTAAACTCTGATTACACATGAGATTATGCGAGTATCTGGCAAACGCGAGTGCTCTTTTATCATAAACCCTTTAGACACGTCTGCAGCAGGCACTTATTTTGAAAAGACACGTGATGCACATAGGTTCACTCGACGTGCCGGAGACATATTTTGAAAAAAGGAACCACACACATGACGGGCTACATACATGTAGTGACGAATTTCGCATCGAGCGCCCTCGAAAAAAGAAGTCACCGGCCGCCACTGGTTGGCAGATAGGATAGTTGTCTTTGACTTATGTAGGCACCTTATCTGGGTGATTCTCACGAAACCATTGAAACGGCACTAATGATTTTAGCTTAAAAATGTGTAATATAGTAACATTAAAAAGCATCAGAATTAACACAATACTGTGTTCTACCTTGCACAATGTGTGATTTCAACATAAGAATTTATAATTGTAAATTTTATCTCATTTTCTGCTGAAATTCTCATTACCGCAATGTGTCCGGCTGTGTTTGTACATGCGTTATGTTGTAATTTTATCAAATTAACACAAAAATATTAAGAAAAAAAATAAATGGATGTTTTGCTAGACTACTTTAGATGACAGAAAAAATATTTACTGAATATTCATGTATAATAATAATGAAGAAAAATTAGGAAAATGATGTGTCCATTCCTGATGTTCTCATCCTCCGCAACACTTTTTCAGAACAGTTTAAGCACACATACAGAATTTTAATAAAGTTTGATTTTGAGTGACCAAGCACATGGACCAGTTACTTCAAGATGGCTACCAGGTAAGATCATTTTTTTACAGTTAATTTGAAATATTGTCTTGTCAGAATGCTTACACGACATTTTGATTATCATTACCGCAACAGATGCTTATTAAATGTTAATTTAATTAATAGAAGCATAATACTTTGATTTTAAATGCATGTGCAGAATCTCCAAATGATGTTCTTTCAGGTTTGTCATGTCATTTTGAAAATATGTCAGTGTTGATGTTTTCTGACTGTTGCGGTAATGAGATTTTTTAGGACTAATTTTTTAAATTATGTTACAAAAAGTGTTAAATGATAAGTAAAAGTTTTTAAATTAATGTTCCCATTTACTCCAGACTTTGTTTTTCAATGTCTGGTGGGAAAAAAGTAAATTTAAGCAATTTTTACATTTTCATGCTTGACATTTTTAAAACCAAGTTTTCGTGAGAATCACCCATGTATGCATGGATGCAAAATTATACAAAACTTTCAGTTTATGGTGGCGTTAGAGATACTTGATAACATGGGGTATTTGAGTATTTATCTGGTCATGTGACCACAACATGATCTCCCTATAATGCATCTTAGCTTTTTGGCGACTAATTCAGATTGTTTCATGCATATGTTTTGCTAGTTAAACATAGTGTCCTACTTTTTATTTTGGGATAAAATGTAGTTACTGACTACACTGCTGCAATGTGAATACTGTTTAGTTAAATACAGAAACCAGTTGATTTAAATGTTGTTAAGATCTGTTCGGTTCTTTCATTAATGTAAACAGAACACAGTTTAAAAGGGTCTCGCACAGCTCTATTTCCTTCTTAAAATGTAATGAGAAAATCGTTAATGAAATTCTTAAGAAACCATTTAAGGTTCATTAAATAGAAAGCAGTTGAAATCCGAGCCAGAATCTTTGGATTCCCACCCCTTTCAGTGTCAGCCAGTAAGCAAAGCGAGTTAATCTTAATAAATGATTATAAAGACACATTTCTTTTTTAAAAATAACATGCACTGATAAATCATTCACAGTAAGACATGTAAAGTGCATTAAGATTTCGTGTCGACTTTGAAATATTCAGCAATTACCAGAGTTAGCCCAACGTTACTTCCTTCCTCCGGCTTTGAGTGTTATCATAAATGCCCATATACATATTCATGGGCATCTACGTCACGTGAAACACATCATCAGCACTCTTTCAGAAAGTCTGAATGCACCGCTTCACCAGCTTCATCTCCATTCCAGTCGCTTAGCATCTGATTCATGTTGATCTGTAAGGGTAGATTCATGATGCGAGTGGAACTTAACAATACATGTAATGAAAATTGCTCTTCTGCCATCTGGAGTCTTATGTCAGGGCCTCATTCATGAAGTGAGTGTATCAACAAAGGCGCACTTACAACACGCACACACACGACAGAAATACATACATTCCCAAAGTGACCACTAGAGTGCTGTGCTGCATTGCAGATAGCATTCAAATGATGTGTAAAGATTGTTAAACAAACAAACTAAACTGCAGTCTTACAGGAGTAAATCACACTTTGGATTTCCCATAATTCAAACACAACCCCGTGGTTTCTAAAACACTCCACTGTTTGATCTTGAAATAATACCTGGAGACATTAAAATATGATTTTTCGTGAGATCTTCTGTGATATATAAAAACACGGATACCAAAAGAATATGCTTGCTTGTGAATAATTGTTGCAAGAGACTGCACATCCAAGGTGACTCATACATGTTTTCTTAATCAATTGTTTCAGTTTATAGAAGTATTTATATAAATCTCTTTATAGAAATGATGTCATAGGCACACTAATATTGATACGGGTAATAAATAACTGAGATCCATGTGAACAGAAAAACAAAGAAATTGTATTCGTTATATAAAACTTTATTTATTATTTAAAGACATTGGAAAGAGCCAGTCCGAATGCAACAGTTGCCAGATTGCCTCTTCAAATGCAAGTCATTGCATAGCCTCGGGTGTTAAACCAAGTGAAAAGAGAAAGTATAGAGAAACTGTAGGCGACGAATGATGCAAAGTTAAGTGATGGAAAATTCCAAGTGCACATATTAAGTGCTTCAAAAAATGTCAATAATATAATTGAGAAAGGCTCACATAACATAAAAGACCACTTCAAAGAACCTACAGTACATGGAGAATATGGGATTAAAAGGCTGATTTAAACCCTGAAGGATAAAATAATATATTTGGACCATTCTCACATCATGCTGAGGTAACGCATCATTGCGTTTCTGCACAAACTGATGGAGGGAGTTCAAGTGCATGCTGTCACATAAGCAGAAATGGCCGCATACAAACCAATATGCTATGTTGTATGCCATATTAAAATTGTAACGGAATGATTTATTGCATAATATTATTGCTATTAAATGCTTACGGTATTCATGAATATCAGCTGACGTCACTCACATCTCAAACTTGTCTTCCGCCATTTTGAGTACCTGAAGTGGTCGCAAAAGAAATAGAAGCTATACATTCAATATGTTGTAAGCATTAAAATCGCTATTTTTACAACACTAAGAAGGCTCGACACAACATGATACTTTGCTCAAAGTCTCTATACATGAACTCGAGCATTGAGAACATTGTTTGTGTACAGAGTTTACTAAAAAGAAGGTTTTAAACAACTGACTTTGGTTGTTCTGGTGTCCGCTCGCCGCCATCTTGCCAGTCAAGATGTATTGATCTCCGCATGTGACGTAAGGAGAGTAAAGATGGATCGCTCCTAAAGCACAGTTCGATATAAATGCACTAATAATTCATTGTTTTGTGAAAAAGTGAAAAACAATATTGACCTTTTAGTTGAAAAAGGAGCCTAATATGAGATTAATTCATTCGCATTCGGAAATCGATTCTTTATGTCTGGCAAAGATGGCGAGTGGACACCATAACAGCCAAAGTCAGTTGTATAAAACCTTTCTTTTTAGTAAACTCTGTGTACACAAACGATGTTCTCAATGCTCGTGTTCATGTGTAGAGATCCAGGTGATACTTCGAGCAAACTTTCATGTTGTGTCGCGCCTTCTTAGTGTTGTAAAAATAGTGGTAATTCGGTAGCAGCGGACAGCGGCTGTAAGAACGCATCTGGGATCGAGTTGGCATCACACCCTAACCAAGATATTTTTTTTAAATAGCGTTTCTTTTCATGACAGTCGATGTGCGAAATTTTGTCTTTTGTAGCCATTTACCGTATCCGTAAGAATCGTAGACATTAAAAGATAAGAAATCCGTAAATCGTAGCAAGCTAGCAAATGCTTGTCAATAGCCTACTGGTGCTCGGTAGGTACTCAAGATGGCGGCAGGCAACTGGAATGACGGAAAACGTCACATGACTGATATTCATGAATAGGTGAAACCAGCATGATCTCACGAAAATTCATACATATTTCAAGAGTTGCCAAAATCGTACACTGTAAAAAATGATGTGTTAATTTTTTACACATTGTGTGTGTCATGCCATTTAACGCGTTATTTCATGTTAAAATAAATGAAAGGGACAACACAAACAGTGATGGGAGTAACGCGTTACAAAGTAATTCCGTTACTGTAATTCCATTACTTTTAGCGGTACGATTTAATGTGTTGTCCCTAAACTAACACACCTTCTGTGTTATTATTCATTGTGCCGCCCACCACGGTCCTGCGACATTAGATCAGAAATGTCTTGTCTGCAAGTGTTCATTTTACACAAAATAGAGTAACGCGAGTAACAAACTCATTTAAATTTCAGTAATTGTAACTGCGTTATTTGTTCATTACCACTAAAAGTAGTGGATTTACAGTAACGGAATTACTTTGTAAAGCGTTACTCCCATCACTGTTTTTAACACAACTTGTGTTGTCCCTTTCATTTATTTTAACATGAAATAACACGTTAAATGGCATGACACACACAATGAGTAAAAAAATGAACACATAATTTTTTACAGTGTATGAAGTTGCAAAATCATGCAAAAATTTACTTTTTACTTTCATCATAAAAAAACATTAACGAAACCCCACTCCTGACCCCAACGTCACAGGGATCAAGGCAAATCGTACAAAATTGTACAAATGTGGTTATTAATACAAATTAGCCACCTCATAAAATGCGTATGAATTGCCAGAGATAGCATTGGCGAAACACAGCAATCAATGGCCCCTTAACCCAGCTGATGGAGCCTAATGAAGTGAGTTTGAGGTATGAGTTGATTGCAACTCTGGTTTAGTGGCATGCAGGATAGGAGCAGTGGATGTGAATGTAGAGGAAGAGGTTTGATTAAGAGCCACCGCAGAGAGAGAGAGAGAGAGAGAGAGAGAGAGGTGCAGTGCTCCCATGCTACTGGCTGACCTTGCACAATTCAGCTCCACGAAGCCAAGTCACAGCCATCCCTCTGCGGGTAAAGCCTGTTGACCACATGGGTCAAGCCCAAAAACAGTTTTCCTTCCTGTCATACAAAATGCCCCCACCTACAAAATGCATACGCAGCATTAAATGTACCATAAATATACTCTGAGCCATAGGCACATAATAAAATCTGAGATTTATATTCTTTAGAATAACTTTACGGTAAGTCCACACAGGACTAATGTTGTTGCTCGTCCAGGGTGAATATAAATAGATATATTGATTTGCGCATGGGTGTATTAGTGTGGATGCTAACAGCAGACACAACAGCTCATCTGATTAGTTTGTTGGTCAGAGTACGAGAGAAAACCAGCAGAGGTCTGAATAATCAAAGCTTGGATCCCTGTGTGCCGTCTGCCAATAGACCCCCTCATTACTGGGATTTTGACAATCAGCTACAGCGCTGGTGTCTCTGTTTTCTGGTCCATGGAGGCTGGTTGCTTTGAGTGTCATGAGAGGGGGAGGCATTATGGAGCACTTGTGTGATAGAGAGACATGTTTTTTAAAACAACAGCTTGTTCCTTCCATCCCTTTCACATTTCGGAGCTTCCTGGCATGTTCTGCGTTCGGTCCTGCAATGTTCTTGCCTGTTCTGTCTCTCTTGTGCTGCTAATTACATGGTTACACTAAGCTATTATTAGGCATCTGCTTTGTTTACTTTAATGCTGTCTTTGTCTGTGCGCGTGTTTAGTGTAGCCCTGATTTCCAGGCGAGTACACAATCACACACATTTGTGCAGTCGCTGCTTACGTGAGATCAAAAACAACTTAAAGCAACTATCATTCAGCCATTTAACTGCTGCTCAGAGCCATTATGATATGTGAAATTTCAGTCAGTCGAATATTATGTGCAATTCCGAGGCATCGTGGACTGCATCAAGTCCTCGCAAATATGTTTTTATATAAGCCATTGCGAGTCGGCGTTTTGCACTCTTGTGATCTTCAAGATAATAATGTAACTTCACACTGTTAAAACATTTTGCAAGCTTAAACAATGAAATTGGCTTCACAAATCATTTCAACGTGTGCCCTGTCTGTCAAATCAAGGCTAAAAGCATTTATGCACTCTCAAAAAAAAGAAAAGAATAAAAAATAAAGCTGTCACGGTACTCTCTAAAAATGTCCTAATATGTACCATTTATGTATACATTTGGTACCAGTACGGTGCCATCCAGTAATATTGGTACCCTTGGTAAATAAAAAACAATTGCTAACACAACACAGTTAATTATTTTTTAATTTTTTGTGGGCATCCTTTTAGTCAATACTTTTTGCCAAGATAAGAGCTCTGAGTCTTCCTATAATGGCTGATGAGGTTGGAGAATACGTGGCAAGGGATTCGAGACCATTCCTCCATACAGAATCTCTCTAGATTCCTAAAAGGACAGTAAGTAGGGTTTTAAGTGTTTTATTAATCAAAATCAATGTCTTTATTCATAAATATGTCCTTGTTGGTGTCAAATGACCTCTGCCAGTGATCTGACTTTTCTTTGTAAGCTTAGAATTTCTCCTCTTTACTTACATTGAACGGGTAAGTCCAAGGAGGCTTCCATGTCGTTCCGCCGTATTGATAAACTATAATAGCAGAGAGGGACAAAAAGCACTAGCCTACCAATGCATTTCCACAACGCGTTTTTATTCAGAACGCGTGAACCAGCTAAAACGGACAAGAAGATCAGTGATTACGGCTACCATAGTTGCAACACGCATTTGGAAAAACATGGCGCTAGAGAGCACTATTCATTTGAATGCAAAATACAATTTCACCACTAGATGGGGGTAAATCCTACTTTTTGTCCCTTTAAGATTTCGAAGTCCATGCTAGTGGACTCTATTCAGTTCACCTCACATGTTTTCTGGGATTCAAGTCAGGCGACTGGGATGGCCAGACAAGACGTTGATTTTGTGGTCAGTAAACCTTTTTATGTTGATTTTGATGTATGTTTTGCATCATTGTCCTGCTGGAAGATCCAACCACGGTCCATTGTAAGCTTTCTGGCAGAGGCAATCAGGTGTTCATATCATATATGTTGATTTTGAGTCCATGATGCCATGTATCCTAACCAAATGCCCAGATCCAGCCCCAAATTATTAAAGGGACACACCACTTTTTTAAAAATATACTCATTTTCCAGCTCCCTTAGAGTTAAACATTTGATTATTACCGTTTTGGAATCCATTCAGCCGATCTCAGGGTCTGGTGCTACCACTTTTAGCATAGTTTAGCACAATCCATTGAATCTGATTAGATTATTATTCTGGCGTAATAATCAAGGATTTTTCTGCCGTAACATGGCTGCAGAATGTTCAATGATATTACACAGTGCCCCAAAATAGTCCCCAGCCATTGAAAGTTACTATGGGGACTATTTTCGGCAGCTGGGTAATATCATTGCGCCTCCTGCAGCCATGTTACGGCAGCAAACTCCTTGATTATTAAGCCGGAATGAGAGTATAGTTCCTAACCATATCGGCCTAGAAAATCACAACTTTTAATTTTCCATCAGTCTTAGTACACAATGTCAAGTTTGAAATAGGAAAAATATTGAAATTTTTTGGTTATTTTTTAGCGCAATGCTAATGGTCTAATCAGATTCAATGGATTATGCTAAGCTATGCTAAAAGTGGTACCACCAGACACGAAGATCGGCTGAATGGATTCCAAATATCAAATGTTTAACTCTAGGAGAGCTGGAAAATGAGCATATTTTTTAAAAAAGTGGAGTGTCCCTTTAAACACCCACCACCATATTTAACTGTGGGCATGAGGTATTTTCCATATGGCTACCTCTCCATGTGAACAAACGCCATCTTTTTTGTTTAATGAGTTTATTGAGGCTTTTTCATTGAAACCCTACCAAACAGTGATGACAGATTGTGGTTTTGAAGACTTTCTGATCCAAAGACCCAACTAACTTCTGGAGTTCTCCAGTTTTTTGGCCATTCGAACCATCCTCCTGACAGTGCATTGGGACAAGATAAACACATGTCCTCTTCCTGGCTGATTCATAACACTTCCAATTTCTTAATTATTATTGCCCTGATGGCGGAAATTGACATTTTCAGTGTTTTGTTATTTTCTCATAGCCACTTAACACCCTTTTGTCCCACATCACTTGCCAATTGTGATAAATGACTAAGGGAGTTTGACCTCAATTTTCTGTTCCTAATCACTTACTAAAAATGTATATTTTGCTCATGTGAATTCATAGTGGTGCCAATAAGTGTGGCACACGTATATTTAACTAATTATAGATATACAGTACTGAGCAAAAGTTTTAGGCCACCACCACCAGCAGCTTTGTTGTTTTAGCAAAGTTTTAATGTCCATCAATATTTATTTTTCAGTCTTTTTATTAAGATACAAACAGAAAATGCAGGAATATGTAAACAAAATTAAAAACAAAACAATTTTCAGGACTAAATGTCTTCTTCAGGCATTAGTCAGAATTTAGTGTGACCTCTCTTAGAATTAGGATTAGAAATTAGGATTTAATTTCATTTAGATTTAAGAGATCCTGCAGCTGCCTGCTATTTCTCAAGTGGAAGGGGAGTTTACCCTAAAAACTTGACACTTTAGCTTATACTTTACTGTTTTTAATACTACATACACATTTCCTGTGTTTTCTGGTTGTATTCTAATAAAGATACTGATAAATTATTATATATGATCACTATACAATTGCAAATAACAACAAATCTAATGGTAGCATGGTGGCCTAAGACTTTTGCACAGTACTGTATATTTTTTATAAAACTGTTGTGTTTGCAATTGTTTGTTTTTAATTGGAACATATTTTTTTCTTTATTAACATTTTGAACAAAAGATCAAAAGGTTAAACAATAAAGACCAAAGTTGCCAATATTAATGGAGGGCACTGTACGTTCCTTTGAGCTACTAATATATACGTTTAGGTACAAAGGTGTTTTTCTGAGAGTGCATACCCAAGCGTCTGTTCTATTATTGATCAGTTAAATAGTAAATCAATCGGTGCATTTACTTATTTACGTTTAGAATGGGAAGCTTTAATGTGGTGCACTATAAGATAATACATGACATTTAGTGGGACAGTTTGCTATTCATTATGCTATCCAGTGGTTTGTTCTTTTTTAAAATATTACAATCTATACAAAAGGGTATTTTAATGCACATATTTGCATTGAGAAAACTAAAGCATGGCTTGAATTTTCTGCATACTACACTCTGCCAGGGTGCACACGCAAAGAATTCAGACAGAAAATTATAAGAAATTTTATCACTGAAATTGATCAAGTGTAGGAGAACATTTGGAGCCATGGGGTGAGTCCCCCTTTCAAACAAAACCTTCATAAGTTGTTATCAAATGAAATCTTACACACCTCCACTAAAGCCCCCTGTTGTCATGCGTTAGACTGGCCTCATTGCATAGGTGCATAAATGAGAAGCTATAAATGGATAGAGCTGCACTGATGAGATTGGGGAATATGAGAACTTGATATGAACTTTGGCACATATTAGGTAATAAAGTGTAAAGATGTCCCTCCTAGCAAATTCAAGAATGAATGCTTTTAGGTTATGTCAAACGCATACAATTGTTTAAGTTGTTTGTCAGTTTCCCCAAATACAACCCACAGAAGCGTTTACTAAATTAGCACCTCTACAGGCAGCATGTCAAACTTAATATACTGGGGTATGAAATTATGTATTGGCCATGGTTGCTTTGAGGCAAAAGTGTTACAAACTGAGCCACTGTGCTGCCCCAATCATATTTCACCCATCATGTGTTGCCAGGGTCAACGAAATCTGCCTTAACTCTTTCACCGTTATTGACAAGTTAACTCGTCAATTAAGAGAAAACGCTTCCCTGCCAATGACGAGTTATTCCGACAATCCCTATTTCCGCTATTATCCACCAGATGGCGCTCTTACCCAACTTCCCAAAAATCTGGAAGTATCTCCTTAGGGTAAACAGTTCAGGGAGTGACAGTCTGCATTTGTTTTTATAGCACTAAAATTATATCATATTTACTACACAAA
This sequence comes from Misgurnus anguillicaudatus, assembly GCF_027580225.2. NCBI lineage: Eukaryota > Metazoa > Chordata > Actinopteri > Cypriniformes > Cobitidae > Misgurnus > Misgurnus anguillicaudatus. The sequence goes on from NC_073355.2 coordinate 17,396,024, forward strand.
TCAGACAATTTAATATAGCCTAACTCTAATAATTGATGCAATTTTATAAAAAAGACATGTACACAGTTAATTGTCATTAAGTATCAAAATTCATAGCTAAATAGCGATATCTCTAGCTAATAGTCTGCTTCCAGCTCTTAATAGTGATGCTTATTTCAACTTGTCTCGCAGATATCAACAGCGCAACTGTGATGTAGGTTGTCAGGTTGAGGTCAAAAATGGGTTCAAAATTGTATGATGTGTCTATTGTGTGAACAGGATGCGTTTTAAACAAGATCTGGCAACTGGATAACCTTGAAATAATATATTGATGTCCCAACAAGGTAAGGTCATGCTGGGTTAAAATTTACCCAATGCTGGGTTATTATAACCCATGGTTGCATAACATCAACCCAACATTGGGTTATTTTAACCCAGCGTGTGTTCTGTCCAATTTATTTTATTATCTGTCAGCTATTTTTAGAGTGTGTTCTTATAACAGCATGAATGTAAATGGTATTTGACACAAGACACCCACGAATGCAGACGAGAAACTGAAAATATGTGCATCTAAAATATGCTGCGTTATTTTCAACCTAGCATTGGGTCAAAAAGCGACAGCCGTTGGGTAAAATTAACACAAACATTTTTATATTTGACCCAACATTAGACTAAAAGTTGCCTTCAGTCATTTCACAATATGAATTTAACCTGGCACATACATTTGTACATTCCACTGTGTTGAGGTCACTGTGTTACTTTTCCCTCTAGTAATTTTGCATAAAGACAATTAAAACTTTATCTTAGCCTCCAAAAGCATTCTAAAACTCACAATGCATTCAATGTAGTTAGCTTTCAGCAGGCTTATGGGGACTATATGCTTTGAATGACTTTTGATTTTTAATTGAACACGCCAAGACATTCACAGGACTCAGGAGAGGGCAGGGATGAAGTGAGCCCGATTACAGAGCGCTATGCAAACGGGTTCATTCCTTTATAATTAGGATGGATTCCTTAGTTCCGCTGAACTTGTTACTGACTTCCAGTAACTTAAATGCAAATTCAGGACCCGCAGCTACACAGATACTGTACAACTATCAAGCCGTCAAGTTTCAAACCGCGCATTGACTCAGCAAATTCGCAAGAGACCGGAGATCAAAACACATACGGACTGCATCATGCATACTTCATGTGGCACAACCCTCCAAAACTGTGGCATTATTAAGGGGAGGCGAGCATCTGATTGCATCCCATGAAGAATGCATTTTCTCAAGATCCCATTACGAAAGCTACAGTGCGTACAGAGATTTTAATGGCAGGGAGAGCTCAGCCAACAACTGTGCCGCTCCAAATCAATCAATGAATAAAACAACACGGCTGGCTTCTGGCCGGCTGGGTGCTTTTAATTTCCAGCCCAAATCAGCGGCCGTGCTCTTTTCAATTTTTCAGCGGTTTCTCAAAGCCTCTGTTTGCCAAAGCGTCTCCAGACAGCCGCCGTTGTATCATCCGTCCCGCCGTCCATCGGGAAAGTGCTTGGAGGGGCTTCCTATGATGATGTCAGTGGAAAATAGGCCCCTATTAATTACTGATGTGGTCTCAGAGCAGGGACATGGCAGCAGGTAAATGAGATTCAGGAAGAACAGCTGCAGCTCCTCATCTCCTGTGCCGGCTATTCTTAGACGATAAAGAGCAGGCCGGATGGCCACTTGCAGAAAGAGCCAAAGAAATTAACAGTTTCCAAATGTCCTTGAATAATGGACTTCCATCAGAGAAGTGGCCCTTTTCCCGTTTTTCGCGCTCGTACAAAAGCGGCTCTAAAAGGAGCAGAGACATGCAAGGGCAGAGAAAATTGAGACGAACTTGAGACGAAACATTCATGCAGAATGTAACCTATTCCATTTGATCATTTCAGCACCTGAGAGGACATCTGATGACACTTGAGTTTTGAGTTCTCAAGCGGACGTCGCATTAAACATTCATCAGCTTTTTTAGTCGTTCAAAAGCTCTATTTGTTCTAGAAGTGTATCTTTATTGAAGATTCAAACTCTTCAAATAGTGAAAAGTGGATTCGTTTTCAAAACTGGGACAGGGTCAAAACTTTTAAATGATAACTGATTCATGCACATTGTGGCTATCTGTGCTATCTGAGCTACCCATTCTCACCAAGATGCGTACAAATGACACGCAGTGTGATTATTGTGCAATAGATACGCCAGTCCTTCCCCGGCAAATTTGTTTTCTGTTTTTTTCCCATTGTCGCTTGGGTTTAGGGTTAGATTTCAGATTTGTTTAAGCAGGTTATTTAATATACAGGTTTCTCTATGCTTTTGTCTATATTTAAGCCATGGTAGCTTGGAGTTGGGGTTAGAGATGGGGTTTGGGTTAGGATGTCATTTTTATATAACAAAAAGTTGTTCTAACCCTAAACCCAAGCGACAATGGGAAAAAAAAACAGAAAACAATTGAGAAAACAATAAATAAAACGTCACGAAACGATTCGCCATATAAGTGAATGGGAAGGACTGGCGTATCATATGCATGCAAAATCGGAATTTGGCGTATCTATTGCACGGCAATCAAACTGCGTGTCATTTGTACGCTTTTTGGTGAGAATGGGTTGATCTGAGACAGTTCACGCTCAAGTTTTACATACGTTTACAAAAGAAGATTTTTTTACCTCATTATTCATTCGACGATTGTTGGATATGTGATGATAATACAACAAAATAATGATGTAGCCTTATTCCTGAGAGTGAGAGTTTTCATTTGATATAAGACTTGTCATGCTTGAAAAATATGAAATATGTGAATATTACTTGATATAAAAAATATGAGGGGGGGGGGTGATAGTGTAAATGAAGTGTTAATTACTTTCTTACAGTAAAAATTTGGTCAAAGTGATGCATATCTGCAGAAAGTGGAGATTTTAAGCTTTCAAACAGTATCTCATATGTGGTACAGGGTCCATGACAGACCATTAAAAATTAAAGTCATAATAATTAATTTTGGACCCGGTACAGGGTCCGCAGAGTTAAATTGGTTAACCAGTAAGCAATTTTGTGTTTGAATGACATCTAATAGCCTCTACAGACCAGACTAAACTAAAAAAGGGCAAAATTTGGGCTGAACATTTACATTTTGGGCTGAAAGACATCTAACCTTAGTCTATTGAAAAAAAAGAATTAAAACAAAAAACTCTTCACTGTTCACTTATCTCATGTTAATTTGTACGGATTTTACAAGTAAGCCAATTTCTATGAATTGGTACGAAGTGAATCATACAAAAACATACGATTATCATAAAAAACAATAACGAAACCCCACCCCGAACCCTGTCCCAACCCTAACATCACTGGGGCAAAAGCAAATTGTACAAATATGTACAAATTGTTACGAATAAGCCACCTCGTTAAATATGTACGAATTGCCATGAGACAGCGTTGTTCATCATACACCTTTGAAGTTATTTTTGCAAAAACAACACGTAACCAAATTCAGTGGGTTCAGAAGTGGGTTACTCATGCCTAACTTTTTTGGGTCTATAGGTAACCCAGATGGTGAAATGACGCCAATTGGTTGCTGGGTACATTGTTTAACCAGTGGAACGTTCCTTTCCCATTGAGTCCCCTTGCATGTATGTGTTATCCTCGGTTTCTGTTCTAACTGCTGTAGAAATCATAGATGTGTTTGATTTCATGTGGCGTTGTGTAGACGGTTCGGTGTATGACATCAAAGTATCACCAGCGATTAAAAAGCAGTACTGTTGAGTCGCTCTATCAATACTTTGATGTTACTCCAAGGGTGTCTACACTCGGTCCTGGAGGGCCACTGTCCTGCAGAGTTCAACTCTTGCCTCCACACCTGCCTCAAAGTTTCTAGTCTGCTAGTAAGACCTTTATTAAATGCTTCAGGTGTATTTAAATGGGGTTGGAGCTAATCTCTGCAGGACACTGGCTCTTCTGTTGGACTGATTCCCACACATTTTAATGAATATTTTTTACTTGTATAATAATATCAAAATTCCGTCCCTATATACTTTACACTGAATATACGCAAGCATAATTATCATATCTGATATTGATGATGTTCTGGCCATTCAGTCAAAATCTGCTTGTGGTGTAACAAATTTGTGCCTTTTTCACACCACCTGATGAATTCATTGCAGTGTCTGTTTATTTTTGAGGAAAATAATGGGTTCTGCGTTTCGCAGCAACAGTGATGTTTTGTGGCCGGACTGATCTGAATTTGGACATCAATCTCTCTCTCTGCTGATGATGTGAGGTGCAAGGCGGATGCTGAGCACAGGTTAGCTAAAAGGTCCCAGATTCCAGCATGGCATTATTTACCGTGGTGGGAGACACACACATACATTACAGACATCCGAGGAAAGGTCATAGAGAAAGATAGAGAGCCGGAGTAAATTGCCTCTCCATCACATTATTGGGCTTTCATATATCCAAGTCAGTCTTACTGGCACACGAAGGGCCCTGACCTGAATGGTTATTCCATACACCAGTAACATTAAAGGTGTCGTAGAATGTAAAACTGTATTTACCTAGTCATAGATGAGAGTTGTGTACATAGTAATGACATATCGTAAACCTCAAACGCCATTGTTCCTTTCTTCTTATGTAAACCTTGTGCATGCAAAAGACAGCTGGAAAACAGGCCAATCTCAAAATAACACCAACTGTATCTCAAAATAACACCAACTGTGACGTTGCAGTCTAGATGTATGCCCCAACATTAAATTACACATACAATTTTGTAACAATGCTTAAAACAAAGTTGTGACTGTGCAGTTAGCGCTATATGCTAGTTAATGCTATATGCATTCAGTGTTTGGGAAAGTTACTTGAATTACAATATTAAGTTACTCCCAAAAAAAGTAACTAATTGCGTTACTTGGTTACTTTAATGGAAAGTAATGCTTACGTTACTTTTTAGTTACTTGCGTTACTTTTTTTGGCTGAGGCTTGATCTCTTTCAGGCCTTGCAGGTGTTTTTTATGACTGAAAAGTTTTGCATTCATCTCAGTTTCTGACCCAAACTGTTCCCACACAGGCGTGTACGCATAGAGTGCATAATGTGACTATGTTCAGTTTAATTTAGTACATAATTTTTTCAATCAAATTAATTCAACTAAAAAAGTTACTTGCATTACTTTTTTAAAAAAGTAACTCAAATATTTATGTGTACATTTAAAAAGTAATGCATTACTTTACTAATTACTTCAGAAAAGTAATTTTATTACGTAATGCACGTTACTTGTAATGCGTTACCCCCAACGCTGCTAACGTTAGCCTGAAGTTCTACTATTGACTTTACAGTTATGTTTTGCATGTCCATACTGAAAAAAAAAAACACACACTTACCACTCGTAATTGTCCATTAACAACTATCTATTGTAAAGACCTGCCCTGACAAACAGCCAATCAGAGCAGAGCTTAAGATTATTATTCATGACCCTTTTAAATAAGGTAATAATAGACCAATTCTTTATAAGGCAAAATCCGAGGGTTGTAAATGGACATGTTAAACCATCTCTGGATCATTTTTGCACTTAATAAACCACATACATCCTATGCAGATATCAGAGAATAATTTAACATATTATTTCAATGCATCCTTTGGCACCTTTAAACATAATAACATAGTTAAAACATTAAAGCCTAACAAATAGAGATGTGCTTGGTGAGAATTGGGATGCAATACATTAGAGACTTATTCACAAATGCTGGTTTTGCAGAGTATTAAGGATTCATTTACCAAAAGTACACTGTTAGAAAAAATTGTCAAAAAATGGTCCCTAGCTTTCACTGCGCCGCAATCCTTTGCCCTCCTAAAGAGTTCATATTAGTACCTCAGAGGTACATATTGGTACAAAATGTATCCCTATATGTACCCTAATGGGTAGGGAGACACTGTTCCAGTGACAGTCTAGAGTGCCCTGAAAAATGGACACTGTGTCATCCAAGCCAACATCTAACTGAACCCATGATGTTGGGCTTTAATATTACTGGTGATAATACTTAGCATTTAACAGATCATTAGTTAATCTCCATTCATATGGTTGAAGAAATTGATTTCTATGCTGCATTTTCATTTATATTCATACATTTGATTACTGAATGGATTAATTATAGCGATGCTAACTTTACTAACTATTTTCTGATAGTAGCATTTACAATATACCTTTTGCGTGTTTGCAAACAGAGATGACGTTTTTTGTGGGCGGAGCCCAACTGGTGGCAGAAAGTGAATGCTTCTCAATAACTGTGTGAAGTGTTTTAGCGTTAAACTGTGATTTTTATGGATCCGGTGGTCTATAGAAGTCTGTTTCCCCTATATTTCTCTTAAGTGTAATGTTTCTTATAACGTTTTCACCAAGTTACGTAATTAAAAGTTTAAATGGCTTGGCTACTGATATGTGTGTGTGCATGTATGTAATGTACATGTATGTTCTTTATTGGTAAATCAATTATTTTTACAGTATGAATCGCTGAAGTACTTATAAGAGCAAAACTATCATGTATTCTATATAATATCATTTATGAAATATTTCATCATTTTCCTGTTTTCAATTTCTTCCTTATATTTTTAGCCTACGTGTTTGTTCTAAAACTATTATGTTTACATACAAATTAATTTGTATAGGCCTGTTTATATTTTATTAACACTTTACATCGTGTGTGTGTGTGCTGTGTGCTATGTTTATATATTAGTAAACATCATAATTTAGAACAAACAGGAAGAAGACATATAAGATATAAGGTAAAAAGAAGTAATAGAAAACGAAAAAAAAATACGAAAACTTTAATAAATGGTAATACTATTGATATTATGAACTCATTCAAATCTTTAATCTTTCTAAATAAATGATAAACGTAACGTGATGAAAACGCTATAAGAGACACATATAGGGAACAAACTTCGACAGAACACCGGATATCTTCTCTTATTATTTTCTATTTAAATTATTAAAAGATTTCCAAATGATTTCATTACTCCAGTTTGTCCAGTTGAGGGCTTTTATTGCAACCATAAACACCTACGTTTATCTTCAAATGGTGTCTTCAACGACGGTATACTATAAAAATGAAGGTCATCTATTTTGGCATTCCTATTCTGACACTCAACAGCACAACAAAACATTTTCTAGTGAGTTATATTGTTCGTTTCACTCATGTCTCATTCATTTCCACTGTTTTTCTGCCACCACATGCCTGCGTGACGTAACTGTGACGTCGACTCGCAAAATGTCTATAGGCAGCATTTTTCTACCCAAATAGTTGTTTAGAGAATCAATAATGATGTCTACAAAAGCTGCACTTTCTCCCATATGTAACATTCAAAAGTTTATTTAGACTATTTATGTAAATTAATTGATGCCAAAAATATTCACTAATTCACAAGTCTACGTGCTCTACTGTATCTTACTTATGAAAGTTTAAATGAGGTTCAAAAACTTTTATTGTTTTTATCAGATGCTTGTGCTCCTCTATAGCTCAGTGGTAGAGCATTGTGTTAGCAGCGCAAAAGGTCGCGAGTTTGAACCCAAGGGTCACACATACTGATAAAAAATTTATCTCTTTTGTTTTGCACTGTAAGGGGCTGTTTACACTTGGTATTAAGATGCGTTTTCATCGATCGGATCACAAGTGGATGAGAGAGACACATCACGTTTACACCTGGTATTTAAATCTGTCTCTTTTGTCCACTTTCGACCGTCTTCTGTCCTGAATATGGTGGGCGAGTCCCTCTCCTGTCATTTAAACGTGAGCAGGAGTAATGACGAGTTTATATGGACGCAAACTAATATTATGTCGGAGTTCGCTGCTTGTGTAGTAAGTAAACATACTGCACAGTGTTTTGTACATGTATATGTTAGAGCTTTCTATGAATTTTCTGTGCAATTGATGAAATAGGATCGCAAAACTTTCACACACTTGCAAAATAAAACTGCGGTGATCAGCCGCTTTAAAGCAACACTAAAGAGTTTTTGCTCTTTGCTCCCCCTACAGGTTAGAAGCGTATTTGTCCATTACCACTGTCGTAAATACTGCATCATAGCTGGCTCTGATTGGATTGTAGGTCTGCCGTTAAGCAAGTTTTTGTAGTTTTCACTCGAACTACAGGACCGCAACCCGACGGTTGGAAACTTCTTTAGTGCGGTTTTGGCCGATAGAGGACTGCAAAGCGAATGTGAAAGTGCCGTTCAACCTGTTTCGAGTGGATGAACGACTGAAACTTTTTTGGAAACATTATTTTAAGTTAAAAAAACTCTTTGGTGTTGCTTTAATTTTATCAATGAAAGGCTAAAATAGTGCTGCACACCGTGTGTTCGCGGCAGAAGACGTAAAACATTATGTTTATCACCTCAGATTAGATAAAGGGGCGGAGAGAAGGCGGTCGCGTGTGGCTGTTCGAACACATTCAACCACATGTGCGTTTACACTACAAAAGCAATCCGATCGAAAGGGGTTTCGACTACCTCTAAATGTGGTTGACAGTGGTCGAAAGTGGACGAGCTCAAAACATTTTTAACACCGTTTACACCTGGCATTAACGTCGTCCACTTGTGATCCGATCAAGGAAAACGCATGTTAATGCCAAGTGTAAACAGCCGAGTCTGTAAGTCACTTTAGATAAAAACATCTGCCAAATGGGTATACCTAAATATACAGTAGTAAGCTTATAGCTATCTTTTTTTTTTAAATAGTAGCTTGACTTTGAGAGTGATTGTAAACCCCAAAATGAAATTCTGTCATCATTTACTCACCCTCGTTTTGGGTTCTTTATTCTGTGGAACACAAAAGATTATAAATGATGGTAAACACACAGTTGACAGTATACTGTACCCAACGATTTCAATAGGAAAAATGAATACTGTGAAAATAATTTACTGTATCAAAATACCTTCTTTCATGTTCTACAGAATAAAAAAAACTCATACAGGTTTATAACAACATAAGGGTGAGTAAATGACGACATAATTTTCATTTTTGGGTAAACAGTGAGTTGCTGGCAACACTTGTTTTGCATCCTAAAACCCATCTGGATCCATTCTGAAATGACATCTCCTGAAATGCATTAGAACGGAGAGGAATGGCAACATTCATTGAAATTTTAAAGGCGTTATTTCCTAACAGGCCTGGAGTCATAGGTATTCGAACACAATGATTTATCACCCCTGGCTTTTATGTCTATTGGTTACAATCCTCTGGTCCTGATTGAAATAAAGTGCAGCGAATGTTTTCCCAGGACATGTAATTTCAGAGATGAATGACCCTGTCCTCATTTACTCCCAGAGATTGTGATCCACAGTACACCTCCAAGTTCTTAGTGACCATTGCACAGAAATATTTCCCAACATCCGAGACTCGTCTTCCCATCTAAAACACTGGGATTTCACCTCAGGCGATTGCTAACAAAAGACTGTGACTAACTTTAAATCAGACTCGGCGTGAGTCTTAAAAAATTAATTTGGCATAACATTGATGAACCTGATAATGGAACGTCTCAACTCGATTCTCATTTATTCCTTCAGCCAAATTGATTCGGTCAACTGCTGATTCAGTATGTTCCATATATATCCATGAAATCCAATGAGTGAATGTCAGAGTAAAAGCTTGCTATTTATCATCCGCTATAAAGACGTTTCACAGATGTCATCCGGCGTGAAGTGTCGTACCAAAAGCTCGGTTTCTCCTCGGTAAACACCACCCCATCTAATCACACATGTTCAGGCCACATCTACAGACGCGTTTTTGGATGCTGAACAGTGTTTCGAAATTGCTTGGCCCATGTTTATCTAACAGTAAATTATTTACGGCCCACTGCTCGGAAATCCCATATTCCAGATGTACTAGTGCATCATTTCCATATGTGAACGCGTTGAATGAGCACAATCTTTCCATTGGGATGCTGTAAATTTGTGTAACTCAGCAAATCTATCCCTCTCAGGGCAGATTTTTAGTCCTCAACCATTAGCTGGAGTAAATTAACAACATATAACTACAGCAGTTTGGAATGAGAGCGACGAGTGGCTTGTTGTCGTCGAGCACAAAAGGATGGGGATATCTGTGAGTGTGTGTATTTGATGGAGCGCCCGGGTCTGTGTGGCAGACCTGTGCTGTGTTTGCTTTAGTCAGGGGTCTGTTTTGGAAAGATTCTCTGCTAAGCTGAACACAGCGAGCCGTGGTTTTCTCAAGTGTACTTAGTGTCCAGGCAATGTCTGACAGACGGGGGATAAATCTGTCAATTTAATGTGCCCACTGAGCAGGAACATTATGTTTGACTTCACCTGTTCTTATCTGGTCCACAGAGCCATCACGATTTTTCAGGTTTTAATTTACTTCCTCTTGGACGCTGTCGCTTCGCTCAAGCGAACAATGGCGCAAACAGCCGTTTATCATGGCACGCCACTTTAGATGCATGTAAAAAAGTGAATGAAATTCGGATTGTATTCTTTTCTTTGAACGCGATTCACCAGGACACAGTGGATTCTCTATAAACCTTGTGTTATTTTTGTTTACTAAATTGTTAACTGCTGTGAACTGCTGCGAAACTGCTGTTGGCCTTTAAAAAACAGAAAAACACAACATTCATGGTTAAATAATGTCGTGTATATTTTTGCAACTCTTAAGAACTCATCTGAGGTATTTGAGAAGTGGGGTAAAGTGTCGGTTTCAAATAGGACGCTGTGTGCACTGCCAAGCGATTTGCGCTATGCTGGCCAGACCAAAGTAGGCAGAGTTTTCAAAACTTTCAGTGGGAGTTCTAGACGTCTAGTCATTTGATTGCTGTTCCACCTTTCATGCAGTAGAAAATATGTATCTGTCCCAAGATAAAAAGCGAGCGATAGCACACGCCCTATCTACAATAAGCTACCTGACTTAAAACACACCTGACATGCCAACTTGAATTGATTTGTGTTTCCATGACACAGCTTTTCTTCCGACATCTCTATAGGAGCGTAAACTTGTATTATACAGCTCCGGGAATTCCGACACGCACAGTATAAGCTTTTCGTCCATTTTGCTTTTACGCTTGTTTGGATGCCCCAATTCCATTGGCCGCGCATGTAATCGTCACAGAGTACGGTGCAAAAGTTTAATTAATTTCCACTGCGCTCGCGCTTTGGTCGACGCAACAACAAACTATCCTCGCGCGACACAAGCCATTGAATGAATGGGTTTTATAGCGCAGCGCACATTGCGTCCTGTGGGCCAAAACGTGTTTATAGCAGTTACAGGCGACTTTTTTGAAAGATTTTCTATGGGCATAGTGAGCGTTATGCGCGCTGTTTATGCGCACCGAATGCCTTGCATTTTTTGCCACCTGCCACAGCACACGTTTTTGAAGGAGTGCTGAGAGCAGAAAAGCACCTGAAGTCATTTATGTCTTTCCGAATAAGGAAACACTCTTTTTACAGTTTCTGCTAATATGAGAGTTAAAGGATAATTCCGGTATATAACACTTTGAGTCTCATTTCTGGTTTGTTTTGGATGAACTACAGTGATGGACACAAAAATTTTGACAATGGGTCGTGACTTGAGTTTTTGACTGATTTAGAAGCGTCTTTTGACTGCTTCAGAATGGAAGTCAATGGCCATGCACAAACATGTCATTAAAACAACACTTAACATTCATTTTCAAAACTGTACTACTCACCGAGTGGTTCGTGGTGTTCGTTGATGATTAAAAACAAGTTGTGTAGCGAAATACAGTTTCTGTCGTGTTTTATTTGGCATTTTGTAAAATTCCATTGACTTCTCTTGGAAGACTCATTGCTCGCTGATATATCACTCCGCTGCCGGGAAACAGAAAAGGGTCTGTTTACTGTTGTAGTTTTTTCACTCGGTTTCTCTCAGAAGAAATTTTTCCCATATTTGTAGGGCTGGACCAGAATATTCGAATATTCGTTCCGTGGGTTGACATTGGATTTTGAGTTTTGAGAAATATATAAATATTTTACAGCGTTAATGCAGAGCTTTCACGCTCCCGCTCTATAGGTGGTGCAGAGAGACCAACATCCATAGCCAACAGCCACCAAACGGCACCAGTGGATGAGATTGCGAATGTAAAGCGCGCTTCCTGCTTTGGCATTCACGCTAATAGTGTTGTAAATAATGTTCAGTTTCTTGAAAAAACTGATTGATTTGCTTCACAATACGTCAATATGTCACACGGAGTTATGGGGGATTACTGTTGTATTGGATATATATGCTTTAGCTCTTAAAGTGTGTGGATCTGTTGACTTGCATGACGGAGCACTGGGGTTTCTGCAAAATATCTTCTTTATTTTTCTGCTGATGAAAAAAACATATTGGATGGTGTAAGTGTTATAAATAAAGTTGATTTTAAAAGTATGCTACCGTTTTATTACAGTTTGTTGGACTACGTTCATTCATGCTTCAGACTCAAATATTGAGCGGAAGTATATACGCGGTTGTGAGGTATCTAAAAAAATAGTTCCACTATAGCAAATAACACGGATTGAAATCATACATTGCACCAATATATTTGTTTTTAATCATCAACGAACACCACGAACCACTCGGTAAGTAGTACTGTTTTGAAAATGAACGGTAAGTATTGTTTTAATGACATGTTTGTGCATGGTCATTGACTTCCATTCTGAAGCAGTCAAGAGACGCTTCTAAACGAGTCAAAAACTCAAGACACGACCCATTGTCAAAATTTCTGTGTCCATCGCTGTGGTTCATCCAAAACAAACCAGAAATGAGACTCAAAGTGTTAAATACCGGAATTATCGTTTAACATCAAAAGAGTGCTCACACTGATTGACAGGAGCTGGTTGCCTAGCAATAAAAAAGCCATGCCACACTGCTTTTTTAAGTGACCAAAAAAAGGCAATGCGGCGCACCTTGCGTTTGCAGGCGTTTAAAACGTCTAGCATTTGTCATCTAGCAGTTTGAGTCAGAGCAGTACTGGCACTTCACCTTTTATAACCAGCATGATCTCATGAAAATATGTGTGTATTTTTAAGTAAAGTACTGTATGGTTGTACCACACGTACATTTACTTTAAAACACACTGAAACGTATAATATCGACATTTTGACAGGACTAATACATAAATTATTTATGTATTAACAGCTTTACAGACGTACAGATTTGTACCTATTTATAAATATTAAAATCATGGGCATTGGCATTTCTTAGGCATGTTTTCAGTCGTATTTTCTGACTTGTTTACTCGTTTAATAAAATGTTCATGACTCACACAAAATTACACAAAATAAACAAGATTATGCTTTAGAACCTTTAAAATAAATAAAATTTCTGTAATCATTTAGTTTGTTTGCCATGACACATAAAAACGCATTTTCTCCTATGCTGTCTGCTTCTATGCAACAATAATTACATCAAAACACAACATAAATACACAAAAGTTGTTAATTTTATTCACTCACATCTTTAAAATGAATACGATTGGGAGGAACAGATCCGATTTTAACCCTTTATCCAGCGATCCTGATTATAAATTTAAATATTGTGCCTCAAGAAGCTTTACTACACATTTACAGCAGTGATATCAAACGCTCATTGGCACTTGCATGCTACGTCACAGATTTGCGATATTGATTGCTGTCTTTCAGTAGATGTACTTTTGAAATATGAAATGCGCGTCTTGACAGAGAGAAGCTGGATTAACGTTCTCGTGGATTAATAACTTTACTACTTCTCTGTACTTCAGAAACTCCAGAAAGGACCGCAACTGCAGCACATCATCATTTTACTACTTTTGGTACTGCTTTTGAAATTTTGTAATAAACATTATAAATAATTGTGATTACACTATGTCTGCTTGTTATGATTTTAGTAAACAATTTTGGGTAGGATGTACTGTATTAGCAAATATCTTTAAAATGGTATATTGCTACTATTGTTACAAAACTTTTTCTACACATTTCTGTCCGTTACGTGGAATAATATTAAATGAATACATTACGTATTTTAAAAATTTTGTATAAATAGAAAAAATGTTTGGGGTAGGGTGGTAAAATTATCGATAAAATAGTTAAAGTGAAATTATACAGCAATCTTAATGTTGCAAATACGTCTACATTCTAGGCTTCAGCATCTGTTTAAACGTACAAAAAGTATGTTTTGTGTTTTTGAAAGCTATGTGTTACATATTAACAATGAGACCAGGCTGTTTATAAAATGAGATTTTGGCCAAACGACAGAAAAAAATTAGCGCCCACATAGCTACATTAAACATTAAGGGGTGGTTTTCCTGACATGGTTAATCCATAAGGCCCATTTTAGTCTGGGACTAGACTTAAGCCCTGTCCGTGAAACTGCCCCTATAACTCTTCACTGCATCAGATGCGGATGTTTTAATGACAGGCAGAACTCATATATCTGACATTGGCTGGTCAAAAAACACATGAAAGTGTCTGACCATATAAAGCCACAATATCAACTTTCCACCCAACGGTGTACGTGTAAGCTTCAGTTCTAACAGGCTTGCAAATCTCTGACATTTATTTTCAGTGTGATAAATCATGGGATGGCATAGTGCAGACTTGCATCTCTCATGTGTCGTTCATCACTGCTCTTATGAGCCTATGAGCTGAGGCAACAACTGCTTTGTTTGTATTTCGCTCATTTGGCCAGTCAGTACATTGAAAATTGTGTTTGACCCACGGATATAACAGAATCCTACCATTATCACTGCTGTGCCTCCGAGCAGTCCCAAAGAGACCGACTATATATGTGTGTGGTCTCATTTGTCCATCTAACCCGAAAAGCCAACTGTGATAAACTACCTTGTGATTTTCATGAACTTTCACAATGTCTATAAAACATGACAGACATGCTTTTTTAAGAGCAGTATGGGTTTCTCTATAGGTTTTGCATGTGAAGAGTTCTGATGCAAAACTCTTGAAGGGCCAGACTAAATGGGGGAAATTAGCGCAATTCCAATAAAGCGCTAATGGGAGTGGTAATATCTGTGGGTTATTTACTAAAAAGGAGCAAATTAAATAACACAGGCACAAATGCTGACTTCCATAATGACCAACACAATTTACTAGAGCAGCGCAAATTAGTTAAGGGTCGCAAATAAGCAGAGCTCATGAGGTGCCGGTGATCTACTAACACCAATTGAGTTCAGCACCACGAACATACCAGCTAATGAAGCCATAGTACACTGAAAAGAACTGGAGGACAAAAATAAAGGTTTACAAGAAGTTTTAAAAACACCTGGTATTGTGTGACTTCTAGTGACTCCTCTTTAATTTCCTAGAGGAAATAATAAATAACATGGCATTGCAAACAATATTTTTGAGTAATATGTTCCTCTAGCCTGGTAATACCATCCTCTGCTATTTTGCTTCGCTTCATAGACAAAGTCTGGCTGGGCATAATTGACAATCGTTTTCCTTCTCGTGGGAGGGGCTTGTCTCTATTTTTGACCCATAATGGGTAAATATTGGCAAAACACATGCTGGGTTAAAAATTAACCCACGCTGGGTTAAAAATTACCCAATGTTGGGTTGTTGTTATGCAAACATGGGGTATAATAACTAGGGGTGTAACAATACATCGATATGGATCGATACATTGATTTTATTTATAACGATTTGATGCATCGATGCCACACTTAAAAAATCGATTTGAGGTACCTTTATTTTGACACTCAACGTCCTCATTCCTTGACGTAACATCCATTTACACATTTCCGCAAAAGCGTGCATTTCTGTTTATTTTCATCTGCTAGCATCAGCAAGTGAAGCAGCAAAAACACAGCGAAAGAGACAGAAGACGAGCGTGTGTTTAGCACTGCAGGTGATATTGTCCATGCAAAACCCAGTGTCCTCTCTCTTAACCATGTTGGTTAGTTGTTTTTATTAAAGACATTTTTTATTATTCAATTTAATTATTTTTTTTCCCCCAAACTACCTCAGTGATTGTCACTATTGCACATTTTGGCACGAAATATTGAAAGACGTTGACTGTTGCCATCATAAGCTTGATTTTATTTGACATTTTGATTCATTTTTCTTTATTTCATTTTTTTAATTTGGTTAGTTTGTTGTTGTAAATGTTCCAATTGGTACAGAGGTTGCACCATTTTCAAATAGTTTAATTAACTGTTCATGTTTTGGTTGCATTTGTAAGTAAAAATTTAACTGCCTAACCAGGAACATAATTTAAAAATGTCGACAAATTAACCGAATCGGATCAAATCGTAATCACATCAAAGAGATGTTTGATGTATCGGCAAAAATTGCATCGTTGGCGGAGAAAATCGATTTTGAATCGAATCGTAATGAACTGTCCGATTTACACTCCTAATAATAACCTAGTAGTTGGAAAAAAACAACCCAGCAAAATTAACCCAGCCATTTTTTTGAGTGTGTGTCTGGCATGATTTCTTGTTCTTGATTTCTTGCATTTTTATAAGACTTTTAATGCATTCTGCCTAAAAAAGATATTTCTGAATAGCCCGAAGATGGGATTAAGCAGATTTGATGTGAAAGTATTTAATGAACGTACAGTAAAGTATTTTTTAAGGAGGTGACGTCAAAGGCGGAGTTCACAATGTTTTAAAGCCAATGTTGACATTTGAAATCACCTAAACATACACGCTGCTACTCCAATAGAATCTGGACCTTCTTTTGATAGACCCGCCCCACACATACGCAACCCTGGCAAGGATGTCGGTTAGTAGACACGCCCCTTACTGCTGATTGGCTACAAGTGTGTTTTGGTAGTTGGCCCGACTCCCTTTTCCAAAGCGTTTTTCAAACATTGTGCACTCCGCCTATGTATGACAGAAAGATAGATGGTGCTTACTGTCTGAATGTTTCAAAGTAACTTTTAACTTTTAATGACAGATTTGGATCAAACATGCCACTGTCATGAATAATTCTTCAGCTGCAGTGTTCATCTGTAACTGAAAAGATAACAGAGCCACAAGGAATCCATCAGTAATGTTTATTATATTTTGCAGTATCTGCACATCAGCTAACGCTCTCCACCTTCTAAAACTTGCCCACTGGTAATGGATGATTTTTCCTTTGCAAGGGCTCAGGAGACTGATGTATGTGTTAGCATTAGGTAACTTGTCACTACAAATAAGAGAGACAAGTTGAAACCTGTGCACTGAAGCATCTCTCTCTCTCTCTCTCTCTCTCTCTCTCTCTCTCTCAGAATAAACTAAAACATTGATTCACACAATGCAAGGATTTACACGGGTCTCTACCTCGTGTCCCCTCTTTACCCCATGCCTCCCCCTTTGGTCTTTTTAGTAATGCTGGGATGCCATAATCTTTCTGATTTTCCTCTTGCATTCTAAATGCCAATCTCTAAATGTCGGCACATAGGTTAGAAACCGCGTGTGTCCGGGCATCAATGTTTTGATTTGCTTTGTTGTGGAAAGGATTTTCGAATGGAGCCCTCCGGTCACAGTGATAATCCTGTAAATCAGATGGGATGCATTCTTCTCAAAACGAATGCTGGGTAGAAAGATGAAAGGGAAATAAATAGATGCATTTTTACCTTGTCAGAGAAAACATTATCAGAATTAACTTAACATATTAATATTGTCAGTTACTAGTCCTGAAAGTTCAGATATCTTTCAGGGTTTGACATTCTTTTTCATTCGTTTTATTGCATGGAGGAATGCTGCTTTTGCAAATCAAAATTGAATGGACTGCACAAACAAATATGACACATGTATTGGTACTAGTTGCCACAATAAGTTTACCTTCAACTAGCACATTTTTGATGAATTCATTTCAAGATATGCACTTATCTCTGGCATTATTTGAAAATGCTTCAGATTGATATCACATGTCTAAAATATTTATGGCATTATTTACGATTCAGTGTGAGAATTATGCATCAGGTTGAACCTAAGTTGATGCTTTATTAATCATTTGATTAAATCATGTGTCAAACAAAAAATATGAGCACTGAAGCGTTTGTCATACCATTTTATGAATAAACCTCATGCAATTCAATAACGTTAGAAAAACATTGCTGGAATTGGGTTGAGATTTTTTCCATCTGATAAAGATGAAGTTTTATGAAAAATGAGGAAGCGAATGTTGTTTTTTTTCTCAGTCTGGAGATCTGTTAAAGCATCTCTTTGCAGTGCCTAAATACAAAGATTTATCAGCCCACACATACAGTATGCCTGCTGCTTAACACTTTTTTTACAGCACTTGTAACACACATAGGTAAGGTATGCATTATGCATGGCTTGAAAATCAATATGCACTGTGTTAAATCAATGTGTATGTGTCGATTTGGCCCGTGTGACAGATTGAAGTGATATTATCTGAAATCCTGAACTTTGATATGTATATTTCAGATCACAAAGGTAATTAGGTCTATTGATGAGTGACATCCATTCACACATACTGAGTCCATTAAACGCATTAGAGGAAACATCATAGAGCTCTACGTCGTCTCATGACCCTTCTGGCTATTTCAGGAATGAAAATATCCAACATAACCCACAGCCCCCAGCACTTTCAATGATTAGCTATTGCATAACCTTTAACAGTGCCAAAGGGTTAAAGCCCAGTTTTAATGTAATATGAACTTTAATGAGCCTCGGGAGATTTCTTGGGCTCTAATCCAAAAGAACAATTTGGGAGAATTGTGGGAAGCTTATTAAGTTGTCAACATCACTGTTCGCACCCTGAAAGCTGAAGTAACGTGTTATTTAAATGTACAGAAAATCATCCTTTTACCTGGACATTGAATGAAGAGATAAGACAAAATAATTTGCATTACCATTTTCTATCGTTGTCCATTTCTCATATAAGCATGAAGAGAGGTTTTCAATTTATTCATTGTGCATCACAGTGATGATTTTGAAATGCGGGCATGTATTCAATGTACTGACAATGATTATAAAATGATGAGCAGGCTACTTAAAGCAGATTGTGTGATACAAAGGTATTGCAGAATGAAAGTGTATGGCTAGAAACAGTAAACATTCAGAATTAACATTCACAGCATCATACAGTACTGCTGCAACTTGATAATGATTTCATTCCTGTACTCGGGGTAATGAGGAACACAAAACACATTAGACATTAGAGAACACACCAAATGTTGGTGCCAAAGGAATTAATCCACATTTGTTCATGCTTTGAATATATAATAAACAAACTGTGCTAGAGAATTTTTATCTGAACTATCCCTAAAGACATTTAGAATATGAATCTTGACAGATGGATACTTGAAAAAGCATGTCGTCTGAATGAATGTAAAATGTTGACTATCATGGGAAATAATGCCAGAACACATACTGTACATAATAGGTTACATTTATAATATAACAACATACTACGCACTGCACAATATGTACTTTATACCGCCAACTAATTAAGGCAAATTATATTTTTTAAAACAATTTGCACTATGCAATTTCAGTATGATACAGTGAAGTTGCATGACCTTATTTTGTATGTTAAATTCAGCTGCTGGTTAATTATCTTGGAAATAGCTCTTATCTTGGAAATGAATCCAGTTGCATTTTTTATTTAATTTCAATCCTAAAAAAAGCTTAATATTTGTCAGTAATATCAGATCAGTTGAGTTGTAAATGTCATAAATATTTAAATTTGCAGCTACACTGCAGTGGCGCCTCGTGACTGCTCTTCCGAGGGGCGCAAATTCAAAATATGTGTTCGGAGTGTCATGTGTGTTGCTCGTGTTTTCAAAATATGTGTTTGTTGCAGCTCAGTCTCCTGAAGATGCGTATAAATAGCACGAAGTGTAAAGCTCGTGCAATACATACGTCAAATTCCACTTTGGCGTGCATATGATACGCAAGTCCTTCCCATTCACTTAAACGGTGCATCTTTTTTTGTCGTTTTATTTATTGGTTTCTCAATTTTTTTGCTTTTTTTACCATTTTCGCTTGGGTTTAGGGTTAGAACAACTTTTTGTTAAAGCTCCACTGTGTAGGATCTACTCCCATCAAGCGGTGAAAGTCTATATGACAACCAACTGAATATTACTTTCTAGGCCCCCCCATTCGGAACGCGTTTTAACTCGTACGGTGGCCCGGCCGTGTCATGCCAAGGTTAACATGGCTTCCAGTAGCTACAAAGCAAAAGCAATGAAAAAAATGAACAATTTGCAATGTCATTTGCGTGTGATCCATCAAAGCACACAGATTTATGTTTAACATGGAAAAAGTCTAATTGTCATGATATGTCCGCTTAAAATCACATACAAAAAGCAACCATAAACGTAGCTTAGACACTTCTTTTTTCATCGACGCGAGGAAAAATATCACAGGGGCTGTTAAACTTGGTATTTAGATGCGTTTTCGTCAATCAGATCACAAGTGGACGAGAGAGACACATTACTTTTACACTTGGTGTTTAAATCCGTCTCTTTTTGTCCATTTTCGACCGTTTCTCTTCAGATTACTGAGGAGATGGTCTGTGGACGAGTCCCTCTGTCATTTACTCATGAGCTGGAGTAATGACGGGTTTAAATGGACGCGAACTAATATGTCAGAGTCCAATGCTTATGTTTAAGTAAACGTTACATGTCCGTGTATATGTAAGAGCTTTCTCTGATATTGGTGAAATAAGATCGCTCAACTTTCACACGCTTGTAAAATGAAACGAAAGACGCGCAGATCAGACGCTTTTATCAATGAAAGGCTAAAAATAGCGCTGTACACCGTGTGTTTGTGTTAGAGGTCAGAAAAGATGAAAAACATTTATCTCAGTACCTCAGATTACATAAATGGGCGGAGAGACGGCGTGTGGCTGTTCCAAGACATTAAACCGCATGTTTACACTAACAAGTGTTACGCATACCCATGCTATAGTTAGCCAAGGAACTATAAAACTTCAAGTTTACAACATAAACTGTATAGATGTAAACGAATATGCTGAATTACCTGTGGTGAAGATAGAAAGTAACTTCAGTGTCCATTGATTGAGCCCCATCTTGGAAAACTAACTCCAATATTGACTTTGGTCTTGATGTTTTTCCTGTCGCGTTGTCGTTTAAAATCCCTGTTTCGCTTCCTTGGCGACTTGTTTTAATGTCCTCGAGAATAGTTCTTCAACAGGCTTTCAAAGCAGATCGCAGGTTTATCACGGCGTGCGGCCGAAGGATTCAGTCTAACGCAGGTTGCATATCCGGGCTGCATACGTCATCAAGCCTGGTTTATTTAAATTAACTGAGCATTACATTCGCAAGTCATAAGCATATTACATCAATTTACAATTAACTAAGAATAAATGTCAGCTTTATAATTGTTAATATTCTGAAATAAGACTGTCTTGATGACGTATACCGCCTGCACATGCAACCTCCGTAGGCTTCAGCTCGCGGCCAGCTTGAGTGTACTCTGAAAGCGCGAAAGGCGGAGCTTGAATTTCAGGAATGTCCCTCGTCGGCGAATGTATTTCAAAGATGGAGGCACAACATGGATTCAGCCAGAGAGCGCTACGGCGGTATGTATTTTAAATAGCAGATTCTACACTTACGAGAATACTTTGATTAGTGGGGTGGAAGTAATTACACATGAATGAGCACATACTTTTGGAAGAAAACATGGGTTTTTGCTAAGAATTAACTAAAAAAAGTACACACTGGAGCTTTAAATAAAAATGACATCGTAACCCAAACCCCAACTCTAACCCCAACTCCAAGCGACCATGGCTTAAATACGGACAAAAACATGGAGAAACCTGTATATTAAATAACCTCATTAAGCAAATCTAAAATCTAACCCTAAACCCAAGCAAAAATGGTTTAAAAAACAGAAAAAAATTGAGAAACCAATAAATAAAACGACAAAAAAAGATGCACCGTTTAAGTGAATGGCATATCATATGCACGCCAAATTGGAATTTGGCGTATGTATTGCACGAGTTTTACACATCGTGCTATTTATACGCATCCTCAGGAGACTGGGTAGGTTTGTTGTGTCATATGAACCATGTGCATCACGTGTTTTGTCAAAATAAGTACCTGCTGCACACGCGTCAAAACCATTTATGATAAAAAAACAAAATACACTCAAGAATACACTCAAGACACTCCCTTAACAGTAAACTCTGATTACGCATGAGATTATGCGAGTATCTCTTTTATCATAAACCCTTTAGACGCATCTGCAGCAGGCACTTATTTTGACAAAACACGTGATGCACATAAGTTCACCCGACGTGCCGAACACATATTTTGAAATTACGAACGACACACATGACGGGCTACATGTTGTGACGAACTTCGCATTTTGCGGCCTCGAAAAAAGTCGTCACCGGCCGCCGGTGCTACACTGTAAAAAATGCAGCATTTTTTTCAAATCAACATATATTTTATGCTACTTTAATATGTTTATGTTATTTTAAGTTAAACAACTTTTGTTGTTTTTGTTTCATTTTTATAAGTTATGTCAACAAGTCACAGGCCAATACTTAAAATACTACGTTGAATTCACTTGCAAAGTTGTTTTAACTTCATACTGTAAAAAATATAATTATATATTAATATAAGTCAATTCAACCCATTTAAATTTTTGACCTGTAATAAGGTGACATAACTTATAAAAATAAGTTGAAATTGTTTTACTTAATTTGTTAAGTTAAAGTAAATATATATGTTGATTTTTTTACAGTGTGCATTCTTTTTATATTGTAAAACTATGGATATGGCAAGAAATTTAATTTAAGCACATTGAATTGTGAGGTCAGTACATGTATATTTAAGCATTTAGCAAACACTTTTATCCAAAAGTGAGGAAAGCAATAAACTAAGGCTGGGATCATACTACAGGATTTTTCAAATCCTGGCCGATTATGAAATCTGGCTGCAGCGCACACATAAGGAGAATCTTGACAGATTTTCTTCTTTAAAATGTTAAACATGCTTGCGCTATGATTTTGAAATCGCTTAGTGTATCACAATATATTATAGCCTGCACTGAGAAAACTCAAATTTACTTTAAAATAAATCCTCGTAACAATTTGCACAAACTTTTTTAATGTAAAATGTACTGCTTTTTTACCTACTTACCCAAAATCAAATAATAATGCATGAAACATTGTTGAATAATTAAGTAAATGTCACTTAATTATTTGTATTTTATAAGTTAGATTAACTAATCTAACGAATATTGAAGCATTGCTGTCCTTAAAAATATTAAATACATCTTATTTCCTGTTCTATGGTAAATTGTATATTGTTATTTTATTTAATAGTTGTATGGACTTAGTTACTCTTAGTGTTATAAATGGCATTATAACACAAAATCCATGACTGACTATAAGTCGGTCATTGAATAAACTTGATACTCCACGTAAAACATACACAAAACTGCATTTATCAGTACTGTGGTGAGAAAAATGTAATAAAATGTTCTGAACAGGGTTCATGTAGTAAACACTGATCACATGAATGGAGACAAAATAAGACAACATTAATAATACGAAAGCTTAAACCTCTATGACATTTTATCAAAATATTAATTTTAACGAATATATATAAGAAGTTAAAGTTATTGGGCCCTATCTTGCACCCAGCGCAATTGACTTTGTCAGTGATGCATGTATCATTCGTATTTTGCACCGGCGCACAGTGGGTTTTTCCCTCCAGAGACGCACGTCGGCAAACTAGGGAATGAACTTGCGCTCCCTGGGCGGTTCAGCGCAAAAAAGGAGGCGTGTTCCGGCGCAAACCATCCCTGATGCTATTTTGCAGTTTCAAAAAACAATTACGCCACTGACCAAAAAAAAACTAGTCTAAAGTTAGTGGCGCATTGCGCATGGTTCATTATGCTATTTTAAGGGCGCATGCTTGACCATAATGTATAGCGTGCACAACGCGCACACACTTTGCTTATCTAATCTACACAGATGCAACAGTTATTTTTGCAAATCATAAATTGTTACAATAAAAAAATATTAACAGATGAGATAAGGAAAATCATAGTGGTTAGCATTGTGGTGATAGTTTTTATTCATTGTGTGGCTGCGTTAAAAAATTATCATGCAAATAACGATTAAAATATTTTCATAAGTTTGTTGTGTGGCTGTATTACGTTTATTTTATGTAAATAATAATTAAAATGTTTTCATAAGAAACCTTAATGTATATGAACTTTATTTGAAAGTGTACTTTGGGGTTGGACAGCTTGCGTTTCTTGGCTTTCAGCGGGGAGGGTGGACGCAGCGATGTCCTCTGCTGGCGTCAGGTCCTGTGTAGAGGCAGATCCACCTCCCATTACATGGAGTGCCCGATTTATGCCGGCAAGCTTGGGATTCCCCCGTCTCCTGACATCATTGTAGCGCTTGGCGCAACGATGGGGATGCCAGCTGATGAGACAATTGTGGCTATTTCCTCTCATGCCTGTTTAACCTACACTGATTTGGGTGGGTTTTTCCTATCCCCATACAAAACAACTTTGACTGCTCTTACAAGAACGTCTGTCTCCTCGGCTGTGAACCGCTCCTGGCGTGTGCCTGGTAAATCCGTCATAATAATAGCAACCACCATGGAACTTGCGCCCTTGCGTTTAAAGGGAATGTTGGATAGCGTTCTGATTGGTTTATTTGACGTTACGCCCAAACCACACTTATGAATAATGAACCTACTTCAGACCAACCCCTTATTGTTTTGCGCCTGGCGCAAGAGTTATTTTTCCCGCCGGGAAAATAGCAACAGCGCCCAAGATCCGCCCACAAAGTCACTTGCGCTTTGCGCTTCGCACTTGCGTTTCAGATCGTTAAAATAGGGCCCATTATCAGTTCTTATTCTGTGAAAAAGCAGAAAATAATCAAAATATTCAGGCACAAAGAATTATGGGTATTCTTTACAACATGTGCTGATAATTTTAAGTTCATTTCACTTGAATGTTTTAGTTTAATGGATTTTATATTCTTAACTTAAATGAACTTAGATTTTTAAAGTTGTATTTAAAACAGTTAAATAACACATGAAAATATATAATACGATTTACTATTCCCAAACAGTTCATTTTGTACATTAATTAATTGTGTATTTATTTTAATTTTACTTAAGAAAATCTAGTTCTCAATAAATGTTAATATTACTATGTAAAAAAATTATGACGGTTAATCTAATATATTTTACTACACCAAAAAGTAAATTTTCTTATTGTAATCTCATACGTATTTTACGAATTGGCTAATTTGTATGAATTTGTACGAAGTGAATCGATCAGAAGCATACAAGTATCAAAAATACAACAATAACAAAACAATATCGAAACCCAACGTCACAGGGGAAAAAGCAAATTGTAAAAAAATGTACGAATGTGCTCGTACAAATTAATACGAATTGGTAAAATACATACGAATTGCCATGAGAGAGCCTTGGATATTATTAAGATTATGGTGCCAGAGGGAGCGCTTTACGTCACCTTACAGGGAAGTGGATGTAAACAAATGCAGTTTGTGACACATTTATTATTATTTTATTGTTTACATTTGCTAGCTAGTGCGCTAGCAGCTTTTTACGCTGACCGGATGCATTCAAAACCAAAGTGATTTCTCCACAGCTGTTGTTTTGAGGCAACCGTCGTGATATGTTTATAGGATGTCTTTTTCCACACTTCCACAAGACCATATCCCATCATGTTTCGCACCCGCTATTTCTAAAGGTCTATCATTTACTCTCTTCTATCATTGGCAGTTGTGAGATAATCACCCTGATTATAAAACCGAACATGCTTAATAGAATCATGACCACCCCGGTTTGCTTAGGAGTAAACGTCACACATTATAATAAAATCTGAATTGAAGGTCTTGGAAAATCTTGTGGGCCGAAAATCCTTTAGTGCGAGCCCAGCTTCAGTATGCTCTGCAGTCTGGTACACATTTGGGCATATATATTAGATTAACTGGCTATTTCATGCTTACATTATATTATCATATTCTGCACACAGTGTACATAATTCAGAACTAATACAATGTTGTAGCATGGTAGTATGCTTTTCTGTTCATCGTGTGTAAATTAGATAGTCTAGTCTCTATAGGAAATGACCTTGTTCCTTGTTTTTCCTTTCTTTTATTAACATTTGATGTATTTCTCTTTTTTTAGCAAACATAATAAATCCTGCACAATAACCTTCTTATCACCTGAGAACATGTCTTGTGATTTGAAGCCGTCATCCAGGCCTGCTCGTTTTTTCCCATCAAACTACTGTTAAAAAAACTTCATGGTCTTTTAATAGAAGCCCCCCACACATTTATTATTTTCTCCCACGCACATGCCAGTAACGCAGGCTTTATGCAAATCCATGTATACCTCTAGACAGATTCAGACATTTCGCCTTTGAAATGACTGTGGAAGAGGCGAGCGGTTTTTCTCTGTTATCCGGACATAGGTAGAGAGGTGCGCGGCCGAAAATTGTCCTTGTAGGATAACCTGATCTAAATTCAAAGTGTCACAAAGTGTAGCCCTTTGGTTTAGCAGAGAGAATTAGACAAGCCACCTCTTCTCATAAGGGAGCGTTGCGGCTACTTAAAAAACATGAAAGTTCCCCCAGAGGAACTGGACATGTCAGGGCTGGACATCTTCAGTGAAGTACCAACCAAACAACAAATCCTCTACGCTTGTGGTGTCTATCGCAAGCTGCAGTCTGTTGGTCTATGTGATTGTGTTTGATAGGTCAATGGCGTATGAAACAGTTTGTATTATTTCTTACAGCTGGTGTGTTCATTGTTTGCATTACACAAACATATTTTCAGATCCAGAAACATGCTGTTGAATCCGAACATCCACACATGTGAAGGGAATCACAGCCTTGCTGAAATTCAATACAACAGCACTCTTGCTTGTGTGATGCTGCTTAATTATACAAACTTGGACATCATGTTATAGATTCTGTAAATTCCATAATCATAGCTTTCAGTCAGATCTTAATCACAGGCCTGTAAGCAAATAATTACAGATTTAGGAAGTGATGACATTTAGTTTCCTCCACTGTGTTACACAAGAGGAGATTTCAGTGACACATACAGCAGCATTTTAGCGGTGTACTGAGAACCGTACCTATACCCAGACTCAATTTGTCTTTAAAGTTTCATAATTTTAATCCTAATATTCTTAAAAATCTAACTTGTGTTCTTTAAAATGATGTACTTGCATTATTATGCTATTTCATTGTCATATCTGATCTGTGACATAAAATGGTCTTAAAAAAAAGACAATACTATTGACATTATTTCTGGGACGATTAATCGACCTATGAAAAGCAGCTATCGTGACAGGCCTATCTCCTCCCTCCACATTCGTTATACGTCACCACAAAAAGTGCATATACTATGTTGATACTCTAGATGGTGGCGTTACCGAACGCTAGTTATTTTCATTTGTAAAGTTTTAAATATGTATATTTTTTAGGGATACTTAACGATTAATCACGATTAATCAACAGCAGAATTAAAGCTTTTGTTTACATCATATATGTGTATGAGAGTTTATAAAAAGAAAACAAAGGAAGAAACGTTTTTTCACCATTTTGTTTGTTTGTTTGTTTGAAAGCAGAGAGTCTGTTCTTTCATTTGTCTACTCAAGTAGCTGACAATAGAAGGATGACATGAACTCCACTGCTTCGATCCCATTGGTAGTCGCCCCCCAAAATCGCTCATCATTTGCATAAAGTTAAACTTGTCTCGCTTTTCTGGCTTCGCTGGACATGCCCATCCATTCGCCAACGGTCACTTCCGCTCGTGTCACCTAAAGTCGTCAAGCTTCCATTAATATGCATGAGATTGCGTTGCTCTGCTACTGCTAGTCGCTGGTGGTCCAAATGGGGCGTAATGATGCATTTGGGAAATGCACCCCACAACAACAGAAACAATTCGGCTTCTACCTCAACTTCAGACAAAAGGATTGTACATTACCACCAATTAACATCTGTAAGAAAATACATTAATTACACCTCAAACAAACATTATGACTGAGTAAATATTGACAGGCTGAACACTCAAGAATCCAGCAGTGAAAAAGACACTGAAGGATTCTGTAGTTGTAGATATTGCTGCTGGTGTTTATGGTTTACACACGACACGTCTTCATCACTCACTCTTTAATTGTGATTGATGCTGCACTAGATCAAGAGAAACATTACAGATCTGCCAATGAATTACAGTTGACAAGATTGAAATCAATCTAGGACAATCTTGCATTTCCTCTATAGATTTCTTTTGCACAAAGGAGTAAGAACAGGTTCGTTAGTTTAGCTTCTAACAAATAAGCATTTAACAATCTATAAATGAGGGTTATAATTTGTTTTTATAGGGTCAACAGTGCATAAAAACCTGACATCACTGGCTGTTTGTGACTATGTTTTGTACACGATCTTAAAAACCTTGCATCCCACATAAAGCTCAGTTTAAAGTTTAAAGCTCAACCTCCCAATTGATGGTCATTAAACATAATTACTCAAGAGATGAAGGAACAAAGCAGCATTTTAATGGCAGCTTCTACTCATGAAATATGAAAACAGGACCCTTATCTCAAAAGCAGCACATGGTTCAAAGCAGGGATTTTATGCTCACAGGTTGAAATTAAATTAAATTGTGTGTGAGCCTGAATCAAAGCTACAAAAGGCTTTCCTACATGTCTTTAATTTTCAAATGTGCTCTTTACCGTAAGAAGTTTGTTATACTTTGTGCGTTTGTTCCCTTAAGTCATAGCTCTTCCCTTACATGCAAAAGAGCTTGACGAATCCATTACTTGTTGGTCATGACATTAATGTGTACTTTTTTATAGCTGTGTAATATCAGGAACTTGGCGTGTGGGACATTCTTCATTTGACCATGCTGTATAGTTGGCACTTGATAATATGCTAGGATTTCACTTACACTGCTTTCCCCCATAACCATGTGAAAAGCAGCTTATGGTCTTCATTTATTCAAGTTCATATTTTCCTCATAAATTATCATTCGGAATGCTTCATATTCACAGACACACTCACCTCATGACCCTCTCCAAAGAGCGTAAATGTCTATGGAATTTTAAAGTGCCAATAATAAGATCTTTTTTGTGGCGAGGTCAAAAGGTCCTTTTCTTAATTTAACTATTAAGGCAGCCATCAATTGCTGGTCTGTCATGATACAGCAGTCTCACTTTATTATGACATATAATCAAAGGACAAATGGGATTTATATGGGGAATGTGCTCAAATCTTTGAGTCATCTTTGAAGACTGACACCAAGGTTTTGTGCCCCGAGCTATTATTTGGATATAAAATTAATGACTAATGAATGATGATTCTTTCGTGAATCATGAATCTTTCATCTCAGAAATCCATTATGAAATGTAATTTTATGATATTTGTATAGTCTTGATAAAATCACAGAGGAGACATTGTAACTGCAAATCCGTGTATTTGTAAGAATTCTCATTTCTCAATTTATTTCATTGCCTGATCTCACAGGAATTTGTGTATTTTACAAGTTGGCTAATTCGTATGAATTTCTACCAATATGTACAATTATGTAAGGAATAATTGACGACGTGCCGTTGAATTATGAGAAAATAAAGCACACCCAAGGTGGTAATTCATGTCGTGCCGTTACATTCATGCGTGTGCATTATTTTCAACTATTTCGCTTATACCACTGTTACCACAAACATAGCTCTGGTGCCTATTTTTAAGTAACTCAGTCTCACGAAATTATGTACCTATAGTCACGTAATTTATTTATTCTTTTTTGTGATACTGTCATGAATTTCCGTGTTTTTTCGTGATCGTATCACAAATTTCTGTTTACGTCCCTGTCATGTATTGGTTACTCAACTGCTTTTTCCTATTTTCAAACTATTTTCGCTTCGGTTTAGAATTAGATTTTGCATTAGGAGATCATTTTAAGTATTGGTTTATTTTTTTTCTGTTTTTTTTATATTTTCTGATTTTTAAACCTTTGTCGCCTGGTGTTAGGGTTAGAGTTGGGTTTGGGTAAGGATGTCATTTTATGTAAATCTAACCTTAAACCGAAGCGACAATTGTAAGAAAATAGGACAAAAAGTTGAGGAACCAATACGTGACAATGACACGTAAACAGAAATTCTTCATATGATTACCAAAAAATGCGGAAATTCGTGACAGTATCACGAAAAATAATAAAAAAATTGTGACTATAGTTACGTGATTTCGCGAGACTGGGCTGTTTATGACAGGTTAGGTGTCCGGTTTACAGAAAAATAATCAACACCCATTTAACATTTCTCAGCCAATCAGAATAAAGCATTCAATATGCCCGTGGTATAATATCAAATTAACCCCTTAGTCCTAACCCCAAGGTCACAGGGGTGAAAGCAAATTATAAAACCAATTTGTGTGAATTGATATGAATTAGCCAGACGTAAAATATTTATGATTTGCCATGAGAATGAGTTGGATTGACTGTACCAGAAGTTTATTTCATCCTAGTCCTTAACAATAAGCAACTTCCTATAAAAATGAGTTACTTTTCATTCATTTTACTTTTCTTTTTTTTGTTACAAAACACTTTTACATGTCACAGTGACAGCCACAATTTATATTCTTTTGTAAGCATATTTTGTACTGCAATATGAATAAAGACAAATTTATCAGAGCTCTCTCAGTTTAAATCTTTCATAAATAACATTTTTGAATGTGACATTTTTACAAAATAACTTTTTTTCCATAGCATTGATGCTGCATAACTTATTAGTGAAGTTTATGTATAAAGACAATTGTGCAATTCCAGATTTTGGGAACTGAGTTTTATTGAAAGAGTTACGACCTTTTAGCATTGTTTAAATATTCACCTCTCAAATGTGTTTTAATGAGTAGACTTCGATATGGCATCCTGATGTTTATTTTATAGGAACAAGCCCCCTAATTTACTTTTATTTTTTTATCTCTGAAAAGGTGCATTTACTAAAAAGCGCCTGTAGCGGCAGCAGGTGAAACTTAATATATTAGGGTATGAAATTATATATTGTTGTGTAATTTTGCTATGATGACATGCATTAGGATGTGATTTTGAATTTAAATTACCAGGATTTATATTATTTACATTACCAGTACACTATTCAGGCATTTAGGTCAAATAGCATACCTATTTCTTTATTATATAAAGCACAGCCTACAGAACAGTCACAACATTTTCCAATAAGTACTTAAAATATTCCAAGTGTACGGAGGTCAAACAATCGATTTAGAAAAGACACAGAAGTGATGACAATGCACTGTAAATATCAGATCCGGTGAATTAATGCAATAAATATCCATGACAGGTGTTTTCAGACCTGTAGATCGATTGCTTTGTTCCGAAACCAGGGGTTAAATGGCTACAATGTTGCAATTTCATGTTGGTTCGATCCACAAAGCAATATTTCCAAAGAACCAGACTTTGTTAATACAAGTCACAGTGCATCTGTTCATTTTCTGCGATTCCGCTTAAAGTTGTCTGACAGACAGCAGATTTGCGGGATTATTGTGTGGCTTTTTTGGTAATTGCAGTTTTATTTCTTTATTATTTTGAGCAGGAATCAAAACTGAAGTGGGACAACATTATTAGCATGTAGGCCTTGGAGAAGAGCGGTTAGAAGACATTTTATAAGGAAAGAGTGCGCTTTGGTTTTGAATGGCACTGACTTGCCCACCAGAACATTAAATAATAACCAGAACTGGTTAGTAAAGCAATAAAATAGCCTGTTTGTTAGTCTGTTGGGTCAGATTGCTTTCAGACTTGCATATCGAACCGCTCCAGAGTTCATTTGCAATCGGACCAAGACCACCTCATTCAGGCGGTCTTGGATCGGTTGTTTTGGTGCGGATCCAAACGCGATTGCGGTGTTCACATATGCCTTAGAGAACCGGTGTTGTGTGAAATTCGGTTTCTGTGAAAAACTGTTCCAATGGGCGGGGCAAAATGCAGCAACATACGCTCCAAAAGATGTCAACTATGGATAAGATACATCAAAAAATTTTTTTTTAAGAGAAATATATGTTTGCTTTGTGCTATAGTGCGCTGTTTAGAAATCTAAACATTGACTTAATAGCAAAAACGATATTGTATATCCATGAAAAAGTGTTCTTACAAAACGCACATGCAAAGCATTTTAGCCTATTATATAAAGAATGTAAGCAATAGGCTTTATGCCCAGCTGCACTACTTCCTGAACTTCAGCCAGCTCCTTGTTTCCTGTCTGCCATTATTGGACAAACTGATTAATCCAGGTGTGCCTGACCTCAGTAGTCACAACAACAATAATCAGACACACCTGGATTAATCAGTTTGTCCAATAATGGTAGACAGGAAACAAGGAGCTGGCTGAAGTTCAGGAAGTAGTGCAGCTGGGCTAGGGTGGCCATTCGTGCCAGTTCCGCCGGACACGTCCCGAACATGTTTTCGGGTTCGTTTGCCGGAAGTCGCGTTGGTCGACCGCATACGTCATCAAGGTTAATATTTCGGGTTTAATTTCAGAAAAGCAACCGTTACATTTCAAGGTAAGAATGAAACTACAATGATTGTATGTCTTAAAAGAAATAAATATTAATTTTGTAATGTATTTTAACTGAAATGCGAGAACCTCGATGACGTATGCAGTCGAGCAACGCGACTTCCGGCGAATGAACCCGAAAACATGTTCGGGACGTGTCCGGCGGAACTGGCACAAATGGCCACCCTAAACTGGGCATAAAGCCTATTGTACATCAAACAAGAACAGAAAAACAAACAACAATTTGCAATCCATTTACTTGTTCCAACACGCAGCGAACCTAGGAATATGCATTTATGCCCCGCCCATTGGAAAAGGTTTTCACGGAAACTGAATTTCACACAACACCTAAACAAAGGCTCTGAAGGTCTGAAAACACTGTATACTTACTTTTACTTACGTGTCATGTTTTATATGGTTGAGAACTGGTTTGGTTTAGGGTGAGGGTGGGGTTAGATGCTCCAAACGATTGTCATTTTTTGGCAAGAAAAAAATAAGCACTTTTAAAGCACAACTTCTCTTCTTCCTCCAGTCCTGTGATGCATCAGCGCAACATCACGTAAAACGTCATCCTGTCAAGAGGTCACAGATGACGTATCGAAACTACGCCCCAGTGTTTACAAGTGTGAAGAAAGAGGACCATTCCGACATTGTTGTATGTCCAATAATACTAATTAATGTCTTTGTGTCAGTTTAGTGTTTAAAATGGTCCGCAAATGTGTGTTTCATATATGTAACACGTGACCTTTCCACGTCATCACGCAATTACGTGAGGTCACGCTGGCTCATCACACAGACAGAGGAAGAAGAGAAGTTGTGGTTTAAAAAGTGCATATTTTTTATTTTTCTTGCCAATGTAACCACATCTTGGACTAATGCAACCACAGGTGGTGTAAGCTGCTGGCTGCTAGAGGGCACTGATTCGCTTACACGTACCTTGAGGTAGTAATATGGTGCTTGCTTAAAGAACCATTAGGTCATTGTTTTTGGAGAACAGTTGTTTACTTTTAAAGACACTTGTGCAATTCCAGTTTTATGGGTTCTGAGTTTTATCAAAATATTTTTGTTACCTTTTTGCACCAGAGGTTCTCTAGTCTTTAGAAATTGTTTAAATATTCACCTCTCAAATCTTTTTTAACAAGTAGACTTCAAGATGGCATCCTGGTGTTTGTTTTATAGGAATATGCCTTCAAATTCATCTCTTGATTAAAACACTCGACTTGTCTTTCACAGAGGTGTTTATACTTTACGTTTACATGACATACATGCAAATTACTGCATTTTGAATAAATTTCTACGATTCATTTCATCATTTTGATTATGTTTTGAATCAGATACCCTATACTTTAAGATCAGCATGAACCTTTCAAACTAATTAAATCTTAATCAGCTTTCTTTTACAACTGCATGTGGATTTATTCAGGAGCAGGCGAGCCGACAAACACCAGCCAAAGTCAATTCAACGGGTCAGGTGGCGACATGAAGGGAATTTTAATTTCGCAATTATAGCCAGGGCCGTGGACTCTGAATGACTTTCTAATTATTCAGGTATTCTTGAAGGGATGTTTTGTGTCGTGCAAACAAATGTGCAGCAGTAGACGAAGAGCATGTTCCAGGTTACTGGGCGTGTCATTTTTCATTAAATGAACGCTTTATGCCCAGTCTACCGATCTGAGTTAATGAGAGAGAAAGGTTTGGGTTTTACCTCTGGCTGAGGAGAAAGCCACTAGATTTGTGTGGACATGTAAAGACATAAATCCACCTGATACA
The DNA here is from genome assembly GCF_027580225.2 of Misgurnus anguillicaudatus. Taxonomy (NCBI): domain Eukaryota; kingdom Metazoa; phylum Chordata; class Actinopteri; order Cypriniformes; family Cobitidae; genus Misgurnus; species Misgurnus anguillicaudatus. The sequence goes on from NC_073355.2 coordinate 17,430,250, forward strand.
TTATGACTGATTGTAATCCGTATATATCACATGCTGTAGATGTTTGGACCTGTGGGCATGTCATTGGTGATACTGTAAGGCGAACATCACTTTTACTCAGAGTTAGAAATTTGAACAGACCTCTGTGTATTAAAGCAATAGATCATCCAAAAAAATAAAAAATAAATAAATAAAAATGGAAACTGTCATGTATTTTAGTTGCCCTAAGGCCATCCAAGATATGCTGGTAAAGAAGAGTAAAAAAGAAAATATGGTGTTTCAATCTAAAGGTGTAATTTCTTCCAGAGTAAAAAAAAACTATTGGTATTCATTTTTTTCATCTGCTTTGTGAATCTCTCCGAGACTTTTTATTTACAAAATTTATTTATTTTTGGCTTGTATTGCAGCAATGGCCTAAAGGGCTCAGTAGTACGGTTTCTGTTTGTTTTAAGGACAAAGTATGGTCCACTTTTTACGCGTATGCGAGGGTCTGCGTACATTGCCGTGACGCAATTTTTGTCATCAGAAAAGTGTTCGCATGCTGTAGGCGCCTCACAATTTTTTTAAATGTGTAGGTAGCGCATGCGCATACAGGAGAATATAGTATGTTACCCAGGAGATGCATTGCATTTTGTCGCAATGCGCATGCCTTGAAAGTCTGTATACTTCAAATGAATTATACTGTACTTAGCAAGGTTCAACTGTGCGCATACATTCGCAAACAGATAAAAAACAGATTATATACAATACTTTAGCAATGTCTAATGCTGCGTTCAGACCAGCTGCGGTAGAGGCATCAAGCATGAGTGATTTCATGTTGACGCACATCTGGAGGTCTCGCAGTGTGAATGAGGCGTTTAGCGCGGCGCAGTACACGCGATTCTGCCTCATTTGTGCGTCTAGTCCACGCGAATGGCACGAGTTTAGCGTTGCCGCGGCAAATCCGCAAGTTGAAAAATTTGACTTTGGCAGAAAATCATGCTGCGTTAACCAATCAGCAGTTTGCTCTAGTAGTGACGTGATTACAGGAAGCGAGCAGAGTCGCAGAAGCCCCTCCCATGACACGAATTTCCACATAAATGTCTCAATTAATAAAATGTAATGCACGGCTTTCACGCGCAAATGAGGCGAGTAAACCCAAAATGTTAAAACGGCAAACTAGACACAGTAGATGCGAATTTGACGCCACAAACGCCGGCTGGTATGAACCCACGGTAAGGACCTGAATGTCATGTCATTTTTTTTCACCTTGACCAGTAAACACAGTACACCCAGGCAACCGTGCAGCAACACTACAAACCAATCCAAATTTCTTAGTGACTGTATAGCAACCATCCTGGCATTATGATTGTATTTTTTGCACACAATTTTTTAATAAAAATGACAAATGTTTTCGAAAACAAATTACTAAAAGCCATTGGCATTAATTTCAAACTAAACATTGCAAAATATTCACAGGACTCGTCTGCTGCAGAATAAAAATCTTATTTTCAAATTTTCTTATTTATTATAAGAAATAATTTAAAGCAAGCAGCTTTGCGTTATGAAAAATAAGGTATAAAGTCTTTATATAAACTCGCTTCAGGGAGAAATATATTCTTTCACGGATGAAGACTTATGGCTCATGTATGTATAACTTCATTAGCCGTGCAGCGAAATGCAAGAACCTCAGCCAGAAATTCCACTGGAGCCAACAGCAACATCTTAAATACTAATAATGTAAATTCAGTGACTAATTGGCCTCATATCACCTCTTTCTAGATAAAATGAGAACAATTGTGTCTGTTTCTTAGCAAAACATTCTCAGATCGATGCTATATAGTCTTCTAATCCTACCAGAATGGGTTCAAGGTATGTAAAGAGGATAAATATGGGCTGTAATAAATCACAGTACCGTTCTGGCAAACATAAAGAGGTTCATCTGGTTTGAGAGGTCGCCTTTGATAATTGGACAGTGGTGTCATTTTTTACGTTGCTGATTGACTGATAATTTGCTGTCATGGATAATGTGATGGGTGTCGACTCCTCATCAGATTTACAGGTTGTCCTGATCTCTGGACCTTCTAATGGCTGACTGCAATGTGTGATTGTATGCAGATGAAGGAATCTGATGAAGTGATTATCACCACAGCTATAACTCCTGGCCCTCGGCCATTTGAGTCACATGTAATACTGATCCATGTAAAAGTGTGAGACGCACAGCCCGATAGACTCTCAAGAAAGTACAGATAAAGAAATCACAGACAGATTGAGATATTTGAAGTGTTTTTTTATGTTAACCGACTCTTATGAAATCATTGCTTATAGTCTATGTCTTTAACAGTAACTGTAGGGGTTTAGAATTAAGACACAATTAACTTTAAGCAGATAACACATTTAATATATAGTTATAAAAAGTTTAAATATTTAAATAGTTCTCAGTACTTAGTTAGTACTCATTTAGTCAAATCAAAATGCTCTCTAGCATGGGAGATTTCCTTTCTTTATTGTGACCCACTTCTGAATAACAATACAAAATATGAGATTAAGTACGTCAAAGATTTGAGTTAAGTCATTGATTTAAATTTAGATTCAGGGATTTAGCAGATGCTTTTATCCAAAGTGACTTACAAAGATTAGGAAACAATCAACGATTTGTCATAGTGCATAATTCAAGTTACAAGTTTTCACTTTTCCGAAACAATACCTGGAGAGAGAGAGAGAGAGAGAGAGAGAGAGAGAGAGAGAGAGAGAGAGAGAGAGAGAGAGAGAGAGAGAGAGAAAATTATAATTTTTTTTAAGATAGAAGAGATGGAAATACAGTCAATATCTAATTTTTGAAAATATGAGTTTTTAGTTTTTTGATTTCACTTTAATTATTATCATTGATATGACCTTACTCCATCAATATTAAAAATATCAAAGATATTTTTTTAAAGTGCACCTATTTCATTGCTAAAAACAACGTTATTTTGTGTATTTGGTATAATACAATGTGTTTGCATGGTTTATGGTTCAAAAAACATTATTTTCCATATACTGTACATTTTTGTAGATTTCACTCTCTTCCTGAAATGCACGGTTTTGAAAAGCTCTGTGTCTCTGATTGGCCAGCTAATCTGTACGTTGTGATTAGCCTGAATACCTCTGACGTCAGCTGGAAATGTGACCCTTCTTACATGTTTGAAAGATTCGTTCACAATGCAATGCAGGAGTTAACTAACAGGCTGTGAGTCCAAAGCGGGAAGAATGATAATGTCGGTCTTCCCTACATCACCAATCCCAGGAAGTAAACTGTTGCCTACAATCCGTGTGTTTGTTGTAGTCCAAGGAAAGAGATTTACGTTGGAGACAATAACTCGCGTCAAACTTTGGGGTTTGTACCTATCGTTAACAAGAAGTAATACAGACTTCCACACCAATCGTGAATCGGACCATTGGTGCTCTTAAAAGTTTGTTTTTGGCTCCCCAGAATAGTTTGTTAACAGAAATGGAATGTTCGTTTTGGTTCCCAGTACATCCAGAGAACCAAATCGTAACTTTCTAGGAACATTCGGCTAATGCTCCCGGAACATGAAACTAACATTGAGGGAACATTCTTGGAACCAAAAGCTAACGTTAGGGGAACATTTCACTAACCAGAAGCTAGCATTTCATGTAATCAATAAATCATAAAATTACTTTAGCTAGATTTTTACAGACGGGGTCACAAATATCAAAATTTTCCATTGATGGCTATAATGTACTGTAAATAAAATTCTACTCGCTAAAAACTGATTTTGCTGTTATGAGGACAAACATCAACAAAAGAAAACTGCACCCGTAAAGCAATTTCAAAGGTGGCTACAACATCCTCTTCTGATTTTTATTATTACTCTTTGATTATATGTCTGCCTTTCCTGCAAATAAAAAAAAGAGAACGAACAAACCAAATGTATATATTCAACAGCTTTAATACAAGTAAAGGCCTGTTTCTTTTCAGTGAATCTACCTGACATTTGTTTGGGTTCTCGGATTTAAATTTACACGAAGCTGTGTATCCACGAATTACAATATCTGCAAATCCTTGGATTCTGTTGGCAGAATGACAACGGCGCCTGTGGCTGTCAAGGTACCAACAAGTGAGTATTGCCGAAATGTTGACTGTGGCATGAAACAGTGATGAAGAGTTTAAACTGTCACTTGATATTTAGGTTGGATAGAGACACTTAATCACTGTCATCTGCACATACACAGCGCACCACGCGTATAATGTATACATTTGCATATTAATGAATCCTAATGTTCATGGTGTTATGTGCCATATTTTAAGCTTTTTTGAAACGGATAGCGCGTTGTATGTCTGCCGTATGGGTTTTAATCACAGAGAACAACTTTGCTAAGACCAAGATGTCAGGTACATAATAAAAGCCACCCTTCCTGTGCATGACCCTCTTTTAATCGGTGTGAACAAGCTACTTCACATTGTTATTAATGATTGTAGCTATGGTGCGCATGCTGTAAAAGCTTGTAAAGACTCATAGTTAATGCATTGGATTTTAATAGGGCACAGAATAAAGACTGGGACATTATTTAAATTTTAATATGCATGCTTTTATGCACATATTCACATTTACAAATACAATATTTACATATGAAGAGTTTCGTTGCAAAACGAGATAACCACCGTTTTTTTAATTGTTCAGAAATCTTGTTTTTTGGTTGTGCATTCCAATTAATTTCAATGCAACTGCAGTTGGTTTGTTTTGATTTAAACGTTCATAACTTAAAAAATACAGCCAAGAAGCACCATAAAACAAAATAATAACATGATAACATAATAATAAACATGTTTTGAGAAAAATGTAAAAAAATGGATTTATCTCGTTTTGCAACGAAACTCTTCATATGCAGGGATGAGAACACTTTAAAATTTGCAGGGTTAAAATTGACCCAATGCTGGGTTATTATACCCCAACAACCCAACATTGGGTCATCTTTAACCCAGCATGTTTTCTGTCCAATATTTACCCATTATGGGTCAAAAATAACCCAGCCATTTTTAGAGTGAAAAATGGAAAAAAATATCTTAGAAAATTTGATGCAAATTCGTTTTTGACCAAACCGGACATTTCAGGACATGGTGAAATATTTTTTACAAATTTTAAAAGAGGTAAACACACAGCTCCCTGACAGTATTGAGGTAAGGTTCATGGAAGTTGAGCAATACCTCCAGGCTCTGTAAGATGAAAGGTCAGCATTGCTCTGAACTGACCTCCCACCAGCTACTGGCATAACCGAAAAGGACTGACCACTTTTTGGCCTCTGTCTATTCATCAGACACCAGAAGCTTGACCCAAATTTCCCCTGGGACTGAACAATATGTCTGTCATAGCTGAGCGTGTGCACTAGCTCTTCTTTGTGTTTTTGAAAGGACTGAAAAGAGCAAATCACCTTAAGCCAAAGGGCCACGAGGTGCATAAAACCACAAAATACTGCAGGCAGACTTTTAATAAACTCTTGGTATTTACCTTTCACTGAACTCGGGCCAATTACGGCAACACGTTTGGACAAGGGCACGGAAAGCTAATAAAATTTCTATCACGGAAAGAATCTCAGGAAAACATAGATCAATAAATACTTAACTCGCACCTTGTTCTCGCCTGATAGAGTCTAAAGAACATTAACCCTGACATGCATTTTAATAGTGCAAAAATGAAAGATGTCAGAGATTGTATGGCTTAGGGAGGTCTATACCTGGAGAGCCATTCGTTAGCGTTGCCATTCATCTCAATGACAGGTGCTCGGCTGTTTGGCGAATTGTATTCCGCCATCTTTGCTCATAGGCACTCAGTGCTAGACACAAATGTTTTTGAACCAATCAATTAAGCTGCTAATGTCTTTTGACTAATTACACCGGAGCCTTATAGGAAAATTACGTCATGTAACTGATTGAATGTTGGCACAAGGATTTATGTTTGTGTCTTGCAAAAATAATGCATTTAATCAGAGTTGACTTCAATAGAGAGATAAAGGAACAAGCAGGGTCCCGTGTTACAGTGGCTTGTAACCAACTGTATTGGCTTGGTGCTTTTATAATACACTTGTAATTATATACATATAAATAATATCAATTAAACGCCAAGTATTAGAGTTTATTTAGTTTATCTATTGTATTCTGTTTGTAATTGTTAGATTTCATTAATAGAATGGTTGGTATTCAAAGTTGAGTTCCTGTTGAGCATTGTGTTGGTAGCACACTGGCCATTGGTTTGGTACTTTTTCAAAACGTGCACTTTTGTATCTAAAATTGTACATATCAGGACCTTTTTAAAAGGTAGCATACCAGTGACAACGTTTGTACTGTTTTTTTCTGAGAGTGTACTGATATGTCAACCTTATTTCATGGGAATACATTTTTTATGTGAAGTGTGGTTGTACCACACATACATTTTCTTAGGTTTTCATACGCACTGAAAC